>NC_044353.1:14321844-14928611 GCF_007364275.1 Archocentrus centrarchus | reverse complement strand
AAAGGTTATCTGCGCATTTCAGTTCATAACTGTCTGAGAGCGCCTCCTCTGGTGACTTTATGCTACCAGGATTCAGGCACTGCAGGGTTTTTGTTCAGGTCTGCTGATAGTTTGTGTCACTGTGGCTGTCTGGCACAGTAATACACAGCAGTGTCTTCAGGCTGCAAATTTTGGCCTGTTAAAGTCACTGTGTTGCTCGAAGAGTCTAATTCAACACTGAACTTGCTCTTTAGTGAATCTTTGACAGTTGTGTCCCTCTGAGCCACTCCAGTGCTTTTCCTGCAGGCTGTCTGATCCAAGATGTGAGTAGCTGCTCACAGAATAAGAGACCTGACAGTTGATGGTCAATCGTTGACCCGGCTGCACTGACATGGAGGCTGGCTGTGTCAGCTGTTCACACTTCACACCTGTCAAAAAAGAAAATGTTTTGTGACAAATTCTCAAGAATTACTGCAAAGAAGGACTGATTATTAATACAAATATAAATAAACTTACATCCAGCTGCCAAGAACAGTAACAGGGCTACACAAAACATGTTTTTAGTGAACTGGATTTTCTGTCAACACTACTTGACAGTCTGATATGAAGGTTTTATAGCTGAATAACAGGAAGTCAGTGAGTTTGCATAGAATCTGATATTTAAAGCATCAGTGCTGGGAACTGGAACAAAAGTAAAAATACGAAAAAGTAGCACTAACAACAGCTAACAGGGAGCTGAATTCAGTAATTTCATGGCAAAAAAGACTAACCCTACTGTGTCCCTAAGAAAGAATGATGTCTGAACTACTTGCAGTGTACACTTGTTTTTAGCTGGTTGTGTTTATGCTTTCTATTCAGTATTGTTAATGCTGTGCAGGTGTTATGTGCTGTGTTTATCCATCATAGGGAGGAGAGAACTGTACTTGGATCACAGCTGTTAGGTGGTAAATGACACTAGGACCTGTGGTACATTGTATATGAAAAACAAAGATGGAAATGAGGGAATATGAGAACCTTAAGTTACAACCTCAGACATCCTTATTTATTCATTTATTTGTTTATTCATATAATTCTGGAAAGCTTTCTTTGTCAGAATAAATAAACACCAGATTCTTTAGTCATAAGTCAACAGCTGCTGTCTGTTCTAAACCAAGCTGGGACTAACTTGGAATAACACGCGTAAGCACTGTCATATCTGATATAAACAATCCACTTCAGACATTTTCCTGCAATCTGTCCCAGTCAGTGCATGCTGTCATCACCAAGTTATATCCAGAATCTGTGAGATTCTCCTGGTCTTTTAACTGCTGCTTCAGATACTGTCTGTCTGAGCAGTAGAGCTGGTAGACATCCAAACATTTGCACTGAGTCCTCCTCTGACCACGACTTTGTTTAACAGGAGTTTGAGCAGAAACGTGAACTAAAGTTCAATAAGGAAGATCTGTAATCACTTATCAGCCTGCTCTCCTGGGTTTCCAGCTGTTAGTCTGTTCTTTACATCACTTCCCATTTCTCACACTGTCTCAAACTCAATACTGACATCATTACTCTAGTCTAATAATTTTCTTGCCCGCCCTCTGCGAGCCAGAATCTGCATGTTTCAAATCTCTGTACTCTTCTGTCATTCTGCATTTCAGGCTGTCATTCGTGTAACCACCTTGTCTCCATCTCTGCCTCACTCAGCGACTCATCCACGCCTCCATCTTCATCTTCCATCATCTAGACTCCAGGACATTGTTCCTAACATCTATCACCTCTGGGTTCCTGTTCGGCTACAGTATTCTTGATCATCAGAGTCCAATCATTAAAAATTTTAACTGAATTCTGTGGCTTAATGAATCACATTCACTTCTTCCAAATTCAAACATTAAATTGCAGCAATTGCTGATCTAGTTGTTTTTTAGACAGAGAGATTTGACACCGACTGCTCTCTAGTGTTTTGATAAGAACGGCAACATTAATGTCTAAATTCACTGTGTCAGTGATACTGCAACTGTGGTTTTAGCAAACAAACTGTTTAACATACACTCACTGTTAGCACTGGGATGTGAGTCCATTTTTCATTTGGTTATTTCTGATGGAAAGAATCAGTGTTTGCATGTTCATTAAAACCAGATACCAACAGCTCTCTGGTGTTGTATTTGGAGATGTTGACTTAGCCTTCAACGTTTTATTTTGTGTCATTTTGGTGGGTCAGTGCTGAGAAGGCGTAATAAATATAAACACTCTCATACTGTATGTGTTAGCAGCAAACCACCCAGGATTCACTGAATTTGAATCCAGAGAGTGTGATGATCAGTCTGTGGGATTCTCAAGACCTTTTTTTTCACAGACTTAGTCAAGCTGTCAGCACCTGTCAAAGTAAAACTGCCATTTGCTATGAGCTGGTAATTTATAAAAACAAACACAAGTCAGTATGATAAAAGTCTTCAACCTGCTCAACAGATAAAAGCAGTCCTGTCCTGCAGTCCATACTGTTAAACTGTGAGTCCTCTGCTCCCTGTCTGATAAGTAGAAGTGACTCTGATTTTCACACTGACTCCTAATTGCTGGTTGCTGGTTCTGAACATGGTTTTAGCCTGTCATGTGCTGAACCTTGACAACTGCACTTCATTTTATTGTTAGACTATAATGTAAAATTATTTTCATAGAGTTTCTGATTTTCACAATCACTTTTATAGCATTACTTTTATGGTATCTGGTATTTCCAGGGGTTTACAGTATTTGTTCAGAGTATTTGCGCAGGTCTGTCAGTGGTTTGTATTACTGTGCCTCTCGTGCACAGTAATAAACAGCTGTGTCCTCAGGCTGCAGATTCTGTCCTGTTATTGTCACTGTTCCTGCAGAAGTGTCTCTGCTGACACTGAACTTGTTCTTTAAAGCATCATTTTTGCTATTGCTCCCATCATACCACATGCATAAAATCCAGTCCCATGGTTTTCCTGCATGTTGTCTGATCCAGCATGTTCCATAGCTAGTCAAAGAATAACCAGAGACCCGACAGGTGATGGTCAGAGACTGTCCAGGCTGCACAATCGCTGAGTCTGGCTGGATGAGATCCATACTGTACACACCTGTGGAAACAGACATTAACATTATCTCCATCATTCATCTGAATATTTAGTGTTTCTAGAGATTATTAGAATGAATCCATTAAAAGTTCCTCACAGGATCCAGCAGCCGGCAGCAGCATCAGAGTGAACATGATTGCTGTTGAAGCTGAAATGATTTGAGCTGATTGGTTCTCTCACTGAAACACAGATGCACCACTCCCTTTTTAGTGACACTTTTATTTCCATATTTTAAATAAATTATATTTAATAAATATTATGACTGGACTGCATTTCACTTTTTTAATGTCAGAGGTCACATTTACTATAGTGTGACCTTCTATTATTTAAGTAAACTTGACATGTTTTTAATTAATATTATAAATATGCAAATCTATTGTTCTCATACAAATTGTCATGACAGTTAATTGATGACCGTGTGTACTATTCATGTAGAATTGGGGAAAGGCTGAAATCACTGAAAGACCAGGACCTGACCTGTAGTTTGAATAGTTTGCAGTTGTGCTGTGATAAGGCAGCTATTCAGTGTTGTCCCATCCACTTAACAAAAATAGTTTCTTCTTCACTTAAAACACTGAATCCAAGTGAGATAAATAACTGCTGGGACATGTAAACATGCATCAAGACAAAAGCAGCAGTTCTGCCCTTTAGCCCATACTGTTTACACTGTGAGTCCACTGCTGTCTGTCATCGTTGCTTTATTAAAGAAGCAGAAATGAAAGACATCTGAGTTTCACTCTGACTTTTCCTCATTGGAAGGATCGAGATGGGAAGAAAACTTGGACAAAATTTTAGTGTATTTCATACTGAACGCTGATAATTTAACTACACGGTAAATGGTAGGTCATAGTATAGCTATAGTATGAATGAATTATTTTCTGTATAGAGTTGATGATTGTGTGTTTATAAGAGATGACATATTTGCATGGACCACCTTCTGCAGGTTTTAACCTTAAATAGAAAAAAAAAAAATCAAAGAAAAATATGTTTTCTATTGTATTATTATATTTTCCCATACTCAACAACTCCGTATCTCATATCATGATTATTTTTTTTCTTTACAGGTTGTGAGTTGCTGGTTGCTGAGTATTTGCACAGGTCTGCTAGTTTCTGTCACTGTGGTATACAGTAATAAACAGCTGTGTCCTCAGGCTGCAGGTTCTATCCTGTTATTGTTGCTGTTCCAGCAGAAGTGTCTCTGCTGACACTGAACTTGTTCTTTAAAGCATTATTTTTTCAGCACTCCCATCAGACCACATGATGAACATCCAATCTGTTTGTCTTCCTTCATGTTGTCTGATGCAAGAATAACCAGAGTCCGGCTGGGTGAGATCAATACAATACACACCTGTGGGAGCAGAAATCAGCATTGTAGCCATTATTAATTTGATTTTTCAGCATTTCTACTGTGTTTAGTTGCATGAATCCAGCAGTTTCTCACAGGTTCCAGCTGTTAGGATACAGAAAACATGGCTGATGATGATGCTGATCTGATGCCAGTTATTCTGTCCTCTTACTGATGCCATCACACACTTTACTTCAATTAGGAGGATGAGGTTTGAGGATGAAGATGTCTTTGAATAAAGTGAGTGTGCATTTGCAGTTGAATAATTAATTTGGATATTCAGTGTTAAAACAGATGGGCACATAATTATTTCTATATTTTTTTAATTCTTTTGATTAAAATACCTTTTTAAAAACACCTGAAGAGAAATCAATAATGTTTTTTTCCAGAATTCATTTGAAAAGGATTCAAAGATGTTTGTTTGTCTTTGCATTTTCCACAATGAAATTTAGCATTGCAGTGTTTTTAGTCAGTGTTCATATGTGTAGTTAATAATGTGAGAGCTCCTCACAGGATTCAGCTGACAGTATTCAGAGCTACAGAGAAGATGTCTTATGTTGATGCTGATTCTGTTTGTTTGTTTTGACTGAAGTTCATAAATGTGGTTGTTTCTGACTTGTGAAATAACTTATTTTAGATTATGCAGTATCACAATATTAAACTGTGCTTTTGTTATTTAAAGTTAAGTTAAAAATTCCCAATGAAAACCTAAGAAAACATGACCACAGTTGGTTCTCCTTACTGCAAACATAAACAGTTCAGTAAAATGTTACTTTGGAACACGTTTACACCCAACGCTGCCTGAATCTGTCTTATAGTCAGTTTCTCATGAATGTCAAGGTAAACTGCTCATCTCAGTTAAAGCTGGTCTGAGAGCGCCTCCTCTGGTGACTTCATGCTACAGACGTTCAGGCACTGCAGGGTTTTTGTTCAAGTCTGCTGATAGTTTGTGTCACTGTGGCTCTCTGGCACAGTAATACACAGCAGTGTCTTCAGGCTGCAAATTTGGCCTGTTAAAGTCACTGTGTTGCTCGAAGAGTCTAATTTAACACTGAACTTGCTCTTTAGTGAATCTTTGACATCACTGTCCCTACTGAACCACTCCAGTGCTTCCCTGCAGGTTGCCGGATCCAGTGCGTGTAGTAGCCCGCCAAGCGAATAAGAGACCTGACAGTTGATGGTCAGTCGTTGACCCGGCTGCACTGACATGGAGGCTGGCTGTGTCAGCTGTTCACACTTCACACCTGTTAAAAAAATAAATAAAATACATAAAGTTTTGTGACAAACTCTCAAGTCATGTTACAAAAGGAGAAATGCTGGCTATGACAAATGTAAAGAGACTAGCATCCAGCTGCCAACAGCAGGAGAAGAGCTACAGAAAACATGTTTGGTGAATCTGATGAGCTGTGAATCCACCCCACGGTCTGATGAGATGTTTTTATAGCCAAATAGGAAGTCAAGTTTGCATAGAAGTGAACATAGAAGCCATCAGTGCAGTTAACTAAAGACGTCTGAGAAACTGATAGTAATGTATGCTGTGTCAAACTCACTCACTTGTAGCACATTGATGAACCAGTGATTAATCCAGAGACTGAACAGGTCAGTGTAGATGATTCTCTGGGTTTTTTTAATCATGGGGTAGACTGGGCTTTGCATTGTCTGTTTCCTCTAAAGGCAGTTAATCTAAAATGCTTTATAATATTTTGGCCCTCAAACAAAGTGGGCTGCAGCTTAAAATATTTGTTTTCAAAGAGAAGGATTTATCTGAAGTGAACTGATTATTGTTTCACTGTCTACATAGTCAACAACAATTCAGGACAATTGACACTGACAATATAAAATAAACCTTTGGGTAGGATAAAAAATGAAATAGTTTTTGTATTATATTTCTACAGGGGTTGGACAATGAAACTGAAACACCTGGTTTTAGACCACAATAATTTATTAGTATGGTGTAGGGCCTCCTTTTGCGGCCAATACAACGTCAATTCATCTTGGGAATGACATATACAGTCCTGCACAGTGGTCAGAGGATTTTAAGCCATTCTTCTTGCAGGATAGTGGCCAGGTCACGACGTGATGCTGGTGGAGGAAAACGTTTCCTGACCCGCTCCTCCAAAACACCCCAAAGTGGCTCAATAATATTTAGATCTGGTGACTGTGCAGGCCATGGGAGATGTTCAACTTCACTTTCATGTTCATCAAACCAATCTTTCACCAGTCTTGCTGGTGTATTGGTGCATTGTCATCCTGATACACCGCACCGCCTTCAGGATACAATGTTTGAACCACTGGATGCACATGGGCCTCCAGAATGGTTCGGTAGTCCTTGGCAGTGACGCGCCCATCTAGCACAAGTATTGGGCCAAGGGAATGCCATGATATGGCAGCCCAAACAATCACTGATCCACCCCCATGCTTCACTCTGGGCATGCAACAGTCTGGTGGTACGCTTCTTTGGGGCTTCTCCACACCGTAACTCTCCCGGATGTGGGGAAAACAGCAAAGGTGGACTCATCAGAGAACAATACATGTTTCACATTGTCCACAGCCCAAGATTTGCGCTCCTTGCACCATTGAAACTGACGTTTGGCATTGGCACGAGTGACCAAAGGTTTGGCTATAGCAGCCCGGCCGTGTATATTGACCCTGTGGAGCTCCCGAAGGACAGTTTTGGTGGAAACAGGAGAGTTGAGGTGCACATTTAATTCTGCCGGGATTTGGGCAGCCGTGGTTTTATGTTTTTTGGATACAATCCGGGTTAGCACCTGAACATCCCTTTCAGACAGCTTCCTCTTGCGTCCACAGTTAATCCTGTTGGATGTGGTTCATCCTTCTTGGTGGTATGCTGACATTACCCTGGATACCGTGGCTCTTGATACATCACAAAGACTTGCTGTCTTGGTCACAGATGCGCCAGCAAGACGTGCACCAACAATTTGTCCTCTTTTGAACTCTGGTATGTCACCCATAATGTTGTGTGCATTGCAATATTTTGAGCAAAACTGTGCTCTTAGCCCTGATAATTGAACCTTCACACTCTGCTCTTACTGGTGCAATGTGCAATTAATGAAGACTGGCCATCAGGCTGGTCCAATTTAGCCATGAAACCTCCCACACTAAAATGACAGGTGTTTCAGTTTCATTGTCCAACCCCTGTATTTCTGCCTCTCACAGTGTCTCTCTGGAACAGTAATGAACTGCTGTGCCCTCAGTCTTCAGGCAGTTCATCTGTAGATGGGTTTTAATGCTGGAGTCATCTCTGGAGTTGGTGAATCTGACCTTCATGTTCTCTGGTGTCCTCCCTGCAGACAGCTAAGACGAGCATTGGCTCTCCCTCACAGGAAGAAGAAAACAGTTTAATTAAAACAACAGCAATTAAACATAAACTTGTAGTTCTTCTTTGGGATCTCTCTACATGATAAAAATAAGTGGAGCATTTTATTTCTTTGTTTTCATGATAATGGTCTTGTGAAAGTGTGTGTGTGTGTGTGTGTGTGTGTGTGTGTGTGTGTGTGTGTGTGTGTGTGTGTGTGTGTGTGTGTGTGTGTGTGTGTGTGTGTGTGTGTGTGTGTGTGTGTCACAGATCTGTTTATAGAGCAGTTTGTGTAGAGTATCTTATTGTCCTTGGAATCAGTGCTTTGGCGGCAGAGGAAGACGTATGAAGGCAACAGCTCTGTAAAAAAGTTGTTTCTTATTCTGCGGGTGAAGATTTATTTTGTCCTAAAACATCAACCAGACAGCTGTGCTGCTGACATAGAGTGATCAGGATGTATGGTGTTCTTCTCAGATGGCTGAAATATAGATTTATGAGCTATATCATGTGCTTCAAATAATGTACCTTGGCATACACATCTCACAGGACCTGTGGTGGTCTTGCCACACCAGCTCCACTGCAAAGAAGGCTTGCCAGCATCTCTACCACCTCAGACGTCTAAGAGACTTCAGACTGCCCTCCAAGGTACTGTGGAACTTCTACACCTGACATCTGATTTGGAAACAGCACCAAGCAGGACAGACAAGCTCTTCAAAGACTAGTGCATTCAGCACAACACATCATTTGGACTGAACTTCCTAACCAGCAGACCGTCTACTACAGGTGGTGCCAGACAAAAGCCAGAAAGATTGTGAAAGACCCCAGCCATCCCAACTATGAACTCTTCTCTCTGTTGAGGTCAGGGAAGCGCTTTCGCTCCCTGAAGGCTAACACTGAGAGGCTGAGGAGGAGCTTCTTTCTGCACGCTATAAAGGAGCTGAACTAGGACAGCTGACAGTCTAGTGCTAACTCACCCGACTTATACGATCACATTTAATTGGAAATGTATTACAATGGGACCAGATTTTTCATCTGAGATAGGCAAAAATTTGACTTGTATGATCTGATATAGTTGAAGATTTTATTGGAATTAAGGTTAGGAAAAATCGGGACTGCGGAAGCCATCCGACCAGAGCGAAAGTCCGATTTGTGCAACTTTGACTTATTACTGTATTTTGATTCTGAGCATTTCACCTTTCTCCTCCAGATGAAGTTATTGATGAAATGCAATATATGGCTTACACAGCAGCAATAAGTTAACAGCTGAAATGACAATGGAACGCTCATTCATATGTGCAGAAAAAAGCCATTGAAGTCACATGGCTATTTGAGGTTTTTGTACAGCTGTTCTTCTGTTTTCAGTCACTGTGCTTTCACGGGCACAGAAGTAAACAGCAGAATCTTCTGCAGTCAGGCTGCTGATCTCGAGGTACTGTCTGCTGCTGGAGTCTTCTTCAGTCATGGTGAAACCACTTTGAAAAGAGCTGCCATAGCTAGCAGAGTTTCTTCCTGTGTTCATCCTCCCAATCCACTCCAGAGCTCTCCCCGGCCTCTGTCGTATCCAGTGCAAATAATGGCTTGTCAGGCTATAACCAGATATAATACATGACATCTTCACTCTCTCTCCAGGTCTCTTCACCTCAGGGGGAGACTGCTCCAGTTTGACCTCACTCTGAACTCCTGTAAAAAAAAAAAAAAAAATGTGATTATTGTCGATCAGACTTGTCTTTGGTGTTTTAAAGAAAACACATATTTCATACCATGGAAACAAACAATGAAGAATAAACTCCAGGTAATCATGTGTTCCATAATTTACAACACTTTATATTCACAATGATTGTTTGGTTAAAAAAGTGCCCAAGATGTCATGTATCAAATAAAATGAGGATTGGTGATGATGTGTTTATAAAGGAGTAAAAATTTGCATAGACCTCCCTCTACAGGAGCCCTTTGGTATTCAAATTCAGTTAAATAGCTTCTAAGTATTTTATGACTACCTATCATACAATATCATGAATATTTTTGCTGTTGTATCTAATAATCAGTTTTGGGTTTTTTTATTAGAATAAAGTAGTGTAAGCCTCAGTGTCTCACAATTTTTGTGTTGTCTAACTGTTCTCACTGGGATTCACTGCACACTCTGTTCTCAAACAAATGCTTTAAAAAAATAACACTGTTAACCTTGATGCTAAAAAACAATTTACCTTTTAATACAGCATAGCTAAGATATAGTTTATATTAGATTTATATTTTTGAATGAACACACTGAGCACATCTTTTGCGTGGGAATAGTTTGTGCATATTGCAGGTTTGGTGCAATGCTGCTCCTGTGCTGTAGGAGGAATACCGGCCACCAGAATCAGCAGTATCATTTTGATGATACTTTCTTTTTCTTGTACTCTTTAATGAAGGTAACTAACAGTGTCATACCTTAAACCGTGTGTCAGATATAAAACAGTGTGTGGATTAAAAAACAAAAATGTGTTTTATTTGGAGTGAAGGAAAAATTATATAAATGGGTTGGAATAAATTATGTGAGTGGATCCATTAAGACCTTTAAGATCAGTAACAGCTGTAAGATTTTGTACAGCTGCTTAAACAAGTCCTCTCACTGTGAGACTCGAGCACAATAATAAACTGCTGAATCTTCAGTCTTCAGGCCGTTCATCTGCAGATACAGCTGCTCTCTGCTGTTTTCTCTGGACTGACTGTGAGTAGAATTTGCCACTATCACCTCCATCAGTAGCAATCCACTCCAGACCTTTTCCAGGAGCCTGTCTGATCCAGGTCATCCAGTAGCTGCTGAATGACAGTCCAGAGGTTGTGCAGGTCAATTTGTGAGACTGTCCAGGTTGTTTAAATGCTGGTTCAGACTCTGTTAGAGTTTGGCCAACATCAATAAAGTTCTTCACCTGCCAAGCAGAGAGTTAAAAACAGCAGTCCTGTCTTACAGCTCATCATGTTAAGCTGAGAGTCCACTGTTCTCTGTCATCCACTCTGCAGTCAGATATAAAGCTGTACAAGCTATCAGTGCTTTTGTATTGACTCCTCCTCCAGCCACATGAAGGCCAATTAGAGGAGGAGACAAGCAGTATATGCCTGAAATAAAAAAAAAAAAACTTTCTTATTAGAAAACTGAGTCAATATGATGCCAGATGTTTCTGTGCTTGAGAATGCTTGTATAATCAAGGGCAGTAATAAACAGCAGAAACCGCTGCTTTCAGCCTCTTGACCTAGAGGTCAGTGCTCCAAGACACATTTTGAGAAAGCCTGAAATGACTTTGTAAGGAGCTAACATACAGTAAGAAGCAGTTTTATTTTCAAACATCAAATCCACTCCCCAGCTGTCGCCGACATGGGTAATAACTTGTGATAACTAGATGTAAAAGTACAGATTTTCTTTTTCTTCTGTACTTGCAGATTTTATTTTTTTTATCATGAATACTAACAACAAAAAACTGTCCAGGTAACCATAAGTTCAAACTACCCTAACTATCAAAGTGGACACTGAGATTTGTAATCAAAGAATTACTAAAATGAAGCCATATGTTTTGACCAGATGATAAAAAGGTTAATGAAAAATGGGAAATTCATTTGCATAGACCTTTCTCTAATATAACCTGTTTAATACAACCTTTGGGTACATGCAGTACAAGTAGTCTCCTTAACAACGTGACACCGGATGTCTGCTATGTTTTAACTACAATGTACAGAAAAATGACCACAAACATTAAACAAATTGCTTTATATTGTAAGACAAAACCTAACAACAATAATTACAGAAAAAACCCAACAATCAAATGATTCCTTATGAGCAAGCACTCAACAAGACCTGTTGGGGTGAGGGGAGGGAGACAGGACAAAAGAAACGCTGTCAAAGAGAGCCTGAGATTAATAGCAACTAATTAATAAATGCAGATTGGGGTATAAACACAGAATGAAAAGAGGTGAGTGAAAGAAGCGCAATCAGTGTATCAAGTAGTATCAGGGGAACCCCCCAGCATCCTAGGCCTATTGCAACATAACTAAGTGGGGGGGGTGTCAAGGTCATCTGATCCAGCCCTAACTATAATCTGTAATTTTAATTTTATATTGTACATCTGCTGTCTTATGTAAGAAAAAAATCTTAAACTTGATATTATGTCTCCTCTCAGAAATATATTTCTTTCAGACTGGGTGTTTTTTTCTAATTTTATTGTATCTCGTATCTAGTACAAATTATAGTCTGTCAGGCTGAACCCAGATATTACACATATCTGGTTTCAGCCTGACTGACTCCTGTAAGAAAACAAAAGAAAAAAACAAGAAATTGATTATCATGATTTTTTGTTGTTTTTTGTTGAATCAATTTTTGAATTATCTTTAATAATATGTATAATATGCATGTGTATTACTTGGACCTGTTACAATTAATACAACCATGTTATGCTGTATTGGCTGGTCGTGACACGCCTGATACATAAATTTTGTGTATTCCTGTGTGGATCCACACACATTAATTAGAGGCCTCTAGAACAGACCAGGGGACATCTCCTGCTACGAATTTCTAGATGGCAGTTGGGATGAAAAGTTAAAATCAGATTTGATGCTTTGCACAGCAGTAACTGCCATTTGTGCTGGCTGTGATTGCACCCCATTGGCAGCCATGCGGGTGGTTCAGTCTTTGTTCAAGAAGAACTTTCAGTTTCAACTTTTTTTTGCCATCCATATTTCTCCACTTGCTGGCTGCTGGCAGGGTTCTTTTGGAACTGACAGATGAAAAGATGTTGCTCTTCTAGCTCACCTAGATGAGCAGCTGACTCATATACTGAAGGTTAGAGTCCCGGACTTGAGTTGCTCAGACCATGTAGGAGGAGGACAGGATGAAGGGACAGAGTCCCTCCACACTTTTAGGGACACCACACAGGGGTTAAGGCTTGTTTAAAGTCATTTTATCTAAAATGCCATTTTATGACTTTAGCAAAATGAATGCTTGATGATCCCTGACAGAGACACAGAGAAAATGATTTGAGCAGGAAATGTTTGGTTTACATTGAGCTCAAAGGACAAACAGAACTGTATGTTCTGAGGTTTTCTTATTTCTCATGGGAAAAAAAAAATCTGTCTTTTGACAGCGTGAAATTCAACTTTCACCGTGATAATTTTGGGTGTGAGGGGTATGAGTGACATGATTCATTATGATGACAGATTCTTCTGTACTTGAGCTGGCCTGTGCATTTGAACAAAGAAATCTTTTTGCAGTCTTTTTAAGCAAATCCTTACGTTTGCATCAATACCACTGTAATCCACTTCAGGCTGCCAAATCTAAACTGTGTCACAGATGCTAAGAGAATAAGATGGATCAAGCATTAGCTTATGATCATGTTGTCTTCTTCAAAGTAAGTCTTATATTATATTCTAAGGTGAACAGCTGCTACAGAAAAGGGTGAAATATGATGGAAACATCAGCCTTTAAAATCATCTTTTTCTCATTAAGAAGAGTTTGCATTTGACATCAAGTTAATAAGAGCTCCAAAGTCAGATTAGAAAATGGACAGATCAGTTTACATCTTAAATTTTATTCATCATTAATCTTCTGTTTACAGTGTATTGATTTGTCAGTTAATCTGTCACATTGTTGCTTAGAAACATGTTTCTTGTCTTGTAGTTTCACTGCAGTGTTGACCTGTTGGAGCAACTCAAACAATTCCACTATGAAATTTTCACTTCTGTCAAGAACTAAAGTTCATTATGTGCCAGTAACTTAGTCAGAATCCACTTTAATCCTTTCACAATAACCTGTCTGATCCAGAGTCTCCACTCCTTCATTAGACTGTAAAAGTCAGTATGAGAGAATTCAGGTTCCTACTTCAACAAAGAAGGAAGTCTTTGCTTGCACTAATTAAACCAATTAAATATTGTTTTAATGTCACCCAGCTACTCGAAATGAATGTTATATATTATTGTTGAGTCTTTACCTTACAATATAAAACACCGTGACTGTTGGAGTCATGAAAGATCTTTTGCTTGTGCAAAAGAATCCAAGTTTTGGAAGTCACATGGCTACTCAAAGTTTTTGTACAGCTGTTCTTCTGTTTTTAGTCACTGTGCAATCGAGCACAGAAGTAAACAGCAGAATCTTCTGCTGTCAGACTCTTGATCTCCAGGTACTGAGTGCTGCTGGGAACATCCTGAGTAAAAGTAAAACGGTTTTGAAAGGAGCTGGCATAGGTAGCAGCAGTTGTATCTGTGTTTATCCACCCCATCCACTCCATAGCTCGCCCCGGTTTCTGTCATATCAGTTCATGCTGTAACTTGTCATCTTATAACCAGATGTGACACATGAAATCTTCACAGTCTCTCCAGGTCTTTTGACCTCAGAAGGAGGCTGGTTCAGTCTGATATCACACCAAACAGCTGTAATTAAGGTAGACAAATGAAAATCCCTATAAATGATACTATCAGAAAAAAAAGTTATTTGTAACTGTTCTTCACTTTCTTACCATGAATGGTCAGAACAAATAATAAAGTCCAGGTGATCATATTTGTCATTTCATTCACTGTGAGCTGCTGCTTCTGATGCTCTTTCTGGAGTTTGAAAAAAATGTAGCAGTCTGTGTGTTTTACCTGTTACTGTTGGTGTGTTTATAAAGAAGGATGAGTTTGCATAGACCTCCCTCTACTGGAGCCTCTGCTGTTAGAATACTTTTAGAGGGGAAAATGCAGACATGATGTAGTGCACTAATGGTTTTCCTCTAAACTGTGGACGTGGGAACAAACTTTGCTGGAAGCTTCCAAAAAACTGACCAGAGACCAAAAACACTTCAGTCATCACACTTGGACTACATCAAGTGACCTGAATGACTCCCACAAACAGCACTTTAGGAAATTCAGGAAAGATTCAGGAAAGGTTTCCTTTATGTTTGAGTGAGTTTTCTTCCATGGATTCAATTAAGAATAGTTTTAAGTTTATGTTCCTTTTACTCATTTTTCTTGTGAAACAACAAATATTAACACTATTACTGTTGTTTTAGCAGGGTTTATTAGAGACATGGAAAAATAAAAAATGAATTAGATTCATAATTGTTGCTTTAACAGGGATTATTAGCATCATTATTCAAAGACAGAGGCTGATCTAATGTGTCATTTTCCTGAGAGAGGGGTCAGTCTGAGGTTCCCAAAATCTTTATTTCTTTATACTGATGTACGTCTCAAGTAAAATACATTTTAAATGCTACATAACATCTCTGTAAAGAAGTAACTTGATGTACTACATGTGTGGTTGAGTGTTGCTGGTTGTTCAGTATTTGTACAGGACTCTTGGTGGTTTGCATCACTGTGGTGCGACGCACACAGTAATAAACAGCTGTGTCCTCAGGCTGCAGATTTTGTCCTGTTATTGTCACTGTTCCTGCAGACATGTCTCTGCTGTAGCTGAACTTGTTCTTCAAAGCATCATTTTGATAAAAGCTGCCACTGCTTCCTCCCCACTGATCAAAAATCCAGTCCATCGGTTTTCTTCCACACTGTCTGATCCAACCTGTTGCATAGTTGCCATCAGTCAAAGAATAACCAGAGACCCGACAGGTGATGGTCAAAGACTGTCCAGGCTGCACAACCATTGAGTCTGGCTGGATGAGATCAATACTGTACACACCTGTAGAAACAGAAGTCAACAACATATCATATTTGAGCTAAATATTAATGATTCTGTTCAATTTATTTGTTTGAATCAGTTGAAAATTCCTCACAGGATCCAGCAACAAACAGCAGTATCAGAGCTGCAGAGAACATGGTTGATACTGAAGCCGACCTGATGTGACTTCTTCTGTCATCTCACACGTCCTTTTCTTATGAGAAGCAGCTGTTTGCATATTAATGAAAGAACAAAGACATTTACATGATGATAATGGTGATGTCATCCTCTCAAACAATCACTGACGCAGAAACTGTTAATCCAAACTGTAATTTATTTTTTCATTTCATTGTGCAAACACTGGCCGAAAATGTAATGTAATGTTAGAGAGATTTTTTTAAATTATTAATTTATGATTTAATTTCTGATTATAATGAGCTATCGCCGATTTAGCTGGCTGATGTGAAAAAACATATGACTGAAAATACAGAGGATATTTATGAAACAGGTCTTGAAGCTCCAATGCAATCTCCTCTACATATTGTTATTGTTTCAGTGATTATCATTATTATCTATAAGAATCAGGGACCAACTGTAAAAGCAAAATTATTCCAACTAGCCAAAACAGATATTTTAGGACTGCAGATCACAAGAAAATCTAACTTCTTACAAATTATCAAAGCTCATCACTTTGATATGAGCAGACTGGCTTCACTGAGATTGAAAAAGAAACATGATTTGTATCTTAAATGTGTCAAAATCATCGTAGATTGTCTCTTAAAATATAATACACTTGCAAAAGCAACAGAAGTGGTTCCAAAAGAAAGCAAACATAAAAAATAATCAGTTTATTATCATTTTTTTCAGATGAGGATTTAAAACATAAGCTAAATATGTCTGATGAGCACTGTGGGATTTTTTTCAGCTGCTTAACTAAAGTCAGTCACTGTGAGTGTCGAGCACAATAATAAACAGCAGAATCTTCAGTCTTCAGGCTGCTCAGCTGCAGAAACAGCTGCTCTCTGCTGTTGTCTCTGGAAACAGTGAACCTGCCTCGGACTGACTGAGAGTAATAGTTGGTGCCACCATTAACATCAGTTGCAATCCACTCCAGTCCTTTTCCAGGAGCCTGTCTGATCCAGGCCATCCATGCTACTAAATGACAGTCCAGAGGTGGTGCAGGTCAGTCTGTGAGACTCTCCAGGTTGTTTAACAACTGGTTCAGACTGTGTCAGAGTCTGACCATGAACTGTAAAAACAGAACAATAATCACGTGTTTTTATTTCACAACATTTTAATGACAGAAGCTACAGTAACTGATCTTCACCTGCCCAGCAGATAGTTAAGAGCAGCAGTCCCGTCCTGCAGTCCATCATGTCCAAGCTCAGTCTATCCCAGAAGAGCACAGAGGGAGGAAACGACAAAGGACGAGGGGAGACAGGACCTAAAATTTAACACTGTGAAATGCCACCATTTATGTGCACTGTAGACTATGACTAGTTGAATTTCTCTATCAAATACTGAATTTGCTTCTAAAGGAATTAAAGGCCTACTGTACCTCCTGTCAACTCATAAAATACAGCTGGTAGTTACCATGAGGGGCCCAGATTCTGTGGTGTGCAGAGAAATGTTTAAAAGCTGTATTTACAAAACTATAAAGGCTAAGGCTGGGTATAAACCATTTAAACCCTTGATAAAGATGTGAGTTTAGAAATTGATGTAAAATGTTGAGGGCACATGGGTCAAGTGACTGTAAGGTTAGGGTCATTTGAATTTTTTAAAAAGTAAAGTTTCAAACACGTGTTAACACACAATTAAGGTGGGGCTAAAAAATGTTTGTCAAAGCATTTTTTGTCTTTTTGTTTTTATTATTTTAAAGCCACTGATCCAACCTGTTCCAAATCAAAGAATAATCAGATATGTGACAGACGATGGTGAAAAAAAAATTCTCATAATTAAAATTCATCAGATTATTTAATTATTCACAATTTATTCTTTTGGATGCTTTTGCTAGAGTAAAGCTGCTAATCTCTGTAAGATCTGCTTTAAAGAGCTACTATGTAGTTCTTCCATCTTTTCACTGACACACGGACTTTGCTGCTGTCCTAGTTATATTTAAAGTATTGGTTTATTCTGAAAAAATAATATTTGCTGTTAACTGTTAATGGTTTGTTTAGAAATTAACAGTTTTGTAATTAAATTACAGTCACAGTGCTTTTTACATTATGGATGTTATTAAGCTCTGAAGCACTATTAATGAAAAAATTATTTATTCTAACTTGGTAATTTAAAAATTAAAGTTTTCCAGCATAATTTATCAAAGAAAATATTTTTTTCATGTCCTGTCCTACAGCCATGTTAGTCTGTGAGTGAGTCCACTGTTCCCTGCCATCATGCCTACAGTCAGATATTTCAACATTTCTGGATGAAATTGCACTAATTTACTGCACTATTCAAAGTGAATAGTGAAATGCTAGACAAATGACACTGACATTGCTAAAAGTTCCAGGCGGTGAGAGCAAATAGAGGAAGTAGTTTTTGTATGACATTCCTGTTTCTGTCTCTCACTGTGTGTCTTCAGGGCACAGTAATAAACTGCTGTGTCCTCAGTCTTCAAACTGTTCATCTGTAGGTAGATTTTACTATTGGAGTCGTCTCTGGAGATTGTGAATCTACCCTGGACTGACTGAGAGTAATAGAGAGGAGAACTAGAAGTGCCTATATAAGCAATCCACTCCAGTCCTTTTCCAGGAGCCTGTCTAATCCAGGCCATTGCGTAGCTTCTGAGTGTGAATCCAGAGACTGTGCAGGTCAATCTGTGGGACTCTCCTGGTCTTTTGGTGACTGGTTCAGATTCTGTTAGAGTCTGACCATCAACACCTGCTGAAAGATTTCAAAGATCGTGTGAATTAAATAGGGTTACAAAAATAAATATTTAAGCATACTGAAGTCAGAGAAAACCTTCCTACCTGCCCAGTAGAGAGTTAAGAGAAGCAGTCCTGTCCTGTAGTCCATCATATTAAACTGTTTGATCTCTGCTGTCCTCCCTGGCAGTTATGTAGAGATGATGACTATTTAAAGTTTGTATTGACTCCTCCTCACAGGAAGGAGATGACTGAACTCCACTGATCTCAGCTGCTGTTCAGTGAATATGCACTTCCTGTATACTTTAATTAGGAGTTATTCCTTATCAAGGTTAGCTTCTTTTTTCTTCTTTTTATTGCTCACACTTCACACCCATTGAAAAATATGACACCCAAAAAGTGCAGAGTATGACAAAGACACTCACAGCCAGCTGCTAAGAGCAAAAACAGAGCCAGAGAAAACATTGTTTTTGCTAAAAGTCATTTGACACAGTCAGAGCCTCTGCAGTCTTTCTTGCTCACCGGACTGGGTGGAGATTATTTATCTAACTATGTATTTATTTTTACTTATAAAGTATGACCTCACTACATTAAACTCACATTATAAATTGATTTAAAATAAGCCTAAATAATACTCGCATTGAACACAATTATATTTTTCTGATAGGTGTTATTAAATAGAGCAGCTGTGCTGCACATCCTGTTTAATTTAATTTGCTTTAAACTGATGCATAAGCAAGGATGTCCTTTCAGCTCCAATGTGCCAAATCATCTTCTCTCCTTGGATTTAAGTCTTCCAGCCATCTCCTAGTATTCCTTGTTGTCTTGTTTGTTGTATACCTCATGTACAGTACAGTCTTCCAAATGATCCCTGGACTTTATCTTTAGCCTGTTCCTTCTTTTTTGGATTATTTGCTGCACTAACTGATAATCTATTTATGACTGTGTTCTGTCTTTAGACTAATGATTAGGAATGTGGATTATACTCTGCTACATGCTGTTATGTGCTTGGGTCTGTTGGAGTTATGGTATAAATTCCATTCTGTTTATTATAAATTATCATATCTTCTGTTTGTATATTTTCTATAAGTTGTTTTATGTGCATATGACTGTTGTTTTTATGTTTGAAATGGGAACACGTGGTGGTATTTCTTACAAAGGAAGTTGTAGTTACCTGCAGGCTGCTCTCGGCCTGCAGAGAACACATATAGGATACGTGTCTCGTATACGCCATGTTACATGCGCACATGTCACAGTATGCTTACGACCATATATGGTAAGGAAAAAGCCAAGAATGTTGTTTATTACATGCTGTAAACTGCGTTTGATGTAACCCACGTGATCTTATTGTGAAAATCCGAATAAAAGCGCTGCGCAGGAAGCAGTTCGCCAGGACAGATAACTTCCGCTCAGCTGAGAGCTGAGTTCAAGGAACGGATCTCTCCTCCTTGCGCAAGTTCAAAAGAGTTGTGTGTTTGTCCTCTGAGTTTTTAAAATGATCTGAACCTATCAGGTCCTTTCAACAAAGGTCATTTTTCACTGTGTGAGTTCATGTTTTGAAGGGCTGCATTTTGGCTCAAATCTCAATATTTTTAAAACTGAATAGTGTTATGTGTCTAAAAGCCATGAGTAAAAAAGCTGCCATCACCCAGACACCCACCTAAAAGAGAACCTTTACAAAGTGGGATCCAATCATGCTGACTGTGATGACATGTCTGACAAAATAACATTATTTGATGCCCTGGATGAGAACATTGTTGGATATGATTTTGGTAATATATTGAGCATAAACTTTTATTTGTAAAAATATTGATTATTTTTATCTTAGTGTAAAGGTTGCTGTAACCCATACTGCTGTAAAGTTTTCTTTTTGGAAATGTCAAAACATAAAACATGTTTATGTTGTCAGAATTCACATTTACAGCAATTTTTAAAAAATGTCAGTCAAATGAACATGATCCTTTTTTTTTAGGAATCAATTAATTTTAGTATCATTTCATCATGTTAGTGCAAACTATACAGTTTATCTTTTTCACAGTAAACTGGCATTTACAGCAACAGTGGTCCAAGAGCTCCTCCTGTGGTGGCTTCATGTTACAACTGTTCAGGCACTGAAGGGTTTTTGTTCAGTTCTGCTGATGGTTTGTGTTACTGTGTCTCTCTGGCACAGTAATACTCAGCACTGTCTTCAGTCTGCACATTCTGTCCATTTAGGGTCACTCTGTTGCTGGAAGAGTCTGTGGAAATGCTGAACTTGTTTCTGAGTGAATCTTTATAATATGTTGTGTAACCAGAACGTGCTACTCCAATCCACTCCAGTCCTTTTCCTGCAGGCTGTCTGATCCGGTGAGTCCAATAGCTGCTCACAGAATAAGAGACCTGACAGGTGATGGTCAGACTTTGACCTGGCTGTACTGTCACAGAGGCTGGTTGTGTCAGCTGCTCACACTTCACACCTGTTGAAAAAGGAAATGTATTGTGGCAACTTATCAAAATATATGACAACCAAAAAATGCAGAGACAAAGACAAAGACACTCACAGCCAGCTGCTAAGAGCAGAAACAGAGCTGGAGAAAACATTGTTTTTGCTAAAAGTCATTTGACACAGTCAGAGCCTCTGCAGTCTGTCAGGTTCTTAAAGCCAAATAACTCAGGAAGACAAAGAGTTTGCATACAATCAAATACATGAGTCATCATTGGAAATGGATCTAACAGGAGCCAATCAAGGAGTCTCTTATTCAAAGTAATGAAAATATGCTTGGAAAATGCACAGAGGATATTTTAATTTGATTGATGATACAATTGTAATGACAGTGAAACAAGTCACTGATGGTAACACTGCATTTAATTTTAACATAACTACAAAAAGAGGTACCAGAGAATTTTATCAGTGTTGATTAGACTTTATTTATTTTACCATTATTTGTAAGATTCATTTATTGGTCTCTTTATTTTCATACTTTACAGATTTATTTGTTTCTTATTTGGCTTCAAGAGGGTTGTTTAATTTGCATAAAGTCTCAAGTCTGCCTTGACTGATTTGCAACTTTGTATAAATATAATTGGGTTAAATTTTTCATCTTTCCTCTCCAGTCAAACTTGGTGGAAAAGGTCATGGATCCAATCAGGCTGGAAACAGAAAGGATACATGACAGCTTTACTCTCTCTCTCTCTCTCTCTCTCTCTCTCTCTCTCTCTCTCTCTCTCTCGTCTCTCTCTCTCTCTCTCTCTCTCTCTCTCTCTCTCTCTCTCTCTCTCTCTCAGGTCTCTTCATCTCAGAGGGAGATCGCTCCAGTTTGGTCTTCCTTCAAACTCCTGCAAGAAAAAATTGTCAGACTTGTTTTTGTTTTTCTGTTTTTGTTTTTTAAAGAAATCAAAATAGATAAAGAATCAAAGAATATTGATATGTGACAGTGAAAAAATGTCCAGTCATTTCATTTATCTGATGATTCAGAGTTTCTGTTGTTTGTTAATGTGAAGCCAATAATCTCATCACAGGATCTAATATGTATGAGCTGAAATAATGAAAGCTGTACAGTCTTCTCATCAACAGACAGACGTTACTCAGTTATATTAACAGTATTTGCTTGATTTTGGAAAAGAAAAGTTAACTATGAAGCATTTACAAATTAACAATAGAATTAATAGTTAAATAGTCTCTCTAATTCATGGATGTTACTGAGCTCTGAAACCCTGTAAATGAACAAGTTATTTATTCCAACCTTAAATGAAAAAAAAAAGATCTTTCAGTATATATTTGATGTTTCATTTCTCATGCACTCTTTAGTGAAGGTAATTATCCAGCATCTTATAAAATAGTCTGTAATTTTTAAATATATATTTTTCTCTATTGGAAAAGAAAAATCTCTAAACTGACAGTACAAGTTATGACTGAGTGGATCTAATAAGACCTGCAGGATTTTGTACAGCTGCTTAACTAAGATCAGTCACTGTGAGTCTCGAGCACAATAATAAACAGCAGAATCTTCAGTCTTCAGGCTGCTCATCTGCAGATACACCTGCTCTTTGCTGTTGTCTCTGGAGATGGTAAACCGGCCTTGAACTGACTGAGAGTAGTATTTGCTACCACCACCACCATCAGCAGCGATCCACTCCAGTCCTTTTCCAGGAGCCTGTCTGATCCAGTGCATCCAGTAGCTGCTGAGTGAGAATCCAGAGGTCGTGCAGGTCAATCTGTGAGAATCTCCAGGTCGTTTAACTGCTGGTTCAGATTCTGTCAGAGTCTGACCTTTAACACCTGTCAAGATAAATACAAAATCAATAACATGCACAACTTACAAGCACTTACCAAAATATTTTAGATCATCATCAAAGAAACTCTTCACCTGCCAAGCAGAGAGTTACAAACAGGAGTCCTGTCCTACAGTTCATCATGTTAACCTGTGAGTCCACTGCTCTCTGTCATCATCTCCACCTTCAAATATAAAGATGTAGAAGCTATTCATGCTTTTGCATTGACTCCTCCTACCAGAGGTGTGTGATTAGGTTCAGCCTGACATTCAGATACAGTGAGGTGGAAATTTATGATGAAAAAATGAAAGTTAATTAAGGCTTGTTAAAATTATGTTTATTTAAAATGCTGTTTTTGAATTTTCCAGCATTTATACTTGACTCCTCAAAAAGAGATCAAAGCAAATCTTTGTTTAATGTTGGGCTGAAAAGGTAGTGTGTATTCTTGTCTTTTTTCCTTTTTTCTTTGGTCACTGCAGAACAACAACTACGTTTTGAGTTTGAAATTCCATTGTTAGTTAATATAATGCTCTCCTTTGGGTTTTACAGTAAATAAAAATCATACAATAAAACATAAAAATTATACTCTTTCCCTCTCCTAACCCCAACTGGTCACAGCAGATGATGGTGAGCCTGGTTTTCCCTGGAGGTCTTTTCCTGTTTAAAGGAGTTCTTCCTCCTTACCATCAACAAGCGTTTGCTCAGAGAGCATCAGCTGAGTTCTCTCTCTGATCGTGTCTTTACTTTCCAATCTAAGGCCACTTGAAATGACTCCTTCTGTGAGCACCACTTACAGTTCAGTATGTCACTTGTGCAACAAGTGTTCAGAAAGTGAATGGGGTTTATACTGGGGTCAGCTACGTTTGTGTTACTGTGGTTTCTGATCAGTAACAGAGTCTAAACTGAAACTGAACTTTAAGCAAATCCTTGATGTTTGCATCAATACTACTGTAACCCACTCCAGGTTGCCAAATCCAAGAGAATAAGATGGATCAAGCATTAGCTTATGATTATGTTGTCTTCTGCAAAGTAAGTCTTATATTATCTTCTGAGATGAACAGATGCTACAATATGAAATATGTTGGAAACTGAAGCCTTTAAAATCTTAATTATTAAGATCTCCAAAGTCACATTAGAAAATGGACAGATCAGTTTTATGTCTTAAATTTTGCTTTTTTTAATCTGTGGTCTTCTGTTTACAGTGTATTGATTTGTCAGTTAATCTGTCACATCGCTGCTTAGAAACATGTTTCTTGTCACACTTTGCTCACAGGATAGGTTTATTTTTATTGTGTCACATTTTTACTACTCAAAGCAAGGATATCATGTAGTTTCACTGTGGTGTTGACCTGTTGGAGTGTTGGAGCAACTCAAACAACTCATTCAACAACTCAGTGTTCAATTCTGTCCAGAACTAAAGTACATTATGTGCCAGTAAGTCAGAATCTACTTCAATCGTTTTGCAATATCCTGTCATGTTGGAAATTGTTATCACTTTTTGCAGTATATTGGTATTTACTGTCACTATTTTATATCATGTATTAATGAACACTGTGTGCTTTAAGGTTACTGGGGTAAAGGTAAGGCCTGTTATATCTAATACTCATATATGCTTGAGGCCTTGTTGGGCTGCAGGAACATCTCTGGTTCACTTTTGTAACCTCATGTTATATTTTAGGAACTCTTCTGAAAAGTAGGCTCCAAAAGTGGAGTTCTGCACACTCACCTGTGTTTTTGTAACATAGATTAGCAGGGGATAAATTCTAGCTAAGTGGGGAATTGTCAGAGAGGTGTTAATTGAAAGAAGATCAACCTTTCAGAGCTCTTGAAAACCATTGAGTTACTCTGGTGACGATGTTTCTTTAGCACACGTGTGACGAAAGTTGGCAGAGCCTCAACAGATGATTGGTTGGGGTTCAAGTTTCAGGGGTTGAGACTTTATGTAAATTTGGAGGGGTCAAAGGCAAGTGGACAGTTAACATCTTTAAGATATAAACGTTGGCCCGCTCTTTGTCTCGCTCTCTTACTTTTTGCTCTTCCCTTTCCCATCTTTTTCTTCTTGTCTTCCTGTCTCTGCATGTTTCTCCATCTCTTTGTTTCTCTTTTCACTTCTCTCTTCTTCTCTATGTGTGTGTGTGTGTGTGTGTGTGTGTGTGTGTGTGTGTGTGTGTGTGTGTGTGTGTGTGTGTGTGTGTGTGTGTGTGTGTGTGTGTGTGTATCTTAGTCTTAACTATGTTACTGTCTATGTTTTGGTTTTTGTCTGTGTGTTGTGTTATCAATATGTCTAATAAACAGCCTGCACCGGAACTTGCTCATCCCAGTGATTTTTTTGGAAACTTTGGTTTTAATTGGGAACCACTAAAATTACACCCAACAGTCTGATCCAGTGTCTCTACTCATTCATTAGCTACTAAAAAAGTCAGTATGGTTCCTGCTTCGGTTAAATACCTGACAAAGAATAACATCAGTATTTGCACTCATTAAAACAATAAAACACTGTTTAAATGTCACCTGGCTACTCAAAATGAATATGTTACTTATTGTTGTAGAGTCATTACCTTACAATATAAAACACCTTGAGTCAAATGTTGTTGTGATTTGGTGCTATAAAAATAAAATTCAATCAAACTGAGTTTATTGATTTTCACCTTGTTTATCTTTCCAGATAAAATTCATGGTTGCTTTTTACAGTGTCAATTTAGGATTAATGATTAATACTGAAATAACAACTTGAGTAATGAATATTTTCTTGTTCATCTACAGTAAAATGAACCATGGATTCATCAGAGTTCTTTTGTTTGTGCAGAAAATTGCAAAAGTCATAAAGGTCACATGGCTATTTGAGGTTTTTGTACAGCTGTTCTTCTGTTTTCAGTCACTGTGCTTTCACGGGCACAGAAGTAAACAGCAGAATCTTCTGCAGTCAGGCTGCTGATCTCGAGGTACTGTCTGCTGCTGGAGTCTTCTTCAGTCATGATGAAACCACTTTGAAAAGAACTGCCATAGCTAGCAGAGTTTGAGCCTGTGCTCATCCTCCCAATCCACTCCAGACCTCTCCCCGGCCTCTGTCGTATCCAGTGAATATTGTAGCTTGTTGGGCTATAACCAGATATTATACATGACATCTTCACTCTCTCTCCAGGTCTCTTCACCTCAGAGGGAGACTGCTCCAGTTTGACCTCACTCTGAACTCCTGCAAGCAAAAGAAAAAAGAAATGTGATCATAATGAATGAGAGTTGTTTTCACATTTTAAAGAATATATTATTTTCTTACCTTGGAGAAAAATGCAAAAGAACAAACTCAAAGAAATTATATATTCCATAACTTAGAACACTTTATAATCCGAATGTTTGTCTGGTTAAAACGTGTCCAAGGTGTTCTGTAACAAACTAAATGAGAATTAGCAATGACGTGTTTATAAAGGAGCAAAGCTTTGCATAGACCTCCCTCTACAGGATTTTTTTTTCTTTTCAGTATTTTAGGAAACAGATAGCAGGATACAGTATCATCAATATTCTATTTTTGCTGTTCACATCAAATAATCTGTACAAAAAACATAAACAGTATTTGCAAATATAAAAACTGGTAGTTTTTTCAGTCCCAGTCCCACTTTTTGTATTCTGTAACTGTTCTCACTGGGATTTACTGAACTTTCTCTCCTCAAACAAATGCTTAAAAAAAGAACTAATACTGCTGTTTGTTAAAGTGATAAAAACAACACATTCCCTTTTTAGTATGGAACACTGAAAAAAGTTACTTTGAATATTGTGAACTTGATAATTGAATATCAAGTTCACACTTTTTAAGCACATCATCATAAGGATGATGCTGTATTATTCCAGATTATTCCAGAGATTGTAAAAGTGAATATGTGAGAATACTGATTTCTGCTTCTGCTAAAAATCTGATAAAGAAGAAAATCCTCACTTACACTTAAGGTATCAAAACAATGAAATTAAAGTCACTCAGTTATTCAAAGTTACTGTGAATAATTTTCAGCTTGCTCATTTTTCCAGACAAAGGTCAACTGTTGTTTTTTTACAGTGTCAATTTATTACTTACTTAATACTGAAATAATTGCTCAGTAATGGATATTTTCTCACCTGTTTACAGGAAAATTATATATGGAGGCATCAAAGTTCCCTTGTACATATTAAGGTCACATGGCTACTTGACGTTTGACTGTTGCACTAAAGTAAACAGTAGAATGATCTGCTGTCAGGCTCTCGAGGTTCTGTCTGCTGCACAAGTTTTCATCAGTCATGACGAAATGACTTTGAAAAGAACCGGCATACTTCGCACAGTTTAAGCCTGTGTCCATCAAACCAATCCACTCCAGAGCTCTCCCTGGCCTCTGTCGTATCCAGTAAATATTGTGGCTAGTTGGGCTATACCCAGATAGAATACATGACATCTTCATGTTCTCTCCAGGTCTTTTCAACTCAGAAGAAGTTTTTCCCTTATAAAAAAAAACAAAATGTGATCATCATCTATCAGACTTAAATGAAGGATTTTAAAGAAGAAATAATTTTCTCACCCTGAAAACAAACAACGACAATTAAAGTCCAGTAAATCATGAGAATTGTGATGATGTGTTTATAAGGATCAAAACGCTGTGTAGACCGCCCTCTAAAGGAGGATTTTAAAATTAAAAAACTCAGTTACAGCACTTCTTTATGTAACAGCTGGTAGTAGACAATATCATGAATAATCTATTTTTGTTGTTATAGCTAATCATCTCTTTATATAAATCCACATAAGCCATGAAGAGTATTTCTAAACATTAAAAAATGTAGTGTTGTCAGTCTCTGCTCCTCAACACTGTTTTGTGTAACTGTTGATGCTGAGATTTACTGCACAAATATGAATCTCTTCTGAATCAAATGATTTCCAAAGAAGCAATATTTTCCCAAGCTACATTTTATACTCAAAAAACAGTGTTTATGCCCAGCTCTGATTCCTCATTATGTGGCTTCCTCTCCCACATGGATAGGTTAAGTTCATTCTAAATAGGTGTGAGTGTGAATGAGAAACTGTGAAATCTTCACAGTTTCTCCAGGTCTTTTGACCTCAGAAGGAGGCTGGTTCAGTCTCATATCACACCAAAAAGTAAAAAAATGTAAAAAAATACTATGATGTTTCAATATATATACGGAAATGAAATGAATTAAAAGGCATTAAGCAGTTTCAAATATTTAAAGTCATAGAGATTTTTTTTAAATAATTAATTTGTGTGATTATAATGAGCTATTGCTGGTTTAGCTGGCTGATGTATAAAAACATATCACCGAAAATACAGAGGAAATATATGAAACAGGTCTTGAAGCTCCAGTGATTACCATTATTATGTATTAGAATCAGGGACCAACTGTAAAAGCAAAATTCATTCTGACAAGGCAAAATATATTTTCAAATAGGACTGCAGAACACCAGAAAATCTAACTTCTCACAAATTATCAAAGATCATCATTTTGATATGAGCAAATGAAGGTTAGATTGGCTTTAATGGCCTTGAAAAAGCTCTAATCATACAAAACCACTGTAGATTGTTGCTCAAAAATATAACACACTTGCAAAAGCAACAGAAGTGGTTCCAGAACAAAAGTAAAATTAAAGAAAATCATTTTTATTATAATTTTCTTTAGATGAGAATTTAAAACATATAAGCTAAAGATGTCTGATGAGCACTGTAGGATTTTTTTCAGCTGCTTAACTAAAGTCAGTCACTGTGAGTGTCGAGCACAATAATGAACAGCAGAATCTTCAGTCTTCAGGCTGCTCATCTGCAGAAACAGCTGCCCTCTGCTGTTGTCTCTGGAGACGGTGAACCTGCCTCGGACTGACTGAGAGTAATAGTTGGTGCCACCATTAGCATCAACTGCAATCCACTCCAGTCCTTTCCCAGGAGCCTGTCTGATCCAGTGCATCCAGTAGCTACTAAATGACAGTCCAGAGGTGGTGCAGGTCAGTCTGTGAGACTCTCCAGGTTTTTTAACAACTGGTTCAGACTGTGTCAGAGACTGACCATGAACTGTAAAAACAGAAGAATAATCATATATTTTTATTTCACAACATTTTAATGATAACTGAAGCTACAGTAACTGATCTTCACCTGCCCAGCAGATAGTTAAGAGCAGCAGTCCCGTCCTGCAGTCCATCCTGTTAAACTCTGTGTCTTCTGCTCTGTCATGCTCCCTGCAGTCAGCTGTTTATAGGTGGAAGATATGCAAGTTTTGCATTGACTCCTCCTCACATTATACAACTGACTGACTTTAACTAAGCCTCGCATCTCAGTTGAATGTAAAATGAATCTTATTTTCTTGTATCTTTTGCTGATAAAAGAAAATAAGATGTTTATGATCATTCTAAAGGCTCCAATAGGCTCCAATACAGCAAAGGACATTACTAATAAGGACATTACTAATAACTAAGGCAACAGCTCAGCACAGATTATTATTTTTTTATTACAGCAGTGATGTTCAAAGTTCAGCTGTGCATTTAACAAACTGTTGTTAACTCAAAATATATCAGCAGGTTATGGCATGAAATGGAAACTACCATTACGTTAACATTTACATTTACATTAAACTTTGTTCATTAGCGCGATTGTCTTCATAAATGGTCGAATGGTCTGTCGCAATGAATTATGGGGCAGCATTTTCTCCTTTCCTTTCATAAATGATGGAGCCAGTGTATCCTACAGTATACCAGCTGAGGTATTAAAGGAAGCACTGAAGCTGCTTTGCTCAGTATTTGGAGAATTGGAACAGCTTTTATTCTGGCTGACACCCACATACTTCCAAGTCACTTGCCTCAGTAGGCAATATCCAACTCAGTAGCAGAGAGCTGGTTGGCTATCTGTTTATTTTTATATATCTACTTGTAAAGTATGACCTCACCACATTAAACCCACATTATAAATTGATTTAAAATAAGCCTAAATAATACTTGCATTGAACACAATTATAATTTTCTGACAGCTGTTATTAAATAGAGCAGATGTGATACACATTGTGTTTAATTAAATTTGCTTTAAACTGATGCATAAGCAAGGATGTCCTTTCAGCTCCAATGTGCCAAATCATCTTCTCTCCTTGGATTTAAGTCTTCCAGCCATCTCCTAGTATTCCTTGTTGTCTTGTTTGTTGTATACCTCATGTACAGTACAGTCTTCCAAATGATCCCTGGACTTTATCTTTAGCCTGTTCCTTCTTTTTTGGATTATTTGCTGCACTAACTGATAATCTATTTATGACTGTGTTCTGTCTTTAGACTAATGATTAGGAATGTGGATTATACTCTGCTACATGCTGTTATGTGCTTGGGTCCTTTCAACAAAGGTCATTTTTCACTGTGTGAGTTCATGTTTTGAAGGGCTGCATTTTGGCCCAAACCTCAATATTTTAAAACTGAATAGTGTTATGTGTCTAAAAGCCATGAGTAGAAAAGCTGCCATCACCCAGACACCCACCTAAAAGAGAACCTTTACAAAGTGGGATCCAATCATGCTGACTGTGATGACATGTCTGACAAAATAACATTATTTGATGCCCTGGATGAGAACATTGTTGGATATGATTTTGGTAATATATTCAGTATAAACTGTGTAACCCTGGAGAAATAAAAACTGTTTTATTTGTAAAAAAAAAAAAAAAATATTGATTATTTTTATCTTAGTGTAAAGGTTGCTGTAACCCATACTGCTGTAAAGTTTTCTTTTTGGAAATGTCAAAACATAAAACATGTTTATGTTGTCAGAATTCACATTTACAGCAATTTTTAAAAAATGTCAGTCAAATGGAAATGATCCTCCCAATTAATCAATTAATCAATTAATTTTAGTATCAATTCATCATGTCAGTGCAAACTATACAGTTTATCTTTTTCACAGTAAACTGGCATTTACAGCAACAGTGGTCCAAGAGCTCCTCCTGTGGTGGCTTCATGTTACAACTGTTCAGGCACTGAAGGGTTTTTGTTCAGTTCTGCTGATGGTTTGTGTTACTGTGTCTCTCTGGCACAGTAATACACAGCACTGTCTTCAGTCTGCACATTCTGTCCATTTAGGGTCACTCTGTTGCTGGAAGCGTCTGTGGAAATGCTGAACTTGTTTCTGAGTGAATCTTTATAATATGTTGTGTCTCCAGAACGTGCTACTCCAATCCACTCCAGTCCTTTTCCTGCAGGCTGTCTGATCCAGTGAGTCCAATAGCTGCTCACAGAATAAGAGACCTGACAGGTGATGGTCAGACTTTGACCTGGCTGCACAGTCACAGAGGCTGGTTGTGTCAGCTGCTCACACTTCACACCTGTTGAAAAAGGAAATGTATTGTGGCAACTTATCAAAATATATGACAACCAAAAAATGCAGAGACAAAGACAAAGACACTCACAGCCAGCTGCTAAGAGCAGAAACAGAGCTGGAGAAAACATTGTTTTTGCTAAAAGTCATTTGACACAGTCAGAGCCTCTGCAGTCTGTCAGGTTCTTAAAGCCAAATAACTCAGGAAGACAAAGAGTTTGCATACAATCAAATACATGAACCATCATTGGAAATGGATCTAACAGGAGCCAATCAAGGAGTCTGTTATTCAAAGTAATGAAAATATGCTTGGAAAATGCACAGAGGATATTTTAATTTGATTGATGATACAATTGTAATGACAGTGAAACAAGTCACTGATGGTAACACTGCATTTAATTTTAACATAACTACAAAAAGAGGTACCAGAGAATTTTATCAGTGTTGATTAGACTTTATTTATTTTACCATTATTTATAAGATTCATTTATTGGTCTCTTTATTATCATACTTTACAGATTTATTTGTTTCTTATTTGGCTTCAAGAGGGTTGTTTAATTTGTATAAAGTCTCAAGTCTGCCTTGACTGATTTGCAACTTTGTATAAAATATAATTGGGTTAAATTTTTCATCTTTCCTCTCCAGACAAACTTGGTGGAAAAGTTCATGGATCCAATGAAGCTGGAAACAGAAAGGATACATGACAGCTTTACTCTCTCTCTCTCTCTCTCTCTCTCTCTCTCTCTCTCTCTCTCTCTCTCTCTCTCTCTCTCCAGGTCTTTCCATCTCAGAGGGAGATCGCTCCAGTTTGGTCTCCCTTCAAACTCCTGCAAGCAAAAAATTGTCAGACTTCTTTATTCTTTGTTTTTGTTTTTTTTTTAAATCAAAATCGAAAAAGAATCAAAGAATATTGATATGTGACAGTGAAAAAATGTCCAGTCATTTCATTTATCTGATGATTCAGAGTTTCTGTTGTGTTTGTTAATGTGAAGCCAATAATCTCATCACAGGATCTAATATGTATGAGCTGAAATAATGAAAGCTGTACAGTCTTCTCATCAACAGACAGACGTTACTCAGTTATATTTGCAGTATTTGCTTAATTTTAGAAAAGAAATGATAACTATGAAGCATTTACAAATTAACAATAGCAGTAATAGTTCAATAGTCTCTCTAATTCATGGATGTTACTGAGCTCTGAAACCCTGTAAATGAACAAGTTATTTATTCCAACCTTAAATGAGAAAAAGAAAAACTCTTGAGAGTTTTTTTTGTATTTTAGTAAATCTCTCTTCATATAATTTAATTAATACTGTAACTAGTAACTTTGTTCTCTTTTTTTACAAGATGGGAGACGTGATGACCTGGTGTGCTGCCAGATTCAGTATATATTTGATGTTTAATTTCTCATACACTCTTTAGTGAAGGTAATTATCCAGTGTCTTATAAAATAGTCTGTAATTTTTAAATATATACTTTTATCTATTGGAAAAGAAAAATCTCTAAACTGACAGTACAAGTTATGACTGAGTGGATCTAATAAGACCTGCAGGATTTTGTACAGCTGCTTAACTAAGATCAGTCACTGTGATTCTCGAGCACAATAATAAACAGCAGAGTCTTCAGTCTTCAGGCTGCTCATCTGCAGATACACCTGCTCTTTGCTGTTGTCTCTGGAGATGGTAAACCGGCCTTGAACTGACTGTGAGTAGTATTTGCCAACACCACGATCAACAGCAGCGATCCACTCCAGTCCTTTTCCAGGAGCCTGTCTGATCCAGGCCATCCAGTGGTTGCTGAATGTGAATCCAGAGGCTGTGCAGGTCAATCTGTGAGAATCTCCAGGTCGTTTAACTGCTGGTTCAGATTCTGTCAGAGTCTGACCTTTAACACCTGTCAAGATAAATACAAAATCAGTAACATGCACAACTTACAAGCACTTACCAAAATATTTTAGATCATCATCAAAGAAACTCTTCACCTGCCAAGCAGAGAGTTACAAACAGGAGTCCTGTCCTACAGTTCATCATGTTAACCTGTGAGTCCACTGCTCTCTGTCATCATCTCCACCTTCAAATATAAAGATGTAGAAGCTATTCATGCTTTTGCATTGACTCCTCCTACCAGAGGTGTGTGATTAGGTTCAGCCTGACATTCAGATACAGTGAGGTGGAAATTTATGATGGAAGAATGAAAGTGTCATGATCCTGGGCCTTATGCCCAGCATGTTGTGTTTTCCTTCTCATGATTTGGTGTTATGGTGTTTCTTAGTTTATTCATTTAGTGTCTCAGTTGTTTTGTGGTCCTTAATTGTTAGTTATTCATGGTGTTCCCTTTGTGGTACCCCCGTGTTTGTTTTGTTCCTTTTCATGTCTCTGGTCTTCTGTGTATTGTGGTCTTTACTTCCTGTGTAGTGTCAAGTCCGCATTTCTGTCTTCGCCTAGTTGTTTCCTGTTTTATTTTGTCAGTTCTTGTCCCTTGTGCTATGTGTTTAGTTTTACTTCCCCTTCACGTTTGTGTAATTAGTTTCAGCTGTGCCCTCACCTGTCGCCCATTCCCTGATTACCTTGTGTATTTATAGTCTCAGTTTTCCCATTGTCCTTTGTTGGGTTGTTGTTGTTCTACGGCTGTGTCTGCTCTCTGGCTCCCTGTTTCCAGGATATTTCTAGTTTATTCCCAGTTTAGGTTATCTCATCTGTCTTTTGGTTTCTGTTGCCACTGCACTCTTACCTAAATAAAGATCCGCCTCTCATCACCCTTACCTGCCGTCTCCTGCATCCTGCTATTAGGTCCTTACCTTCATACACAGCCATACAGTCCGGTCACGCACCGTGACAGAAAGTTAATTAAGGCATGTTTAAGTTAGGATTTAAAGCTGTTCTCTGATAGTTTTGCTGTTGCCTCTAGTAAACTGACCCTGGACTGACTGAGAGTAGTATGTGCTCGTAATATCAATAGAGGTGACCCACTTAATTATGTGTTGGTCTCACTCAGTGAAATAGATATACAATAAATAAATATATTTAAAATATCAAATCTAAAATCCCATCAAAAAAAAAACAGCAGCAGTCTGAAAAGCTTTCATGAAACAGTTTTTATGGTAACAGTGTTTTAAAGGTTTTTGTGGTAAAAGGGTTTGGATGCATGAGTGTGAGCATTGGTGTGTGTAATAGTTTCTAACTATAATAACTAATCATTTATTGAAAACAGCGTGACTAAAAACTGTAATAGCAAAACATAATAAAGTTGGACACAAGTTTAAAGCCAAAAAATATGCTGTAATTTTATAAAAGCTGGAAAGTCAGATTAGAAAAAGGACGTATCAATGGCTGCAGAAGTCAGTACATGTGACTGTCCAGGAGGACTTTCAGGTTCCTGGTTCTCTGAAAATAAACAACTTAAAGAAGAAAAGCATCACGTTCTCTCAGTAAAGCTGCTCTATGGTCATCTCAACTTCTCGTGCTGAACCAGTGTTTTAAATATATTTTGGATTCAGAGCATTTCACCTTTCTCCTACAAAGTTACTGATGAAATCTAATTCATGGCTTCAACAGTTTTGTTGATTTGTTGAATTTTGCTGACAAAAGTTAACAGCTGAAAATACAATGGATACATGAAAGTTCATTCACATGTGCAGAAAAAAAGTCATTAAGGTCACATGGCTATTTGAGGTTTTTGTACAGCTGTTCTTCAGTTTTCAGTCACTGTGCTTTCACGGGCACAGAAGTAAACAGCAGAATCTTCTGCAGTCAGGCTGCTGATCTCAAGGTACTGTCTGCTGCTGGAGTCTTCTTCAGTCATGATGAAACCACTTTGAAAAGAGCTGCCATAGCTAGCAGAGTTTCTTCCTGTGTTCATCCTCCCAATCCACTCCAGACCTCTCCCCGGCCTCTGTCGTATCCAGTGAATATTGTGGCTTGTCGGGCTATAACCAGATAGGATACATGATATCTTCACTCTCTCTCCTGGTCTTTTCAGCCCAGAAGAAGTTTTTCTCTTATAAAGAAAAACAATAAGTGATTATCATCACTCATATGAAGGATTTTAAAGAAAAAATAATTTTCTTACCCTGAAAAAAGCAACGACGATTAAAGTCCAGGAAATCATGTGTTATATAATTTACAGCCCTTTATAATCAGTTTTTTTTGTTGTTGTTATTTTTGTATTTATTGTATTTCTTTGTTTTTTATGTTCTATGCTTTATTCTATGTTATTAACCTATGCAGTTATCTTGCTTACTTTTGTAGTTGATCTTGTACAGCACTCTGGTCAATAATGTTGTTTTTACATGTGCTCTAGAAATAAAATTGTCACTGACATTTTGTATGATTAAAAACAGTGTCCCTGATCTTCAACAACAAATTCAATGACAATTGTCATGATGTGCTCATGAGGGAGCAAAACACTGTGTAGAGTAGTAGTAGTTTCATGTAACTATTGATGCTGAGATTTACTGCACAAATATGCATCTCTTCTGAATCAAATGATTTCCAAAGAAGCAATATTTTCTCTTGTTACATTTTATACTGAAAAAACACAGTGTTTATGCCCAACTCTGTGTTTCCTCATTATGTGGCTTCCTCTCCCACATGGATAGGTTAGGTTAATTCTAAATAGGTGTGAGTGTGAATGAGAGCATGAATGTTTGTCTGCCTCTCTGTGTTAGCCCTGTGACCTGACCTGACCTGCGTTTTGCCCCATGACAGCTTGGAAAGGCTTCAGCCTGCCTGTCACCCTGAATTCAATAAGCGGTTAAGACAATAGATACTGCTCCATAGTTATCTAAGTGAGGTAGGAGAAATACCAGCGCTGTGTGCCACCTGAATTACCTGTAGATTTTTGATGACACCTTGCTCATGCACTCTTCAGGATACACTGTTTGTAAAAAATAAAATAGTGCGTGAAAATGTTAAAATCTATATAAAATGCTTTATTGGGATGTTTTTTGGAAGTTCTCTAAAGTGATGATGCCAAATACATGAGTGTATCTAATAAGACTCGTAGGATTTTGCAAGGCTGCTTATCCAGCTCCTGTCACTGTGACTCTCAAGCACATTAATCAGCAGCAGAATTTTCAGGCTTCAGGCTGACTTTGAGTAGCATTTGCTTCTGTTACCTGCATCAGTAACGACCCACTCCAGTTCTTTTTCCCAGAGCCTGTTTGATCCAGGCCACCCAGCAGCTGCTGAATGTGAACCCAGACGATGGACAGGTTCATGTCTGAGTTTTATTAACCACTAGTTCAGAGTCTGAATGTTTATACCTGTCAGCAACGTGGCAACGTTGAAAGTAAGGAGTTCCTTTGTTGTAACAACGCTTCTTGGCAATAAATCTTATACTGTAGGAAAGCCTGTTTATTCCCCCTTGAATGGAGCCACATTTGTAAGGAAAATGCATTTTTGTGTTGAGCAGCAGAGTTGAGTATGTGGGCTGCACCCACTGAAAACTTGCCAAATCTTCTCGGCCATGGCTTAAGATTTATTGTCAAGAAGCATTGTTACAACAAAGAAATAAACACAAATTTCAATACTTTCCTGCTTTCTGTGCTAAGTTTATTTTAGGTAAACACCAATATATATATATATATATATATATATATATATATATATATATATATATATATATATATATATATATATATTGGTGTTTACCTAAAATAAGCACAGAAAGCATGGGTCGTGCATTAGAGTCCATTAGCTCTGGTATCATAACACAATCTAATCAAAGTCATAATACTTTTTACTACACTGTTTATGTGCAAAAAGATAAATTCTTTCCTAGTTATTAAATATACTTTCACTAATTCATGAACACAGTCTGGCATTTTTAGGAAGCCAAGCAACTGTAGCAGTAGCCTTTAAATGTCATTTTTATTACTTTAATTTTAATATTTTTGTAGTATTTCAACTTTACGCTGTACTTTTTTTGGTTTAATCTCAAAATGCAAAACAGACACAGACACAATATTTATATATTTATTTTTCTTAATGTGTTTCAGAGCTTCAAATAGCCTGCTGAGTCTAAAAAAAAAGACTGTATCATGGGGACTAGTTTACCATAATTTTTGAAACACCAAGGTGTTCCCAGGCCAGCCAAGAGAAAAAAATCTCTCCAGTGTTTCCTGGGCCAAACTCAGGGCAGCACATGCTTGTGGTCAGGAGGAGGCATCCTAATCAGGTGCCCCAAACCACCTCAGCTGGCTCCTTTTGATATGGATGAGTAACAGCTCTACTCTGTGTCCCTCCCAAATGCCTGAACTTCTCTAAGGGAGAGGCCAGCCAACCTTCAGAGAAAACACATTTCTGCTGCTTGTACACTGTCTGCAGCCTCATTCTTTCGGTCACTACCTCGTGACAGCTTTGTTTTTATGCTCAGCTGTCTTTTCACCACAGCAGACCAGAACAGTTTCCACATCACTGAACACATTGCATCAATTCATCTGTCAGTCTCACTCTCCCCTCTCCCTTCATTTGTGAACAAGACCCCAAAATACTTAATCTCCTTCACTCAGGGCAGCAACTCGTCTCTGACTTGGAATCAGCGCTGTGTCCTTTTCCGGCTGTATACGATGGGCTGAGACTTGGAAGTATTATTCTCATTCCCACTGCTTCACACATGACTGTGAACTGCTCCAGTATGAGCTTGAGTCCATCACCTGATGAGCCCAATCAGACCACATCATCCACAAAAAGCAGAAGTTAGATCCTGAGGCCACCAAAGAGCCACTTGGCTCCACCTAGAACGTTGATCAATAAAAAAATGTGAAAAGAATCAGTGACAAAGGGCAGCAGAGTCATCACCCACCAGGGGAAAGTCAGACTTATTGCCAGCATTGCAGGCCAAACTTTGCTATAAAGGGTTTGCAGCAGACACCCCATACTCCCAAGAAACCTCCCATAGGATTTCCCAGTGGTTGCAGTCAAATACTTTCTCAAAGTCTGGAAAACATGTAGACTGACTGAATAAACTCCCACACACTCAAATATCTTTGAGAGGATAGAGCGCTGGTCCAGCATTCCCATGACCAGGAAGAAAACCACATTGTTCCTCCCGAATCTGAGGTTCAAGTATCAGACGGACTTTCTTTTTACTGTATGTATATGTATATCTATAGTCTATACTTGGGTTCTGGATATTTGTTCATGTCTGCTGATGGTTTGAATCAATGTAGCATGCAGTATGCCGCAGTAGATACTACAGAATGTTGTCATATATATTGGCTGTTGTCATCATAAATTACTAGCTCACAAAAACTAGAAATTTACTTCTGTACATATTTTATTCAGTTTATATACCCTAATAAGGTTGTCTAAAGAAAAAACCTAAATGAAAAATAAAATTAAAAACATTATCAGAGATATGATTTGTATATGTGTATACTGATTTTTGTGTAGGGTTTTTAGTTCACTTTGGATTATTTTGAATATTTTAATTTGAAAAAGCCAATGAATTATCAACAGTGGTTGTTTATACAAAATCCTGGATCTAGATTGTGATCCAAATTTTAACAACTGTTCCTTGTGCCACCGCCAACAACTCTGGAAATTTTAATTGAAATTTGTTCAAAATTGTTGAAGTTTTCCTCAAATATGTGAATCTCACAGTGGTAAAGAATCCTTTTAAAAATTTGGGGATACAGATCGTAGTCTGGATTACCACCAAAATGTAATTAATTGTACCAGCCCCAACAACTCCAGACATTTTCATTAAAACCTGTTCATAAATTTCTGAGTTATTCTGCTAACAGACAAGCAGACAGACAAATGAGACCAAAAAGCGTAACCTCCCTGTACCTGAGGTAAAAATTTTAGTGTTCTGCTGCATTTTTATTATTTGAGGTATATTTAGTTATAGTATTAAAAAATAAACAACTTTCTCTGCTTATGTTTATTATATGTTATGCTTAGAATATAAATTCATGGTGTAATGAAAACTCTTGTGTAACTGGCACACACAAACACAGTGTGTTAAAAAGAATTAATATTTCATTTCTTTTTTCTTTTTTTTATTAGCTAAAAATAATGCTAAAAATAATTTGCATAAATATTGTTCATGCCTTTTAATCATGAATTCCTTTGAAATCATTAGAGGTCTGAGAGCTCCTCCTATGGTTGTTTTACATATGTTCAGGCAGTGAGGGGTTTTTGTCCAGGCCTACAGCTGGTTTGTGTTATTGTGGCTCTCTGGCACAGTAATACACAGCAGTGTCCTCAGGCTGCACATTCTGTCCGTTTAGAGTCACTGTTTTGCTGGAAGAGTCAAAGCTGATACTGAACTTGTTCTTTAGTGAATCTTTGTAGTATGTGCTCCATCCATCACCCGCCCTTCCAATCCACTCCAGTGCTTTCCCTGCAGCCTGTCTGATCCAAGCTGTTGGCCTGCTGCCAAGAGAATAAGAAACCTGACAGGTGAGGGTCAGACGTTGCCCTGGCTGCACAGTCACAGAGGCCGGCTGTGTCAGCTGTTCACACTTCACACCTGTTAATAGAAAAACACATTTCATAGAAAATTATCAAATTGTGTTGTCATAGATAAACTGGGGGCGATGAGAAATCCACAGAGACTCACATGATCCAGCTGCCAACAGCAGCAGCAAAGATAGCAAAAACATGGTTTATGCTGAGACTGTTGTTCCGTTATCTCCACTACAAAACTGTGAGGAGTTTTTTATGGCTGAGTACTGAGGAAGCTCAATGACTTTGCATAAAATTAAGCACATGGTCCATCAGGAGCCAATAGAAGAGTCACTATACTATATGTTAATATTATCAGGAGTCCAGCTTTGGATTATATATACACATATATATATATATATATATATATATAGTTTGCAAAACTATATATATACATATATATATATATATATATATATATATATATATATATATATATATATATATATATATATATAGTTTTGCAAACTATTGAATCACAGGTTGTACTTACAGTAGTTTTTCAAACATACTGCTTCTGCATATTGGCTGATTTTTTTGTTAAATTAATAATGACATGGTGTAATGTCTCATGTTTTGTGGTTCATCTGAGGTTGCAATTAATTTTATTTTAATTTTAAGACCTACTAAGATCCAGATTATTTTTATCATGTCCACTCCTTCAACCTTAGTATATAAATTTGTTTCTGCACACAGATGTAGTGACTTCATCCAGTATTATGTAAATCATATGAAAAATCTGCACAAAAACATTTATGTGAAAATATTTAAATGTTTTAGTGTTTGCATGTCTGATATTCACAGTAATGTCAGGCACATCTTTTCATTTTATATTGTTTAGGTTTAACAATATTTTGTTCCTTTAAAATCCCTTTATTAAGTCTACATCCATTATAAGAATAATAAGAAAGGTGGAAACATCCATGTGGAGTGCAGCAACATGTGGCAGACTGTCAGTGTACATAACATAATAAAAGATATGCAGCAATAAATCATGAAATGGGATGTTTTAATCTCCTGTAATCTAGTATATTCTATAAAGACATTGTCTGTAAACTGGTAGAAAGGCACATTAATTGCAGTAGTTTAACTGATAATAAATATATATATATATATATATATATATATATATATATATATATATATATATATATATATATATATATATATATATATATATATATATATATATATATATATATATATATATATTGACCTGCACTATCCCAAGAGGAGACTTTGCATAGATTCTGTTATTCTATCTAGAGAAGGGATCACACATAGATAGATAGATAGATAGATAGATAGATAGATAGATAGATAGATAGATAGATAGATAGATAGATAGATAGATAGATAGATAGATAGATAGATAGATAGATAGATAGATAGATAGATAGATAGATAGATAGATAGATAGATAGATAGATAGATAGATAGATAGATAGATAGATAGATAGATAGATAGCAGAACAAAATTACGATGCATGTTAGGTCACAATATAAAACAGCTGAATCATAAAATCATAAAATAAAATAGAATAAAACCAGGTCAAAACCAGGTCAAAAAAAGAGGGACTGCCATATAAATATAAGTGTAACTTTTGCAATTTGTGCAGAAATGTATGAGGAAATAGAATGAGATAACAGAATAATCGGAAAACAGGCAGATATATTATTTGCAGTGTTCAAGAGTCTGATGGCTAATGGGTAGAAGCTGTCATGAAACCTCACTGTTCTACATGACAGGCTGCGGTATCTTCTGCCTGAGGGTAGGAAAGAGAACAGTTCATGGCAGGGATCAGTGGGGTCTCTGATAATTCCTGTTGCTCTCGATAGGTGGCGTTGTTTTGCCAGATCTCCAATGGGTGGCAGCGTGACCTCAATAATTTTTTTTTGCTGCTTTCATGCCACAGAGAGATGCTACTGGTGAGCACACTCTCAATGGTGCCCCTGTAGAAAGCAGTGAGGATCGATGGGCTAAGGTGGGCTCTCTTTAACCTGCGCAGGAAGTGCAGGTGCTGTTGGGCCTTTTTGACAGTGGAGTTGATGTGCAGCGACCAGGTGAGATAGTCTGCCACGTGGACCCCAAGGAATTTGATGTGTGGAACGATCTCCACAGCAGTGTTCTTAATGTAGAGTGGGGTATGCACATGCCGTTTCTTCCTGAAGTCGATTACCAGTTCTTTGTTTTTTTTTTCCACATTCTGAAACAAGTTGTTGTTGCTGCACCAGCCTACAAAAAGTTTCACCTCCTCTCTGTAGTACTTCTCTTCACTTCCCTGGATGAGACCTATAACATCTGCAGATCACCTCAGCTTGAACCTATTTTTTTCATTGCACACTCAACTGCAGCATTTTTGAAATAGTGTCAGCATTTACAGTAATAAAGTAACAGTTAACATTACTGTTGCTAAAAGCTAATGATATGGAAATGTATTATAGTGACAAAAAATATTTTTTTAAAACAGGTGCCAATTTTTTGCGCATTAGCAAATAATAATATTGCTAATGGAGGCTACTGATTAACTTCAGAATTTTCATAAGACACATAATGACACCCAAGGAAACAAAGGATATGTTATTTAAATGTAATATAAAGTTTTTAGTGGAGACAATAAATTTACAAAATTTACTACGAACCCTCCTTCATTGGACTTGTGATGAAATTCAAAGAAATCAAAACAAACTATTTAAAACTAAAATATATTTTTTCTTTGATTAGATAACTTATAAACATATTTAGAGTGCTATCAGCCATGACAGTGCAGTACATGAACAGAAAGTTTGTTGTTGCTTGTTTGCATAAATACCCTTAATGTTTTCAGTTCCTGCAGATGTGTGAGAACAACAGTATAACTTGATACTGTAGGAAAATAGCTTTGAAGAACTGAAACTGTGTGACAATGTGCAAATCACAGATGAATAAATGGGAAATGAGATGCAAAAATAATGAACACTTAATATCTTATTTTATATATATATATATATATATATATATATATATATATATATATATATATATATATATATATATATATATATATATATATATATATGTGTGTGTGTGTGTGTGTGTGTGTCATGTTTTGGTGTAATGTGCAAAACATGACACATTACACCATGTCATTATTAATTTATGTGAGTCTGTTGACAGGATACCCTATATTTTTGTAAATATTTCACTTTATGAACATTAAGAACTTTACAGCTGCAAAAATGTGCTATTGTAGACTTCAGAAACAGGAAGTCACAAACCACAGTAGCAGCTGCTCCTTTTATAGTGTGTACATATTTACGTGTATTTCAGGCTTTCACCTCAGCTCATATGTTTTACTGCCACCTTTCGGTGATTGTAACATATTTTTATTGAGCCTCTATTCTAAGTAATACAAATGTTGAAAGTGAATTATTTCTCAAAACTACACTTTTGAATCTGAAATGTCACTAGAAACTAAAAAAAAAAAAAAAAAAAGCTGGTTATTATTAATTTGAGGATGTCTGGTAAGTATTGTATGGTTTTGTATGATTACAGCTGCTCGTCCCTGGAGACAATAAACCTTGGACTGACTTAGAAAAGTTGTTGCCACCATTAGTATCAGCTGATATCCACTCCAGTCCTTCCCCAGGAACCTGTCTGATCCAGGCCATCCAGTTGCTTGTGAATGACAATGACAGTGAATGAGGTGGTTCAGGTTGATTTTTGTAAGATTTAGAGGTTGTTTTTATAGTTGGGTAATACAAATCCTCACTGAGTTTTCATAGAAGTAAACAGACAAATACTCAGTCCTGGTTGAACTGGAACTCTAAGACAAGTCAGCTCAGTTTTTGGTATTCCATCAAACATTTAACCACTTTTGTTAATTGGCCTGCATTTAACAACTGTTAACTGTGGGTGAATATTAAAGGCTCAGATGGGACATGTGGCTGGTCAAAACAAGTTATGACACATAAAACATCCCATTTTTATCTATGAAGCCAGTAATAAAAATATAACAAAACAAAACAAAACAAAACAAAACAAAACAAAACAACAAGAGGAATCACAATTTATTATTATTATTATTTAGTTATTTTTAACTTAAGTTGATCTCAAAGATTAATGTTGCATACAATTTGCAGTTGAGTTTCATGGTTTGGGGTTTTTGAGCAGGTCTGTGGGTGGTTTGTGTCACTGTGGGCCACGTACTGTACACAGTAATAAACAGCTGTGTCCTCAGGCTGCAGATTCACTCCAGTTAGTGTTACAGATGAAGAAGACGTGTGCGTGCGGTAAAGGAATTTGTTCTTCAGAACATTGTTTTGATAAAAGGCACCTCCACCCCACCGAGACAAAATCCACTCCAACGTTTTTCCTTCACGCTGTCTGATCCAACCTGTTGCATAGCTGTTATCAGTCAGAGAATAACCAGAGACCTGACAGGTGATGGCCACAGACTGTCCAGGCTGCACAACCATTGAGTCTGGCTGGATGAGTTCAATACTGTGCACACCTGTGAAAAAAGAGATTAACATTATTTCTCTCATTCATCAAAATGTTCTGCATTTCTTTTGTGTTTATTATTCATCTGAAGGTCCTCACAGGATCCAGCAGCCAGCAGCAGCATCAGAGTCACAGAGAACATGGTGTCTGGTCGTGGTCTGACTCTCCTGCTACCCCTCCTACAGGCCGAGGAGATTCCAATTGGGATCAGATGGTCTTGGAATTAAAACCAAACTTTTCAAAAAAGGCACTGGAGATGAGCAGGATCTGTTGCCAGGATTTATTGATACACAGAGTTAAACAGAATACAAGAAGACATATAAACAGAGTTTGTGCCTTTGAGCCGTTAGGAAAGTTAGCAAAGGAGACAGAGGGGAAGGAAAAAGCTCCCGGCCTCTCCCACACTTGGCAGTTATACCTTTCCCCCAAAGCTCACTCCACCCTCTCCTTTGTCTTTGGCCAATTTGCATGCGGGGGGGCGTCTCTGGAATCCTGATTGTCAGTCAACCTGCTATGAAGTCCACTAGTTCCGCTCCTTTTTGCACAGGCTCAAAAACACAGTCCACCGAGGCTTTTCATAATCTACAGCAGATATAACAACTGTCAATATGAAGGACTTTTCCCAGCTGAAACTACCGCTCCAAAAATACTCCCACTGACAGCTTTCTAAAACTTCCACTATAAAAAACTCCTTAGGCCAGTTTTATCTAAGTATACAAAATTTATTCCCACGCTTTATTCATATTGCAAAAACACAGGTGGATCCCAGATTTCAAGGGCACACTGTCCTCAGCAACTTGTCAAAACTTATCAAAAAAGGTGATAAAGAGTCATGTGAACAAAATGTTGTGCATTAGATAAAGTGAAGCTTCAAACACAGATGAGAGCTGTTTAAACAGGAGATAAAAGTGAGTCCCTGAACATCCAAAAGAGAAGAATATAACAGACCTCAGTTTTATCCTACTACCTACAGCGTTCATTAATCCAGTGTGTGTGTGACTAATGTAAGTACTAATAAATGATCTAAAAATAGTACCAGTAAATATTAATATCAAAGTGATAAAAAAATTCCAACATTTGCTGATGTTAAAAAAACCAGTGTGAGCTCTTTTGTTCTCTCACTGCACAGACACACTTCACCTTCTAATAAGGTAACACACAAGAAAGCTGATTTGCATATGACTTACATTCAGTCAGGAAACTACCACGCATCATATCACAATGTCCTGGCATCATTCATCTCACAAAAATAGAAGGTGAAAGGGTGGAGAGCATGAGGCAAAGCACCTTAGGTTTTATATAAGCTCTAATGGTACTCAGGGCTTTATGTTCAGGGCTAAAGTTGGTTTGTGTTATAGCTGGTTTCTTGCACAGTAATAACCAGTAAAATCTTCTGGGTGCATATTCTGCCCATTTAAAAATACTATAATTGTTGGACGAGTCTAAGTTAATAAATGACTCATCCTTTTGTAAGTCTTTAAAGTGAGCGTCTCCAGTAAATGTTATTTCAATCCACTGAATACTCAAAATACTAGAACAATCTTGGTACAGTACAAACACTAAATGAAATTATTTTACTGAGACTCTGTATGTCTGCATGTGTTGATAATGTTAAACAGATGTTTATTTCTTCTCATGTAAAAACAACATTGGGATGTAAAGTTTTTGTAGAGCATTGCTTATTCTTGTGTCCCTGTGGCCTTAAAGCACAATAATAAACAGAATCCTCAGATCAGGTGCAGATACATTTCCTTTTTTTGTCTCTGGAGATATTAAACTGGCCTTGAAAGAACAGAGTAGCTGCTATAACTGCCACTTTCCATGTAAACAATCCATTCTAGTCCTTTTCCAGCAGCCTGTCTGATCCAAACAGCATGAATATCACTGCTGAACTCTGAGTATGTGCAGGTCAGTCTGTGGGATTCTCCAGGCCTTTTAACCACTGCTTCAGACTCAGTCAGTGTTTGACCCTCAGTACCTACACATATGTTAACAGATCATTAGTAAAATTATATTTTATGCATATACAGTACCAAACTTTTGACTGACACTGTAAATTAGTTTGTCTGACAAATTTATAAAAGTTACCAACCAAGGTAAAAAATACAATGAGAGAAACAACAAATAAGCACCTCTGATCATTGTAAGACAGCTTTGTCCAGTCTGCAGTGCATACTGTATGTAAGACTGAGTCCACGCCTTTCCTGTGCATCATACATGAAGTGACTGAAGATGAAGTTTTGCATGGACACCACACTGCATTTGTTCACTTATATATATATGCATTTACTTCCAAGGCATACTTTTCAAACAGTTTTTTATTTGTTTGAATAAAGTTCTAAAAATCAATAAAATACCACAAGCTCAGCATCATCTCTGCATTTAGCTGATTAATTGAGAGATTTATTATGTTAATATTCTGCAAGTATAATGTCATTGTTTCAGAGTTGTTGTGCCTTTAAAGCATGTATTAGAACCTCATTAAGGCAGGACCTGATTGTCAATGCTTTAGATAAAATAGTAAAGATAGTTTGTTGTTAGTTTGTAGTTCATCTGCTGGAAATGGTATTTTCAATAGTGTTGACATCTGCTGTCTCTGTGCACCACGCTTCTCATTTTTAAGTTCTTATTAACTCTCGTTTACACCTTTCCTTGACCTCATGGCGTTTTACAGAGATCAAGGAAAAGTGGTTGGGAAAAGGACGGCATCCAGAGGCTCCATGTTAGCCGTGTCCTGCCCCTGCTTCTTGCCAACTTAGTGACAGCCAGGATGAAATCAGGGATATGATGAACTAATGTAGGGTACTTTTCACCCTCAGTCACCCTGAGGCTCTGAACAATTTTAGGACTTTAGAAAATATAAAGATTTTTTAAAAACTAATTCAATGTATAGCAACATATTGGCATATGCAATATATAGAATCTATTGTTTATGTTAAGTATGAATGTTGTACTTTAATATTTATAATATATAATGAATAAAATAAATAATCAAATATACTAAATGTTTAGACCTCAGAATGAGGACAGTAGGATTTTGTACAGCTAATAAAACAACTTCAGTCACTGTGAGTCTCGAGCACAGTAATAAACAGCAGAATCTTCAGTTTTCAGACTGTTCATCTGCAGATACACCTGCTGTTTGTCATTGTCTCTGGAGATGGTAAACCGGCCTTGAACTGACTGAGAGTAGACTTTATCACTACCACTTGGTTTACTTAATAAAGAAATCCACTCCAGTCCTTTTCCAGGAGCCTGTCTGACCCAGGCCATCTGGTAGTCGCTGAATGTGAATCCAGAGGCTGTGCAGGTCAGTCTGTGGGACTCTCCGGGCCTTTTAACCACTGGTTCAGATTCTGTCAGAGTCTGACCGTCAACACCTGTTAATGCAAACATGAAAACATTTGAGAAATGTCAGTAACACAAAAATAAACTTTATAAAGATAAAGCCAGATCACTTAGAGACTTCACCTGCCCAGCAGAGAGTTAAAAGCAGCAGTCCTGTCCTGCAGTCCATCATGTTTCACTGTGTGTCCACTGTTACAAGCAGTCAGATAAGTAGAGATGAGATGAAAAAGTTTTACACTGACTCCTCCCCTGAGAAAAAAAAAGGAGTGTTCGTGTGTAGACTTATTCATGATGTGGGGAAATTAATCAGTTTACATATTACATTTTTTTTTTTCTCTTCAGCTCTCAGCAGAGATGGTCGCACTTTTCTTCTCTCCCCAGCCCTTCCTTTTCCCCCTGCTTTGCTGCTTTAGAGCCTCTCTTCACACAACTTCGGAACTGGAATTTATAATTATGGATCTGGTCAGCTGGTCTCTCAATGCCATTATTTTGATCAAATTTTCACCATGAGGAGATTGGGGGAAGGAGAACCCTGTGCTCTCTTATTAATTGACATTCCAGCTGGCTACGTTATGGATTCCTGAGTGGTGTGGAAGATGACGTGCCTGGCCGTATTGCCAATGGAGGACACACACATTTGGCTTATTGACACTGGGATAGCTCCGAATTGGACCTGGAGATACCTGGCTTGTCGTTGCAATTCAGGAAGTCTAGGCAGCTGTCTGGCCTTGGTAAGGCTGCTTATGACAAGAATGCAGGAAGGTGCAGACTCAACTCAGACTCAGTATATCTGGAGCTGATTCGGAGGGGTAAGATCTTGGAGGTGTATGTATCTGTTTCTGCACGGCGAAGGAACAAACCAAGAAGATTCGGATGAATTGGATTTTTTTGCCACAGAGAGGTGCCAGAGAGACTGAAGGCTGTCAACAAATTAATCAGTGCAGTCTGTACCCAAAACAAGTCGTAGAATCAGGAATTCGGCTCCCTGGACTTGGACTGCCGCTTATCAAATTGTCTTCGGGATGTTTTGTAAACAGATGCTCTACACCCCCGCTGTCCTGTCTTCTTCTGACCTGTGTTGGACTGATCTCCCTGACCTGGTGATGAACTATACATCTTATCAGAACTGTTAGCTGAGGAGGGAGTTTGAGTCAGCCCCACAGTAGCCCAACCCCACCCCAGCCTCCGCTGGCTCCCCTTTCCATCCCTCCCCACCCTAGTGCTCCCATGCTATATGTATGCTTCTGCTCTATCGCAGAGGTTTTTGTAACCTTATACTGTGTATGTGTGTATGTATACAAAGTATGAGATGATTTTTTTTCCTCACTCATCCCTATATGTTTTCACTATTGTTTCTGTCTTTTTAATGGCAGCACCTCCAGAAGGGGGGCAGCATGGCTACAATTCACCTATCTCCCCAGTTTTATTAAAAAAACAGAATGTGATCTTTAATTTTTGAATAATTCATTCTGCTTTTGAAATGTGTTACTGGATGAGCCTTATTAGAGCAGGAACTGAAACAATCTTTCAGCATGTTTGTCCCACTGGAGATGTTAATTGGAAAAATCCCAGTTGCCACTTGAATTCTCAAAATTTTCCAATTCAGCCTTCATTTCTATCTACAAAACAGCTGCCAAATTTCAACCACTGGATACATTTTTTGTAGTTTTATATCATTCTGTCCATAAAATTTATAATTTACAAACTTATTCAGAGCTTTAAGTAAAACAAAATAATTGCAATGACACATTTGTTACATGTTTCTCCAATGAAAAATGCAGCTGCAGAGTGCTGTGCAGATTGAGGGATTACCACTTTACCCCCATTGATAGCAGCAAGGTTCAGATGTTTAACATAATCCCATGCAATTCAATGAATTTCATGAAGACTGTTCTATCCTCTGTTCAACTCTCACATGCTGGCTCACATAAGCATAATTTTTAAGCCACTGATTTACTTTACTTTACTTTACTTTTGATTTTAGTGCAGCACCGTGGCGTGGTGGTTAGCACTGCTGCATCACAGCTAGAATGACATCTGGAAAGTCTGGGTTCGATTCCACCTTGGGTCGGATCTCTTGCTCTGTAGAGTTTGCATGTTCTCCTATGTCTGCATGGGTTTCCTCCCATAGTACAGAGGTTAATTGGTCACTCTAAAGTGCCTGTGAGTATGAATGGTTGTCTGTCTCTCTGTGTTGGCCCTGCAACAGACTGGTGACCTGTACAGGGTGTACCCTGTGTCAGCTGGGATAGGCCCTGCAACCCTGAATAGGATAATAAGATGTACTGACTTCCAATTTTAGGCGAACACCTAGAGACACCAGCAGCCTCTTCAGAATCACAAACCAATCTCACAAGCAAGCAGTTTTGTAAAGTTGGTTAGTGTTTTGTGTTCAGCCCCCTCCTAGCTTCGCCCATGGTAAATGGACTGCAAATTTTATAGTGTTTCTTTACTCTTATCTAGCACTCAAAGCACTTTTTACAGTGCAAGCTGCAACCATAGCATCATTTCTACTGCTACACCATACACCATTTGCAAATTTCAGCCATCTTGAGCGAGACAGCAATCATGACAATGTCCATCTTCAGTTTTTAAATGGCTAATGGCCTTTATCAAATAAGTAATCATAAAGGAGTTTATGTGGGAATGAGTTCCCTGAAATGTTATCTGCTGCATGATAATCATGTGGATAGGTCTTCACAAAAAAAAATAAAATAAAATAAAGGAAAACTTTTTAATCATTAGTCTGATAATTTGAGTAGCAGATGGGGTTGTTAATTAGTTTCAGCTGCTTTGGTTTTAAAGAAATTAACAACAGGTGCACTAGAGGGCCAATAATGAGACAACCCTCGAAACAGGAATGGTTTCACAGGTGGAGGCCACTGACATTTTTACCCCCCACATCTTTTCTGACTCTACTTACTCTAGGAGAGCTGGACAGGGGCAAACTCAAATAAATGTTGCCAGATATCAGAACACTTTTTTTTTTTTTTTTTTTGGGGGGGGGGGGGGGGGGGGGGGGGGGGTATGACAGAGAGGGTAATTCTTATTTTTAAATATTGATGGAGAAAAAAAATTGGACTCCAGCAGAAAGGGCACATTCCTCATTCAGGGCAAAAGGGCAGCACTAGGGGTCTATCTGTGCAAGTGCCTGTGTGTATGAAAACTGCTGGAGCCTGTACAACAAATCAAACTAACAACAGTTACTGTGAATTGTCAGTCCTGACCTGAACTCACAAATTACATCATAGTAACTTAGTTAGCAACTTAGTCAGAATCCACTTCCATCCTTTTCCAAGACCTTGTCTGCTCCAGTGTAGCTGTTCACTGGATGTGAACTGAGAGTCTGTAAAATCAGTTTGAGAATTCAGGTTCCTGTTTGTGTTAAATACCTCACAAAGAAGAAAATCACCACTTGTACTTATTAAAAACAATTAAGCAATTAAATTTTTTTTTCACTCAGTTACTCAAAGTGACTGTGAATTATTTTCACCTTTCTTGTCTTTCCAGAATAAATCATTTTAGAGTATCTATTTAGTAGTAATACTTCATACTGAAGGCAACAGGTGGTGCAGTGGTTAACACTGTTATTTCACAGCTAGAAGCTCTGGGTTTGAATCCACCTTGGCCCGGGCCTTTCTGTGTGGAGTTTGCATGTTCTCTCCCCATGTTTGCGTGGGTTTTCTCCGGGTACTCTGGTTTCCTCCCACAGTCCAAAGACATGTGGTCACTGGGGTTAGGTTAACTGGTGATTCTAAATTGCCCATAGGTGTGAATGGATGTCTGTCTCTCTGTGTTAGCCCTGTGAAAGACTGGTGACTTGTACAAGGCACACCCTGCCTCTCACCCATGACAGCTCGGATAGGCTCCTGCGCCCCAATGCTGAATGGATAAGTGGAAGAGAATGGATGGATGGACTTCATACAGAAAAAATAAGAGTATTGAATAATTTCTCATCTGCTTACAGTAAAATTATACAGTATATGGAGAGATTCTTTTTCCTGTTTTTTAAGAAAAAACTTCAAATTCATTGAAGTCCCATGGCTACTCAAAGTTTTTGTACATCTGTTCAATATGATGTCTGTCACTGTGTGATCGAGCACAGAAGAAAACAGCAGAATCTTCTGCTGTCAGGCTCTTGATCTCGAGGTACTGTCTGCTGCTGGAGTCTTCTTCAGTTATGACAAAACCACTTTGAAAAGAGCTGCCATAGATAGCAGAGTTTGAGCCTGTGCTCATCCTCCCAATCCACTCCAGAGCTCTCCCCGGCCTCTGTCGTATCCAGTGAATATTATAGCTTGTCAGGCTATAACCAGATATAATGCATGACATCTTCACTCTCTCTCCAGGTCTCTTCACCTCAGAGTGAGACTGATCCAGTTTGATCTCACTCCAAACTCCTTCAAGTAAAAACAAAATAAATTAAAAATTAATAAAGAATTTTAGAGTTGTTTTTATTTTTTTTTATAAGAATAAATCATTTTCTTACCCTGGAAACAAACAATGAACAACAAACTCCAGGAAACCCCATACTCCATATTTTCCAGCAGTTTGTAATCTGAGTGTTTGTATGTTTGATAAAGTGTCCAAGAAGTTCTCTAACAAATTAAATGAGACTCGTTGATGATCTGTTTATAAGGGAGGTAAACTTTGCATAGACCTCCCTCTACAGGAGCCTTTTGGTATTCAAAAACCAAGTTTCAAGTATTTGGGGAAGCAAATAACAGCATGTGTCGTGTGCTATGTCTAATGCTACTATGTCTAATAAGCAGTCCTGTCCTGCAGTCCATCATAACAAACTGTGAGTCCACTGTTCACTGTAATCCTCTCTGAACTCAGACACTCAGAGGAAGGAGACCAATGATCTAAACATTAAAGGCTTTTTTAACCCTTTGGCTGTCAGCTGATGTCTATACAATAAAAATAAAAAATCATTTGTGTGTGTTTTAAGTCAGAAACTTATTTTAGCATTTTCTCATCACTGTCACTATATTTACAAATCAATAAACTCTCTTTCAGGGAGGGCAGACATGTGCTCCCAGCAGTGTTTATTCTCTGGCTCCTGTTGAACATGGTGAATGTTTTAACTTGTGATAACTAACTAACTAGATGTGGTGTAGAAAAACATCATGTAGTATCTCACTTGTCTTAGTAATGTTACAGAATGTAACAAACTTATGATTTTTTCTTTTTTTTATACCTGCAGTTTTTCTTTTTTTTTTCATTGCTTTCAAAATAATTGCTAAGATTTGTAAACAGAGTATTAGAATTAATGATAATTAGGGACCATGAATCCAATGAGGTTTGACAGTGAGGTCATTACAACTGTGCATGTGGAAATGCTGTGATAATTTGCTGATTGTTTAGAAATACTCTTTACATAGTGACATACTTATCAGGATTCTATACTATACATGATAATGGAGCTTTGTGTTTTATTGATTGTTTAACAAATATTTTTTCTGCTTTAATAATGTGTTGAAAATTGTGTTTCTGTTGTCTTTTAATGGAATAAAGGAGCAGCCCACAGATGGAGGTAGTATGAGTTTGGATGAAGCTTCATTAAAATCTTTAACATATCTGGATTGTTTCAAACTTCATGATGCAGCCAAAAGGGATGCTGTATAACCCAAATCTTCAGAGTGACACTGGGCAGGAGATAATGCATTAATATTTATTAATTTTGTTTTGGTTTCCTTAATGGATTCTGCAAGAGGATTTTATTTATTTATTCTTTTTTTTTTTTTCAATGAACATTTAAAGATAAAATTACCAGTGCAGTGAAGAGGCACTGAGTTTACCAGATATCCCCTGGTGCTGGTAATAGAGGAAGTAGTTTTTGTATGACTCTCCTGTTACTGTCTCTCACTGTGTTTGTCGGGCACAGTAATAAACTGCTGTGTCCTCAGTCTTCAAACTGTTCATCTGTAGGTAGAGTTCACTTCTGGAGTCATCGATGGAAATGGTGAATCTACTCTGGGCTGTCTGGGGATAATAGGCAGGATAACCCAAAGTGCCTACATAAGCAATCCACTCCAGTCCTTTTCCAGGAGCCTGTCTGACCCAGACCATAGCGTAGCTGCTGAGTGTGAATCCAGAGACTGTGCAGGTCAATCTGTGGGACTCTCCAGGCCGTTTAATGACAGGTTCAGATTCTGTCAGAGTCTGAGCATCGACACCTGGTAAGACATTTGAAAAGTCACTTGATTTAAGCTGGGTGAGAAACAGAAAAAAAGCATATTAAAAACAAGGTCAGAACTATCAGATATTTTTCACCTGCCCAGCAGAGAGCTAAAAGCAGCAGTCCTGTCCTGCAGTCCATCATGTTATTTTTTTGTTCTCTTCCATCTGCTGCACTCAGTTAAGAAGAGTGACAGTTTTGCATAGACTCCTCCTCACAGGAAAACATTTACTGAAAAAGAACTGACTTTGCTTTCACTTGGTCAGAAATGTAAACTGGCAGACTGGAGTTCAGGAAGGAGTTAAGTGCGTCATGGGAAGTCCCCCAGCAGCCTAAGCCAATGACACAATAATTAGGGGATGGTTCTAAAAGTAACTTATGATTGTGGTGTTTTCTTCAAAATAAGTATTAGATTATTTTCTTCTGGGATCAACAGCTGCTGCAGCAGCTGGGTGACATGACGTGAACTTCACCTTTCAAAACACAAACTTAATACTCTTCACTTAATTTTACCCTCACAAATTTTTCATTCAGCTTCATTTTAATAAAATTTGAACGTCAGATTAGAAAATGGAGAGATTAATTTCTTGTTTTAAATTCTAAGTATTGTTTTATGTGAGGAGAAAACAGCAACATATGATTCACATTATTATTATTATTATATCTCAGCCTAGAATATGTATTTTGCCACAATTTGCTCACTGGGTGTTTAGTTTATTGTGTCACATTTTTACTACTCAAAGCAACAACACGCAGTTTCACTGTGGAGTGGAGGAAACCTGTTGGAGCCTGTACAGCAACACACAACTCACTCAGCATCAGTCTGTGAGTTTTAAGTCCTGTCATGAACTGACATGCACTGTGCATAATACTGAAATAATAACTGTCAGTAATGGATGTGTTTATGGTAAAATTACATACGGAAAAAACAAAGTTCCTTTGCATGTGCACAAAAACATAAACTAAGATTTACACTGATTTGTGTGCAATTTTTGAGAAATGTGCGCTCCAATCCACACACAAATACAAAGCAATTTTGCCACATTTTAAACCATTCATAGTGATCATATTCACACAATTTTTAAAGTTCAGCTTTTCATTTTGGCTTTAAAACACTTCCTGTGCCTACAAACATCTAAAAATATTTGTGATATTATTTTCACTCGCTTACATTGGCTGATACCCACAGATCACATCAGATGCCCACGTGGGTGTTGAGACAAATCTCACACTGCCTGCTTCACACAGAGCTGCAAATGTAAGCTGGGTTCAAGTGCCACTGAGAAACTGGGACATCTGGGCTTCCTCTGTATTCCTGTGTCATTTCAAATAAAGCAGGCCTTTATTTTCTAAATAAAGAGAACAGCCAACAGTCCTTTTCTAGAAAACTAAGATTTGCCATTTACAGACACTACACAGTAATGTATAAATATGAATATATGGTTTGAATAAGCTGCTCTTACTTCTGCTGGAAAAAGTCAGTCAGTGCTCAGCTGCAGATGGGGAAACACCATGGCTGAACATCCCTGTGGATCCCTGTCTTCTGAATCTTCTGTCCTTCTATAATCTAGTTCTATTAGAAACAAACAAACAAACAAAAAAACAGACAAAAAAAGCTGCTGAAGAAAAACATCACTTTTTCTGAGTAAACCTGCTAGGTTCATCTAATGCATTAAATAAATTAACAACTAAATTCATTGCTATGAGTAATTGCTATTTTCCCATCCATTTTGAGTACAATTGTGCAAAAAAGTCCAAAAGTTATTGAAGCTGCACGGGCAGTTTCGGGTTTTTGTACCGCTGTTCTTCTGTCTCTCGTCACTTTGCTTTGTGGAGCACAGAAGTAAACAGCAGAATCTTCTGCTGTCAGGCTGCTGATCTCGAGGTACTGTCTGCTGCTGGAGTCTTCTTCAGTCCTGATGAAACAACTTTGAAAAAAGCTGCCATACTCAGCAGAGTTTTCTCCTGTGTCCATCCAACCAATCCACTCCAGAGCTCTCCCCGGCCTCTGTCGTATCCAGTGCAAATAGTATTCTGTCGGGTTATAACCAGATATTATGCAAGACATCTTCATTTGTGGGCTATTTTTGTATGGTTTTATACTCTGCTATTAATGACTTTAAATCAAGAAGTTTTCAGTAATGATTATAAGCATAATCTGGTTTATTGAAATGTTTGATTATTGAATTAAGACACTACTGATTTGAATGGACTACTGATTATTGACCTAATTTGGTTTTGATTATGCTGTTTGATTTATTTTGTCTTATTTTGATTATATTGACTGAGAACTGTTGATTTAAGTATTATGCTTTATGACTGTCATTTATACTGCTTTTGCTTTCTTTCATTTAAAAGTACATCCTATGTATGTCTGATTGATTACTGTCAAAGAAATGCTGAGTAAGCATCATGTGAAGGCTCGTGTGAGTGAAAGATACCCAGAAGAGCTGGATAAAGATAACAGATCAAGCAATCCTGTCCATAAAGCTGAGGCCACTTTGGCATCATATTCCATAAAGTGTTATAAAAAGGCTAAGACTCTAAATCAAGGCAAGTAAAGATATTTAAAATATATAATTATTCTTAGGAAACATTTAGGCTCAAACTGGGAAGCATTTGGTGCTAAAAGATACAATAAATAACAGCTCAGGGGATATGACGTGATTAAAGAGGGGAGTGTTTAGATGACACCTTGAGCGATAAATGGCGGCGCTCAAAAGCCCGTGAGCTTTTTCGCTGCCTGCTTCTATCATCTGTGACCTGCTTACGGTGAGTTTTGCATTTTCCTCTTTGTCTTTTTTGCAATGCTTTTGCAGGACACTGTTCAATAAATCAACTGGTAATGGCTCTGCTCTATTTTTGTGGATTTGCTCTCAACAGTTGGCTCTAACTGGAAATAAAAGACCTGGAAAGATAGCTTTTTGGCCAAAGAAGAGAGGGTTACTCCCATCAAATTTTTGACTCAACATTTGGTGCTGCGAGGACGGGAGAACCGGGTGCGTCTCCACTTTGTACTCCAGAGTAAACGACAGATGCAAACTGAGGTGAGCACAGTTTTTCTGCAATAAATAAGTGTTTTTTTTTCAGCCTGGGTCAAGGTAATCACCGTTCCACTTGACAAAAAAAAGAACTTGCTCATTATAAAAAGTTTCATAATAAAATATCAAAATATAGGTATTAATAAAATAGGAAAGAGAATTTTATTGTTACTATTATCTTATAATTAATTAAAAAGCAGAGTCTTTGTCGTGTTATATGTGCTTTACATGCAAGTCTGTCCTCTGTGTTGCATGTACTTTATGTCTACTAACTATGGTGCAAAAAGGAAAAAAATAAAATCATCAGACATAAAGGAGTAAAATAAATGACTAAATTTAAAGAGTAAATTAAAAGAGAGAGTTTAATTTACTGATATACTGAGTTGATAGTGACATCTGGGCCAAGGGTAAATAATTGTAAATAGTTGTGGTTACTTTGTGGGTGAAGTTGCTCGTTTTGATATACTTCCCTGGTCAGTCGCTTGTCTGTAAAATACACAGAAGCATTGGTGGATTTGCAGAGGATAGGAGGCTGCCAAAGTAAATAAGTGTAAATAGTTGTAATTATGTATAGGTGAAGTAGTTTTTTGTTGTATATATTGATTTTTGTGTGTTAGTAAATTTTGTGTCAGTTATTGCAGAACATATTCCAAGTAAAGATGCAATGGGATAAAAGTTGAGTGGAGGAATTTAAGGAGAAATAAGTTAAAGGTGACAAGATTTCAGTAGAGTACTGACTGAGAGGAAAAAAAAGAAGAGAGGAGAAAAACTGTTGAGCTGCAGCTGTGCGGGGAAAGCTGGGAGCATTAAAGGGCTGCGGCCTGGCTGTAGATAACTCCAAGGTCAGAGTGAAGACTCAGAGCAGAGAAATACATAGTCTGGAACAGACAAACAACTGGCAACAAAAAAGACCTAAATATTGTAAATTTAAGGACAAAGATCAGTTGGAAAGAGGTTGAAAAAAATATACATGGTTAAACTTTGTAATAGTAACTTAACATACGGCAGAATAAAACAGAAAGATTTAGAAGGAAAAAAAAGAGACTGTTAGTCAGCGGCTTATTGCTCGGAGGCTGTAAGGAATCAGGCAGACCTCCTGTATGTAGTAGAGGCAATAAAATACCAAATAGAGAAAAATTAAAAGTAGAGTTAAACAATAAATAATAGTAATATTATTAGAAAAGTAATTATTCATAAGAATAAGTAGGAAAATATGCTATAAGCCTCCCATGAAATACAGGAGGACACAGAGACAGCCAGAGTAGTGAACTGTAAGAGAAGACTAAACTGCTCTAAATATGCAGTGATAGTGTCAGGAAACCAACAATAGTTATAAATATAGTAACAACAGTAACAAAAACGTAACATAATATCAGTAACTGTTATGTTACAATGCAAAACACTCCAACAGGTAAGCAGCCCTTAGCCTATTATAGTACAAAGTTGGATAATGTTGAAGCTGGCCTTCCACCTTGTTATCAGGGGTTGGCAGCTGCTGCATTTGCCTTTCACAAAGCTGCATCCATAACTATGGGGCATCCTGTCACATTATATACATCACACTGGCTGCATGCTCTACTTTTCAGACCCAGATTTGTAATTGCCCAAGTTAGATGAACAGGGTATGAAGTAATTTTATCTGCCTCAGAACTCACCATACAAAGATGTAATAGTGTTAATCCTGCTTCTAGGACGATAATTCCGGATGAAGGAATTCCTCATAATTGTCTGCAGTAGACAGATTTATGAGTGAAAGAGAAGATTTATATAACGAGCCCTTTGCAGCAGATTTGACATTATTTGTGGACGGCTCCTGTTTTAGAGATGAAAAGGGGAGCCACGCAGGGTGTGGCATTGTTCAACTCAATCCTGTAGATTAAAGTTTTACTACTTTACAGGTACGGAAGCTTGATCAGCTGTGCCCGTAGCCCCGTTGACCCACCACCATCACATTCTCAGGCAATGAGATAATTCTTCCCAATCAGCATGACCTTTGATCAGTCTGAGGAGCCCAGCTGGCCGGCCCCACCTAGTACACCTTGTGCTGGTGTGCCAGAAGCAGTGATGACACCCTGGGGAGACATAAGAGATCCTGTGGTGCAAGAATTCTTCATTTATATGTCGTTTGAAACCTTTCGAGCTGAAATACAGAAGCTGCCAGCAGTGTGGGCCCACAAATTGTGGAGGAAGCGAAAGTTCCTGAAGTCCCCTGGCAATTATGGCCATAAAAAAGCAGCACCATCTGAGCTACACCGAGAAAGAGAGCAGAATGTTGAGCGCCTCATTCGCCATAACTTCATGTGGCAGATGGGTTACCTGAAAGCCAGATATGAAATGGAAGAGATTAAGATGCAGAATGCACAGTCCTGCAAGAGCAATGCTGCTTTGGAACGTGAGCTGACTCGTCTGAAGGGTCAGGCGAGAGAGCTTGAGAAGAGATGGGATTTCTTGAATAAGATGTTAGCTGTTGCTAGAGCTATTATCAAGGAACAAGCCAGTGTTAACCAAAGGCTCACTGCTGAGAGGGATAAGCTGAAGGCGATCAACGACCAACTCAAGACCAACCTGAAAAAAGAAGAAAAAGGAGAAATCGCCACTGGGGCTCATATGTAATCATGAAATTATGATTGAACAGAAAGGAGGAAAAATAAAGAAAGCCAAAATCTTGTTCTGAATCATGTCTTTATATGATTTATCTTTCAATAGATGTGCTGCAGTTTAGTCTTTGGTTTGTAATAATAGTCAATTAGTTTTCCTAGTCTTAGCTTAGGTTTGTCTTGCATGCATATTATACACTTTTATATACATTATGTGTTACACTTTTATACTGTGCTGTGATTGCACCCCCCCCCCTTCCTTGCACAGCAACTGCTTGTATTTCATTTATATTATTTGAAGTACTCTTTAGAGCTTGCTAAAATATATAGACATGACATAATAGCTCACCCATTTAATTTAGTTTTGCACAATTTTTTAAGTGATTTCTTTTGAATGTTTTTGATGGATGTGGTACCCAACAAAGGGTACCATAGGAAGTAAATGTGGGATTTTTTTTGGTATGTTTTTCTATACTATTTTTTATGTTTTTACACAACTTTTGATATGTTTTTATATACTGTTTTTGATGGGATTTATACTGCTTTTAATAACTTTAAATCAAGAAGTTTTCAGTAATAATCATTATAAGAATACTGTGGATTATTGAAATGTTTGATTATTCAGTTAAAACACTACTGATTTTGTTGTATGTCTGTCTGATTGATTTATACTTATTCCGGATAAGTTTATGTTATCATTTAATTGCATTTATCAAAAGAAATTCTGTTTTTGTTGTGACTCATTCTGGGGATGGTTGTGCAGGTGCAGGTCATAAATCAAAAAGATTTGAAAGTTTTCAAAGGCCATCTGGGTTTGGGAAAATTTTCCATAATGTCATTTTTTTTACAGATGAGGTAATGAAGCTGTCAAAGAAATGCTGAGTAAGCATCACGTGAAGGCTCGTGTGAGTGGAAAGATACCAAGAAGAGCTGGATAAAGATAATAGGTCAAGCAATCCTGTCCATAAAGCTGAGGCCACTTTGGCATCATATTCCATAAAGTGTTATAAAAAGGCTAAGATTCTAAATCAAAGCAAGTAAAGATATTTAAAATGTGTAATTATTCTTTATTCATTTGGGCTAAAACTGGGAAGCAATTAGTACTAAAAGATACAATAAATAACAGATATGATAAAGATTAAAAGGTGCTTAGAAGACCCTTTGAGTGATAAATAGCAACTCTCAGAAGCCCAGAGAGCTTTTTCGCTGCCTCCTTCTATCACCTGTGAACCTGTGACCTGCATCAACCCCTGGGGGAGCTTCGCTGTTTCCTCTTTATCTTTTTTCCATGCTTTTGCTGGATACTTTGTTCAATAAATAAACTGGTAACAACTCTGCTCTGTTTTTGTGGATTTGTCCTCAAAAGTTGGCTCTAATTGGAAATAAAGGACCTTGAAAGATAGCTTATCAGCCTAAGAACGGAGGGCTACTCCCATCAAATTTCTGACCTAACACACTCTCTAAACTAAAAAAAATAGTTCTGTTGTCAGCCCCTTTTCCTCACCACTGTTTGTTTTGTGTAACTGTTCATACTGTTCATTTACAATGCAAAAAGAAAAAAAAGGGGGCATACAAATGTTTCAACCTCAAATCTGTGAATCCTTAATAATAATAATATTAATAATAATTTGCATACCACTTTTCGAAACACATAGTTACAAAGTGCTTCACAGTTTGAATAAAAGCCACACAAAGTATACATGTTATGAGCATACTGTACAGACACATCATCAACCATTTGGTCAGGCATTCATTCCAAAATACACACTTCTGCACAGGCAAATAGCTGCAAACTATGTCCCAAATTAAAGAGGCAAAGAATACAGGGAAGCTAACTAATAAAAATTGTTTTCAGCAGTCCTTCAAAACAAATCTAAGAGCTAACACGCTGAAGAAGGCTGTTCCAATAGGTGTGATATGTGAACACTGGCTAGTTTTTGTTAGCAGTGTTGGATATTTTCATCACTCTGATATTAGTATTTTACTGTCATTATTCTATATCATTTATTAGTACCTATATTAATCACACACTGGATTAATGGTTGCATTTTATATTGTTTGTCACCTACATTGTCTCTCACACACTGGAACACTGCATGCTTTAAGTGAGTGGAAAAGACTGAGGCCTGCTCGGCTCAGGGCCTCATTTTTTTCCCCTTATTAAAACCACACTCATTCATGTTTAGAGTCTCACTTTTATCCAGTGTGCACTTTTAACACTATATCACCAGTTTAACAGAGGTCAAGTTGCTGAGAACTGTGTGCCTCGAATTTGGGGTTTGACGTCCCACCTGCGTTAATTTAATAATATGGGGAAGTAAATTTGTATACTAAGGCCCCGTTTACACGACACCGTTTCAAAATGAAAACGGCGTCGTTTTGATGCATTTCAGCCTTCCGTTTACACAACAACGGAGTGAAAACGATGTGTTTTGGAAACGGGGTCCAGAGTGGAGCATTTCAGAAACGCACCAGCTTGCATTCTCGTGTAAACGCTTGAAACCGGGGTGATTTGAAAACGGGTGGCTCGCACATGCGCACTATGGTTGCGACGGCCACAGTGCTTCTTGTGCTTTTCTTGTGTTTTTTACCATTTTGTAATTCAAGGTTGTGTGCACCAGCGATCCAACCTCATCGTCAGTCCATACAAAACCTCTCACATTGGCCGTTTTGTAAGTAATGATGAATTTGCCGCGCTTCCTACTGTGTCCCTCCATGCATGCCCATCTTGCGTAAACAAGCTTTGCAAAGAGAAAACCAACGCCAACTTGTGGCCTTGCATGGGAACTACATCGTTTTCATCGTTTCACGTGTCATCGTGTAAACGCAAATCATTTCTGAAATGCTATTGTGTAAACAGAAGGCTGAAATGCATCAAAACGACACCGTTTCCAGTGGAAATGGCATCGTGTAAACGGGGCCTAAGATAATACCGCCCTAAAGTGTTTTTAGTAATGAGGAGTCAAGGACAGCTGTGCAGGGGAGTATTTCTGTGGGAGGTAGGTTCACACAGGAAAGAGTGTTTCATATTAACCCCTGGTAGAGCGGGGAGTGGAAATGGTGGAGCTCAAAGGTGACTGGTCTGTTTTATGGATGGGTCAATGGCAAGTGGACGGTTACTATGTTTAAGGGTATAAAACAAGGTGCTTGGTCTGGGCTTCTCACTTCTTTCATCCATTTTACTCACTTTTTCACTCACTTCTTTTTTCCACTCTTTTAATTTCACTTCTCACTTCTTACTTTTCAACTTCACTCACTTACGGTCCTCTCCTCTCCTTCTACTCTTTCTGTTCCTGCATCTTTCTCTGTCTGTGTGTGTGTGTGTGTGTGGGTGTGTGTGTGTGTGTGTGTGTGTGTGTGTGTGTGTGTGTGTGTGTGTGTGTGTGTGTGTGTGTGTGTGTGTGTGTGTGTGTGTATCTTAGTTTTAACTATGTTACTCTCTGTGTTTTGGTCTTTGTCTGTGTTTTGTGTAACTACGATGTCTAATAAACAGCCTGCACTGGAACCTGTTCATCCCAGTGATTTTTTTGGAAGCTTTGAATTTAATTGGGTTTGAATTTTCAGCCAAAAGGAACATGGAGACCCTTAAAAATTTTACCAACAGCATCTGTTGGGGATTTTTTTTTTTTATTATTTCAATGTTGATATTCACAGCTATTATTCTGCACACTGCGTGTCTAAATTGGTATGAGGGATTTGAGGCCCGCTGTATCTGCCCTCATTTCTATTCGGGCCCCTAAATTTATCTTCCACTGTATTCACTCTTATTAAGACATAATCTTTAATTCATTCCAGATTCATGCCTGAGAGCCTCAGTTTATTTACTACCCACCTGGGTTCATGTTCAGGGCATTGCTCTCAGCTGTAGCCCACTTTCAGATTTCTTCTTGGTAGTGGGCATAAATCTGCCCACTGTTGGGGTTCATGTTTAGAGCATCGCTCTCAGCTGTTGTGAACTTTCTGATTTGTTTTTGGTGCTGGGAATGAATCTGTCCAAGCAGCAGGCCCTTAGGCCCTATTTTTAAGATTAGGCTTAAAACTTTCCTTTTTGATCAAGCTTATAGTTAGGGCTGGATCAGGTGACCCTGAACCATCTCTTAGTTATGCTGCTATAGGCCTAATCTGCTTGGGGGGTCTTTTGTCCTGTCTCCCTCCCTTCAGCCCTAACCGGTCATGGTAGATGGCTGCCCTTCCCTGAGCCTGGTTCTGCTGGAGATTTCTTCCGGTCTTTACCTACAATACAAAGCTTTGGGGTGACTGTTTGTTGTGACAACAAAGTAAAATACAGTAAAATACACCTGAATAGAAAAACACATAATGGAACAGTATTAGTCATGCATTGCCGTCCCCAGAGCCGGGTCCTCAACATTATTGAAGCAGTGTGGGATCATCTTGAAAGAGGACAGAATAAAAGGCAGGCCAATCCATGGCTGACAGTGTTCCAGTGTGTGTGCCAAGATCACTTTAAAAAGGAGCTGCCATAGCTACATGTAGCAGAGTTTGAGCCTATGTTCATCCTACCAGTCCACTCCAGAGTTTTCCCCTGTCTCTGCCTTATCCTAATAATAGCTTGTCAGGTCATAACCAGATATTATACATGACATCTTCAATCTCTCTCCAGGTCTCTTCACCTCAGAGGGAGACTGCTCCAGTTTGATCTCACTCCAGACTCCTAAATTAAACCCATCTCTCCCACAATTTAGAACATTTTATAATAAAAGCACTTTGAGTGCTAAAAACGTTTAAGAAATCCCTGCCAGTCCATTTATTTTTAAAACCACTGAGCCAGCATCTTCCACGTCAAAGAATAACCAGATATGTGAAAAAGCTGATAATCTCCTCACAGGATCCAACAAGTCTGAACTAATGTGAGTGCTTCTATTTTCTCCCTGACACACACAGACGTGTAATTTTGTTCTGTTATAGTTCAGGTTGGGAGACAAACTGTAATCTAAGAGAATTAGAAGAAACAGCAGCTTTCCACCAGAATGAGGAATTTATCTTCTCATGTGAAGATAATGATCCACTGCCATGTCTGAAACTACTTGTAAGATGTAAAATAGTATTTCAGTGTATGTCATACTTTATTGGGTGTGAAAGAGCTCTCTAAATTGATGGCATTAATTATATAGGGGAGTCTAATAAAAACTGTAGGATTTTGTACAGCTGCTTAACAATCTCCAGTCACTGTGACTCTCGAACACAATATTAAACAGCAGAATCTTCAGTCTTCAGGCTGTTTATCTGCAGATGCAGATGCAGATGTGCTCTGCTGTCATCCCTGGAGACAGTAAACCTGCCTTGAACTGACTGTGAGTAGTATTTGGTACTCCCAAATGTATGAATAGCAGTCCACTCCAGTCCTTTTCCAGGAGCCTGTCTGACCCAGGCCATCCAGTAGTCGCTGAATGTGAATCCAGAGGTTGAACAGCTCAGTCTGTGGGATTCTCCAGGTTGTTTAACTGCTGGTTCAGATTCTGTCAGAGTCTGACCATCAACACCTGTCAAGATAGAGAGAGAATCAATGACATGCAGAACTTAGAAACACAGACCCAAATATTTTAGAAGAATATTAAAGAAACTCTTCACCTGCCAAGCAGACAGTTAAAAGCAGCAGTCCCGCCCTGTAGTTCATCATGTTGGGATGAATCCACTATTCTCTGTCATCATCTCTGAAGTCAGATATGAAGAGGCAGAAGTTCAGTGGTTTTGCATTGACTCCTCCTCATGGAAGTATATAACTAGACTGGGATTAACATTCAGATTTATAATCAAATAATTAAAAAATGTGTTAAACCTAAAGGAACAAGTCTGTTTTGAATTTGATATTGATGTAAAAAATGCAGAGAGTAAAACTAAAAAGTTATAAGGAAAACAAATACTCAAGTAAAGTATAGATATCTGAAAATTCTACTTAAGTACAATAAAAAAGTATTTGTACTTTGTTTACTTGCCACCTCAGAAGAAGTGTTTAGATCTGGTTAAAAGTCTCACCCCGGGACACAAATTCATGAAGATAACCGTGTGAATGATGAAAAAATGATAAGCATGCTCCTGGTCTCACTCCTCACCTGATGTGCCAACATTAGACTTTAAATCCCTACATTTTTTGACTGAAGATTCTTAAATCTAAGGAATCTATTAAAAAAAACAAAAAAAACCCAGACTGAGACAACACCGCTGTACTTTACCAGAAACAGGCCAGAGCAGACACTTCCTGCCCAGGAGACTGAGCTCGTTCGGGGTGCCGGGGGCAGTCCGAAAACACAACTCTGTGGGGGCATCAGCTGTTTTTATTTTATTTTTTTTTTTTTTTAGGAAGTAGGCCAGCTCTGTCCTGAGTGGCGCCCTGGACACTGTGGCGATGGTTACAGAGTGGAGGATGATACCAAGGCCCACCCCATGTGTGATACTGTGACAGCTTTGAAGAGCTCCATCAGTGATAGGCTGCTGCACCCTTTCACAGGCCTTTTCTCCCTGCAATAGTCTGACTTAGAATTCAACCATTATGACCCCCCCCTGTCTTTACTAGTACCATGCAAAATATGTCATTTAATGTATTTATTAGTGCAATAAACGGGTGTTATATAATGATCTACTTTGTAAAATAATCTTTGTCCTCCATTATTGTTTATACTGTTTTGTTTTATCATTCTACTTTCTGTTTTATCATTATTATTATGGTATGTTAGTTATTGTTTATGCTCTTTGGTGCTGTTATACTGAATTTCCCCATCGTGGGACTAATAAAGGGATTTCTTTTTTGAATTTGTGTTCTCAATCAGCTCAACTGTTCTCATCTGCATTTGTGTCCACATTTCCACCAGCACAGATCATGACAAATGAATGCTAAATGCAATTCAATGTCTCAAAATGTGCTCACAACCTTTAAATTAACAGTGTTTAACATCACTTCCACAACTGAAGCACCACTTATGTAATATGACTGATTAAGTGAAACATTTTTTCCAGCTCTCATATACTGAGCTTTGGCACTGAATTCTCTATAGAGAAAAAAGATAATAGACATTGTTAAAATTTATGAATTTTACCTCTTTTCAGCGTGCTGAAACACTATCAGTGTCTCTAGTGTTCAAACTGAATGCACATTCATTCAGGTTGCAATATTATAACACACTCTTTGCAAAACTGTCAACACAACTCACAGCTTTACACGTAGCAATCATTTCTGTGCTGTGTTTGCTTCTAAATACTCGTCTATCCATGAAATACTCATCCAGGCTGACAAATCTTTATTGGAAACTGCTTTGTCTTAAACACAGAATAAATGAAAGCCAACAATGTGTTTTTTTTTAAATATACTGTTAGTTAAAATGATGTCTTGCATGTAATTTAACAAGAAAAGTAAACCTTTGTAAAAAAAAAAAAAAAAAAAAAATGTTTGTGCATGCAAGACTTGTGCCATGTTTTGACAAAGTACCCTAAATTATCAGGAACTGTACTTAAGTAATTACAAATAAGAAGTAATCATATTAGGACAGCTGCTATAAGACTCTGTATGTTACCAATGGTAGTGATGACTAAGGGAAGAAGTTTTTGTATGACTCTCCTATTACTTCCTCTTACTGTGTGTCACATCGGGCACAGTAATAAACTGCTGTGTCCTCAGTCCTCAGACTGCTCATCTGTAGGTAGACTTTACTGCTGGAGTCGTCTCTGGAGATGGTGAATCTACCCTGGACTGACTGGGAGTAATAGATAGGAGTGCTAGCTGTGCTGATATAAGCAATCCACTCCAGCCCTTTTCCAGGAGCCTGTCTGACCCAAACCATCCTGTAGCTGCTGAATGTGAATCCAGAGAGGAATCCATAGTCTGTGCAGGTCAGTGTGTGAGACTCTCCGGGCCTTTTAACCACCGGTTCAGATTCTCTCAGAGTCTGAGCATCAACACCTAGCGAGACATTAAAAAAACAAAAGATCAAAAACATCAAATAAATTATTCTCCTAAAATAAACATATCAAATCAAGATCAGAATAGCCTCACCTGCCCAGCAAACAGCTAAAAGCAGCAGTCCTGTCTTGTAATCCATCTTTCAATATCACACCCAAAGTTGGCTGTTATCTGTTATTAAGTAGCAGTGGAAGACATCCCTGCTTTGCATGGACTCCTCCTCACAGGATGGAGACAGCTGTTTTTTTCAAGACTCAAACTTGAACAATCTTACCAACATGCATTTTAGCTTAAAAGTAATGTATATGGACTGTAAGGATAAAGTGATGGCAGAGGAGGTAAAGTGTCCAAGTAACTCATGACATTATGATGCGTTATATAGTGTCATGCCCTGTGAGGGCGGTCCCTCCATGGAGCTGCTCCACACCTGTTCTCCATTGAGGCAATCAGCACAGCCTTCTTAAGATGACAGCAGACCTCGACTCATTGCTGGATCATTGACAGAGTTACAGTCAGTGTCGGCTCAGTATCAGGCTAATGACTTACCTATTCCAATTGTCTTATCTAACTCCTCGTCTCTCGCCTCAGGTCAGCTGTGGATTCCTGCCCGCGCTCCATCGCCGCCACCGTCTTGCCCCCCCGCTCCTGCGGACCCTTGGGACCACCGTCACTCGTATTCCTCGTCGGAGGCAGCCTCTCCTCTCCCTCAACAACTCTCACCCCTGCTCACTTCCCTTCGCACATTCTATTGTTAATAAACCTGTTAACGCTCACCCTCCTTGTGTCTTTTCGTTCTGTGGACGTGACAGAATGATCCAGCCACAAACTGACGCGTCGACCGCCAGCCCCCTGGATCGGACCATGGCTCTACAGGAGGAGACTCTCCAGCGGCATGAGCACATGCTGCGGCTGGTTTCCAGCCAGCTGGGCGCCACCACGCAGCAGCTCGCGGAGCTGAAAGGTATGCTGGAGGCCACCGCATCACGAACGCCCTCCGCTCCCCTCTTTTCGGCTCCACCACAGCCCCAGCTGCCGCCGGGAGACCTCCCGGGACCAGCCGGACCGATCGAAAGAGCCCTTCCGACTCCGGAGCCTTTCCATGGGGACCTGGGAAAATGTGGGGGTTTTCTCACCCAATGCCTTTTTGTTTTCCAACAGCAGCGGACCGCATTTGCCTCAGACGGCACCAAGATCGGCTTCATTCTCGGATTACTACGGGGACGGGCGCTGGACTGGGGACACGCGGTGCTGCAGAGGGACCCTGGAATTACTTACCGTGAGTTCCTATCTCAGTTCAAAGAGGTGTTTGATAAGGGCTCCTGCCCGGAGGCGGCCGCGCAAAAACTCATAAATGCACGCCAAGGAAAAAGAAGCGTTGCAGACTTTTCAGTGGACTTCCGGATCCTCGCGGCGGAGGCGGGCTGGGAAGAAAAATCGCTCAGAGGTATATTTCTTAACAGCCTAAATGAGGAAATCAAATATGAACTCGCCACCCGAGACCTGCCGCCATCCCTGGGGGCTGTGATCTCCCTTTGTATTCGCCTGGATGATCGCCTGAGCACCCGGCGCGGGCTGCGAAACTACAATTCCCATCAGGCCTCTCGCACGGCCCCGGCTGATCGGGATGACACCCCGGAAGAGGGACCAGAGGTTGCGGGGACACCTGTTGGCCTGGTGGAGCAGCCCATGCAGCTCGGTCACTCTCGGCTGTCAGCAGCGGAGCGCCGCCGGAGGATGGCGAGCGGTGAGTGTCTTTATTGTGGACTAAAAGGGCATTTCATTAATTCCTGCCCGACTCGGCCAAAAGGGGCCGCCCGTCGGTAATGGTGGGGATACTGACGGGCGCGGTCAATGCTAGTCCCTCCCAACCCAGGTTAACCATCCAGGCAAAAATTAACCTTCCTCCCGAGAGTCATCCGGCGCTCGCCTTAGTGGACTCAGGGGCTGAGCAAAATCTTTTGGACCGTGCTCTCGCTCACCAGTATGGTATTCCCTTCGTCCCGCTTCCTCAGCCGCTTCAGGTGGTTGGCCTAGATGGCGCCAAACTTTCCACAATTACCCACCGGACTGACCCCATCTCGCTCACTCTCTCAGGTAACCACTCTGAACTAATCTCATTTTACCTTTTCGAGTCTCCCCAGACACCCATCGTTCTCGGCTTTCCTTGGCTTCAACGACACAATCCACACATAAATTGGACCACTCGGAGCATCTCTGGATGGAGCGAGCAGTGTCACCTGCGATGCCTTAAGGCCGCTACTCCCTCCGTCCCGCCCGCAGCATCTCCCAAGGACAACACGCCACCCGACCTCTCCGGAGTGCCCGAGATATACCACGACCTCGCTGAAGTGTTCAGCAGAGATCACGCTGTCTCCTTGCCGCCTCATCGCCCCTACGACTGCGCCATCGACATCCGCCCGGGAGCTCCCTATCCCTCCAGCCGCCTGTACAGCCTTTCCAAACCGGAACGAGACGCTATGGAAAAGTACGTCACTGAGGCCAGGGCAGCTGGTCTCATCCGGCCCTCCACGTCTCCCTTGGGGGCCGGATTCTTTTTCGTTGCCAAGAGGGATAAGTCTCTCCGCCCATGCATCGACTACCGGGGCCTCAACGCCATCACCATCCGGAACAAGTACCCACTTCCTTTACTCACCTCCGCGTTCGAGCTACTACAAGGAGCCACCATCTTTTCGAAACTGGACCTCCGCAACGCTTACCACCTCGTTAGAATCCGCAAGGGAGACGAATGGAAAACAGCGTTTAATACACACCTCGGTCATTTTGAGTATCTGGTCATGCCATTCGGACTGACCAACGCCCCCGCAGTGTTCCAGGCCCTCATTAATGACGTACTCAGGGATTTCATTAATCATTTTGTCTTTGTGTACCTCGATGACATCCTCATATTCTCCTCCTCGTTACAGGAACATCAGACACATGTGCGGCAGGTGCTGCAGCGGTTATTGGAGAACCGCCTGTTCGTGAAGGGGGAGAAGTGTGAGTTCCATGTTGACACCACCTCTTTCCTGGGCTATGTCATTGAGAAGGGGCGGGTGAGGGCGGATCCTGTCAAAGTCAAGGCCGTGTTGGAATGGCCAACACCCGCTGATCGCAAACAGCTGCAACGTTTCCTGGGTTTTGCCAACTTTTACAGACGCTTCATCAGGGATTACAGTCGGATCACCCTGCCATTAACCTCTCTTACCTCTCCGAAAACCCCTTTCAGGTGGACGTCTGCCGCGGCTGAGGCCTTCCAGCTCCTGAAGGACCGTTTTACCACCGCCCCAGTCTTGCTCCAACCCGACCTGTCACAACCCTTCATCGTGGAGGTGGACGCCTCCGATGTGGGAGTAGGGGCCGTCCTCTCTCAACAGGCAGCAGGTAACCTTCAGCCGTGCGCCTTTTTCTCTCGTCGACTCTCCCCCGCCGAGAGCAACTATGACGTCGGGGACCGCGAGCTGTTGGCCATCAAGCTGGCACTCGAGGAGTGGAGACACTGGTTGGAGGGCGCTACACATCCATTTCTGGTGTGGACGGACCACAAAAATCTGGTTTATCTCCGATCGGCCAAGCGACTCAACCCCCGGCAAGCCAGGTGGGCCCTGTTCTTTACCCGATTCAATTTCACCATCTCTTACAGACCCGGGTCCCGGAACGTGAAACCAGACGCCCTCTCTCGTCAGTATGCCTCCCCGGACCACTTCTCCCAGACGGAGTACATACTCCCACCTTCCTGTGTCATAGGCTCTATCACCTGGGAGATCGAGTCGGCAATCCAGACGGCCCTCCGGACTGAACCGGACCCCGGTACCGGCCCTCCTAACCGCCTCTACGTGCCCTCCCAGGTTCGGGCCCAGGTTCTACAGTGGGGCCACACCGCTAGGTTTACCTGTCACCCAGGGGCTCACCGAACCGTCACCTTCCTCCAACGGTATTTCTGGTGGCCCTCGCTGATTAAGGATGTCCGGGAGTATGTGGCTGCTTGCAGTACCTGCGCTCAAAATAAGCCATCGACCTCCTCACCCGCTGGTCTCCTCCGGCCCCTGCCGACCCCCAAGCGGCCCTGGTCACATATTTCTCTGGACTTCATCACCGGCCTTCCTCCCTCTGAGGGTAAGACTGTCATCCTTACCATTGTGGACCGTTTTTCTAAAGCTGCTCATTTCATTGCACTCTCCAAGCTCCCCTCAGCCCTGGAAACATCCCAACTGCTTACTGATCATGTCTTCCGCCTGCACGGCATTCCTGAAGACATCGTATCCGATCGAGGGCCCCAATTCACGTCTCGAGTATGGAGGGAGTTTTGCAAGTCGCTCGGAGCCCAGGTGAGCCTGTCTTCAGGTTATCATCCTCAGACTAATGGTCAGACAGAGCGTACCAACCAAGAACTCGAGGCAGCGCTACGCTGTGTGGCCTCCACCAACCAGGCCACCTGGAGCTCCCATTTGGCGTGGATCGAATACGCCCACAACTCCCTCTCGTCCAGCGCCACCGGCATGTCACCTTTCGAGGCCTCCTTGGGTTTCCAACCTCCCCTCTTGCCCACCATCGAAAGGGATCTCCAGGTTCCTTCCGTCCGACACCACCTCCGCCGCTGTCGCCGTGTGTGGCGGGCGGCCCGGTTGGCCTTACAGCGCACCAAGGACCAAAACAAGCGAGTGGCAGACCGACATCGGACCCCGGCGCCAGCCTATCAACCTGGCCAGAAGGTATGGCTCTCAACCAGACACGTGCCTATTCGGGCTGAATCTAAGAAACTCGCCCCTACATTCATTGGTCCATTTGAAATACACTCCCTTGTCAATCCTGTCTCGGTCCGGCTTAACCTCCCTCGCAACATGCGTATTCATAACGTCTTTCATGTGTCCCAAGTGAAACCTGTCTCTACCAGCCCTCTGTGCCCGCCGGCAGCCTCTCCTCCTCCGGTGCGCATCATCGACGGCCATCCGGCCTACACCATCAACCGCATCCTGGATGCGCGCCGCCGCGGCCGTGGTTATCAGTATTTGGTGGACTGGGAGGGCTATGGGCCGGAGGAGCGCTCCTGGGTGTCCCAAACGAACATGCTGGACAAACGCCTAGTGCAGGAGTACCGCCGGCGGCATCCAGACAGGTTCAGGTCGCCAGGAGGCTCCCGTTGAGGAGGGGGTACTGTCATGCCCTGTGAGGGCGGTCCCTCCATGGAGCTGCTCCACACCTGTTCTCCATTGAGGCAATCAGCACAGCCTTCTTAAGATGACAGCAGACCTCGACTCATTGCTGGATCATTGACAGAGTTACAGTCAGTGTCGGCTCAGTATCAGGCTAATGACTTACCTATTCCAATTGTCTTATCTAACTCCTCGTCTCTCGCCTCAGGTCAGCTGTGGATTCCTGCCCGCGCTCCATCGCCGCCACCGTCTTGCCCCCCCGCTCCTGCGGACCCTTGGGACCACCGTCACTCGCATTCCTCGTCGGAGGCAGCCTCTCCTCTCCCTCAACAACTCTCGCCCCTGCTCACTTCCCTTCGCACATTCTATTGTTAATAAACCTGTTAACGCTCACCCTCCTTGTGTCTTTTCGTTCTGTGGACGTGACATATAGTCTAACTGCTGTTGGGATGAATGACATCTTGCTGTTATATCATTTTACAGTTTATTCTGATTACATTAATCTAGTGGAGATGTCCAGGTTCTTTAAATAAATCAATCAATAAATAATATCAAATACACTTAATGCTTACTGTAGGCCCAAGTGAGTACAGCAGTTACAGATGATAAAACAACTTCAGTCACAAAGTAAGATCAGTTAGTCTTCACCTCCTCAGCTGAGCATTAGAAGCAGCAGTCCTGCCCTGCAGTCCATCATGTTACACTGTGTGCCCTCTGTTTTCAGCAGTCAGATAATTAGAGGTGAGACTGAAAAACTTTACCTTGACTCCTCCTCTGAGAAAGAAAAGTAATGCACATGTATACTAGAAATATTCATTGTATGGAAAAATGAATCTGTCATGTTCATGGGTAAGGGTCAGTGTAGAGAGACAGTAATAAATGCGAGCATAAGTGATAGCAGCATCTCATCCCAGTCCCTTCAGACCTGCCTGTCTGACTCAGATCATTCAGTGGGGGTACAGTTCAATTTGTGGCATTCTCCAGGCCTTTTTCACATTCATTCAGAGTCTGACTGCCAGCAGCTGTCAAAATAAGAGAAGACTGTCTCTTACTATTCATAATTACAGCACACATGTGGTTGTGTGTTGCCAGTTGCTGAGTATTTGTGCAGGTCTGTCAATGGTTTGTATCACTGTGTAGTAACGCACACAGTAATAAACAGCCGTGTCCTCAGGCTGCAGATTCGGTCCTGTTATTGTCACTGTTCCAGCAGAAGTGTCTCTGCTGAGGCTGAACTTGTTCTTTAAAGCATTATTTTCATAAATGCTCCCATCATTCCATATGTAGGAAATCCAGTCCACTGGTTTTCCTTCACGCTGTCTGTTCCAGCCTGTTCCATAGCTGCTATCAGTCAAAGAATAACCAGAGACCTGACAGGTGATGGTCAAAGACTGTCCAGGCTGCACAACCAATGAGTCTGGCTGGATGTGATCAATACTGTACACACCTGTGGAAGCAGAAATCAGTATCACCTAAATGATTATTGAATTAAATAAATTATTATTAATAATTATTATTTAGTATTTCTATTATATTTAGCAGTGTGAATCAACTAAAATCTCTCACAGGATGCAGCAGCCAGCAGCAGGATCACAGCTACAGAGAACATGATTGTTACTGAAGCTGAGCTGATGTGAGCTCTTCTGTCCTCTCACTGATGCAGTCACACACCTGCCAATTATGAGAAACCACTTTATGCTGATCTGAATAGAGGGACTGTGCATTTGCACAGAATCAAATATGAAGGTTCAATGACTGTGACAGATGGACATATGTTCATTTTCTCTATTTCTTTTTAATTTGCTTCATTTTTGTTCATTATCTGATCTCTAAACTGTTTTCCGTCAGTTTTCAGACTGTTTTCAGACTCATACAACTGCTGGTTTTTGTTGTTCCCGGAGATGGTAAAACAGTCTTGACTGTCTGAGACCAGCATTTTATGCCACCACTAGTATTGTCAACCCGGGCAACTCATTCTATTCCAGGAGCCTGTCTGACCCGGGCTATATAGTAGCTGCTAAATGCAATTCCAGAGGCTGTACAGGTCAATTTGTGGGACCCTCCAGGCTCTTTGATTGCTGATTGATCATGTTTTTGCTTCACTTTTTCAGTTTTTAAAGGTGTCACAAGAAATTCTTTACCTGCTGTGAGTTTATAAATCAATGAAAATTAGTACGCTCATCACTGAAGTCACCTGCCCAGAAAATGAAAGAAAGAAAAGAAACTGTCCTGATATCCATCATGGAAAACTGTGAGTTAGTCCCTGTTATTCACCCCTGAGTCACAAGAGAAGATTTAAGACATTCAAGTTTTCCACTGAGGCTTTACAGAATGGATATATTTATTGGGGATTTTTATTATTGATATCTGGACAATGATTTCAACAATGTTATTTTTAAACAGAAATTAGCTGTTGATGCTGTTATGTGGGGATATTCTTCTTTTCTTTTTAGTTTTGTTTTTTATTGATCTCTCAGAGTAAATTTTCAATAGAAAATACATTCTGGAGGATTTTGTACAGCTGTTCAGCTGGCTCAGGTCACTGTGGCTCTCGAGCACAATAATAAACAGCAGAATCTTCACTCTGCAGACTGTTCATCTGCAGAAACACCTGCTGTTTGCTGTTGTCTCTGGAGATGGTAAATTTGCCTTGGACTGACTGAGAATAATAGATGTTATAACTGTTATAATGGCTTGCAATCCACTCCAGTCCTTTTCCAGGAGCCTGTCTGACCCAGGCTATATAGTAGCTGCTGAATGTGAATCCAGAGGCTGTGCAGGTCAGTGTGTGGGATTCTCCAGGCCTTTTAATCACAGGTTCAGACTCAGTCAGAGTCTGACCATCAGCACCTGTCAAATCAAAAAGAAAGTATTTTTAACACAAGCTCTAACTTTATGAAGACAAATAAAAATAATAATAAGGCTTCACCTGCCCAGCAGAGAGCTAAAAGCAGCAGTCCTGTGCTACAGTCCATCATATCAAACTGTGTCTCCACTGACCTTCATTCTCTCTGCAGCCTGGTAAGTGAGTGAAAGACATCTCAGTTTTGCATTGACTCCTCCTCACTGTGTGGACTGAATTGAGTGTGGACATTGTGTTTGCATCTCATATGTTGGAAATTACACTGTGTAAATATCTTCCTCAGTTCTGTCAGCTACAAGAAAAATGTAAAGAATAATAATAAAGGAGCATCGATCATGCACTGAGAGAAAAGTACTGCTTGTCTTACAAAACGTTAAGCTGTTCATTTAAGAGCTGTTATCATGTTGACAGAAAACATAGAAACACACTGGTTTCTCTCATTATGACTGACATTAGATTTTACCAGCATCTCTGTACCTGTGCCTGTTCTTCTATTTATTATTATTATTTAAGAGGCAATGATTTCAGGAACCAGATCACTGCATGGTTCATAAGTGGGTTGTAATATAACATATTTAATTGCTCTAGAATTTCCCAGATTTTTAAGATTAATGAGAAAAATCTGATAAACATTCAAAACACGTAAAAATATACATCAGTCAGAAGTGAGCATCACTGACTCATTGTCTCATATCAGACTTCTTATGCAAAGTAAGAAAAGCGGCTCCTGCTTCAGGTTGATGTTGTAATAATGTTTTCTTCACATGCACGCGCCTAAATATGTTTCTATTGCAGGTATAAATCTGGGTGAAAACTGAGAGTCATGGATTAAATGAAATTAAGCATCAGAGCAAAGGATTTGCACGGAGAATTTTTTTTGTAATCAAGTTCTTAGAGTTACACAATGAATCATTGCAGAATTAGCTATTCCTGTTGGTGAGAAACAGTGTTTCTATTTGCATTAAAGCCTGATACAGCTGCTCTCTGCTGTTGTCTTTGGAAATTCCTCTATATGCAAATAATTCCTCTTTTAGTATTAAGAGAGAAATTATTTGCACGCAGTAGATCTCCTTCTACAGGGAGAACTAGAGTGCATAGCTGAGAAAATATGAAGAGAGATTGAGACTTGAAAGTCCCATCAAGGGTGTTGGAAGCACTACAAGTAAATAGAAATGGGGAACAAAGCATCTGTTTGCAATACTTGTAGCTCAGGGATAACAAAAGCAGGTTCAAGGATGGAATCATAATGGAGGCCATTTCAAAAAGAATTTTAAAAGTTTTTAAAGGAAATATTATTCATATTAGTAAAAGATCCCACAAAAACTTCACTAGATAGTATTCTTTAAACACACCAAACAAAACACTGAATATCAGAAACATGTAGTGAGAATGAGAACGGGACAGGATGGCAGTGGAGCAGTGGGTCACCTCACAACCAGAGGGTCGCTGGTTTGAGTCCCTGTGTGAGTGCATGCTGTCATTGTGTCCCTGTGCAACCCACGTTGCCTAAGTGTGAATTTGGTGTTTGGTGGTCGGAGGGGCTGTAGGCGCAAATTGGCAGCAACGCTTCTGTCAGACTGCCTCAGAGCAGCTGTGGCTTCATTAGTAGCTTACCACCACCAAGTATGATTGAGGTGTGAATGAAATTGTAAAGCATTTTTGAGTGTCTAGAAAAGGGCTATATAAGACTAATGCATTATTATTATTTTAGAATAGGATTTTGTACAGCTGCTCAAACTCATTCAGTTTGAGCAGCTCTCAAGCACAATAATAAACAGCAGAATCTTCAGTCTTCAGGCTGTTCATCTGCAGATACACCTGCTGTCTGCTGTTGTCTCTGGAGATGGTAAACCGCCCTTGGACTGACTGAGAGTAGTATTTGCTGCTACCACTAGCAGTAACTTCAGCAACCCATTCCAGTCCTTTTCCAGGAGCCTGTCTGACCCAGTGCATGTTGTAGCTGAGAGTGTGAATCCATAGGCTGCACAGGTCAGTCTGTGGGACTCTCCTGGCCTTTTGACTGCTGGGTCAAATTCTACCAGAGTCTGACCATCAACACCTGTTAAAATGAACAAGAAAACTGTCAGCTGGTGTGTGTTGGTAAATCAATGAAAGAAATGCATTGCTCAGAGTGAATCACTAAAAATCAGTGAAACTCCCCACCTCCCCAGAATATTAAAGTAAGCAGCAGTCTGGTCTTTATGTCCATCATGTTAAACTGAGTTTACTCCTCATTCAGCATATAGTCACCAGAGTAGGTTTCAAACATCTGAGATTTGCATTAACTCCTCCATCCCCTGTTTTAAATTAGACTGCAGATTTTGGAGTCAGTCTGGAATTAAGGATGATTTCACTGTAGTTGTTTTGACACAGAAGTGCATTATCAAATATGGAAGCTTGTTTACACTACTGAAAAAAAAATGCCATCCATAACTTGAAATTTCAAGTTAAATATTTTGAAAATATGTCACAGGGTAAGAGGCAGGTTACATCTCAGACAGGTCACCAGCCTGTCGCAGGACCAACACAGATAGACAACCAAACACACTTCCAGCCAATTTGAAATTGGCAATCAAAAATCCCACTAGTTGCATATCTCTGGATGTGGGAGGAACCCCAAACAAATATGACGACATGAGAATACAGCGGGAGAGCCCGTTTGCCGTATATTTAGATGGTTCCAAAATCACATTATAGAGGCCTCTAATGACTACAATAAACTATGTAATGTAAACAACAACAATGATGGAAAATTACAGCATATAATTACAGACTGTAACGCTTGTACCTGTTATTTCGTTGATGGAAGAGGCGATGCATGCTGGGTAATGTCAGACACTGGCTCCCTTTATTTTTCAATAGTACCTATAAAATGTGCTACGATGACTTTCCCGGTTGGCATATCTGTGAATTCCTAACGGGTTCATTCATTCCGCTTCAGTTTGAACATATTTCATCCTGTGGATTCATGCAGTCATTTACCATCTCTGATTTAGACAATCCAGCTTTTGGAGCTGTACCAAAAATTAATAAATAAATAAATAAGGACAACTTTAATGTGGGCCAAAACATGTGCAGTGTTCATCTAAGATTATGCCGATTAACGTATTTTTTATAATTTTTTTTTATTTCAAATCCGTGTCACTGACGTCATCGTATGCGACCATTACAAGAGCGCTCGGTGAGTGAAAACACACACCTGTAGAGATTTGATATAAAACACAAAAGAACCCGAAAGTGTCAGCTCACAAATTTCTTGTTAGCGTTTTTAGGAGTGAAGGGGAGCAATTTTGTGGCATAGTGAATAATTTAAGACATTTAAAAATATATCTTGCCACAGTACATTTGCGGTAAGCTAGCTAAGGTAGCGGCTGTTAGCCTATCAAGTTCACGTTTGGCTTACTTCTTACAGGTAATCATCCAGGTACAGTCACAGGGAGGGTTTGCTCATGCATGCTTCGTTACCTACATCACAGCAAAGTTTGTAAAGTTTAAGGAGTTTAATGCAGATCAGTGTTGCCACATTGGGTTGATGCATCAAATCTGTCCAGATGTATAATGTATACAGGTTCTTTCATACTTTGATTTGTAACTTTTCAGTATTACACAGTAAATAAACAGCTGACCAAGAGCCCCCTGTAAAACATCAGTGGGCAGTAAGTAGATTTAGTAAGTAATCTAACTTGTTAAACTGCATCAAGCTTTGACAGTTTGCCAGCTGAGTGACTGGGTGTGTTCAGGTCAATAAGAATTGAATGTACATATTGATTTATGCAGTTTTCCTACTTGTTGAATTTAAAAGCAGGACAAACTTGGGAAAGAACACCCAAAATCCTCTCCACCTGTCTTTGCCAGCCAATAGTCCAGAAAATCTCCCAGTGTGGCAACACCGATCAAGAGAACACTGAAAAGCAAGCTGTTTCTATTCTGAATGCTTTTTTCCCCTCAACAGGTACCTCAGACACTAGTTTAATATCCTTTCCTACTTCCTGTTTGTGAAAAACACCCAAAGGCACTTTTAAGAGCCACGGCTGTCTCGTTTCTCTGTCCTCACTGCTGTCGCTGCTCTTATTTGTCAGTCCTTCTGTTGTCCCTGTCCCTGTCTCTGTCTTTGTTTACCTCTTCATCTTTTTTCATCTGTTTTACTTGTTTGTCAGTGGGCTGTTTAAGTCTTAAGTTGCCTATTTTTGTGTGCATTACTCTTTGTCTCAACATGACCCCCCAAATTCAGGCCCTGTGCATCTTGCCAGGCTCCCAATCAGGCAAGCAGAAAAACCTGCTCTGTCTGCTATGGAAGTCTGTCCACCAAACAAAGACTAAAAGAAAAGGTGGAGTCACTGGATGGTCAGTGGGGGAAAGCTGTCCTGAAAAACCGAAATGTTGGCCGGATAATTGATTGCGCCCGTATTGCAGTAAGTAAAAATCCTCATCTTTCATACATTAAGTGAGGTCCATTTGTTCCATATAATCAGTACTGTGAATGAGCACAACATGATCTGGGCTTTACAAGCAAAGTCCTGCTGCTACTCGTCTTCCTACTTTGATCCGTGTATAATGGATGAGCTGTTTTAAGATGTTACTGGCATATTAGCGCAGCTCATCATACATGGTCTTCATAAATTTCACAATTTCTTATATTTTAAGTTTTTTTTTTTAAATTATATGTCAAATAAGCTATGTCTGTTTATATTTTGCAACAGTATTTTATCTATATTTTGCTAAAGATAAACAATTATTGTGCTCTAATAAAACGGTGGGTTTAAGTAATCTGTGCCAACTGTTTTTGTTCATTTCAGGTGCGGAAACTTGAGGCTATCGGCTACAAGCCCATTTTATTTATTGGCAAAAAAGATAAGGTCTCAAATAAGTGGGTAGCAGATGTTATTACCCATCTGGGCCCCAGTTCTACTACCAGAAATTTCCTGGAGAAGATGCAGAGGGCTTATGAATTTATCTTGACTAAGGGTGAGAGTAAAATCTTTTTTTGTGGTCACAATTCTTTCATTTCAGTTGGTTGAAGGTTGAAGAAGAGTTTTTACCCACAAGCCATCCGTCTGCTCAACTCTGAGCCCTAACTGGACTATTATTGCACAATGTAAATATAATCTATATTTCCATGTAAAAGTGTGTATAGTGTATAGTATATAGAGTATAGTGTATAATGTGAATTACTGACTTTATTTTTATTCTTCTTATTTATATGTGTGTGTATATATGGTTGCAGGTACAAAATACATTTCACTGTGCATTGTACTGTGTATAACTGTGCATGTGACAAATAAACACTCTTATCTTATCAGTTAAGTTTGACTTATATAACAGCATTTCACAAAAAGCTGTCTCAAGGTGCTTTATGAGCCTGTACTGACTGTTAGATATGAGCACTTTTCTTTGAGATTTACAGATTTTTATGAAAGTAAATGTGTTTCATAGGATCCTCCACACCAGTGCAACCTGACATCCCCACAGAACAGCAGTGTGTGGAGCCCAGGAATGCTGCTGAAGAGCAGCCTGAGATGACCACCAAGGAGCATTGTGCCAATGAGCATCCAGAGACCCTCACTGACAAGCAGGCAGAGACCATCACTGAGGAGGATCCAACGATGCTGTCAGACGAGCTGGCAGAGAGTATTTTTGTACTTAATCTTGTTCCGGTCTCTCCTTCTAGTCCATGCTCCCAGTCTTTCCAAAAAAAGAAGAGAGAGAGAAGCACTTCTCCAACAATCTCCACCACCTCTCCACAACATGTTACAGCCACAGATCGACCATCTCTGCAGTCTTTTCATCCACCTGCTTGCCGTGACATCTCCCAGTCTTTAAGTCAGGGTGGCCCAAGTGCAAAAAAGGGGAGAAAGGGTAAGTTTTCTTTTGCGTGGTATGTCTTAACATTACAGTACATTGTTCATTCCTAAATGAACTTGCAGAAAATTAGGCGTGTCTTGGCTGTGTTTGAGAACTTACAAACCAGTACACAGTATTTTATGCACTAGTTATTCATCTGTAATTTGGTTGCCTCTCTAAAATAGTTCATGTCAATCCCTGACTTAAGAGGACTTTGTACATCCACTGGATTTGATTGAGAAAATTAAAAACTTACTTTGAGAAAAATGCTCAAATATGCAAGTCAACTCACAAATTTTCACTTGAGTGAAATGTCTTTGTCATATTTTGTATTCAGTATATACAGAAATCATGGCTCTTAGTTAAACTTTTCCTTTTTCATTTCTGAAGGTTGTCGAAAATGTAGCAGGCAGAAGATCTTCAAGTTTGAAGCGATCACTGGGAACAGAATAAATGAGGTAATATAGAGCCGTTTTAAGTTTGTTTTTTAATTGGCTGTTTACAATACATTTGTCTCAAGTTGTTTTCACACATGCACTCCAGCCATGAACTTTGCTGGTCATCACCTGGAGGATTTGCATGTTAGAATTCATGTGTGTTATTGAGAGCAGTGTAGGGAAATGTCCCATGTTTGCATTTGGAGAGTGTATTTCATGTGTATGTTGTCAAACAATTCAGCCAAAATAGGCACAGCCGTTGTGTGCCTGCTACATGTAAAGAGCATTTGTTGCTCTGCAGCAAAAATCTACATGGCTAACACAGAGATGGCTGTGTCTCATTGAGGGCTCATAGAGTTTTCTCTGTAATCAGGCTGCCCTCAGTTTGTCTTGTTGACAAACATACACACAAATATACTTTATAGATAGATGCTGACCAACTGTGTCTCAGTTTCTGTGAAAATTGATGTGGCGACTACTGTTGTTTCAAGTGTGTAAATGGAGACAGCTTTTGGGATGAATCTTTATTATGTCACTGTACTGTCACTGTCTACTTCAGAGTAGAAGTTCATAATAATGTTTTGGTAAAAGCCAGATTTTTGTCCATTGTGATGTAGTATTTGTAGTAGTTAGAACACGGTGGACAAACTGCTGTAGTATGAAAAAGTTCAACTTCAAACAGTGTCATCACCTGATTCTTCTTTCACCGTCCAAAATTCATGTCTGAAAATGTGTTTTGTGATTCACTGGGTGTAGCTCAGGAGGTAAAGGAGGCCACCTGCTAATCTGGAGGTTGATTCCTGGCTGCTCCAGTCTGCATGCCAAAGTATCCTTGGGCAAGATACTGAACTCCAAGTTTCTCTCCAAAGCAACTGTTGGAGTATGAATGTGTGTGAATGAGGCATGTTGTATGAAGTGCTTTGAGTGCTGAACATAAAATAGAAAAGGCTATAAGAAGCAGTCCATTTACCATTCAGAGCTTTTTAAAGACACCTAATATATGCTCACCAATGATTAAGCTAAAATTCTTCTTTTCTTCTGTCTAGGGGAAAGCAGAATTGAAAGTGCCTTGGGTCCCCTGCTCTTTTTGGTAAGAAGTAGTTGATATTGAATTCACTGATGTTGAATTCACTATTTGCATTTACAGGCTTTTCAGGGGGCAGTAATTAAAATTGGGTTTTATTTTTCCTCCCATCTAAATTTTTGGAGAAATTTTGTGAAAATTTCCTCCCGTCATTGTGGAATCATAACTGTATTACACAACAAGTAATGTATTTGATACACTTTTATTATGATATTGGTAGCTGAGAGTGTTTCTTGGAACTGTGGGGGAAATACCTGCAGTGTGTCACTTGGATGGAGTAGTGTTGGGAATCATTCTGGCAGGACTGTGCTGTGAGCACGAGAGCACTCAGAGCAATAATAGGAAATAAATAGAATGGATGGACAGCAGAACACTTCAACCTTTATAATTGTCAAAAAGAAAAAATCACATTTGGAGAAACTTTGTTTTAACTTCACGGAAAGGACATGAAGAAAAGTTAAACTGAAAAGCAGGAACTAAGGCTGTCATACAAATACTAATGAGTGCACCATTTCAGTCTGAGGTGTAGTGGAGTAGAAGTAGAAAAGAGCTATAAAATTTAAGTCATAATTTTAGTGCAGTACTTAAGTAAATCTATTTTTATTATATCCTACTGCTTGGTGTAAGCAAAATCTCTATGTGCATAAAGTAACTCCGAACCTGATTTTAAATGTCTTGGTGTTCTTTTGTTGCAAAATTATATTTTTCAGTGGCAAAATCTGGGATGACACGTGGGAGCCTGCCAGTCAGTTTCACCATCACTTTGCCGTGTTCGAAGTGCCGCCTCCTTCAGCCAGCGAACAGCTCTCTGGATGATATTTTGCTGGTAGTTTTTTCTTTTTTTCTTTTTTCATGTTACATTTAAGTTTGGATATCCATATCTGCAAACTGTATTTGTGTACTCTTTCCTGGGAACATTGTCAAAAATCTGTGGAACCAAAGATCCACACGTGTAGATACCACATTGGTTTATGCTGTTCATTGAAAAGATGCGTTCTTTTTAAGTGGTTTGATTGTTACAAATGTCTGACATGTATTTATACTTGTTTAAATGCTTTTTGTTTTATGAAAAATTCATTGTCCTCTGTGTTGGTACTGACAGTAATTTTTCTGGAATCTGATGTTAAATGCTTTAATTGTACAGCACCTTTTTTTGTTGTGTAGCCAGGTCTTTGCAACAATAATAGGGGGGTATAATTCACAAAATGAATATCCTGTTGTGTTCAGTATGACATCAAACTAGCAACAAAGCCCATAAACTCATCACTCTGTTTCCTTTATTTCTCAAAGGAAGGTGGTATTGTAACCTTGTTTTGTTTGTTTGTAGTTGCATGAAGTCTGATGTGAATTGTATATTAACTATCATCACTGCAAATAAACTTTTTAAAACGTTCATTGAGATGTGAGAACTTGAAATGTTTTTCATGCTGATGTTCAATAATTTTTCCATTATAACTTATATTACAAATTAGGATTCCATGAGACATACCTGGAGCAGCACAGTGGTGTGGTGGTTAGCACTGTTGCCTCACAGTAGGGAGGTCCTGGGTTTGAATTCACCATCTGGCCAGTGCCTTTATGTGTGGAGTTTGCATGTTCTCCCCAAGTCCAAAGACATGCAGTTACTGGGGTTAGGTAAATTGGTGGTTCTAAATTGCCCATAAGTAAGAATGATTGTCTCTGTGTTAACCTTGTGACAAACTGGTGACCTGTACAGGTTGTACCCTGCCTCTCGTTCTATGACTGCTGGGATAGGCTCCTTCCCTGCCACAACCTTGACAAGGAGAATGTATGAACATGGATGGAAGAAATACCTTCAGCCACATATTCTTTGGGAATGTTCTAACATTTAATAACCAATAAAAAAAATGACTTCATAGAGTTGGTGGCATTTGGATTCAATTATGAGAATTTTAGAAAATATTGTGTACAACTTGAATGACTATGTTAAACATCAACTCAACAAAATGCGTTGAGCAACACAATGTGTCGACTTTTAAGTGCCTGAAATTTTACAAAAAAAGTTATGAATTTTAACCACATTAACAATTCACCAGGGTGTGTGTGTGTGTGTTAAAAAAGGGTCTTGATAGCAGAATATTTTACAAGTTACAGGTGTAAATATTTGTATTATAGAGACATTTAATCTGATATTGATAATACTTTTTCTGACCTAATTCTTAATGACAAATACTTCTAAATTGTACCTGCCCAGTGTACCAGCAATAAAGATCAAAATGCTTCCCTGACAGAAAGTCCTAAAATCTTAAGCACATGTTATTTTCCCACTGAAATAGACACTAAAGACAATGTTTGTTTGGATTTGGGACATATTAGTGGTTACATGTCTGCTCGACACAACAATCTTCCATCTTCTCTGGTTCGATTCACTCTGATAGAAACACTGCAGAGCTAAAAGATGCAAACTAACAAAACGAATGTCATATTCTTTGTAACATCTTTTTACCTGGACATAGGATAATCATTTAGATGTAACCAGGGGACCAATAAGCATTCAAGTGTCTACTAAAGTGATATAAATTAGTTTGATGTTATCTTTGGACCAATAGAAACTCTTACAGTTGTGACACATCATTTAGGATTAACAGAAATTTAGAGTATAAATAGTTCAACTGGGATGTAACACTGCAGATGCCTAACTGGTGTTTGGTGTTTTTGTTTGGTCTCTTTGTAACTGCATCTAAAATTGTTAGCATAATCTAAGAAAATCAGCTAAGCATACATTTAAAGTATTTATGGTTATTTTTGGCAGATATGTTGGTCTCTTGTTGACTGTATTTCCCTAACAACTGCAGTGTGTCAAACCCACACAAGTAGTTAAGGTTTCTGCTCTCGTCCCCTGAAATGGGCGCATTAAGAATGCAGGTGCAAATTTATAAATGTAAGAAATGAAAACTATTAAAACAAAGGCATGAAATCATTCCCTTCCCTCATTTTTCAGCATCTTTCTGGTCAGAAGATAAATTATTGACAAGCTGTAGAAGCTCATCTAATGCACACATTTTTTTCTTTTTTTTTAAGCTGTGAGTGGTTTATCAGATGTCTGATAACCTACTTCTTTAGAACACCTCTCTCTCGTCTACACAAAGTATAGAACACAATACTCTGGAAAATAATCACTCCTCATAGGACTGGTGCATTTGTACTCTTTCCCCTTAGTGGTAGTTGACATTTCCAAAGTTACATTATTTGACAAAATGGCCCAGAGTGTAAAACAGTGGTGATCTGTGTTTCACAATAAAATAACTGGTTGCTCAAGTATCATTTCCTAATCGTTACACAGCCCAGCATGTCCCTGCCTCATGTACGGTAGCTACTGAGTTTTAATTCTCACACTTTCTCAGTTTTCCTACATGTGTCAATCCCTTTGCAGCCAGTAAATAGCTCAAAATACACCATGAGTTTTAAAAAAATGTAATAATAAAAGAATCCTCAAATGAGATCAATTTTTTTTTTATTTAAGTTTATAACAAGTATTCTGATTTCTGGTTATTAATAATCAAATAACATTAATAATCAGTAGAATAACTTGATGGAACTCCTGACCAGCCCAAGCTCTCTCTGAAGACGAGGAAAAACTCCCCTGACTGATAGGAAGAAACCTCGGGAAAGGCAATTCAAAGAGAGATCCCCCTTTCCCTGGACGGCTGGGGGGTTACAGGAATTCCAGGACGGAAAATAAAGATTGATGTACCAGTCAAAAGTTTCAACTTTTCACTGCTACTGGGCAATGTGAGTGAAATTTAGAATAGTCCAATTAAATATCATCAATCTTTTTCTGTCAAAAGCATTTTGTGTGTGTGTGTGTTTGTGTGACAGTTCATCTGAACCATCGATGACGCAGGAGGTCCTTCAGTTTCGGGCGTCTTTTGGGGTCCAGGTTGAAACACATTTTCAAGAAATCCTGGCAGTCTGCAATGAAAGAAGAAGAGAGATGAAGACAACAGTTCCAGTGATCCAAGTGAAAAGTGAATGTTTTAGTGTGAACTTTTCTTACTTTCAGACAGCCTCTCGCTAATTTCTAAGCTCCCTTCAAGGACATATAGTGTATCAAAGAAGGCTCCTGCATGGACTGTTTTATACAACACCGCTCCCAGCTGCCACACTGTGGTGGGTCCAGGCCTATAGGACTCGTGGATCGTCCACTCTGGAGGGAAGTAAGCAGGTGTGCCTAAAAAACATACACAATTACAATTTCTTTTGTTAGGTTGGCCCTCATTTCAACTCTTGTTCTGATATAATAATGAAAGCTTACAGTATGTTGGCATTATATGCATTTTTAAGGAGTGAAAAACAAAAAGGCCCAGATTGGTGCATCTGTGAAGAGCAGGAACAAAATATCTTACCAGCAAAAACGGTGTACCGTGAGTTTTTGTTACAAAAGCAGCTCACTCCAAAGTCAATGAGGCGAACACGAGGCACATCGGAGCCGGTCTCAATCAGAATATTGTCAGTCTTGATGTCCCGGTGAAAGACGTTTTTATCCTCGAGCTCTTTTGCCGCCTCAATCAGTTGTTTTAGAATGACCTGGGAAAGATGATAAATTACGATTAGTCAGTGCATTAACATTTCTGTTATACTCTGTGCTTTGATTCAATGCTGTACAGTATAAGGCTCTTCCAGGAAACTTACCTTGGCTGTCTCCTCTGTTATAGTATCTTCATATTCCTCTATGTATTTATCTAAGTCCACAGCAGGGACAGGTCTCTCCATCACCAGGATCAGCTCCTTGCTCAAATCGAACCAGTCCAGCAAGGACACGGTAGCTGATGATCCTGGTGTTCCAGCTGCAAGTTTGAGCATGGCAGCCACTTCCATGGGGATTTGCTTCCCGTTCTCAGCCTGAAAAATGGCAACAAAGTGGATGATGAGGAACAGACGTTCCACAGCGCAAAGATGTATAATAGATTTTTTGTACGATGTCCAAGTCAAATTTTCCTGTGGGGACAATAAAGTATATTTGATTGATTGAGATTTAAGCATTGCATACTTACCTTTACTTTGCAGGGGACATTCATCTCTGGAATGTGTTTGATAGCGACCTAAAAGACACAACAAACAGGGCATTGGTTAGCATTTAAAGCTCCAGATTTCTACCTCACTAATATTAATTTACATTTCACTCAATGAAAGCAGCCACAGCCTCAAGAATATGAAAATTTAACAAACTTTAAATTGTATAAAAATTAACTACCTGTACAGCTGCGATAGAGGTGGAAATTAGATAAACCAAAACAGTTATTTGTTTTGTACGAGGCTGTAAACACATTTATATCCACTGTAAAGTCAGACATTTTAACATGGGACTGTGGGGACTGACACCCTTTTAGAGTCAGCTTCGACTGACCATTTCACAATCATGCAACAAGACACGTGGACATTTTAGCATGAAAAATAAAAACACTGAAAGGACAGAATCTATGCAGTCATGTGCTCTTATATCTGAGAATACCTGAAAATACTTACTGGAAAATTGTCTTCTTTCCTGTAGCCGGCAAACACTGTTCCACACCCTCCTTTTCCAAGCTTGTGCAGCTCCACGTACTTGGCTTTAAATTCACCTGAACAGACAGACACAGATTTTATTTTAGTACAGCTATAACAGAAATTATTCTATCCTGTACCCTAAATATTAATTATATTCTTCACCTTAACATAGAAGCAAAGTTGCTTTCTACTTACAGATTTTTGCAGCCTCTAATTCTTCGGCGCTGCATTTCCTCTCCTCCTGGTCCAGGCTCTTCTGTTTCTTTGCTGGTGATGCTTTTCCATCACCTGTGGCTTTCCTCTTGCACACCTTTTCTTTTGGATCAGTGGAGCTCTCTGAAATTTCAGTGAAAAACATGCACTTATCTTCCTCCTCAACGTGCTCCTCATCATTGAGCACGTGGTGAAAAAGTTTAATTTCCTTCGCTGGTCTAAATAAGTCCTCGTCATCATCTGAGACCTTCCTTTTTTGTCCTCTGACCATGCATGCGTCTTCAACCGAGTTCATGGAAGGATCAAGCAACTGAACGACACTCCTTACTTCAAAGTTGAGCTGCTTTACAAACCTCTTGGGTTTTGGATCTGTAAATGACAACAATACAGTGGTGAGAAAGGGGCTCAACATCAGGACTGGAGGCATTTAGAAGGCATCAAATTCTAAATGAGTATACACTGGTCAAATACATTTTCTACAAGAATAAATTTGTTACACCATTTTACCGAAAAACAGAATGCCTCAGTAACTTCTTTGATTATATATATATATATATATTAGTGTGAGTAAATGAAATCTGCTTTGTTCCAGTGAGTTTCTGTTGGAACAATCTTCTGCCATTGCAGTAGTCCAAACTAGACAGACACAAATATCTGAAACCTAGATGTCCATCTGTACATTTAATCTAATGCTTTCTCAGTAAATGAGCCTACCTTTACTTTTTTCCACGGAGGAGGATGCTTGCTCCTCATCATTGAGCACGTGGTGAAAAAGTTTCCTCTCCTTTGCTGGTCTAAAACAGCCCTCGTCATCATCAGAGACCTTCCGTTTCTGTCCTCTGACCATGCAGTCTTCAGCCAAGTTCATGGAAGGATCACGCAACTGAACGACGCTCCTTACTTCAAATTTGAGCTGCTTTACAAACCTCTTGGGTTTTGGATCTGTAAATGACAACAATACAGTGGTGAGAAAGGGCCTCAACATCAGGACTGGAGGCATTTAGAAGGCATCAAATTCTAAATGAGTATACACTGGTCAAGTACATTTTCTACAAGAATAAATTTGTTACACCATTTTACCGAAAAACAGAATGCCTCAGTAACTTCTTTGATTTTATATATATATATATATTAGTGTGAGTAAATGAAATCTGCTTTGTTCCAGTGAGTTTCTGTTGGAACAATCTTCTGCCATTGCAGTAGTCCAAACTAGACAGCCACAAATATCTGAAACCTAGATGTCCATCTGTACATTTAATCCAATGCTTTCTCAGTAAATGAGCCTACCTTTACTTTTTTCCACGGTTGAGGATGCTTGCTCCTCATCATTGAGCACGTGGTGAAAAAATTTAATTTCCTTTGCTGGTCTAAAACAGCCCTCGTCATCGTCAGAGACCTTGCGTTTCTGTCCTCTGACCATGCAGTCTTCAGCCGAGTTCATGGAAGAATCGGGCAGCTCGGCGATGCCCTTTAATTCAGCTTTAATATTCCTTTTAAACATCTTGGTTTTGTATCTCCTGAATCTCGACAATTTCAGAATATCGATTCAAGCTTTTGTCTCTCTGTCTGAGTTTGCAGTTGTACTTAATAGACTCCGGAACCAGAATAAAGAATCTTGCCTCGTTTGATATTTTGTTACAAGTTTGTGACGTCATGACATTCTGTCAGTGGCTGACTGATGAACTGACGGACTTTAATTTATCCTTTTATTTATTTATTGTTTATTTTTTCTTCCTTTATTTTTTGTTTGTATTATGTTAATGCTCTGAGAATGGTTAAATAAAGACTTAAAAAGAACAAAACAAAAAAAAAAAAAACGACGGACTGACCGCCAGTACAAGTTACCATGGTGATGTACCTCAGTAAAAAAATAAGCACCGAGACTATGTTGTAGTAACGCGAGACTTCAACGCGAATCTCGGCAATATCAAGCAAGGCCGGAAGCCATTGATTGTTAAATATTCTAGTGAATTTAATATTTTTCGCCAGCTTAGTTATAGACAGCTTTAAAGGTTATAAAATTTATGTTAGCTAGATAGTCACTAACTGAAGCGCACTGGAGGACGGCAAGAGTGCGCGGACAGTCTGCAGATACTGACGAGTGTTTCGAGCGAGTTTTCATGGGTAAACCAGACAAGACTCCGACTCCCTCCGGCAACAAAGGGGCTCCGTTCACCAAGAGCAGTCGCCCTGAAGGTTCCTCAGAGGCGGCTTCTCCACTTACCAGCGATATAGTGGATATTTTGGACTCCATAGACAAGAAACTGTCCGGTTTCGACGCTCCCCTTTCCACTCTGGAAATTCTCCAAAAGGAGTTTCAGACTCTCCGTGAGTCTGTGGAGTTTAGCCAGCAGCAGTTGTCGATCTGGAAAAGTCGTGAAAAATCCCGATCTGGAGACTCCCGAGCTGTCATCCCGGTGGATAGGTTTAACGTGAACGGACAGCTTTACCGTGACCAGAAAACCACGCTGTGGCTGTACTGATCTAACAGGTGATCTGTGTACACAACAACGCCTTTTTCCAAATCTTCATCACTCCATTTTTCTACAGGTTCATCACTCAGCATAGCGCATTGTTGTTTTGTTAGCATGTTTTTGTTTGTTTTTTACGTTTGTCACTTTGTAATAATGAAAACTGTTTGACCGTTTCATTTTCTCTCTCACTTTACACACGTTTTCTCTTCTCTTTCTGCACCCAATAAGTTTGCCATAGGGATCATACAGCACACACTGTCATATAAGATACACACACACACGCGGACATGCAGGACACGTGCGCGCGCACACAGTCATGCAGGATACGTGCGAGAGCGCGCACGCACACATCTTTAATGAAAACACAACACTTCACAAGCTAGTGTAAACATGAGCACACTGAGGTTTCAATGGCGCTTTCCTTTTCAAGTTGTTGCAGGCAGCAGATGACTTTTTTCTTGTAGTTGCTTGTGGGATCACGTCTCAACACCTCATAAGTATTGTTGTCACTGAGGAGTGTAGTAATTTTGTTGTGGTGATCAGATGAATTCAGAACAACCGTGCATCTCCCCTTGTCAGCTGGCAGTATGGTGATGTTTTGATCCTTACTTAGGGCTGTGATGGCCTTCTTCTCTTGAATGGTGAGGTTGGATGGAGCAAGTCTTGCACTGGAGAGGGTGGCTGAACCTTTCATCCTGATCTGTTCTGCTTCAAGTTGGGATAGTTTGTTGTTTCTTATAGCGGACCCTGTCTGATAGGTTCTTCACCCACTTCTCTTGGTTACCATTGCTTATGGTGTCTTCCTGTTTGTTAACAGATGAATGGTATGTCTTGGTTTGAAATTTATGGCGTTGTCTTTCCTTGCCTTTGATGTGTTGTGCGAGCTGGGCTTTGTCCACAAATGTAAAAACTTCTTCTACGATGGTGTGAGGTAAGAGTGATGAGAGTTTCTGCCGAGTCTGGTGGATTTTGTTCTGGAGTGCATCTATGGTGAAGTGGACCTGTGGACCTCTTTCCTGCTGGCTAAAATGTATAATTTTCAAACTTATTCAGAGCTTCAAGTAGAACAAAATAATTGCAATGACACATTATGTTACATGTTGCGCCAATAAAAATTGCAGCTGCAGAGTGCTGTGCAGATTGAGGGATTACCACTTTACCCCATTGATAGCAACAAGGTTCAGATGTTTAACATATTCCCATGCAATTCAATGAATTTCATGAAGACTGTTTTTCCCTCTGTTCCACTCTTTCATGCTGGCTCACATTATCATAATTTTTAAACCACTGATTTAATTTCATGTATTTAATTATTTACTTTTTATTTTAGGGCAGCACAGTCTCAATTAAATGTCTCAAAATGTGCTCACAACCTTTAAATTAACAGTGTTTAACATCACTTCAACAACTGAAGCACCACTTATGTAATTTGACTGATTAAGTGAAATTTCTTTTTCCAGCTCTCATATACTGAGCTTTGGCACTGAATTCTCTATAGAGAAAAAAGATAATAGACATTGTTATAATTTATGAATGTTACCTCTTTTCAGTGTGCTGAAACACTATCAGTGTCTCTAGTGTTCAAACTGAATACACATTCAATCAGGTTGCAATACTATAACACACTCTTTGCAAAACTGTCAACACAACTCACAGCTTTATGTCATGGTTTGGCTGTGCGGTGGAAGGGTAGGACCCAAATGCAGGACGCGTGACAAGGAGCTAAACTTTAACAGCTTTATTGTGCTGATGCTAACAGGTCAAAAATAAACAAAAACGACAGAAGACGAAAACTGAGGGCTTAAATACACAGCAGGTAATCAGGGCAAGAGGAAACAGCAGGGCACAACAGGTGAAGCAAATGAAACTAATAACATAGGGGAAGCAAAACTAAATAAAAAACACAGGGAACACAAGACTGGCAAAATAAAACAGGAAGTGACTAACCAAGGTACACGCAGACTACATACGGGGGACTGGCACACAGACAAGGGACAGAGACGCAGACTAGTCACAACACTAGGAAAAACAACATGAAAACACAGGAGGTCAGGGTCAAGACAAAATGACAAAACAGACAAGACTGGGGAGACAAGTTTTTATTGGAAACTGTTTTGCCTTGAAAACAGAATAAGTGAAAGCAGCAGTGTTTTTTGTTTGTTTGGTTGTTTGCTTGCTTGTTTTTTATTATACTGTTTGTTAGAATGATGTCTTGCATGTAATTTAACAATAAAAGTAAACCTTTGTAAAAAAAAAAAAATATAATAAAATCTTTGTGCACGCAAGACCTGTGACATGCTTTGTTGGCTCAGGACAAGATGAGTATTTTGCCAAAGTACCTTAAATTATCAGGAATAGTACTTAAGTAATTACAAATAAGAAGTAATCATATTAGGACAGCTGCTATAAGACTCTGTATGTTACCAATGGTAGTGATGACTAAGGGAAGAAGTTTTTGTATGACTCTCCTATTACTTCCCCTTACTGTGTGTCACATCGGGCACAGTAATAAACTGCTGTGTCCTCAGTCCTCAGGCTGCTCATCTGTAGGTAGACTTTACTGCTGGAGTCGTCTCTGGAGATGGTGAATCTACCCTGGACTGACTGGGAGTAATAGATAGGAGAACTGTAAGTGCTGATATAAGCAATCCACTCCAGCCCTTTTCCAGGAGCCTGTCTGACCCAAACCGTCCTGTAGCCGCTGAATGTGAATCCCGAGGCTGTGCAGGTCAGTGTGTGAGACTCTCCAGGCCTTTTAACCACCGGTTCAGATTCTCTCAGAGTCTGAGCATCAACACCTAGCAAGACATTTAAAAGAAAAAAAAAAACATCAAATAAATTATTCTCCAAAAATAAACATATCAAATCAAGATCAGAATAGCCTCACCTGCCCAGCAAACAGCTAAAAGCAGCAGTCCTAACTTGTAATCCATCTTTCAATATCACACCCAAAGTTGGCTGTTATCTGTTATTAAGTAGCAGTGGAAGACGTCCCTGCTTTGCATGGACTCCTCCTCACAGGATGGAGACAGCTGTTTTTTTCAAGACTCAAACTTGAACAATCTTACCAACATGCATTTTAGCTTAAAAGTTAATCTCACCTCTGGAACCTCACTCCAAGGAAGCTTGTTCAACCACCTCTCTGGCAACAATTGTGACTCAGAAAACAAGCAAATCATCCATTTCATGCAATGACCTAAAATAAAAAACAACAACAAGGAAACTGTATCAGTGTTTTACCCATAGCTTTGAAGTCTGAATGATTATTTTAAATAAATTACCATTGCACTGAAAAACAATAACATACATAGGAAACAATATTTCTCAAAAATGAATCAGAATGAGCATCGCCCTGTTGAATATGTTATGTGGAGTGAATTTTGTAGAATGTGGTCATTTTGTGACTCACAGCTCAGTCAGAACAGACTTTAGTTCTGCCTGTTATATAAAAAGTTACAGCAGTGACACTTCAGTTTTAAACAATGAATGCTTAATTTTTTTTTTTCTTTTCTCCATAACATTCAAGTTAGTGGTTAATACAGTTAGTGGTTACTTTGAGGGGCCCAGATTCTGTGTTGTGCAATGCTTATAAGAATTTTTTTAAATTGTCTTTACAAACAGAAAGGCTAAAGATTGGCTGGTACCCCCTTTAAAAGGTGAGTTCAGAAATTGATCTAAAATGTTAACAGTACGTAGATGGGTCAAGCTTGGATTTATTTAAAAGTGGCTGGATTATAAAAGAAAAAAAACTTTCAGTTTTTCCTTTAAACTATTTGTGGTCTGAGGGCTCCTCCTCTGGGGGCTTCATTTAAGTGCTCAGGCTCTGAGGGTGATTTGAGGTGTGTTATTGTATGCCTATGGCACACGAATACACAGCAGTGATCTCCACTGTTAACATGTTTTTGCCCAGTAAGAGTCACTGTGTTGCTGGAAGTGTCTGAGCTGATACTGAATTTGTCCTTTTAATGAATCTTTGTAAGCTGAGTCTTCAGTATATCTCAGCACAAAGCCCCTCTGGTCCTTTTCCTGCAGGCTGTCTGATGCAACCTGTTGAGTAGCTGCTCCATATGTAAAATTTGAAGTTACAAATACTTGGTGAAAACTAATGTTTCATAAACAGTTTTACTGCATCTATAAGAGTGTTAATGGTGAATTTAGTTTCACTAAAAATAATACTGAAAGAGGAAGATTTGACTTCCATTGTTAGATTCAGTGGACAATTATTATTTCCACAGTTCTTGAGAACGTCATAATGAATGTCATATTTATCCAGCTCATTCAGTTGATGTTGTAAATGATTTTATGATGTTAGAATTTATGCTACAACTGTTATTCAAGCTTATTTTATTATTCTGGTAAATATGGTGAAATGTTTGTAATGAAAAAGCTAGAATAGTTAGATGTCATTACTCATCTTTTTTACTATTGCTTTTTATCATAAAATATAACTTACACGATGTACGTCAGTGGTGTTCAGACATCTTGCTGTTATATCATTTTACAGTTTATTCTGATTACATTAATCTAGTGGAGATGTCCAGGTTCTTTAAATAAATCAATCAATAAATAATATCAAATACACTTAATGCTTACTGTAGGCCCAAGTGAGTACAGCAGGGTTTTGTACGGATGATAAAAAACTTCAGTCACAAAGTAAGATCAGTTAGTCTTCACCTCCTCAGCTGAGCATTAGAAGCAGCAGTCCTGCCCTGCAGTCCATCATGTTACACTGTGTGCCCTCTGTTTTCAGCAGTCAGATAATTAGAGGTGAGACTGAAAAACTTTACCTTGACTCCTCCTCCGAGAAAGAAACGTAATGCACATGTATACTAGAAATATTCATTGTATGGAAAAATGAATCTGTCATGTTCATGGGTAAGGGTCAGTGTAGAGAGACAGTAATAAATGTGAGCATGAGTGATAGCAGCATCTCATCCCAGTCCCTTCAGACCTGCCTGTCTGACTAAGACCATTCAGAGGGGGTACAGTTCAATTTGTGGCATTCTCAACCTAAATTATTATTCAATTAATAATAAATAAATACATTATTATTATTATTTAGTATTTCTATTATATTTAGCAGTGTGAATCAACCAAAATTTCTCACAGGATGCAGCAGCCAGCAGCAGGATCACAGCTACAGAGAACATGATTGTTACTGAAGCTGAGCTGATGTGAGCTCTTCTGTCCTCTCACTGATGCAGTCACACACCTGCCAATTATGAGAAACTACTTTATGCTGATCTGAATAGAGGGACTGTGCATTTGCACAGAATCAAATATGAAGGTTCAATGACTGTGACAGATGGACATATGTTCATTTTCTCTATTTCTTTTAGCTTTTTGTTCTTTATTTGATATTATTCCGTCAGTTTTCAGACTGTTTTCAGACTCATACAACTGCTGGTTTTTGTTGTCCCCAGAGATGGTAAAACAGTCTTGACTGTCTGAGACCAGCATTTTATGCCACCACTAGTATTGTCAACCCGGGCAACTCATTCTATTCCAGGAGCCTGTCTGACCCGGGCTGTATGATAGCTGCTAAATGCAATTCCAGAGGCTGTACAGGTCAATTTGTGGGACCCTCCAGGCTCTTTGATTGCTGATTGATCATGTTTTTGCTTCACTTTTTCAGTTTTTAAAGGTGTCACAAGAAACTCTTTACCTGCTGTGAGTTTATAAATCAATGAAAATTAGTACGCTCAACATCTGTGAAGTCACCTGCCCAGAAAATGAAAGAAAGAAAAGAAACTGTCCTGATATCCATCATGTAAAACTGTGAGTTAGTCCCTGTTATTCACCCCTGAGTCACAAGAGAAGATTTAAGACATTCAAGTTTTCCACTGACTCTTTACAGAATGGATATATTTATTTGGGATTTTTATTATTGATATCTGGACAATGATTTCAACAATGTTATTTTTAAACAGAAATTAGCTGTTGATGCTGTTATGTGGGGATATTCTTCTTTTCTTTTTAGTTTTGTTTTTTAATGATCTCTCAGAGTAAATTTTCAATAGAAAATACATTCTGGAGGATTTTGTACAGCTGTTCAGCTGGCTCAGGTCACTGTGAGTGTCGAGCACAATAATAAACAGCAGAATCTTCACTCTGCAGACTGTTCATCTGCAGAAACACCTGCTGTTTGCTGTTGTCTCTGGAGATGGTAAATCTGCCTTGGACTGACTGAGAATAATAGATGTTATAACTGTTATAATGGCTTGCAATCCACTCCAGTCCTTTTCCAGGAGCCTGTCTGACCCAGGCTATATAGTAGCTGCTGAATGTGAATCCAGAGGCTGTGCAGGTCAGTGTGTGGGATTCTCCAGGCCTTTTAATCACAGGTTCAGACTCAGTCAGAGTCTGACCATCAACACCTGTCAAATCAAAAAGAAAGTTTTAACACAAGCTCTAACTTTATGAAGACAAATAAAAATAATAATAAGGCTTCACCTGCCCAGCAGAGAGCTAAAAGCAGCAGTCCTGTGCTACAGTCCATCATATCAAACTGTGTCTCCACTGACCTTCATTCTTTCTGCAGCCTGATAAGTCGAGTGAAAGACATCTCAGTTTTGCATTGACTCCTCCTCACTGTGTGGACTGAATTGAGTGTGGACATTGTGTTTGCATCTCATATGTTGGAAATTACACTGTGTAAATATCTTCCTCAGTTCTGTCAGCTACAAGAAAAATGTAAAGAATAATAATAAAGGAGCATCAATCATGCACTGAGAGAAAAGTACTGCTTGTCTTACAAAACGTTAAGCTGTTCATTTAAGAGCTGTTATCATGTTGACAGAAAACATAGAAACACACTGGTTTCTCTCATTATGACTGACATTAGATTTTACCAGCATCTCTGTACCTGTGCCTGTTCTTCTATTTATTATTATTATTATTTAAGAGGCAATGATTTCAGGAACCAGATCACTGCATGGTTCATAAGTGGGTTGTAATATAACATATTTAATTGCTCTAGAATTTCCCAGATTTTTAAGATTAATGAGAAAAATCTGATAAACATTCAAAACACGTAAAAATATACATCAGTCAGAAGTGAGCATCACTGACTCATTGTCTCATATCAGACTTCTTATGCAAAATAAGAAAAGCAGCTCCTGCTTCAGGTTGATGTTGTAATAATGTTTTCTTCACATGCACGCGCCTAAATATGTTTCTATTGCAGGTATAAATCTGGGTGAAAACTGAGAGTCATGGATTAAATTAAATGAAGCATCAGAGCAAAGGATTTGCACGGAGAATTTTTTTGTAATCAAGTTCTTAGAGTTACACAATGAATCATTGCAGAATTAGCTATTCCTGTTGGTGAGAAACAGTGTTTCTATTTCCATTAAAGCCTGATACAGCTGCTCTCTGCTGTTGTCTTTGGAAATTCCTCTATATGCAAATAATTCCTCTTTTAGTATTAAGAGAGAAATTATTTGCATGCAGTAGATCTCCTTCTACAGGGAGAACTAGAGTGCATAGCTGAGAAAATATGAAGAGAGATTGAGACTTGAAAGTCCCATCAAGGGTGTTGGAAGCACTACAAGTAAATAGAAATGGGGAACAAAGCATCTGTTTGCAATACTTGTAGCTCAGGGATAACAAAAGCAGGTTCAAGGATGGAATCATAGTGGAGGCCATTTCAAAAAGAATTTTAAAAGTTTTTAAAGGAAATATTATTCATATTAGTAAAAGATCCCACAAAAACTTCACTAGATAGTATTCTTTAAACACACCAAACAAAACACTGAATATCAGAAACATGTAGTGAGAATGAGAACGGGATAGGGTGGCAGTGGAGCAGTGGGTCACCTCACAACCAGAGGGTCGCTGGTTTGACTCCCTGTGTGAGTGCATGCTGTCATTGTGTCCCTGTGCAACCCACGTTGCCTAAGTGTGAATTTGGTGTTTGGTGGTCGGAGGGGCTGTAGGCGCAAATTGGCAGCAACGCTTCTGTCAGACTGCCTCAGAGCAGCTGTGGCTACATTAGTAGCTTACCACCACCAAGTATGATTGAGGTGTGCATGAATAGTGCATGAAATTGTAAAGCATCTTTGAGTGTCTAGAAAAGGGCTACATAAGACTAATGCATTATTATTATTTTAGAATAGGATTTTGTATAGCTGCTCAAACTCATTCAGTTTGAGCAGCTCTCAAGCACAATAATAAACAGCAGAATCTTCAGTCTTCAGGCTGTTCATCTGCAGATACACCTGCTGTCTGCTGTTGTCTCTGGAGATGGTAAAGCGGCCTTGGACTGACTGAGAGTAGTATTTGCTGCTACCACTAGCAGTAACTTCAGCAACCCATTCCAGTCCTTTTCCAGGAGCCTGTCTGACCCAGTGCATGTTGTAGCTGAGAGTGTGAATCCATAGGCTGCACAGGTCAGTCTGTGGGACTCTCCTGGCCTTTTGACTGCTGGGTCAAATTCTACCAGAGTCTGACCATCAACACCTGTTAAAATGAACAAGAAAACTGTCAGCTGGCGTTTGTTGGTAAATCAATGAAAGAAATGCATTGCTCAGAGTGAATCAGTAAAAATCAGTGAAACTCCCCACCTCCCCAGAATATTAAAGTAAGCAGCAGTCTGGTCTTTATGTCCATCATATTACATTGAGTTTACTCCTGTCATTTAGCATATAGTCACCAGAGTAGGTTTTAAACATACGAGTTATCCTCCTCACAGGAAGGATAAAGTGACCATCATTTTCTTTTTTTTTTAAATGATCCCTTGTGTTGGGGATTTTTTAAATCACTTTTATATTGATATTTACTGTCACTTTTTATATCATGCATTTAAAAGTATATTAGTCACACACACACTGGATTAGTCAACACTGAATGTGTTAAGGTTACTGGAATAAAGGTAAGGCCTGTAATGTTTATTACTCATATATGCTTGAGGCCTTGTTGGGCTGCAGGAACATCTCTGGTTCACATGACTTTTGTATTTTAGGAACTCTTCTGACAGGTAGGCTCCAAAAGTGGAGTTCTACAGACCCGCCAGTCTTTTTGTAACATAGATTAGCAGGGGATACATTCTAGTTAAGTGGGAAATGTCAAAGAGGTGTTTTCATAGCAGAAGTTTTAATTGAAAGAAGATTAATCATTGTGACATCTGCTAGAACTGTCATAAATTAAAAGGTACCATGGTGCCGTATGTTTCTTTAGTCCATGTGGGACAAGAGTTGGCAGAGCCTTAAAAGGTAATTGGTTGGGGTTCAAGTTTCAGGGGTTGAGACTTTATGCAAATTAGGAGGGGGTCAAAGGCAAGTTACCGTATTTTCCGGAGTATAAGTCGCACTTTTTTTCATAGTTTGGCTGGGGGTGCGACCTATACTCCGGAGCGACGTATATGTGACATTTATAACACATGAACCAAAATACTCCAGCCACTTGACATCTCCGTGAACTGCAGCTTTAAGGCAGTCTTGCGTAACCTGTGGGCACAGTGGATGATGGATGGAGAGCACAGCTTAACAGCAACTGGGAGAATGCGCCACCCAACTTTCCTGGAAGTCATTGGATGGATCAAGAAAACATGGGCTTCAGTGACAACCATCCTGTTGGGATTCAGAAAGGCTGGAATAATTGGAACTGCAGCTGACGAGGAGTCTGACTAACGCGACACAGAAGAGGAAGCCGCGCTTCGTCTACGGAGTGTACGGAATTGTTTAGAAGTGACACCGAGGATGAAGAATTCAATGGATTCTTCATCCTGGTGGTTGGTTTGGTTAACTTGTTAGTATGTTCTTTATGCTATGGTTATCTGAATAACTTAATGTTACGTTAACATACCGAACACGTGTTCGTTGTGCGTCATGTAGCTGAATGTGTTACGTTAGCATAACGTAGGCGTAACCGTGTTCGTCCTGTTCTTTAATCCATTATTATTTTAAATTGCCGTTCAAGATGGAATTTCTGCTCTGGGTCTCGGATTCTAGCAACCCCCCCCCCCCCCCCCCCAAAAAAGTGCGACTTATAGTCCGGTGCGACCTATATATGTTTTTTTCTTCTTTATTATGCATTTTTTGGCTGGTGCGACCTATACTCCGGAGCGACGTATAGTCCGAAAAATACGGTACCATCTTTAAGATACAACTTTTTTGCTCTTCCCTTCCCTTTCCTGTCCTCTCCTTCTTCTTTTCCTGGTTCTGCATCTTTCTCTGTCTCTTTGCTTCTCTCTTCTCCTCTCTCTTCCTCTCTGTGTGTGTGTATCTTAGTCTTAACTATGTTACTGTCTGTGTTTTGGTTTTTGTCTGTTTTGTGTAACCAGATGTCTAATAAACAGTCTGCACTGAAACTGCTCATCCCAGCAATTTTTTATTTTTTTTGGAAACTTTGGTTTTAATTGAGTTTGAATTTTCAGCCAAAAGGACCATGGAGACCCTAAAATTAAGACCCAAAACTTGTTTTAAATTAGTCTGCAGATTTTGGAGTCAAATCTGTAATAATGGATGATTTCACTGTAGATATTTTGACAGAGAAGAGAATTAATAAATACGGAGGCTCGTTTAAGCTACTGAAAAAAAAACTGCCATCCATTGCCATTTCGAGTTAAATATCTTGAAAGTATGTCACAGTGTGAGAGACATTGGTACACCTCAGTTAGATCACCAGCCTGTCGCAGGACCAACAAAGAGAGACAACCAATCACATTTACAGCCAATTTCAAATAGCCAATAGTTTCATATCTTTGGATGTGGGAGGAATGCCGAGGACTAGTAAGTGTCAGAACCACTATCTTGGATGAAAGAATAAAGATTCAGGAGTACATCAGGAAGATGGCCACAATGGATCTTGTGCTTAGTGAGTACCTGGGACTTCCAGATACAGAAAAACTGATGCTGGCTAACCAACTGGTCATAGTAGTGGTGCATAAGAAGAGGAAGAAAGGAAACATCAAGAAGAAGGAACACAAGAAGCTTGATAAGGACCGCCCAGAAGGCAGATATATTAATGTATTTATTGCTTGACTTACACAATAGTTGAAATTCTTTATTTATTATAAAGTCATGGTCATAAATAAATTTTTGTTCCTTGATTTGTGATACTAAAACTAAAACAATGAGAGAGAAGAGTGATATGACACTGCTCTGCCTTTCAAATTCAGAATTTAGAGTTCAAAAACCTAAATGTTCATTTATTCATTCTTATAAAGGTTCTTCTATATACTCCTGTTTAAAGAGTAATATTTGCTGCTCCCATAATCAGTAATGAGAGGCTATTTGCTAAATGTGAGTCTAGAAACTATCCAGATGATTCTCTGGAATCTTTAGACAGTGGCAACATTTTCTTCACCTACTACATTTTCACAGGAGAAGCACAGCGATTTGAAAAGAAAACTTTATTCATCCCAATCCAGTTTTTTCCTCTGGTGTCTTTTGTAACAACCTGTGTCTCTTTTCACTGTTTTTTTTTTTTTTTTTATTATAGCAAACATTCATTCTGTTACAAGTTACTGCACATTCCTCTTCTCTTAGGAAAAACATTTAGGTACTTAATGGGTTCTCTGTCAAGAAGTGACCGGTTAGATTTAACACTGTCTTTCTCCATATTCACATTTACCACATGTGGTAGGTTTTTGTGCCTGCTGGTGGTTTGTATCACTGTGTCTCTACATGTAACACGCACACAGCAGAGGTGGCAAAGGTACTGACATTCTATACTTAAGTAGAAGTACAAGTACTTGTGTTAAAAAATACTTTGGTAAAAGTTGAAGTACTGGTTCAATTTCTTTACTTAAGTAAAAGTAAAAAAGTACAGGCTCTGAAATGTACTCAAAGTAAGAAAGTAAAAGTAGCTTATTGGAGGACGTTTCTACCTGCTATTTTTCTGTAAGCTAACTGAACCTCATTATATTGTATATTATTGTAATAATATAAAAGGTATTAGGTACTAAACTGCAGTATTTTCATACAATCTTTGAATAACACAAAGTCAGCATACTTGTTTTCCAGTCCTTACCTTTAATTCTAGCCTCTCTTCGTCCTCTCCTGTCCTCTTTCTCCATCTCTGAGTGAACTTCTCTCTCTTTGCTCTCCCTGAAATGCAGCAGCTCTTCTTTTAGCTAGCAGACACACTGTGTGACAAACTGCACACACTTTGTGTCTTTGCAGATATTTGTTGAGCATTTAGAAACGTTGCATTTACCTGCCACATGTTACTCCCTTCATGCTCGCTCCTCTATAGTAGCGCTAGCTAAGCTGTTTATGTGCCGCGAGCGCAACTTACGGACTCAGTCCGGCCCGATTATAGCGCTATAAATGAGACATTAATTATATGGGTTTGTGTATTTAATCCCTGTGTACGCGATAAGTCCGGTGATGGAGGATACGCTAGTACGATTGTCTCTTATGTTATTGTTCCTCCATTTAGATCGTTTGATGTTTGACGGAAATGCAGACTTTTCTCAGACGTGTTAAACCTAAAGTAACGAGTCTGTTTGAAAATGTAAGAAGTAGAAAGTACAGATACTTGTGTAAAAATGTAGGGAGTAAAAGTAAAAAGTACTCAGAAAAATAAATACTCAAGTAAAGTACAGATACCTGAAAAATGTACTTAAGTACAGTAACGAAGTATTTGTACTTCGTTACTTCCCACCTCTGGCACACAGTAATAAACAGCTGTGTCCTCAGGCTGCAGATTCTGTCCTGTTATTGTCACAGTTCCAGCAGAAGTGTCTCTGCTGTAGCTGAACTTGTTCTTTAAAGCATCATTTTTGTAAAAGCTGCCTCCACCCCACTGATGAAAAATCCATTCCACTGGTTTTCCTCCACACTGTCTGACCCAACCTGTTGCATAGCTGTCAGTCACAGAATAGCCAGAGACCCAACAGGTGATGGCCAAAGACTGTCCAGGCTGCACAACCACTGAGTCTGGTTGTGTGAGATCAATACTGTACACAGCTGTGGAAACAAACATCAACATTATCTCCATCATTCATCTGAATATTCAGTGTTTCTGATGTGTTTATAATGAATCCACTAAAAGCTCCTCACAGGATCCAGCAGCAGCATCAGAGCGAATAAGATGTAGAACAGGGGTCTTCAACTCCAGGCCTCGAGGTCCAGTGTCCTGCAGGTTTTAGATGTGTCCCTGTTCCAACACACCTGAATCAAATGGCTGAATTACCTCCTCAGTATGCAGTCAAGTTCTCCAGAGTCCTGCTAATGACTTCTATATTTGACTCAGGTGTGTTAAAGCACATCTAAAACTTGAAGGACGGGTTCTCGAGGCCTGGAGTTGAAGAGCCCTGATGTAGAAGATGAAGTGATGTGCACTCATCTGTCCTCTCCCTGAAACACAGACACACCACCCCCTTTATAATAACTTATTTGCATTTAAAAAATATATATATTTAGATACAATTTTTTCTTGACCAGTCTGCATTGCAAAATATTTTTATTTTAATCACAGAGTTTGTTTACTGTAGTTGCTCCAGCTTTTAATTTAAGTAAACTTGCTATATTTTTATTTAATTTGATAGAAACATGCCATAAACCATGTGTAAATGGGTTTATTTTCATGTAAACTGAATGCTGAATATCATGGAGTGGTTGTAGATGAAGCTATAGGTAAGATACATAAAAAGAATTTATCATTGTTAAACTGTCTTGATACTATATACAAAAATAAAATAAAATAAAAATAAAATAAATCACAATGATTTAATATTTGTAACCAGATGATTTGTTTTTGAAATTCTTTTGCAGTTGTTTTCTCATCACTATACCACAGTCATAGCAAACTGGCGCTATACCTTGCACAACACACAAGGCTTTCATATCCTTACTCATAGGACTTAGTGAGTGCCCCTCCTGCTCTGCTGACTGCTGGCAGGAATCTCTGGAGCTTGAAAAAGGCGACTGGACTTCTTTTTGTTTCTTGAAGACGTTTCACCTCTCATCCGAAAGGCTTCTTCAGTTCTCAACCAAATGGTGGAGAGACCCAGGTATTTAAACCCCTGTGGGCGTAGTCCCCTGGAGGTGGTTATGACCCTCTATTGATCATGTGCTTGAACACATGTGCCCAGGTGTGAAGGGGGCGTGGGTCATATTTAATCAGTGGTTTCAGTTGAAACCAACTTAGGACTCCGCTCCATTGTTTCCTGTGGCCTATTGAGGTCACTGGAACAAAGGTGTGAATGGGGGTTGAGACGTCTGGGAAGGGAGCTCAGGACAGCACTGTAAGCGGGGGAAAGTTGGTGACGTAATCCACCTCCTCTGTTCAATGATGGTTGTTCACAGTGGACATAGATGGCTTCTTTCACTCCTCTTTCAAACCATCTGTTTTCCCTGTCCAAAATGTGGACATTGGCATCCTCAAAAGAGTGCCCTTTTTCCTTCAGATGCAGATGTACTGCTGAATCTTGTCCTGTCGAAGTGGCTCTTCTATGTTGTGCCATTCGTTTGTGAAGAGGCTGTTTGGTTTCACCAATGTAGAGGTCCGAGCACTCTTCACTGCACTGAACAGCATACACTACATCGCTGATCTTGTGTTTGGCGGGTTTGTCCTTGGGATGCACCAGTTTTTGTCTTAGGGTGTGACTTGGTTTGAAGTATACTGAGATGTCATGCTTGGAGAAAATTCTTCTGAGTTTCTCTGACAAGCCTGACACATATGGGATGACAATGTTGTTCCTCTTGTCCTTCCCATTCTCTGTAGTTTGTGTTTGGCCTTCATTCCTGTGCATCTTAGCTGATTTGATGAAGGCCCAGTTGGGGTAACCGCATGTTTTGAGGGCTTTCTTAATGTGTGTGTGTTCCTTATGCTTCCCTTCTGCCTTAGAGGGAACACTTTCCGCACGGTGTTGTAGGGTCCTGATCACCCCAAGTTTGTGTTCCAGAGGGTGGTGGGAGTCAAAGAGGAGATACTGGTCTGTGTGTGTGGGCTTCCGGTAAACTTCAATGTTGAGGCTTCCATCTTCCTCGATAAGCACCGCACAGTCCAGGAATGGTAACTTGTTATCTCTGGTGTCCTCCCTGGTAAAACAGGCAGGAATCGTTTGTTCCAGAGGAGTTAAAAAGGACACAGTTTAGCTGACAGTAAATAAACAAACATCCAAAGTTCAGTTTTTATTCCTAAGCTGGAAACCTAATGCACTTCCTTGAAGTGATGGCCAAAAGCAAGACTGAAGCTGTGTTGGCAGTTGCAAGTTGGCAGAATGGGTCACCATAAATGTACACTCACTTAACTGACTGAAACTTGCAATGTTTTTCAGTGTTTATGCTTTTTAACGTGTGTGTTTGGGAGATAAAATCAAGTAAATAATGTGGCACGAGTAGCAATCTGTAACATGCAGGCCTGCTTCACCTAAAAATGGATTTCTTAATTTCAAAAATATGGGGAGGTTTCATTTAAGTAACACCTTTAAGTAACAGTTCTTTACAAAGTCTCAGAAGGAAAGAACAGGTTCCTTCATTCTTCCAATGTTTTTTTTTTTTGCTGGAACACAGCAAGTGTCCTCCACCGTGCCCAGTCTGCAGCCACCAAATGTATAAATTCCCACGTGAACTCCTCTGTCCATCAGATCATTCTGGAATGGCCTGCCTCACCTCAACCTCACTGAACGCCTGTGGGATCAGCTTGGGCATGCTGTTCATGCCACAGTGTCCAACAACAACACCAGCAGAGCTACAGAACAGTTATGTGCTAAAGCTTGAAGGAAGGACAGCTTTGATTCTGAACAACACTTGAAGTTTTCATAACTGCGTGACAATGAAGAGCAATTAGTTTGCATAAAGACCTGAAAGGTCACGGTCATTTTAATTAATTTAATTAGTTTGAATTATGGGCTATTTGGTGATTAGAATCCCATGAGACAATGTAGCAAACCTGAGTTCCAACAATGTAATAATAATAGTAATAATAATAATAAATATTTCTACATCAACAAAAAAAACAGAAATGTAAAAGCATATAAATTTATATAAATTGTGTATATAAATATATACATTTAAAATGAAAGAGCAGATGACTCTGTATTAATAGTGGCAGCAAGTGGTCTGAAAGACTATATCTGACCTTGTAGACTGAATCAGTCTGTTAGAGAAAGCGTCAGACCACCTGTCCAGAAGGTGGTTCAGGACTATCCATGATGGAAAAAGTGACACATCATAGATTTACAGAGAAGTAATGTGTCAAAAATATTAATTTTTAAGAAAAAAACAAATAAGTAAATATTTTCATACTTCTCATTCAAAGAAATCAGAAGTTATTTTGGTAATGGCAATTTTATTTATATAGCACATTTCAGTGCATGCAAACTCAATGAGCTTAAAACAGAAGACCAAAATATAAAAACCTTGTGTAGGTTTACAATGCCTTAAGGCAGTAAAAAACAACAAAACATAATAAAACCAAGCAAAACAGAATTAAGCTAAACCAAACCACAGAAGACTACTGTGAGATTTTTGTACAGCTGCTCAAACGTGTTCAGTCACTGTGAGTCTCGAGCACAATAATAAACAGCAGAATCTTCAGTCTTCAGGCTGTTCATCTGCAGATACAGCTGCTGTCTGTTGTTGTCTCTGGAGATGGTAAATCGGCCTTGAACTGACTGAGAGTAGTACTTGTTGCTACCACTACCAGTATCAAGAGCAGCAACCCACTCCAGTCCTTTTCCAGGAGTCTGTCTCACCCAATGCATCCAGTAGCTACTGAATGTGAATCCAGAGGCTGTGCAGGTCAGTGTGTGGGACTCTCCAGGCCGTTTAACCACTGATTCAGATTCTGTCAGAGTCTGACCATCAACACCTGTTAATGCAAACAAGAAAACATTACTGTATGTGAGACATGTTAGTAACACAAAGATAAACCTGATCAAAGCAAGATCAGTTAGAGTATTCACCTGCCCAGCAGAGCATTAAAAGCAGCAGTCCTGCCCTGCAGTCCATCATGTTACACTGTGTGTCCTCTGTTTTCAGCAGTCAGATAAATAGAGGTGAGATGAAAAACTTTGCATTGACTCCTCCTATGAGAAAGAAAAGTCATGTACATGTATACTAGAAATAGGAAAAATGAATCTGCTTATAGTAATAATGATGTGAGGGTCAGAAACAAAATGCAAAGTGTGTGTGTGTGTGTGTGTGTGTGTGTGTGTGTGTGTGTGTGTGTGTGTGTGTGTGTGTGTGTGTGTGTGTGTGTGTGTGAGAGAGAGAGAGAGTGTGTCCCCATTTATTTCTCCTTTTCTGAAGAATTTGTGCAAAAAAAAAAAGCCATCTAAAAACAAACAGCTGCAAAATCATTTATAATTAAGTATGTTATTAATATGATAGAAACATTTATGATAAACATCACAAAGTGACCTCAAAATTAAAGAAATAAAGTACCAAAAAAACTTCACACACATTCACTGAAACTGAATATGACTTGTGGCATTGCAAATAGGCAAAGTGTGTGTATTTGCCTGGCTGGCTCCTATTTTTCAGTATTTACATGAGCAAGATAACTGAATTTGTGAGAAATACAGTTAATAATAATCTGAACTAATAATCTAATAATAATTTAATCTAACAATAATAATCTAATAATAATAAGCTACACAGATTAAAATCTATCTTAAAAATTTTCATAGCATACACATTTTATATTTAACCGTATGTGCTATGAAAAGCTGTTTTCCAGATCTGGACTGATTCAATAGAAAAATGTGGGAAATTTGTTTTGTTGCAGTATCACTACATAATAATTACAGTTCTTCACCAAGTCTCAGAAGCTAATAACAAAAGCTCAGTCTGCTGGCTCTTTTCCACAAAACTGAAAAATGTGAAAAACAGCTGTTTTATCCCCACATAAAGTTGAAGCCAGCACTGTTTTCTAAAGGGAGACACTTACAGGCTGCAGCATTATGTTAACTCAGTCTATCATTTGTATGTTACTGGTTATTTGTGTTGTTAAGAGGGAGTGTTGATATATATACATTAAAACCAGCTGCTGTCTGCGGTTGTCTCTGAGGATAATACTATTATAATATAGTACCTTAATACCTTGAACTATTTGTTATTTTTGTGTCATGATCATGGATAAGGGTCAGTGTGGAGAAACAGTAATAAATGTGAGTACAAGTTATAGCAGCATCTCATCTCAGTCCTGTTTGACTCCCCTGTCTGACTCACACCATTCAGGGGTTGTACACTTCGATTTGTTGGATTCTCCAGGCCTTTTTTCACAGGCTCACATTCATTCAGAGTCTGACTGTCAGCAGCTGTCAAAAAAAAAAAAAAAAAAGAGAAGACTGCCATTTGTTTTAAGTTGGTAATTAAATAAAGACAAACATGAGTTAACAGAAGCATTTCTGCACTGTAGCCCATACTGTTAAAATCAAGACACACAACAAATGAATCAAAGTCCTGATCAGGGTGCAAAAGAAAACTCAACACTTTCTTTGATGTTAATTTTATTATTTAACATAGAGAGGTTCTAGTGATACTTTTGGGTCAAGTTGAAAAGAGTGAGATACAATGGTTTACTAAATTAGCCAAATATAATACATCCTCTTAGTGTTCATATTCATAATTACAGCACACATGTGGTTGTGTGTTGCTAGTTGCTGAGTATTTGTGCAGGTCTGTCAATGGTTTGTATCACTGTGTAGTAACGCACACAGTAATAAACAGCTGCAGGTTTTGTCCTGTTATTGTCACTGTTCCAGCAGAAGTGTCTCTGCTGAGGCTGAACTTGTTCTTTAAAGCATTATTTTCATAAATGCTCCCATCACTCGATATGTAGGAAATCCAGTCCACTGGTTTTCCTTCGCGCTGTCTGTTCCAACCTGTTCCATAGCTGCTATCAGTCAAAGAATAACCAGAGACCTGACAGGTGATGGTCAAAGACTGTCCAGGCTGCACAACCACTGAGTCTGGCTGGATGTGATCAATGCTGTACACACCTGTGGAAGCAGAAATCAGTATCACCTAAATTGTTATTGAATTAATAATAAATAAATAAACAAATAAATAAATTATGATTAATATTATTTAGTATTTCTATTATATTTAGCAGTGTGAATCAACCAAAATTTCTCACAGGATGCAGCAGCCAGCAGCAGGATCACAGCTACAGAGAACATGATTGTTACTGAAGCTGAGCTGATGTGAGCTCTTCTGTCCTCTCACTGATGCAGTCACACACCTGCCAATTATGAGAAACTACTTTATGCTGATCTGAATAGAGGGACTGTGCATTTGCACAGAATCAAATATGAAGGTTCAATGACTGTGACAGATGGACATATGTTCATTTTCTCTATTTCTTTTAGCTTTTTGTTCTTTATTTGATATTATTCTTTCAGTTTTCAGACTTTTCATCTGCAGATACAACTGCTGGTTTTTGTTGTTCCCGGAGATGGTAAAACAGTCTTGACTGTCTGAGACCAGCATTTTATGCCACCACTAGTATTGTCAACCCAGGCAACTCATTCTATTCCAGGAGCCTGTCTGACCCGGGCTATATGATAGCTGCTAAATGCAATTCCAGAGGCTGTACAGGTCAATTTGTGGGACCCTCCAGGCTCTTTGATTGCTGATTGATCATGTTTTTGCTTCACTTTTTCAGTTTTTAAAGGTGTCACAAGAAATTCTTTACCTGCTGTGAGTTTATAAATCAATGAAAATTAGTACGCTCAACATCACTGAAGTCACCTGCCCAGAAAATGAAAGAAAGAAAAGAAACTGTCCTGATATCCATCATGGAAAACTGTGAGTTAGTCCCTGTTATTCACCCCTGAGTCACAAGAGAAGATTTAAGACATTCAAGTTTTCCACTGACGCTTTACAGAATGGATATATTTATTGGGGATTTTTATTATTGATATCTGGACAATGATTTCAACAATGTTATTTTTAAACAGAAATTAGCTGTTGATGCTGTTATGTGGGGATATTCTTCTTTTCTTTTTAGTTTTGTTTTTTATTGATCTCTCAGAGTAAATTTTAAATAGAAAATACATTCTGGAGGATTTTGTACAGCTGTTCAGCTGGCTCAGGTCACTGTGAGTGTCGAGCACAATAATAAACAGCAGAATCTTCACTCTGCAGACTGTTCATCTGCAGAAACACCTGCTGTTTGCTGTTGTCTCTGGAGATGGTAAATCTGCCTCGGACTGACTGAGAATAATAGATGTTAGCACTGTTATAATGGCTTGCAATCCACTCCAGTCCTTTTCCAGGAGCCTGTCTGACCCAGGCTATAAAGTAGTCACTGAATGTGAATCCAGAAGCTGTGCAGGTCAGTGTGTGGGATTCTCCAGGCCTTTTAACCACAGGTTCAGACTGAGTCATTGTCTGACCATCAACACCTGTCAAATCAAAAAGAATACAAGCTCTAATTTTATGCAACACAAGCTCTAATTTTGTGAAAAAAAAAAAAAAAAAGAAAAGCGTTACCTGCCCAGCAGAGAGCTAAAATCAGGAGTCCTGTCTTACAGTCCATATCAAACTGTGTCTCCACTGACCTTCATTCTCTCTGCAACCTGATAAATAGAGTGAAAGACATCTCAGTTTTGCATTGGCTCCTCCTCACTGTGTGGACTGAATTGAAATGAGTGTTGACATTGTGTTGAAAAGCACACTGTATAAATAACTTTCTCAGTTATGTCAGCTACAAAACAAATAATCAATGGAGTATCAATGATGCACTGCAACTAATTCAAGAGAGAAAAGTACTGCATGTCTTATAAACCTTTAAGCTGTTCATTTAAAATCTGTAATCATGTTGGCAGAAAACAGAGAATCTCGACAGGCTGGTTTCTCTTTAGATTTCACCAGCATCTCTTTAGTAGCACTTCTCCCTGCCTGTTCTTCTATTTCTTAACAGGTAATTTCAGGAAGCAGATTGCTGCATGATTCATAAGTGGTTTGTAAATATAACATATTTAATTGCTCTAGAATTTCCCAGATTCCCAAGAATTCTGAACAAAATCTGATAAACAATCAAAACACGTAAATATAAATCGGTCAGAAGTGAGCATCACTGACTCATTGTCTCATATCAGACTTGTGTAAAATTTCACAGCCTCCTCCACATGGCACACCTGACATTATGAGTTAAACAGTGATGTGATGACCTATACTCACTAGATGAACACTGGCCACAGTGTTTGAGGTGAATTAGGGATAAAAACGTAAAATACTGCAAAATATTCAATGGTCACATCTGTTTTTTTATTTATTGCTAAGTGTTAATATTATTAAAATATTATAATATAATGTGTACAAAAATGTTTGTATACACAAACAGTAGTAAAAACACCCCAGGAATACAAGTACTGGCATGTGAATCACTTTTTTGTATATTGGTTATTTTTAGGGCTGCACCTGTCAATCATTTCAATAACCGAATATTCTATTGATTAACCAAGTGATCAAATAAGAAAAAATGTTGCCTCATTAAAGAACAATAGTTAATAATCAAATGAGAAAAAAAGACAGGACTTTTAAAATGAACATGTTAAAAGTGGCAGCATTTTGTCAAAAGAGCTAAACATTAAGTGTATTTTATGTGCTTAAGATTTTTTTTTAAATGCAACAATAAAGAACTAATAACAAATACAGTAATTTGAAATAAAATAAGGTGTTCTATTACTGCCATTGTGACTAATACATGACATGTATGATTTTAAGTAAGGCATACAAATTAAAATAGCCTTTACTCTGTTTTCTTGCAAGACTTTCTTACTTTAATAGGAGGCAATAGGAGCATACCAACGTTCTCAGGACTGAGTCTTGCCCTGCGATTATATGCAACTTTTCCTACAGTAGTAAACAGACACCCTGTTGGTGTAGATGTTAATAATTTATTTATTTATTTATTTATTTTAAAGCCTGTCATGTCTGGCAGTTTTTGCAATTCGAACGATGATCCGAATGCACTGATGTACCAAACATATTTGCCTTTACAAGAACAGCTCTATAAGTTTTCTATAGGCTATTCTTGTTAATGTTTGTATTTTTTATTTTTTTATTTAGTTACTTATGCCAGGCCTGACAGGCAATAAGGAAAGGGATAGAAAAGAGGGATTAAAAATAAAAAAGAGAGAAAAAAAGGGGGGGGCAAAGGAGAGAAAGGAAAGAAAAATACTCGAAGATATACACGCATACACATTCACACATGCATATACATATACACACATACACACAAGTTTGCTGTTTACAGTAATGTGTGTGTATGCGCCTCTTTCATGGAATGTACTCAATGAGGGTAAGAAACTCTCTCAATCTCTCAGAATAAATTTTCAATAAAAACAACATAACCAACATAGATTCTGGAGGATTTTGTATAGTCGTTCAGCTGACTCAGGTCACTGTGGCTCTCGAGCACAATAATAAACAGCAGAATCTTCAGTCTTCAGGCTGTTCATCTGCAGATACACCTGCTGTATGCTGTTGTCTCTGGAGATGGTAAACCGGCCTTGAAATGACTGAGAGTAGTAGGTGGTGCCCCCACTGCCGCTAACATAAGCAATCCACTCCAGCCCTTTTCCAGGAGCCTGTCTGACCCAGACCATAGCGTAGCTGCTGAATGTGAATCCAGAGGTTGTGCAGGTCAGTCTGTGTGACTCTCCAGGCCGTTTAATGGCAGGTTCAGATTCTGTCAGAGTCTGACCGTCAATGACTGTGACGAGAAAATAAAGAGGCAGATAGTAATAAAGAAAAATGATCTTCATCATACATAAAGAGCAACACATCAAAATAGCATAAGTGAAAAGCTTCACCTGCCGAGCAGACAGTCAGGAGTAGTAGCCCTACCCAACAGTCCATCGTGTTTAACACTGTCTTTCCAGTAATCTGTCACGCTTTGAGCAATCAGATATGTAGAGATGGAAGGTGTAAAATATTTGCATTGGCTCCTCCTCAAAACTGGAAGGAAAGCACTTTAAGCTTGGATTTTGAATTAACTATAGAACTGTGCAATTACTACTGAGTTATTACTTAGGTTGACTTAAAGTTAACCGTAATTTGTTGTTGGTAATAATAAACATCTCATGCAATTCAGTGTTAATGCTTTGTCATTTGAAACACAGTCTGATGTAATATGACATGTAATTACATTAAAAAAAATATCTACGATAGATTAATTAATACAAAGCCAGAACATGATGGTTTATTTTGCCATTAGAGAGCAGGAATAACTATTGATGTGTATTCACTCAACAAATAATTATTGTGTCCATTTAGAAGATTTCAAAGACAATTGAATTGACATTTTTAATTTCTTGCTATAGTGTATGTCGAATTAAAAGTCACTATAGGAATTGGTGCATTAACTACTCCCTGTTAGTAAAAACTGACAAATTCAAAGCTACAAAGTGTTGTAGTACTACTACTTGCAAAGACATTACTGTAGAGTTGTCTCTTTTCCTCAACTCTTTTTGTATTGTGTAATTGTTCCCATCTGGATTCACTGCATATTTTTCAGTTCTCAAACAATTTTTTTTTAAAAAGAAGCAGTATCATTGTATTTTAGGATAAGAAAAAACAAAGTGTTTATAATACAGTGCATTTAAGATATATATGATCTTATTTTAGATTTATATTTTGCATTTATTAATTTAATTACTTGAGTGGGCATGGCTTAACTTCACTAAGTCTCCAGATTCTTTATAAGTCTTCTTCTGCCCTAACTGTTATGTAATTAACCTAGACAGCGAGCTAAACATTAATGGATTCAGCAATGATGAGACTCTGTGACGTTGTCTTCTGTTCTTTACTGAGACCCATTTTTTACTGTAAAACTGTAACAAAGGGAGAATCGAGGATGTACATAAGTGGTTTGTCATAAAACAAATTCACATCCCTAAACATACTGTCACAAGTCATTACACAAATAAACTACAAAGTAAACATTCATATGCCCTTTAGCCAAAACTAGGGTAGACAGAACTGAAAGACAGTAGCATTAGCTTGTTCTTACTTAAACTGGGAAACTGATCTATAAGCAGAATGATAAAAGAAACTACAATCAAACAGGCAAAATGCTACCTAACATACGATAAACTATTGTGCAGTTCTACACTTACAGATTATGAATTGCCAAGGCTCACAGATGATATGAAGACCCTTTTGTCCTTGAAAGCATGAGCATGACATGGCTGCTTCCCTGACCTGGCTTGCTGCCTACGGCCATTAGCCATTAGATGGCACTATTATTCAGAATCAAAAGTCGAAAAACACAACAAATGTAGCAAGGCTGACCTCTTGTGACATAAAAGAGAATTCAAATGTTGACCAACTGGGATTAAAACAAATAAACAAATCTTACTGCAAGTGTGAGGGACAGAACAAGTCTTCCTGCAAGAATTTCTATGCAGAACACTGTTACCTTTTTTTTTTGTTTCTTTTTTTTTTTAACTGATCCAACCGGTTCCAAATCGAAAAATAATCAGAATATATCACAGATCATGCTGAAAAACTTCCCATCATAATAATTTATCTTCCTATTGCGTTATGATGAAATTTCTAATCTCCTCACAAGATCGAGCATGTTTGAACTTGAAGTAATCAATCAGCTGATTAGTGCCTCTGTGCTGTCTGTACAGCTTTGTCCAGCCATTGGTAGGATTTTTGAATATCAGCCACTTCTTCAATCTGCTGGTGGCACATGCCGTGCAGAGGCCTGTCCTTCTATGATGGTTCTTGTTCTTCCTTCTCTTCTTTCCTGGGTTTCTGCTGCCTGAGGTACTCAGGAGGTCAGTTGTTGCAATTTCCCTGATGTACTCACGGATCTTTGTTGTTTCATCCAGGATAATGATTCTGACACTCACTAGTCCTCAGCTTTCTTCCTTCAGCTTAGTATAAAGTCTCAGGGTGCTGGCTTTGGGGTGAAACTCTCCACACATGATAAGGAGCTTTTTTTTTCTTGACGTCAGTGGCTTCTATCTCCTCTTTTGGTCAGCTTATTATCCCAGCAGAGTATCTCAGGGTGTAGGTGTGGCCCGGATTGCCCTTACCTTATTCTTATCATTCAGCTAACTCCTCGGGGCTTGCCTTATTCTCTGCAGAGGTTGCTTGGTGTTGCATAAAACGTGCAGTCAAATTTATTGCTGCAAAACAACAGCTGTGTTTTGTAGTGAGCTGGCCACACAGGAAGGATGGAGTTTGGATTTTTAATTTACTGTATTTACTGTAATGTTCACATGAGAGCATGAGTTTATCTAGCAAATAAAAGTCAAATAATATCCTTCTTTTACCATCTCATCTCTGCCGATGATTGGTGACCATGGTGTCAATGGAGTTCTCTATATGGTATTTCCTTTACAGTATAGGGTCACAGGAAAAGTCTACTTCTGTGAAATGGGTCTGTACAAGGCATGAAAAACACTGGGAACTGGGAATAGGTCTCTAAAAATGAAAAAAACTTAAACAAAATCAAATTGGCTCATATTTTGTTCAGGATCATCTTCTCATGCAGCTCTGTGCTGTTTTCACCACAGCTGCTATTTCTAAATTACTCATTACAACTTCCAGTATTTCCACTTCTTCTTGTACTTATACATGCTGGATCTCCTCCAGTGTGTTAAAAAAACAAAACAAAAGGAGATTATGGTTATTGTTGCTGGGTAACGATGGTCTGATTCACTGCTTTTCAGAGTTTACTGTAATTAAAACAACTCAACATAAACACGTAGTTCTTCCTTGGGATCTATTCAGCACCATAAAACTAAGTGGAGCAGGATTTTTGTACAGCTGCTTAAATAGTGCCACACACTGTGGCTTTGGCTCTCGAGCACAATAATAAACAGCAGAGTCTTCAGTCTTCAGGCTGCTCATCTGTAGATACACCTGCTGTCTGCTATTGTCCCTGGAGATGGTAAACTGGCCTTGGACTGACTGAGAGTAGAATATGCTAGTAACTTGGATAGTGGCAACCCACTCAAGTCCTTTTCCAGGAGCCTGTCTGACCCAATGCATCCAGTAGTCACTGAATGTGAATCCAGAGCCTGTACAGGTCAGTCTGTGAGACTCTCCAGGCCTTTTAACCACTGGTTCAGATTCTGTCAGAGTCTGACCATCAACACCTGTCAAAACAAGACAATAGTTACATGAAGTAAGTTGATTAGTTTCTGAAGACATATTTGCCCTTAACCTGAGTGAAATGTCTCACCTGCCCATAAAACCATAAAAAGCAGCAGTCCTGTTCTTACATCCATCATTTTAAACTGTGTGACCGCTCGATGTCAGACATCTGTCAACCCCTGCAGTCACCTCAGTAGCTTTAAGACATACAGAATTTGCATTGACTCCTCCTCACAGATTTTTTTTTCCTCTACAAACACAAAAGTTTTATTAAGTCTTCAACATGAAGAGGTTACCAGAATTAGTTTCCCTCTAAGAGTCCATTTTAAAATGTAGCTACTCACGGTTCCATTATTTTATATTAATAATTGTCTATGTCAGAATTAGAATTCTTTACTATCATTACACTCAGATACAGTTGTATTTCGGTTTCACTCAGTGTAATTAATATCAAATATACAGTAAATACTAATAAAATATCAAATATAAAAGTCTTATTTTAAAAAGTCTGACACAGTAAGAAAAGGAAAACGGTTTCATGATAACGGCCTCATGAAGATTTTCATAGTAACATAATCTAAGGATAAAGTGGGTGTGTGAGTGTGAGCATATGTGTGCCACAGATCCATTTATTGTGCAGTGTGTGTATAACCCTTTATAGTCCTGTGTGTTGGTAGTAGAGGGAGGCATATGATGGGCTGGTTCTTTTACAGTGCTTTTCTACTCTATGACACTTTTCTACTCTCGACAACACCACCTGAGGGTATTTCAGGTTGAATGTTATAACACTAAAAGGAAGGCTACACAGGTTTAAAAATACACATACCAGAGAGATGCAGTTTCATATATGAATATAGCTTTAATAAAATTTTTTAACATTAAAACAACAAGAAGCTGTTTAATTAAAACCTTGAATGAAAAGAATTACTGTAGCACACATATATAGGCCTACATGCTGCCCTAACTCAACTGTGATGACACAATTAACTTTGACCCAAACACTCAGGAATGGAGGTGGCAAAGGTAATAGAGATCTTCATTATTGAAATTACAGTGAACTTTTGTAAATGGTATGAGTTAGACAGAATTATTACTTTCACTGGAAAATGTTCAATATTAGTACTTGGTATTATGTTGGCATATTTTATGCAATGTTATGATTTTTTTTTTACACTTTTACTGCTGCATGGACTGCCTCCCCCTACAGCAGTGATCTATGTGAAGAAATTATCAGTGGTCCAAAGGCTCCTCCTCTGGTGAATTGAAGTGTTGAGGCTCTGAGGGGTTTTTGTTAAGGGCTGCTGATGCTTTGTGTTACTGTGGCTGTCGGGCACAGTAATACACAGCAGAGTCTTCAGGCTGCACATTCTGTCCAGTTAATGTCACTGTTTTGCTGGAAGAGTCTGTGGAAATGCTGAACTTGCTTTTAAGTGAATCTTTGTAGTATGTTGTAGATCCAGCAGCCATTCCAATCCATTCCAGTGCTTTCCCTGCAGGCTGTCTGATCCAAGCTGTGTAGTAGCTACTAACAGAATAAGAGACCTGACAGGTGAGGGTCAGACGCTGACCCGGCTGCACAGTCACAGAGGCCGGCTGTGTCAACTGTTCACACTTCACACCTGTGTGAAAACAAAATGTTTATGACAAATTACAGGTTATGTTACAAAACAAGAACTGCTGAAAATTGCACATCTAAAGAGACTCACATCCAGCTGCTAAGAGCAGGAACAGAACTACAGAAAACATGTTTTTTGGTGAAAGTGACATAATGAGATCTCCGCACCACAGTCTGCTGTGGAGTTTTATAGCTGAGTAACACAGGAAGTCAGTGAGTTTGCATAGAAAGGCATAAAGCATTGATCAGGGACTGACTGAAGACTGCTGAAGAAGCTTCCTCTGATGGACAACATTAAACATGTTTGGGAAATTCACATAAAGATTCTAATGAGATAATTACTCAACTGTAAGACAAAAATCAAACAGGTGACTTCTGGTTGTAGTTACATATTGTAACAGATGATTATACTGCATTATATTTTAGAATAATCCCAAGCAATGAGGTAGAAGACTACTAATACTTTCAAATTATTGAAATTGATATTTTTGTTAATCTTGCTGTATTGTACATTTCTATGTGCTACACACATACATATAAAACTGTGACTCAAAGAGGGTCATTTAAATAGAGTAAAATTTTCAGTTAATAGTTTGGAAAATTACACAGAAGAGCAGGACAAAATTCATTCACATGGTAATGACATACACTACTCCATCTTTTTGAAATGTGTTTTTGTGAGAAATCATAAATAACTAAAAAAATTGCTGTCAGATGTCTGAATAAATGTTTAAATGAGTCCAGGATTCAATAACATTTAGGTAAGATCAGTGTTTATGCCACTTGCCTTCCACAGTGATTAAACAGTCACAATGATGTCAGTTTCACATCTTATTGTGTGATCCTAAATTTTACTACTTTATTTAAAAAACTTTATTAAAAGGTTTGAATTTAATTAGATTGTTTTTAAAAGAAAGTTAAAATATTTACTTTGTCTGGTTAGCCATACTCAGGGGTGTGTGGTTAAATGGGGAGTGCAGGTATTTTGTATAGGTTTAAGATTAAGAACACAACACACAGGGACTAGATGACTATCAAAATAAAACAGGAAGTCAAACAAGGGAACAGAGACGTAGATTAGACACTGAACACTGGGGAAGCACAAGGACCTAGAGATCAAAACATCACCAAAGAAACCCAGAAAAGATAAATACAATAAAAAACAAAGCATAAACAAAACACAGTGGGTCAAAAGCACCCAGGACCACGACTTTACATTTTCATGCCATAGAAACAAATAATAATGAATAAACTACAGGAAATCATAGTTTCCATAATTTTTAATACTTTCTAATCAGAGTGTTTGTACTGTATGGTTAAAAGTCTCCAAGATGTTCTGTAACAAATTAAATGTAAACTCGTGGTGATGTGTTTATGAGACAACAAAACTGTGCATAGGGCTCTCTCTACAGGAGAAATTCGGTATTCAAAAACTCAGTTATATTGCTTTTAAATATTTTGGCAAGCAGATAACATCTGGCAATACCACGAGTAGTCTAGTTTTGCTAATATGTCTAATTATCTGTAAGTAAGACATAGTAAAAATTTAAATGAAAAATGTAGCGCTCAGCGTCTTTTCCTCACCACTTTACGTATTGTGCAACTGCTCTCTGTGGGATTCACTGTATTTTTCCTCCTGTTATCAGGCTAATACTTTAAAAAGAATCGATACAGTAACTAATACTTATTGATTTAAATATATGAGTGGGAATTGTTTGCCCTTTTCTTCCCAATCCTTATTTAGTCTTCCAGCAGGCATGTTTATGTTGTGGCTAAACAAGTTCTTGAGAGCACTGTTTGTTTGTTTGTTTTTAATCTAACCCAACCTGTTCCAAGTCAAAGAATAACCAGATATGTCACAGCTGATGCTGAATGATTTCATATCATCATCATCATCATCATCATCAGCCTTTGTCTTGTGTTATGTGGGTGGCTGTAGCTCAGTAGGTAGAGCGGGTCACCTACTGATTGGAAGGTCAGCGGTTCGATTCCTGGCTACTCCAGGCTACATGCCAATGTATCCTTGGGCAAGATACTTAGCCCCAAGTTGCTCTCCGACCGTCCCGTCGGAGTATGAATGTGTGTGAGTGTTAGCTAATTAAAAGCACTTAGCTTACTAAACATGGAAGTGCTTGTATGAATGGGAGTGCATGGGTGAATGTAAACATGTTGTATAAGCGCTTTGAGTGCTCTGACTGAGTAGAAAAGCGCTATATAAGAACTAGTCCATTTACCATTACCATTTGTTAGAGTGAAGCTGATCATCTCCTCACAGGATCCTGTATATTTGAAACTGAAGTAATCTAAACTCTTCTTTCTTCTCACTGATACACACAGACTTTTCTCCATTCTCGATGAGACCAATTGTGGGAGTGGATCAGATAATACCTGTAGGATTTTGTACAGCTGCTGAATCAACTCCTCTCACTGTGGATCTCAAGCACAATAATAAACAGCAGAATCTTCAGTCTTCAGGCCGTTCATCTGCAGATACAGCTGCTCTCTGCTGTTGTCTCTGGAGACAGTAAACCTGCCTCGGACTGACTGTGAGTAGTATTTGCCACTGCTAAGTGCTTCAGTAGCAATCCACTCCAGTCCTTTTCCAGGAGCCTGTCTGATCCAGGCCATCCACCAGCTGCTGAATGACAGTCCAGAGGTTGTGCAGGTCAGTTTGTGAGACTCTCCAGGTCGTTTAACTGCTGGTTCAGATTCTGTCAGAGTCTGACTATTAACACCTGTCAAGATAAAAAAAAAAAAAAGAGGGAGAAAATCAATAACAGGCACAATTTCAAAGCATGGAACAAAATATTTTATCTGAAAAAAAAAAAAACATGCAAAAACTTGTCACCTGCTAAGCAGAGAGTTAAGAGGAGCAGTCCCGTCCAACAGGCCATCATGTTAAGATGAGAGTCCACTGTTCTCTGTCTTCATCTCTGCAGTCAGATATGAAGGTGTAGAAGCTATCAGTGCTTTTGCATTGGCTCCTCCTCTTTGAGGTATGCAACTAGACTGGGCTTAACATTCAGATACTGTGAGGTAAAAACTTTATAATGAAACAGTGAAAGACAATTCAGGGTTGTTTAAAGTAAGTTTATGTAAAATGAGTTTCCCAAATTATTTGCTTCACTTCCAGAGAGAAATCAAAAGCTTTGAGCATCAAATATTTGCTTTATTGTAGGCTGAAAGGGTAGAACAAAAGTATGTATTATTTTTTTCTTTTTTTAGTAAAAAAAACAAAACAAACAAACAAAGATTCCCTTATGACATGATGAAGTCATCTGCTATCACTATACATCCAGTATTGTAGAATGGTCTTAGACAGTTGATGTCTTAATGCAACATGCAGTAAATATCATTTTTACAACTGTATCTGTAGAAATGCTGTAATAATTTGCTGATTTTGTTTCTAAGTAATGTTTAGCTGTCAGGGCCTGCCTGTTCTGTTTGGATTGGTGCTCTGTTCTCCTTTTCTTGCTCTCTACCTCGCCTCAGTGGTCTGAAGTTGGTGTCCTGCTTTGGTATACTGGAGGCGGGGTTCCTGGGAGCTGATTGCACACCTGGAGAGGATGATCACACCTGTGGCTCATTATCTCGCTTTACTGTGGCTTCTTAAGCAGAAGCAGGTCATTCAGTCAGTGCTGGGTTGTCAGTCGAGTCATGTTAGTAATCGGCACTTGTTTACTGCCTGCACTGTTGAACTCATTTGCTGTATCACTCGCCTGCTTCTTCTGTCTGCACAGATATTCAGCTGCCCACCAGATTGTGTGTTTTTCCCCTGAGCGAGGCGAGAGTGAGATGAGTGACGATGGAGGATCCTGTTTGGAAACCTGAACCCCCTCTGGATCTGAGATTCCCCTGTTCAGTCCCCAAACCCTTATTGGACAATAAACTTGTGAACTTTCCATCAGAATCCTGCGTTTTGAGTCCCACCCATTCACTGAACATTATGACATTAGCAGCAGAGAACTCGTTAACAGTCCCAGCCTGGGACACAAAGTCATGCAGCATAACTCTGTGAAAGTATACTTTAACATCTCTTACTACTTTCAACCATAAAATTCAACAGATCATACTTGACTGTTGTTCACGCTGACTACCCCAGGTCACACTAATTTACATACTCACATACACTTTCTCCTATATATATTCATACATGCGTACAATCACACACATGTTAATGTCCCCTCTCTCCCCTTTATGCTAACTCCTCTATTCTTCTCCTCATTCCTGTTTTTATCCAGTTGTCATGATTTACATGAATGTTCCATGTTAATCTCTGATTTATTTATTGATTAATTGCTTTTTGGTATGTTTATGTGTATCTATATGTAATGGACCTGATTCTACTGGGGCCTCTTGGCCAGGTCATGCTTGTAAATGAGAACTGGTTCTCAAACATTTTACCTGGTAAATTAAAGGTATAAAAAAATACTCCTGGTCTTGCTGCTCACACGGCGTGCCAACTTTAGCTTTACAAACTGTGGACAGAAAATTGTTAAATCTGCTCAGTTGTAGCTGCACATTCTACTCTCATCACCACACGTTCACACAAATGTCTGAGGAAGCTGAAAACAGACACCAGGTTGGAGCCAGTCTGGGCATGCCTCAGACTTTAAAAAGGAGAGGGACAAATTTTATATTTTTTTTATTACACCTTCTACAATTTAAAAAGAAAATGACTTGAATAGAATTGAATGCTATGATAATCCTAAATTATTTATGCATAAAGTTTGTGCTTTATTTTCTGAACAGACTGCATCTCCATTTACCAGTGAACTGATTTTGAAACAATTTGTGGTCTGAGAGCGCCTCCTGTGGTGGGTTTGTGTTACAGGGGTTAGTGCTCTGAGGGGTTTTTGTTAAGGGCTGCTGATGCTTTGTGTTACTGTGGCTGTCGGGCACAGTAATACACAGCAGAGTCTTCAGGCTGCACATTCTGTCCAGTTAAAGTCACTGTGTTGCTGGAAGAGTCTGTGGAAATGCTGAACTTGCTTTTAAGTGAATCTTTGTAGTATGTTGTAGATCCAGCAGATGCCATTCCAATCCATTCCAGTGCTTTCCCTGCAGGCTGTCTGATCCAGTTGGTCCAGTAGCTACTAACAGAATAAGAGACCTGACAGGTGAGGGTCAGACGTTGACCTGGCTGCACAGTCACAGAGGCCGGCTGGGTCAACTGTTCACACTTCACACCTGTTAAAAGAAATATGTTGTGTCAAATTACAGGTTATGTTACAAAACAAGAACTGATGAATACTGCACATCTAAAGAGACTCACATCCAGCTGCTAAGAGCAGGAACAGAACTACAGAAAACATGTTTTTTGGTGAAAGTGACATAATGAGATCTCCACACCACAGTCTGCTGTGGAGTTTTATAGCTGAGTAAAACAGGAAGTCAGTGAGTTTGCATAGAAAGGCATAAAGCATTGATCAGGGACTGACTGAAGACGGCTGAAGAAGCTTCCACTGATGGACAACATTAAACATGTTTGGGAAATTCACATATGAGATTCTAATTAGATAATTACTCAACGAAAATTAAACAGGTGACTTCTAATTATAGTTACATAATAATAAAACCAACAGTTTATTATTTAATATTTTAGTACGAGTCGAAGCAATGAGGAAGAGGAGGACTACACTAGTGTTATTTCTATAAACGCTGTATTTGACTGATACACAAAAATGTAAACTGTATTCATTAAAGTGATAGTACAGTCTTTCAGTGAATAAGGTATTTGTTCTAAATTTATACATTTATAGATGAAACTTGTCAGTAATCAGTTGTAACAGAAATACTCTTTGATGATTCGTAATGACTGTTTTTTGGGTCATCTCTGAATGTCCTTTGTGACTCAACTTGTACAAAAATTAAAATTTTTCTTTCAAGTGAGTAACAAAAGCATGCACGGACTGTCAGTATAATTCCAGCTTTGCAGAAGTTTGTCAGTTTTCATGTGACTTATTTAATGAGTCTGGTCTAACTTTGTTCTGATTGCTGCAGCTTGGGAGCTATGCTGAAATGTAAGTGAGGTTCTGATAGAACCAGCAGAACAGTTGTTTAAAAACCTACACAGAACATTGCACCAGGTACTCTTCCTCCCACACCCCAAAGACATGTGTCTTGTTATTTGCTTTCTTTCTTTCTGTGTTAACTGATAACCTGTCCAGGGTGCACTTGCCTCTTGATTCTAAGTGAATATGTTGGGAATTTTTATCACTTTGATATTGGCATTTACTGTTACTCTTTTTATATCATTTATTATTACTTATATTAGTCACACACACTGGATTAATGAACACTCTTCAGATCAGTAAGATAAAACTGAGGCCTGTTATATTCACTCCCGTGGGTGCTCAGAGCCTCACTTCTATCTCCTGTTTAAACAGCTGTCATCTATATTTAGAGTTTCACTTTTATCTAATACACAACTTTTGGTTTACGTGACACTGTGTCACCTTCATGATAAAATTCAAGTTGCTTAGGACAGTGTGCCCTTGAAACTTGAGTTCGTAGACCCACCTGTGTTTGTGTAAAATGAATAAAGCGTGGGAATAAAACTGGTATACTCAGATAAAACTGTCCGAAGGAGTTTTTTGTAGTGGAAGTTTTAGAAAGCTGTCAGTGGGAGTATCTTCAGAGTGATAAAAACACTCAGCTTTGTCACGGTGGCTTTGCTGATCACCACTATGTAAAAACAGGCAGGATGGAAGGCAGTGCTGCAGGCCTAAAAGATGCAAACCAACATAATGAATGTCATACCTTTGTCTTCTTGCCCCTTTTCTTCCTCTAATCTTCTCTTTTCCCTGTAACCTGCCCCAGGGGGCAGGTCCTTTCCTGTGACATTTCTGCTTTGTAGCCTCAAATGACTGTAACTAACGGACCATCAGGTCACCTGGAGCACTGCTGATGCGCATACCTGCCCAAACTGCCCGAATGCAGGTGGACTCAAGAAGTTAGTCAGCAAGTGGTCTACTCATTAATTAATATTGTTACATATGTACAATTCTGGAGTGTTGGAATAGTCTCTTCTTTCTTTTGGGACATTGGCATGTAAAAAATAAATAAATAAATAAAAGAAATTCATGAAAAATGTAGATGAACCTAGTTGCCCTATGTGGCTGCATATGTCACCTGTGCCTTGGGCAGGCCCTGTCTACATTTATATTTTACTCAACCTTGAAGTATTTTAGCTCTCAAATCACAGTAGGAGTCTGAAGAATTTAAAGAATTACATTTACTTAGCTGACTAATCTCTCAGGACTGGCTGTCTCATGTTTTTAATGTGTTTAATGTCTAGTGCTATTATCATAAATAATGTTAGGGCCTTTGATGAGATAAATTTTTTTTTCTAATTAAACTAAATCAAATGTAAAATAACATAAAGTAAGTAAAATATATGTAATATCAAATATACTCAACACTTAAGCCCAGAAAAGTTCGTTAGGATTTTGTACAGCTGCTTAAACTTTTTCGGTTACTGTGTGTGTCGAGCACAAAAATAAACAGCAGAATCTTCAGTCTTCAGACTGCCCAGCTGCAGAGACACCTGCTGTCTGTCATTGTTCCTGGAGATGGTAAACCGGCCTTGGACTGACTGAGAGTAGAATTTATCAGTACCAGCATGGTCACTGATAAAAGCAATCCACTCCAGTCTTTTTCCAGGAGCCTGCCTGACCCAGTTCATCCCGTAGTACGTTAATGTGAATCCAGAGGTTGTACAGGTCAATGTGTGAGCATCTCCAGGCCTTTTAATCACTGATTCAGATTCTGTCAGAGTCTGACCATCTGCACCTTTTAATATAAACAAGAAAACATATTTCAGTAACACAAAGATAAACTTTATCAAACAAGATCAGTTAGACTCTTCACCTGCCCAGCAGATAGTTAAAAGCAGCAGTCCTGTTTTGAAGTCCATCATGATAAACTGTGCCCAGTGTTCCAAGCAGTCAGATAAGTAGAGGTGACATTGCAATGTTTTACATTGACTCCTCCCATGAGAAAGAGGTGTGTGTAATCATTCATGATTTGGGAACATTATTTTGTTTACATAATCACAATGTGAGGACTTGGAACATATTGCAAAATGCGTGTTGGTGTTTGTGCATATGGTGAGCTTGACTTTTGACATTAATATTTGATGTGATTTCCATCAGCACAAGAAACACTTCATGTAACAGTGATTAACACTTAGTTAGCTATGCTTTTGTTTCACTTTAAATGTGTGTGACAACCTTCTGTTTAAATACAGTTTTAGAAAAACAAAGAGAGACACTGTAAAATTGCACTATAAAATAATACAATCACAGTTTTTCAGTCACAGTGAAAATACAAAAAGTTTTTTCTCTCATAGTTATGTGTGGCACACACTGGTGCAGTGGTTACACTGTAAAACCCAGTGAGTTAAAGTATTAAAGTAATCTGTACAATATTATTTTCTTTTTCTTTTTTTTCTTTTGGAGAAGGATAAAAAGAAAAAAAACATAATGTGCCAGTGCTTATCCCACCCTGTTACAGAAAAAAAATTAAGTGTTCTTAGCTTCTGATTTCTTTTAAATAAATGAGTCTATAACATATAATCTAATCTGACAGATCATACTGAGTTCACTTAATTTGCAAATCAGTGTAAATTATTTTAATCTGTTATCTGTTTTCAGCACTATATATGAGAATTAGATCAAGATATGTGTTGTCTCAAGCACAGGAATTCAGTTTTATCAAAGGTTGTTAATAAATTTATGTTATGAAGCCATATATGCGCTCTATTATCAATATAATCAATTACCTGTTTTAAATAATTTCTACATCAACAACGCTTTATAGCACAGATAAAAAGCACTTTCTCTGAGCTGGTTTTGAACTCATCAATGGTCTAAGTGCGCCTCCTCTGGTGGCTTCATGTTACAAATGTACAGGCTTCAAGATACTTTTTGTTACGTTAGGTCAGTGTAACATTTTCTGGTGTTTGTGTGTGTGTGTTCACACACACACACACACACACTCACACACCATGAGTTGATGAATTTCATAAATATGCATTCACAAAGTTAGACTCACAGCTGTTATTGTGTCAGTGAGTTGAATTTTTTTTTAATCTACTGCTCCCTTATTGATTTGTGTGAAACTGTGCAGCTGCAGGTTTTTGTACAGTGTCTCAGTTTACATTGAACACTGTGTGCTTTGCACAGTAATACACTGCTGAGTCCTCTGGCGTCAGGTTTGATAGTCTCAGATAAGTAATGCTCTTGCTGTTGTCTCTGGTGACTTCTATGCGTCCTTGCACGCTGTTAGAATAGTCAGTTCTGCTTGCATCGCTATAAACACGACCCAGCCATTCTAGTCCTTTTCCTGCAGGTTGTCTGACCCAGTGCATACTGCAGCAACTAAATGTGAAGCCAGATCCCCTACAGGAGAGACTCAGAGTCTCCCCAGGACTTTTCACTAGTGGACTTGAAGGAATGGATTCCATACTCTGACCTGTAACACCTGGTGAGATTAAAACAGAGAAATATTACAAAAGGTGTCACTGGCTGACCATCAGTCAGTGTTGTCCAAGTAAAGGAAGGGAAGAAACAAAATCACTCACAGGGCAGAGAGAGAGCAACAAGCAGGACAGTGAGTGTGTTCATCATCCTGAGGCTGAAGATGTGACCTCTGATGCTCCACAAAAAGTATAAGACCAGTCAGCAGGACAGAAATACACTACACAGACTGAAATTTTGCATAAGTATTATGGAGCGGGAGTGGCATTTACCACAATTGCCTTATTGTAGTTTAACTTAATTAAAAAAATATATGTTGCATTAACTTTTAATGTGTGCTAATTCTAATGCTAACTTTGTGCTTATATAGACCATGTGTGTGATTTGGGAACATTACTTTTTAAGAGTGGAAACGAGCGAAACAAAATGTTTCTAACTTTTATTTTAGGAGTACATGGTTTTTAAATGTTGCTGTGAACCAAAACATTTCAAAGCCGTATATTTATTTATTTATTTTTGGAAATGTCACATGTTGTTGTCATTTAATTACAAATGAAAGCAAGACAGTGTTATATCAACAAGTAAACAAGTTAGAAATGTGGTTAAAAAAAGAGAACAATCAGACTGTGAAAAAATAATTTCTTTGCATAAAATACAATGCTGACAAAGGAGGATAGGCTCTTTACTCACAGACAAGCAAACACAGGCATATGTGCATCAACAGAATATTTAATCTAGACATTATAATATGGCAGAACACAGAACTTCACATTAACCTCCCTAAGCATGACTATTTTTCTGTGACTGTGATAATGATGATGAAGAAGGAAATTAGCAAATCTTTGACTTGACTTGGCATGTTACTTTTTTGTTTCTTCCTCTTGTGTTACTGTGACTCTCAAGCATAATATAAACAGCTGAATCCTCTGTCATCAAACTGTTGTCTCTGGAGATGATAAACTGGCCTTGAACTGTCTCGGTCCAAAACTGTGAACGTTGGCATCCTCAAAAGAGTGCCCTTTCTTCTTCAGATGCAGATGTACAGCTGAGTCTCGTCCTGTCGAGGTGGTTCTTCTATGTTGTGCCATTCATTTGTGAAGAGGCTCTTTGGTTACTCCAGTGTAGAGGTCTGAGCATATTTTACGTTACTTATCTTGTGTTTGGGGTGTTTGTCCTTGGGATGGGCCAGTTTTTACCATAGAGCGTGACTTGGTTTGAAGTATACTGGAATGTCATGCTTGGAGAAAATTCATCTGAGTTTCTCTGACAAACCTGCCACATAAGAGATGACAATGTTGTTCCTGTTGTCATTCTTATTCTCCCTAATTTATGTCTGACCTTCTTTCCTGTGCGTCTTGGCTTATTTGATGAAAGCCCAGTAGGGATAACCACGTGTTTTATGGGCTTTCTTTATATGTGTGTTCCTTTTATTTCCTTTCTGTCTTAGAGGGAATGCTTTCTGCCCAGTGTTGCAGGGTCCTGCTCACTCCACGTTTGTGTTCCAGTGGGTGGTGGGAGTCAAAGAGTAGGTAGTGGTCTGTGTGTGTGGGCTTCCGGTAAACTTCAATGTTGAGGCTTCCATCTTTCTCAATAAGCACCACACAGTCCAGGAACAGTAACCTACTATCCCTGGTAAACCCCATGTATTTATCCACTGAGTTGATGTGGTGAATGAACACTTCTACTTCTTGGATTCTGATTTTCACCCAAGTGTCATCCTCATATATGTACCAGTGGCTAGGTGCAATCGCTTTGAAAGAATCAAGACCTTTACTTTCCACTTCCTCTATGTAAAGATTGGCTACAATGGGTGACACTGTATTGTTGTCACACTCCTCAGTGTCAGCAATACTTAGGAGGTCTTAGGATGAGACCCCAAAAGCAACTACAAGAAAAAAGTCATCTGTTGCCTACAACAACTCTAAAAGGAAAAAGGCATTGATTGCCCTACTTACTACTTCGCCTACAATGGGGTGAAGTCACAACCACCTCCAGGGGACTACACCCACTGGGGATTAAATACCTGGGTCTCTACAACTTTTGGTTTGAGAACTGAAGAAGCCTTTCAGATGAGAGGTGAAACGTCTTCAAGAAACAAAAAGAGGTCCTGTTGCCCTTTTCAAGGTGCAGAGAAATAATTACTAGTATTTTCTTTCTCGTTTTTTGTTTTTTGCTACAACAATGACGCCCCCTCTGGCAGATGGCACCCTAGGCGATCCCCTATAATGCCTATGCCCAGACCTGGATGTTTGCATCTGTGTCTGTGTGGCAAGACAAAACTTCTAGAAATATGTCTGAAACTCTCACTGAATCCAGCTTGCCCATGGGCATCAAGGTTATTAGCCACAACAGAGTAGACTCTGCTTAGAGACAGCAGCCACTTTCAGTATACATAAACACCATATTCCTCCAGAGTTTTTTGGTCACTCAAGAGAGAAGCAAAAACACGCTCTGAAATTGCCTTCAGTGTTATATTTTTTCAGCACTTTATCTTGATTCTTTGACAACAGGTTCTGACAGTGAAAATAAGTGGTCAATATGCTCAATAATTTATTGTGCTGCTCTCTGTGATACCCAGAGAATCATCTGCATGTTCAAGACGAAGGCAGCCAAATTATACTGTAACTGCGCGCTTATATCATCAGTTCTATTGACATTATGGCCTTTGCTATTAGGGGTATTTCACGCCCTAAATGGACAAGGTGCCATTTCCTTCTGTCTTAAAGGTCCCCTCAGATAAACAAACATGTCTCTCCCAAAAAATGGCTGCTTGAGAGCACACACTGGGCAATGAAATGGCAGTATGACGATCAAATTAGAACTTTCTTTTCCTACCACTCTTTTCTCAAAATGTACTCTTGACCTCTGATGATCCACACAAATTGCAAGACTTGAAGAACAGAAGTGCACTGTGCAGACTGAAATTTTGCATCAGGATAATGGGAGGGAGGGGCAAATACCACAGTTAGCCTGAAAAAAAAAAAAAAAGGATGTGTGTTTTCATGACTTTAGCTGGAGTCATGCTGTGAACCAAAACATTTGAAATTTAATTGTTTTATTAACAAGTTAGAGATGTGGATAAAAAAATCAATAAATAAAAAATCCAAATTCCATACATTGCTTCTTTATGTTTATAAGTCTTTATATCAGACTACAAAAAATGCTTTGTATCAAAGAAAACAAAAAACAACACTGACAGAGTAAAAAATAAGGATAGGCTCTTTACTCACAGACAAGCATGTATATTTGATGCTTACATACTTCAGAATATTTAATCTTCACAATGGTGGGGAACAAAGAGCTTCAGTTAATGTCCGTTAATATGTAGAAGATAATTGTTGGGGCAGTCTGCCTCCTCTACACTACTAATGCCAGATTATTGAATTGGGACCCGCAGCAGGTGATCGGTCAGAACCACACGGATGTCTTGCTCGCTTTATTTTGCTTTATTTCCACCACCAAGACAGTTACAGCTGTTCTTAGCTCCACCAGGTTGTGGTCGCATAGGGTCAGTAGTATGGGTCTGCGGGGGTGCAGGTGTGTGGGTATTTGTGTGGTTTGAAATAGACGCACACAGTCCACTGGCCGCTGCACCAATCTCCCTCTGGGTTGACAGTCGATATTCTTCACCCGTTCCGCTCGTAGCCGGCGCAGCTGAACTACCGCGTCCTGTGTAGCTCATGCGCAGGCGGCTCTCAATCCCTCCGCCGTCAGCAGGAAGAGAGCGAGCCAGGTCTCCTGATACTTCCCGTGCTGAATCTCCCCCGGAACAGCCTTTTTTACAGCCGCCCCCAGATTTCGGAAGGAAATCTGTACATCCAAAAAAAAGGGGCCTCCACCGTTCTCCTTGTCAAAGGGTAATATCTATTCCGGGATAGCTGGGAGCTGGATGAGCCGGGCAACAGGGCGAGTGTAGGTCTTATCCCCCACCCTCACTTCCGCTGACCGCACTTTCCCATCACGTCCAGGCGTGACACCGATTACTTTACCCACCGGCCACAGGGCACGTGGGAATTGAGGATCCACAACGAGAACCGTCTTGCCAGGCTGCAAGTTTGGATTCTCTGTATTCCACTTCTGCCGGACTTGAAGACCAGGCAGATAGAAACTGATAAAATGTTTCCAGAAATGATCGGCCAGCAGCTGGCTATGGCGCCAACGTTTACTGCTCAGGTGCTCTGAGGAAGGGTACACCACCTGCGGGAGCGAAGCGTCCCGACGTCCGACTAGCAAGGTATTAGGTGTGACCGGGTCTGGGTCTGCGATGTCTGTTGAAGTGTAGCCTAAGGGTTTGGAGTTAAGGATTCCTTCAATCTCCACTAACAGAGTCCTCAATACCTCTTCAGTGACCGACTGGGCTCCCAGGTTTACTTGAAGCGCTTGCTTCACAGATCGTATCTCACGTTCCCAGCAGCCCCCGAAGTGGGGTGCATTAGGCGGGTTGAACCTCCACCGTATCTGCTGAGGGCCCAGCTGGGTCTGGAGGTCTGGTGCGAGGGCCATGAAAGCCTCCTGCAGTTCTCGATTGCTCCCTCTAAAATTGGTTCCTTGGTCGGAGAGTAGCTCGAAAGGTTTGCCTCTTCTGGCTATGAAACGTCTTAATGCCATCAGGAAGGCGTCTGTATCCAGGTGCGAGAGCAGATCAATATGTACTGCCCTGGTGGTCAGGCATTTAAACAGAACCCCCCAGCGCTTCTCAGTCCTCCTACCGATCTTCACCAAGTAGGGCCCGAAGCAATCAACTCCTGTAGAGTAGAAGGCCGGCTGATACAAGCGAAGTCTCGAGGGGGGCAGGTCAGCCATTCTAGGGACTTGTGGCTTGGCCCTCCATTTCTGACACTCAGAGCACTTCCGTTGGAGATGCCGGATGGCCTCCCTGCCTCCTGGGATCCAATATTTACGACGAATCTCAGCGAAGACTCTCTCCGGTCCTGGATGATGCAATCGTTGGTCATAGTCCTGGATCAGCAAACGGGTGATCGGATGTTTGGCATCCAGTACAACTGGATGCACCGCATCTGGCTCTAGCTGACTACTGTGGTGAAGACGACCCCCTACCCGGATGAGCTGGTCACCAGTTTCAAATTCAGGGGCCAGGGTAATCAGGCGGCTGTTCTTAGCAACCGGCTTACCGGCTTGCAGTTGGGCGTAATCCGTGGGGAAGCAATCCAGCTGCACCTGACGTAGCAAGGATTGCTGAGCTTGGTGGTAATCCTCAGCCGTGGCGCTGGTCAAGGCCGCCCCGTGGAGGCTCTGAATAGCCGCGGCGAGCAGCTCTCTGAAGGTAGAGAACTGGGTTGCATCAGGCAGGAGACCCCCCCCGGTAGTAAGACCGCAGAAAATCGTTCTTTTGCGTTCCTCGCATTCCTCTGCACTAATCTGAAGAGGCGGAGTTGACGGCCATACATCCGGGCTACTCCCCAGAAACCCCGGCCCCCGAGCCCACCGACTCTCGGGTGTTAGGGTGGGAAGAGGTTTCCCACGGGTTATATCATCAGCAGGGTTGGAGGCCGACTCTACATACCTCCACGTGTCTCCCTTCGTGAGATCCTGAATTTCGGCCACACGTGTGCCGACGAACACCTTGTACCTGCACGACTCTGACTGAAGCCAGGTTAGGACTGTGGTCGAGTCCGTCCACAGTACCACTCGTTGTACAGGGAACGTGAGCTCAGTCTTGAGGAGCTGGGCCACTTGGGCTCCTGTCAAGGCCGCACATAGGTCTAGACGCGGGATCGATTGCTGCTTCCTGGGAGCAACTCTAGATCTAGCAGTGACAAAGGCTACCTCCACCCCCTGCCCGGGCCTCTCCGACCGGAGGTAGGCTACCGAGCCATAGGCCTGTTCGGAGGCGTCGCAGAACACATGTATCTCCCGCTGACAGTCCATGGTGTCTAATGGTGGACTAGTGTAACACCTGGGAAGGGTTATATTCGGTAAATGCAACAACTCCTTCTCCCACCCTCGCCATGCAGCAAGCAGGTGCTCGGGAAGCTCGGGATCGTCCCAGTCTCGCTTCTTCTCCCACAAATGCTGGACGATGACCTTGGCCCTGGTTGTGTAGGGTACAAGGTACCCAAGGGGGTCATATTGGCTCGCTAGCACTCGGTAAATGTAGCGCAGCGTTATGCAATCTGGCCTCGTCAGGGATGCCCGATGTTTGAAGGACAGGATGTCCTGATGGCAGTTCCACTGCAGGCCTAGGGCGGACTCGGCCTGGCCGGGGTGCCCTTGGGCTATCCATCTCTCGGCACCTGCTGATCTCAGCTCCGCTGGGATGTGACGGATGGTGTCCGGATGCGTACTAGCCCATTGGCGCAGCTCGAAGCCCCCCTCAACCAGAAGAGACTGCAACTGTTGGATAATAGACCTAGCCTGGTCCACTGAGGCCACACTATATAGACAGTTGTCCACATAGAAGTTCCTCAGTACCACGTCCCTCACTGGATCACCGGGCCGCGTGTGATCGGTAACGTGCCTCTGCAGGGCGTAGATTGCACAGCAGGGGCTACAGGTCGTACCGAAGGGAAGCACGGCCCATTGATATACCGTGGGCGGTTCATCCCGTTTGAGGTCTCTCCACACAAAGCGGAGTAAAGGTTGATCTGCTGGTAAGAGTCTAACCTGATGAAACATGCCCTTTATGTCACTGCTAAAGGCCACGCTGTGTTCTCTGAAACGTAGGAGAACAGCGAGTAGGGTAGGGCCGAGTGCTGGGCCAGGAAGCAGAAGCTCATTCAGATCGACCCCTTTGAATTGGAAAGAGCAGTTGAAAACCACTCGATGCTTGCCATTGTGCTCAACCAGGTGATGCGGGATGTACCAACTGTTAACAGTCTGGCCCTGGTCAAGTGGTAGCTTGACGACATAACCGGCCTGCACGAGTCGTTGGATCTCGGCGTTGTAGACTCGGGCTATGTCAGGGTTCTTAGCCAAACGCCTCTCAGTACTCCTGAGCTGAGGCAACACCGCCTCCTTAGGTGCCCACAGGTTCGGGAAGTTTTGGACGCGCAGTAGAGGGGTAGCATAACGGTAAATGCCGTTCACCTCGACCCGCACAGTCCCTTGTTCCAAACTGCTAAGAGCCTCCTGATCCTGTCGCGACCTCATACTAGCCTTCTCATTTCGCCATGGCAGCACATCCAACTGCCACAGTTTCTCGACATGCTGCTGAATGTCGGCTGGTGGGGCTCTATAACTGGTGAACAGGCAATGCTGCTCACGAAGATACGCCTTGATATTATTGGTTGGCCCCTGTAGTGTCCACCCGAGGCGAGTGCGGACTGCCACAGGTGCCCCGGGGGGCCCCAGGACTACCGACTCAACTGGGGTCACCAGGTGGGGGTAGTCTGAGCCAATCAGCAGCAATGGGACAATATCTTTGAATTATGGGATAGGAACCCCTTTCAGATACCGGTACTTGCGCTTCAACGCCTTAACCGGATAGGTGTGCTGCCCTAGTCCCAGCTTCGGTGCCGTGAAGGCCCCTTCTATGCGGTACACCTTATCTGGACAGCCCACTGGTGAGATGGAGAACGCGACCGATGCTCCTGTAAGCACATGCTGCTCCTGTCTCACCGTCCGCAAGGGCAGGTCCTCGGGCTGGCCCTGGAGCCCCAGTTGCTGTACAGCGGGGTCCAGCAGTAAGGTGCGCTCTGACCCGTCGTCAAGCACCGCGTAAGTCTCCATGGTTTGAGTGCCATGCCGCAAAATGACCTTGGTGACTTTAAGTAACACGCGGCTCCCCTGCGGGGGTTTGCCGATGTAGAACACCTCCTCTACCGCTGGGGTAGGTGTGGCCTCACTGGCCTCAGCCGCCCCAATGTCTGACCTCTTATCGCCTCCGTCCTTTTTCCCACTGGCTGGTGCATTAAGATAATGCAGGGCGAGGAGATGCCTATTATTACAGGACTTACAGAGCATCTTCAGGTTGCAGTCTGAGGCTCTGTGCTCCCTACCACACCTCCAGCAACGGTTATTCTCTTTTATCCAACTACGCTTCTGCGCTGTGCTCAGATACTTAAAGTTTGAGCAGTTATTCAGCGAATGCTTGTCATTGTCGCAGAATGGGCAGAATTTCTTCGCACTCTGGCCTAGCCCTTTAGCGGCACCTCCCTCGGTTTTGGTTTCGGTACCTACCATGAGAATGGAAGCCTTGGTAGGTAGCCTCGTAGCAGGCCGGAGGTCTTTGGGCCTGGCATCAATATCTTTCTTGGGGCGGTATTGTGCGATATCATCTTGGATCTGGAGCTCATACTCTAACCAGTGAGCCAGATCCCGAAGCGTGGGGATCGGGATCCGCAGAGGGTGTATATACCGTCTGAACCCAGATCTGAGCTCGTGCGGTAACTTACCCAGCAGGCGGGTGATATGTGAACCACAGTCCAGCTCCACCCATCCTTTCTGCCCCAGCTGCTCTAACATGCTCACCAGCGAGCGGACATTCAAGGCAAACAACCTAAAGGATTTAATGTCCCCACTTAGGATGCTGGGCCCATCCATGAGCTCCGCGATGCGCTGCAGAGCAAGCTGGTGCGCCTGCCCATACTGCCGATTCAAGGCGGCCATAGTGTCCGTGAAGGGGTAATCCGAATTGGTATAGGAATCTGCGACTAGCAGTGCCTCTTCCAATTTCAGATGGTCAACTAATATCTGGAACTTAAAGCGTTCCGAAGCTCCCTCTGGCAGCAGGTTCTCCAGAGCCATTCGGAGTCTCGCAAACTCCCTAGGGTTCGGGCGGCTGAAATCTGGGATGGTAGGCGCCAGCCCCCTATACACGCTCTCTCGCCCACCCGGTGGGCCCATGTATTGGAAGCTGGATTGGTGCCGTTCCGGTCCATGACCCGGACCCCACCCCCGTTCAGGGCTGTAGCCCCGTCTCTGCTCGGGGGAGTCCCTGCGCCACCATTCCTGGCCATCGCTGGTGTAATACTCCCCTCCTGTCCTGGGTACCCTACGTGAAGCGTAGGGCCCCGCGCGCCCTGGGTCAGACGGAAAGTCGTGTCTCCCCCAATATTGGTCGGGACCTCTGACCGCATGCTGTGGATATGATACGGCCCCACTAAGAAAACCCTCTGGAGAGCCTGGCCGCAAGGCTGTGGCTCTAAAGCCGGAACCTGTACTGTGCAGTGTCCCCTGGGGAGCCCCCTGCCGATACCCCTCCACCAAGCCGTGGTGCTCAAACTTGACCCTGAGCTGCTCGTTTTGGAGTCTCAGCTTCTCCACCGATGCTAGAAGGCTGTCCCTCTCCAGTTCGAGATCATGACGTTCTCTCCTCCCCTGCTCTGGGCTATGGGGTTCCTGGCTAATCGGGGAGGCCGAGCGTGTGAAGTATCTGCTGTGGTGGTCTCCATCTCCCAATTTATCCTGCGTTGAGGAAGGAGTTTCCATGCCTGGTGGTGGCCCCGATCTGGCTGGGAACCCAGATCGGTCATCGTTGTCCGGATATGCGGGGAGGGATTGTTGCCTCCTGACACACATACCCACCTCGTCTTCCTGTGCTGTAGACATCCTTATCTGCTGTAGACTCCTCATCCGGCTCGAAGGACCACTTTGTTGGGGCAGTCTGCCTCCTCTACACTACTAATGCCAGATTATTGAATTGGGACCCGCAGCAGGTGATCGGTCAGAACCACACGGATGTCTTGCTCGCTTTATTTTGCTTTATTTCCACCACCAAGACAGTTACAGCTGTTCTTAGCTCCACCAGGTTGTGGTCGCATAGGGTCAGTAGTATGGGTCTGCGGGGGTGCAGGTGTGTGGGTATTTGTGTGGTTTGAAATAGACGCACACAGTCCACTGGCCGCTGCACCAATCTCCCTCTGGGTTGACAGTCGATATTCTTCACCCGTTCCGCTCGTAGCCGGCGCAGCTGAACTACCGCGTCCTGTGTAGCTCATGCGCAGGCGGCTCTCAATCCCTCCGCCGTCAGCAGGAAGAGAGCGAGCCAGGTCTCCTGATACTTCCCGTGCTGAATCTCCCCCGGAACAGCCTTTTTTACAATAATAATAACAAAGTAAATCTTTGGCTTGACGTGGCATGTTAAGTTTTTGTACAGAGTTTCTTCCTTTTGTGTCACTGTGACTCTCGAGCACAATAATAAACAGCTGAATCCTCAGTTGTCAGGCTGCTCATCTGCAGATACACCTGCTTTCTGCTGTTGTCTCTGGAGATGGTAAACCGGCCTCTGACTGACTGAGAGTAGTACTTGCCACTACTGTCACTGTAGATAAAAGCGATCCATTCCAGGCCTTTTCCAGCAGCCTGTCTGATCCAAGCAGCATGAATATCACTACTAAACCCTGAGTATGTGCAGGTCAGTGTGTGGGATTCTCCAGGCCTTTTTACCACTGGTTCAGACTCAGTCAGTGTTTGACCCTCAGTACCTACAGAAATGTTAACAGCTCATTACAGCAATCACATTTCCAACATATATGTTTGTTTAACAGAATTAAATATCCTTACCAGCCAAGATAAAACACATGAGAGAAACAACTAAATAAACAGAAGTGGTCATTGTAAATTTCAGTTGTCTTTCTCGAGTCTCCAGTGAACACGTCAAGTTTAGTCTTTGACCTTTGTTTTGCAACAATATGAAGATAATGATGACATCAGTTTTGCATTTGCTCCTCCTACATCACATTTAGGGAAAGCTGAGGACCAGAGTGATAAATTTAGCAACTTAATGACTGCCGGATGTTTAAATAAGTGATAAAATAGCATGTATTCTAACAGGTCATATTAAGTCTTATTTTCATTCCATTTTCTTCCACTTATCCAATTCAGGGTCGCAGAACGGCCATAGGACGAGAGGCAGGGTACACCCTGGACAGGTCGCCAGTCTGTTGCAGAGCTAACATAGAGAGACAAACATCTCATTGCATTCACAACTATGGGCAGTTTAGAACCACCAATGAACTAACTGCTTGTTTTGGACTGTGGGAGGAATCCAGAGTACCCAGAAAAAACCCCAGTGAGAACATGAAGTCTCCACACAGAAAAGGCCCCAGCCAGATAGTTGAGTCAGACCCAGACAGCTGTGCTAATCTCCATGCAACCATTATTGTTGTTGTTGTTAACAATGAACATCAAAATGGTGGTGACTTAACTTTGTTGATTTACATATATTGTAATTTTACTGGAATATTGCATAGCAAATAATAGGTAAAATGCACAGCTTTTAAATAAACTCATAAAACTGAAGTTATTGGACTCAGCCCCACAAACTTTAGATACGTACTCTGGATGGCATTACCTTGCCTCCCAACATTGTGAGGAATCTTGGATTCATTTTAGACCACGATATGTACTTCAATGCACATGAATCACATGAATGCACGAATCAATCCATGAATCCATATGCATTGATCCACTCCACCATGAATGAAACGATGTGAAACTCAATAATAATAAAAAGGAGCAGTCCTGTTCTTACAGCCATCATTTTAAACATTTTAAACTGTCTGACCGCTCAATGTCATCTGTCAACCCCTGCAATCACCTCAGTAGCTTTAAGACATACAGAATTTGCATTGACTCCTCCTCGCAGATATATATCTTTAAGTTGTAATAAGTCTTCAACATGCAGGGGTGGACCTGGTGCTACCTGGAGAAGTGTTCTTCCATGGTGGCGAGCTCTGGTGACGACTTTATGTGCATCTATGCACGAAGAGGATTAGTAGAAGTATAAGTCTTCAACATGAACAGGTTACCATAATTAGTTTCCCCCTAAAAGTCAATTTTACAATGTAGCTACTCACTGTAATCATCCCATTACTCTATAACAATAACTGTCTGTCAGAATTAGAATATTCTTTACTATTATTACCCTCAAATATAATCGTATTTTGGTTTCACTCTGTGAAATTAATATAAGACATAAATATTAAAAAATATGTAATCTAAAAAATTTAATTACAAAAATTATAATCACAATAATGTTTCACACACATTCATACTCTGATGAATGCATCAAGAGAAACTCAGGGTTTGGTATCTTGGTCAAGGATGCTTTGACATGCAGTCTGGAGCATCCAGGGATCGAACCACCAACCTTCCAATCAGTAGCTGACCTCCTCTACCTCCCGGTGATGAAAGCTTTGTGACAGAAGCTGTTCTTCATTCTCATGCCAGACAGCTGTGCTGTGGACAGAAAGTGACCAGGATATGTGGTGTACTTTTTATCGATTCAATTGAGGTTATCAATTCAATCGATTCAATTCAACATTTTGATTGTGTGCAGCAATGTCAGAGCTCTAGAATTACAACTACAGAGATTCATCTAGAAACTGAACTGGTGTCCTCTTGGTGGGGATTGAGTTTTTTCCTTCTGTTTACATGAACTTCATGAATGTAATTGTTTTGAACTTGCTGAAATTGTTAAATAACTTTAGTTTTCTGCAACAAAATAGGAAAACATTGTTTAAGCTCTGGTGACTTCAGGCTACAAGTGTTCAGGAAGTGAAGGGGTTTTTTATTCATGTCTGTTATTGGTTTGTGTAACTGTGGTGTCAGGCACAGTAATACACAGCAGTGTCTGCCTATTTAAGGGAATTCCTTTGCTGGTACAATATGACATTAAACTTGTTCAGAAGTGAATCCTTAATGTTTACATCAATACTAACCCTCTCCAGATGTATGCTGTGTTGCAGATTCTTTTATTTTATTCTGCAGTCGACTGAAAGGAAAGATAAAATCTTAAACATTGTCTGGCAGGGTGGTCATGGAAAATTCATGATTTTGTTGCAACAATACCACCACGCACACCATTAAAACAATAACAAACTGTTTAGTTACAACCTTTGTAGCTCATTGTAACCCCTGACTTATTAAGTACCTCAGAACAACTCAATTATCTTAGACCAGATGCTAGGTTCGGCAGGAGTACAATGGAATCAAGGTGAGTGCGAAATGAATTGGCTGGAGGCAGGAAATGAGCAAAAGACAGTTATTATTTTGAGCAAAAATGAAATAACAACACAACGTAATCAGAACAATAATAATAACAACAAGCCGGCATATCAAAATCAAAACACAGTCTTACTGAGCTCCGTATTTCAGCTTTGTCCTTTTGGTCGTTAGTCAAGTCAAAATATGTTTGTCTTTGAAGTTCAGCTCCTTTTTTCAGTCAGTGGTTTGTATTGTTACCACGTAGATGTTAACACAGAAGAGAAGAAGGGGACTCCTCGACCAATGTTCAGTTCTGCTCTGGGCATAGGCTCGCCATCTCCGTCCGGAGAGAATCCAAGGATGCGATCCAGCAATCCAATCCAACTTCTTAATCAGCAAATCAAACCTAGCCAAGATGAGGTATCAATAAGGACACGGCGACGGTCAGCCACACGGCCTCTCTAGCTCGTGTTCCATCAACTTAACCTAACAGATATTTCAGATTAGCTTCTGTAAATGCAATTACTTGTTGAGAATACTTTTCTGCATTAAAACTCACCAAGATGACTGATAAAGTTCAGCACAGCGGGTCTACGGCCTGCCACCTTCAGTTCAAAGTGCCGCATATAGCGAGACCGGAAGTAAGGTTAAAACGAGGGAATCACACTTCCTCTTTTCAAAATAAAAGTTTTTCAAAATAAAACAGTACAAGTGTATTGATATAAATAAAAGAAGAGAAAAGGGGACACTTTCTCTACTGGGTTACACACTCCCCTGCTAAATGTCATGCACGTCCCGTTGCATGTGTACCCAGTACTGTCTTTCGTGACTATTAAGGGACTCGGAGAAGGCTGTACTCAACCCTTGAAACAGAGATTTCACGACCGTCACTAATGGATTTCCTAAATTAGGATACTCAAGCCTTTTAGGAGGTTGTCTGGTTCTTTCCGATCGTCGTACTGGTTGAGTTGTAATGGGATCAATACTATCTGTTTCATCAGGCACCTCAACTGATTGGCTTACTGGATCTTCGACTGAATCTCCAGGAGGTTCATCCAGCATGGTGATCGGTTCATTTTCCACTAGGTCGTCAATTCCAGTATTGGTTCCATCCGGTTGGGTTCCTACAAGTGAGCAATCCGTAGGTTCATCTCCATTTGGATCTTTCTCCATATTTGGTTCTGCATTGGCAGTGGTTTCAGATAAGTCACAATCAGGTGGGTGTGTCACGTCCGGTTTTTGAGAAATTTTTGGATATTCGTGCACAGTAGTAAATCTGGCTATCTCTTCACATGGGGATTCCTCAACCCATCGAAGCAGAGGTTCATCGTCAAGTTCGGTTAACTGTTCATGGTCATTATTTCGTGAAACAGCAGTCCGACGTGTCTTGGAACAGCGAATCGGTTCTGGTTCAGATGTGTCTGCTGCATCGGCAGGAAGACAATTGCAGGGAAGCAAAAGGTCTCTGTGTAAAGTTCGGGAGGGACCTTGCTTTGACTCAGGCTTAACCGTATAGACGGGTAAGTCACCAGCACGTTTGACAACTACATGGATGTCTGCCTCCCATTTATCAGCAAGTTTATTCTTACCACGCAGCCTCACATTTCTAACTAAAACCCTGTCCCCAGGTTCAAGTTCAGAAACAGTGATTTTGTGGTTAAATCTGGTCCTATTCTTGTCCGCCACTTTTTGAGCGTTCTCTGAAGCTAACGCATAGCTTTCCTCTAGCCGTTTCTTGAGACTTTCAACATATTGCGAATGTGTCACTTTTTGATCTTTGTTGAGAGGAAGTCCGAACGCCAGATCAACTGCCAATCTGGGTTTTCTGCCAAACATTAATTCGTAGGGAGTAAACCCTGTCACGTCATTGCGTGTGCAGTTATACGCGTGTACCAGCGGCATAACATACTCTTTCCAGTGGGACTTTTGTTTGGATTCAAGTGTTCCTAATATGCTAAGCAATGTTCTGTTGAACCTTTCAGTGGGATTACCCCGTGGGTGGTATGGGGTAGTTCGTGTTTTCTTAATGCCTGAGATCTCACATAACTCTTTTATTAGTTTTGCCTCAAAATCAGGACCCTGATCACTGTGCAGGCGCTCAGGTATACCGTAGTGAACAATGAATTGGTCCCACAGGCACCTGGCAACCGTTTTTGACTTCTGGTTGGGGGTAGGCAACGCAAGAGCAAATTTAGTAAAATGATCAGTTATTACGAGGATGTTGCTCGTATTGCTGCTGTCTGGTTCCAGACTAAGAAAGTCCATGCAGACTAGTTCTAGAGGTCGTGTGGTGGTTATGTTAACCAGTTTAGCTGCTTTTTCAGGGGGACACTTTCTTCGTATGCAGCGATCACATCTCTTTATTTTCTGCTCAACCTCCATCGCCATACGAGGCCAAAAGAATCGTGCTCTGACCAGGTTAAGTGTTCTGTCATAACCTAAGTGGCCCATGTCATTGTGCAAGCTTTGGAGTACTGGAGCTCTGAGCTCCTCCGGAAGAACGAGTTGGTGCGTCACTTGCTCTCCATCTTGTCTCCTCCTATATAATACCCCATCATGCATCTCCAGTCGATTTAGCTCCCTGAGCAAAATAGGAAGATCCGGGAGTTCTTTCCTAGCAGTTGGTGGAGGAGTTACACCATGTTCGATTTGTTCAATAACTTGCCTGATTGTCGGGTCTGCTCTTTGTTTGTCCATTATTTCTGATTTGGACAAGGCAGGAATAGTTGGTAAACCAGGGTGTTCCTCTGAACCATAGATGTCTGGGATCGCTTCTGCAGAGATGGTAAGTGACTCCACAAGTGTAACACCACTATCATGACTGTCACTCCTGATTTTGACAAGGTGATTCTGACAAATGGCTTGGACAACATCACTATCCACGAGCTCTGTGGTGTCGTTCGCCGCTAGATGGCGCTCTACAAACCGGCTTACACGCTCCTGCTCTTTTTGGGACTGGACATCATTTACAAGCTCTCCTTGAGGACGTCTAGACAACCCATCTGCGTCTAGGTTTTGCTTACCCGCTCTATACTGCAACTTAAAGTTGTAGGTTGACAACGCGGCAAGCCACCTATAGCTGGTGGCATCTAGCTTAGCAGAGGTCAATATGTATGTAAGCGGGTTACTATCGGTAACCACTGTGAACTGTCCACCATACAAATAATCGTGAAACTTTTCAGTTACTGACCATTTGAGTGCTAAAAACTCCAACTTGTGAGCTGGATAACGTGCTTCGCTCCGTGATAACCCACGGCTGGCAAAAGCTATGGCCCTGAGCTGGCCTCCCTGATCCTGATAAAGTGCCGCCCCTAACCCGGTGGTGCTGGCATCGGTATGGAGTACGTAAGGCAGCTTTGGGTCTGCAAAGCCTAAAACCGGGGCTGAGGTTAGCTTTTCAATGATAGAATCAAAAGCCTTTTGACAGTCTGTGGTCCATCGGCTCTCAAATGGCAGTCTGGGGTCAAAGTAGGTCTGTCTGGTATCTTTGAACTTTGAGTTTTTGCGGAGTGGTGGGTACCCACGCGTGAGGTCATTTAGAGGACGTACTATGGACGAGTAGCCTTTTACGAACCGTCTGTAGTACCCTGAGAATCCTAAAAAAGATTTCAGTTCTTTAAGATTCTTGGGTCGTGGCCAGGTCTTTAGAGCCTGAATCTTTTCGGGATCAGTCTCAACACCGTGTTCAGAGATTATGTGACCGAGGTACCGGACTGTTGTTTGGAAAAACTTACATTTCTCCGGCGATAACTTTAGCCCGTACTCTTTAAGACGGTGGAGCACCCGCATAAGTCGCCGTTCATGTTCCTCCAAACTATCTGAAAAGATGATGAGGTCATCTAAAAAAACCAGAACCTCTTGCAAGTTCATGTCACCAACGCAGCGCTCCATGAGTCGCTGGAACGTGCTTGGGGCGTTGGTTATGCCCTGTGGCATTCGGTTGAATTCCCAGAATCCAAGTGGTGTTACAAATGCGGTCTTTTCTTTGTCGGTTTCTTCTACCTCAATCTGGTAATATCCGGACTTAAGGTCAAGGACCGTAAACCACTTAGATCCTGACAGGGCTGAAAACGTTTCTTCCAGATTTGGAAGAGCGTAAGAGTCTTTTATAGTCTGCAAATTAAGTTTGCGAAAGTCTATGCATAAGCGCACATCATTGTTTTGTTTTCTCACCACAACGATGGGAGACGAGTAGGGCGACTGTGACTCTCTTATCACACCTGCTGCAAGCAGCTCCTGTAGGTGTTTACGCACTGCCTCAAGGTCTTGAGGGTGTATAGGGCGTGCTCGGTGCTTGAAGGGAGTCGGATCGTAAAGCTTGATGGCGTGCTTCACTTGGCTTGTACACCCAAAGTCAAGATCATGGGATGCAAATACTTCTGTGATGTCATTGAGTTGCTTGGTTATCCTCTCTTTCCACTCAGGTGGAATCGGAGAGTCACCAAAGTTGAAACTCATCGGTGTTTTGGTTGTGGTCGACTCACCTCCACTACTGACACTGTGCTGGGACAGAATACAATGGAGAGCTCCAAGTTCTGCGATGACACAAGTGGAAGGAATGGTGATATCCTGTTCTGTTTCATTTGTAATCATTACAGGTACTTTGTGTGGAGCTCGTGAAGGGAGTGTTATCAAGCAAGATTTAACACACAAACCACCAGGCAAGGAAGACTGAGAGGGGTGCTCAACCATGGCACATGTGTCAGTTACAGCACTGTGAATGTTTGCAGATCCTTCCAATATTACTGTTTGGCCTGCTGGAACTACAGCTGCAGACTTATCTGACAGGGTAACTAATCCAATGTTCCCATCTTTGGTTTGTGTACGTCTTAGTTCTAGGGTCTTCAACAGTGCTCTATACCCACAAAGACTAGGTAAGTAACCAATGGTCTTAATGTCCAAAAACTTCTCATAAAGGACATCGAGTGTGTTTGTTCCAACTAGCACCGGTGTCTGACTGTTCGGATGAGCATCCGGAACAACAAGAGCCAAGGTTGGTATGTCAACCTCTACCTCTAGGAAGTCTCTTGGGAAGGTAATACACATCTCTATATAGCCCAAATATGGGACGAGCTGTCCTGCAGCACCCTCCACTTCCAAAAGGTTATGGAGTGGGTTAAGGTTTTGATCTGGGAAGTTTTGTTTGTAGAAGGACTCAGAAACAGTGGTCACTTGTGATCCTGAGTCAAGAAGACAATTCACATGAATGCCAGAAATGTTAACTACAGCTGTGCATTTAGAGCCAATTAATCCTTTGGGCAGATTATACCCCTGTGGCTTGATGACAGACTGTTTAAGGGTGGCTCTTTGCTTGTACTTAGTGGGACATGACTGACTGCCTACAGCCCCCATTTGCCCCGCAATAGGGACTGTTTTTAGTTTAACCGTACTTTAACGGCTGAGGGATTCTCAACCTCCCACTTCCTCTGCTTCTCTCTAAGCAGTTTGCGCTTTTCAGAAACTAGAACTGGGTTTGGTTCATTTTCACAGTTTGGCTTGATGTGACCATCTTCTCCACATTGGAAACAATACCACGGCTTGGGTGGTGAACTCCAAGTTCTGACTGTTCGTTCTGTGAGTTCCTTGGTCACCTTTCCCGGCTCTCGTTTCTCTTTTGGCTTTGTATTTAGTGTGTTTCTTTCATTCTGTACTTTTGATTTTGCCGTCAGTTTTACTAGTTGGGAGTGGATCTCTGCGACTTGTTTTGAGAGGTCTTGAATTGAGCTTAAGGTAGTTGTGCTATCATTTTGATCTGAGCAGTCTTTGATGGTTTGGAGGTGAGATGTCACTTTTTGCTTGGTACTGCTCAAATGTTGTCTCATTCGCATGTTTTTGGCAGCATTTTGGTCTTCCTCAGTGCGTAGCATGAGAAGCAGATCAGGGAAAGTTGGTGGGGTTTCTCGCTTTTGTTTTACCTGAAGCGCAGTTAAAAGGGGATCGTCCCAACACCCTCGACAGAACTGGGTGATGAGAAGTCTGTCAAAGTCATGGCTTGAGGCACCGCCCCGCTTCACAGCGTGAGTTAAAGCTATGTGAAGACGTTGCAAGTAAGACGATGGTTTTTCACTTGTATTCTGGAATGTGTCTAGAAACTTGGCGTACAGCTCCCCGCCATCTTGAACTGCCCCATAGGCAGAGTCTAACAACTTAAGGTATTCTGCAGGCGAGCTGCTAGGGTTCAAATGCTTAATTACATCAGCTGCTGGGGGTAAGACCGACTCAAGGATCTTTCGAGATTGTTGCACTTTGGAAACGGAGGAGTCACTCATGAGTAGCTCCACACTGGAACGCCATGTGTCATAATCTGGCTCATATGTTGGCCGGGGGTCTTTGCCAGAAAAAGCTCTAAGTTTTTGTGAAAACTGCTGCGCTGCATAATCTTCTCTCTTTACAATGTGCTCAACTACCATACGCTGCACTTCTGGAGGATTTAAATCATGTGCAGATATGGTGGTCATGCTATGAGCTGGGGTACTCGCAGTGTGATCTGACTGGCTCGATTGTTGTGCACCTTGAACACTGAGGTCAGCTGCTGCAGGCTGAGGCTCGACCCAGGAAGAAGCTGGTGCATTCTCAGGTAAGTTGATTGACTCTGTGTGATCGTGTCCAGTTTCTTTGACTGACTCAGCAATCTGTGACATCATGTCCTTCAAGACATCTGCAAAATCTCTGCCACTCATCTTAGCTAGGTTTTTTATTTCAGTGAGATATGACTTGGTCGTATCATTTCCCACACAGTGCGTGTAAACACTGGCAAGCGATTGTATCCTATAACTATCCCCGCTGTCGGATACATGGGTACATGGCAATGGCTCAAGAGCACTAATGGCAATACCTGAGTTGTACTCAAAAATAACACTTTGGAAGAACTTAGATTTACTATCGTCTATTTTTATGACTCGTGAGATTGACCCAAACTGTTTCAAGAACTCAGCCACTTCCTCAGTTTGCTCATCTCCAGCCATTTCACTCACTATCACCGCATTGGGGACCTTAACAGATTTACGTTCAATAATATCCATTTTTAGTAGGTTAAAGCTTAATGCAACGTCAGGAAAAAAGAGAAAAAGTCTCCTGGCTGGCTCGCCATTTTATATTTGTAACCCCTGACTTATTAAGTACCTCAGAACAACTCAATTATCTTAGACCAGATGCTAGGTTCGGCAGGAGTACAATGGAATCAAGGTGAGTGCGAAATGAATTGGCTGGAGGCAGGAAATGAGCAAAAGACAGTTATTATTTTGAGCAAAAATGAAATAACAACACAACGTAATCAGAACAATAATAATAACAACAAGCCGGCATATCAAAATCAAAACACAGTCTTACTGAGCTCCGTATTTCAGCTTTGTCCTTTTGGTCGTTAGTCAAGTCAAAATATGTTTGTCTTTGAAGTTCAGCTCCTTTTTTCAGTCAGTGGTTTGTATTGTTACCACGTAGATGTTAACACAGAAGAGAAGAAGGGGACTCCTCGACCAATGTTCAGTTCTGCTCTGGGCATAGGCTCGCCATCTCCGTCCGGAGAGAATCCAAGGATGCGATCCAGCAATCCAATCCAACTTCTTAATCAGCAAATCAAACCTAGCCAAGATGAGGTATCAATAAGGACACGGCGACGGTCAGCCACACGGCCTCTCTAGCTCGTGTTCCATCAACTTAACCTAACAGATATTTCAGATTAGCTTCTGTAAATGCAATTACTTGTTGAGAATACTTTTCTGCATTAAAACTCACCAAGATGACTGATAAAGTTCAGCACAGCGGGTCTACGGCCTGCCACCTTCAGTTCAAAGTGCCGCATATAGCGAGACCGGAAGTAAGGTTAAAACGAGGGAATCACACTTCCTCTTTTCAAAATAAAAGTTTTTCAAAATAAAACAGTACAAGTGTATTGATATAAATAAAAGAAGAGAAAAGGGGACACTTTCTCTACTGGGTTACATCATCTCTGCAGGTCTATATGATGGCGTAACTCTGTGATGACACAACTGAGTTTGATCCAAACATCCAGGAATGCAGACTGGAAAGTTAATGGAGATCTTCCTGAAGTTTTTTTAAGTGTTGTGAGTTAGACAGAAATATTACTTTCTTCAGAAAAAAACTTCACATTAAATTTCAGTGTTATTATTTCTGCATATTTTTGGGCATAGCAGCTTAATTTGACAGTGTAGAGAGACAGGAACATGGCAGGAGAAACGAGGAAGAACACAACAAAGAGGAACAGGTCCGGACTCGAACCTGCACTTCACGTCGTGGAATACATGGTAGTCTGCTCTTCCACTGAGCCACCTGCATGTCCTAACATCTGCATATTTTTACAAGTAATTTATTATTTTCACACTTTTACTGCTGCATGGACTGCCTCCCCGTACAGCAGTGATCTATGTTAAGAAATTATCAGTGGTCCAAAGGCTCCTCCTCTGGTGAATTGAAGTATTGAGGCTCTGAGGGGTTTTTGTTAAGGGCTGCTGATGCTTTGTGTTACTGTGGCTCTCGGGCACAGTAATACACAGCAGAGTCTTCAGGCTGCACATTCTGTCCAGTTAATGTCACTGTTTTGCTGGAAGAGTCTATGGAAATGCTGAACTTGCTTTTAAGTGAATCTTTGTAGTATGTTGTAGATCCAACGGCAGCCATTCCAATCCATTCCAGTGCTTTCCCTGCAGGCTGTCTGATCCAAGCTGTGTAGTAGCTACTAACAGAATAAGAGACCTGACAGGTGAGGGTCAGACGTTGACCCGGCTGCACAGTCACAGAGGCCAGCTGGGTCAATTGTTCACACTTCACACCTGTGTGAAAACAAAATGTTTATGACAAATTACAGGTTTTGCTACAAAACAAGAACTGCAGAAAATTGCACATCTAAAGAGACTCACATCCAGCTGCTAAGAGCAGGAACAGAACTACAGCAAACATGTTTACTGGTGAAAGTGACATAATGAGATCTCCACACCACAGTCTGCTGTGGAGTTTTATAGCTGAGTAACACAGGAAGTCAGTGAGTTTGCATAGAAAGGCATAAAGCATTGATCAGGGACTGACTGAAGCCTGTTGAAGAAGTTTCCTCTGATGGACAACATGAAACATGTTTAGGAAATTCACATATGGATTCTCATTAGATAATTACTCAACTGTAAGACAAAAATCAAACAGGTGACTTCTGGTTATAGTTACATAATGTGAAACCAACAAATGATTATACTGCATTATATTTTAGAATAATCCCAAGCAATGAAATAGAAGAGGACTACTAGTGTTATTTATATTAATGTTTTATTAGACTGCTGTGATACACAACAATTTAAACTGTATTCATTAAAGTGATGGTACATTTAGTATATTTTCAAATTATTGAAATTGATATGTTTGTTAATCTTTCTGTATTATGAACACATAAATACAAAACTGTGACTCAAAGAGGGTCATTTAAATAGAGATACTTTCTTAGTTACTTTCTGCATTATACATTTCTATGTGCTGCACACATACATATAAAACTGTGACAGGACAAAAGAAATTCAAATGGTAAATTCAAATACTCTACGCCACCTTTTTGAAATGTGTTTTTGTGAGAAATCATAAGTAACTAACAAAGTAGATGTCAGATGTCTGAATAAATGTTTAAATGATTCCAGGATTCAATAACATTTAGGTAAGATCAGTATTTATGCCACTCGCCTTCCACAGTGATTAAACAGAGACAAAGATGACACAGTTTCACATCTTATTGTGTGATCCTAAATTTTACTAAAATACTTTGAATTAGAAAGTTTGAATTTAATTAGATTTTTTTTTTTTTAATGGGAAATGCAGGTATTTTGTAGGTTTAAGATTAAGACCATTATGTCTATGGGATCTATCATATATATATATATATATATATATATATATATATATGAGTGTGTAATCCAAGACTAAATTAATCATATATGTGGTTTTTCTACAGTGGCAATTTCTGGAAAGAAGTGGCATAGCTAGCAGAGGTTGAGCCTGTGTTCATCCCTGTAATCCACTCCAGAGCTCTCCCTGACCTCTGTCATATCCAGGGAATATTGTAGCTTGTAGGGCTCCCTCTACAGGAGGAATTTGGTATTCAAAAATTCAGTTGCACAGCTTTTAAATATTTTGGCAGGCAGATAACATCAGACGATACCACGAGTAGTCTATTTTTGCTAATATGTCTAATTATCTGTAAATAAGACATAGTATTTCGAAAATGTAGCACTCAGTGTCTTTTCATCACCACTTTATGTACAGTATTGTGCAACTGCTCCCACTGGGATTCACGGTGGAGTTTACCTCCTGTTCTCAGGCTAATACTTTAAAAAGAAGTGATACAGTTACTAATACTTATTGATTTCATTATCTGAGTGGGCATTTTTTGCCCTTAGCTTCCCAATCCTTAGCTAGTCTTCCAGCAGGCATGTTTATGTTGTAGCAAAACGTGTCCTTTACGGCACTGATTGTTTGTTTTATTGTTTTTAAAACTAACCCAACCTGTTCCAAGTCAAAGAATAACCAGATATGCCACAGCTGATGATGAAAGATTTCCCATCATCATCATCATCATCATCATCATCATCATCATCATCATCATCATCATCATCATCATCATCAGTCTTTCTCTTGTATTAGAGTGAAGCTGATAATCTCACAGGATCCTGTATGTTTGAAATTGAAGTAATCTAGATTTTGAAAAGAACTGTTAATTTTAAAGGATTTAAAAATAACACTAATAACACACTGATAATCAGATCTTGTGATGCATAGATGCTATTAAGGCTTGAAGCTCATTTTCTGAACAGCATTGTGTGCTACAAGAGTCAGCAGTAGATTGTTGATGATTTCGCTCTCATGCACTGTTTAATGTAAATAATTATCCAGTGTGATACTTTAAACTGGTTGTAAGATATAAACTGGTGTGTGTAATTGTTAAATTATATCTGATGCTTTATCAGGAGTGAAGCAGTTCTCTAAATTGATGAGACCAATTATGGGAGTGGATCAGATAAGACCTGTAGGATTTTGTACAGCTGCTGAATCAACTCCTCTCACTGTGGATCTCGAGCACAATAATAAACAGCAGAATCTTCAGTCTTCAGGCCGTTCATCTGCAGATACAGCTGCTCTCTGCTGTTGTCTCTGGAGACAGTAAACCTGCCTCGGACTGACTGTGAGTAGTATTTGCTACTACCACCTGCATCAGTAGCAATCCATTCTAGTCCTTTTCCAGGAGCTTGTCTGATCCAGGCCATCCGGTAGCTGCTGAATGACAGTCCAGAGGTTGTGCAGGTCAATTTGTGAGACTCTCCAGGTCGTTTAACTGCTGGTTCAGATTCTGTCAGTGTCTGACTATTAACACCTGTCAAGATAAAAAGAGAGAGAAAATCAATAACACGCATGATTTCAAAGCATGGAACAAAATATTTTAACCAAAAAAAAACCCAACTCTTCACCTGCTAAGCAGAGAGTTAAGAGGAGCAGTCCCGTCCAACAGGCCATCATGTTAAGATGAGAGTCCACTGTTCTCTGTCTTCATCTCTGCAGTCAGATATGAAGGTGTAGAAGCTATCAGTGCTTTTGCATTGGCTCCTCCTCTTTGAGGTATGCAACTAGACTGGGCTTAACATTCAGATACTGTGAGGTAAAAACTTTATAATGAAACAGTGAAGGAAAATTAAGGGTTGTTTAAATTATGTTTATGTAAAATGAGTTTCCCAAATTATTTGCTTGAATTCTAGAGAGAAATCAAAGCTTTGAGTATCAAATATTTGCTTTATTGTAGGCTGAAAGGGTAGAACAAAAGTATGTATTATTTTTATTTTTTTAGTGAAAAAACAAACAAACAAACAAAAAAGATCCCCTTTTATATATTTATGTATATAGTGCTTATGTATATGTGTATAGTTTTTTGCTATTTTATTCTATTTTATTTTATTCTATTGAATTTTAGTTTTTAGTTTAGTTATTTGTTCTTACTCATCCTTTTCATTTTTTCTCTGTATTGAGCTGCTGTAATGCACAAATTTCCCCGTCGTGGGATTATTAAAGTTTTATCTTATCTTATCTTTTGACATGATGAATACATTCAGTATTGTAGAATGGTCTTAGACAATTGATCTCTTAATGCAACATGCAGCAAATATCATTTTTACAACTGTATTTGTGGAAATGCTGTAATAATTTGCTGATTTTGTTTATAAGTAAAATTTAGTAGCAAAGCATTTGTTAACAGTCCCACCCTGGGACACAGATTCATGCAGCATAACCCTGTGAAAGTATACTCCTGGTCTTGCTGCTCACACAGCGTGCCAACTTTAGCTTTACAAACTGTGGACAGAAAATTGTTAAATCTGCTCAGTTGTAGCTGCACATTCTACTCTCATCACCACACCTTCACACAAATGTCTGAGGAAGCTGAAAACAGACACCAGGTTGGAGCCAGTCTGGGCATGCCTCAGACTTTAAAAAGGAGAGGGACAAATTTACATTTTTTTTATTACACCTTCTACAATTTAAAAAGAAAATAACTTGAATAAAATTGAATGCTATGATAATCCTAAATTATTTATGCATAAAGTTTGTGTTTTAATTGCTGAACGGACTGCATCTCCATTTACCAGTGAACTGATTTTGAAAAAATTTGTGGTCTTAGGGCGCCTCCTCTGGTGGGTTTGTATTACAGGGGTTAGTGCTTTGAGGGGTTTTTGTTAAGGGCTGTTGGTGCTTTGTGTTACTGTGGCTCTCGGGCACAGTAATACACAGCAGAGTCTTCAGGCTGCACATTCTGTCCAGTTAAAGTCACTGTGTTGCTGGAAGAGTCTGTGGAAATGCTGAACTTGCTTTTAAGTGAATCTTTGTAGTATGTTGTAGATCCAGCAGATGCCATTCCAATCCATTCCAGTCCTTTCCCTGCAGGCTGTCTGATCCAGTTGGTCCAGTAGCCACTAACAGAATAAGAGACCTGACAGGTGAGGGTCAGACGTTGACCCGGCTGCACAGTCTCAGAGGCCGGCTGGGTCAATTGTTCACACTTCACACCTGTTAAAAGAAATATTTTGTGACAAATTACAGGTTATGTTACAAAACAAGAACTGATGAATACTGCACATCTAAAGAGACTCACATCCAGCTGCTAAGAGCAGGAACAGAACTACAGAAAACATGTTTTTTGGTGAAAGTGACATAATGAGATCTCCACACCACAGTCTGCTGTGGAGTTTTATAGCTGAGTAACACAGGAAGTCAGTGAGTTTGCATAGAAAGGCATAAAGCATTGATCAGGGACTGACTGAAGACTGCTGAAGAAGCTTCCTCTGATGGACAACATTAAACATGTTTGGGAAATTCACATATGAGATTCTAAGTAAATAATTACTCAACTGTAAGACAAAAATCAAACAGGTGTCTTCTGGTTGTAGTTACATATTATAACAGTTGATTATACTGCATTATATTTTAGAACAATCCCAAGCAATGAGGTAGAAGAAGACCACTAATGTTATATATATTAACGTTATATTAGACTGCTGTGATACACAACAATGTACACTGTATTCAATAAAGTGACAGTACATTTGGTTTATTTTCACATCATTGAAACTCCTGTATTATATCTATTTATGTGCTCCAGGCATTAATATAAAACTGTGACTCAAAGAAAGTCATTTAAATAGAGTAAAGGTTTTCTGTGACTAGTTTTAAAATCACACAGAAGAGCAGAAAAAGAAATTCAAATGGTAGAGACATACTCTCCTCCAACTTTTTGAAATGTGTTTTTGTGAGAAAGAGCAAGTAAATAATCAAGTAGATGTCAGATGTCTGGATCAACCTTTAAATGAGGATTCAGTAACATTTAGGTAAGATCAGTGTTTATGCCACTCGACTCCCGCAGTGATTAAACAGAGACAGAGATGACACTGGTTCAAATCTTATTGCGTGACCTACTTTAAATTTTAATAGAATCATTCAAACTTTTTTTTTTCTAAAGAAAGTTCACATTTCTACTTTGTCTGGTTCTCCATATCCAGGGGTGTGTAGTTAAAAGGGAAATGCAGGTATTTTGAAATTAATATTGTCTATGGGGTTTATCTTATATATGAGTGTGGAATCCATCCAGATTAAATGAATCAAGTATGTTGTGGCAATTTCTGAAAAGAACTGTCAGAGAATTAGCCTGCGTTCATCCACCCAATCCACTCCAGAGCTCTCCCCAACCTCTGTCATATCCAGGGAATATTGTAGCTTGTAGGCTATAATCACCTATGAAATCTGAAAATGAAAAGCTTTGGAGTCTATGGCAACTCAAAGAAATATACTTTGAGTTTTCAGGCCTGTCCTTATGACCCTGTGTATTCAGTCATTTATAGGATGTTAAATGAGAGGCTGTAAAAGTCAACACGTGTGACTCTCCAGGAGGACATTCCAGTTCCTGTTTCTCTTAAAAAAGAGCATCACTTTCTCTCAGGAAAACTGCTCTCAGGTCATTTCAATTTCTCATGTTGAACCAAAGCTTAAAAATATTTTTGGATTCTGAGTATCCAGCCAAAGAAGTTACTTATGAACATTTTAGAGCTTGATTTTCTTTTTGGAAAAGTCCATCTAATATATAAGGTTTGTATCGTGGCTGTTTGTTGACATAAGTTGATAGCTGAAGTGGCAATGTAGTCACATCTTCACTGATGCTGCTCCAGTCCTTACCTTAGAAACAAACAGAATAAAGTTCAGGAAATCCTATTTTCCCTACTTTAGAGTTACAGTTTTTGTATTTTTAAAAATGTGCAAAATGTTCTGTAACAAATAAAATGAAAATATGTTTAAATGAGATCTTTTTATAAGGGAGCGAAAAGAGCTCCCTCTGTGGGAGCAACTCAGACACATTATTATTTTAGAAAACAGCTTACAATATTATGACATCATGATTTTAACTATTATGTCTGATAATCTGTACATAAGACACAGACAGTATTTCTGAAAAAAAGTATTTTCTTTGCCAATTTTTGTGTTTTGTAACTGTGAATTTTAACTTCTGTTCTGAAATAAATACTTTCAAAAGAATATTGATGCATTTTATGCTAAAAAAAAAAAAGGTTTACATCATCGCAGTTAAGAAATAACTTGTCTTATTTTAGATTCATGTTTTGCATCAAATTTGAACTTCACAATCAGTCAGAGAGGGGAAAGGTTGTCCTCAGCCTCCAGACTCTTAATTAGTGTTCAGCAAACATTTCCATTGTGTGTTAAAGTGATCTCACTCATGTTCTCACAGGATCAGATCCTTTGAAATGAAGCTCAGAAAAGGTCTTCTGTCCTCTCACTGACTTCACAGCCTTATGAATCATATTTGCTGTATAAATATTTACTGTAAACTGTTAATGATTTTATTTGGAAACATCTCTATCATCTTAGTTATTTTAGATCATGGCTGCCATTAAGCTCTGAAGGTCTTTCAGTGAATAAGGTATTTATTCTAAATTTGTACATTTAAAGATGAAACCTGATTAAATCAGTTGTCACAGAACCAGCAGTTTATTTTTGCTAATACCTTTTTTCATACACTCTTCAGTTGGCTTTAGTTTTGTTGGGCAGAAAACTACACAGAGTATGGCACCAGGTACTCTCACTTCCTCCCACAGCCCAAAGATACGTTTGTTAGGTTCATTGTTTTCTTTCTCTCTGTTTCAGCCCTCTTATTGACTCATGAGCTCATCAGGATATCTGCCCCTCAGATGTAAGTGAATAGATTATTTACAATAATTATCTCACTGATGTTTAAATGCTTATCATTTTTACTGTTATTGATCATCTTACTTTAAGAGTAATAATTAATCCATCCATCCATCCATCCACCAGCTGTCATAGGGTGAGAGGCAGGGTACACCCAGGTACAGGCTACAGTGATATTAAATAAAATAATGCTAAAATTATGTTTAAATTAAAATGGAATACAATTTATGATACAATAAAATAGCAAGAGAGAGACAGAACTATATAGGATTTTGTACAGCTGTTGAAAGGGGTTCAGTCACTGTGGCTCTCGAGCACAATAATAAACAGCAGAGTCTTCAGTCTTCAGACTGTTCATCTGCAGATACAGCTGCTGTCTGTTGTTGTCTTTGGAGATGGTAAAGCGGCCTTGAAATGACTGAGAGTAGTAGGTGGTGCCCCCATTGCTGCTAATATAAGCAATCCACTCCAGTCCTTTTCCAGGAGCCTGTCTGATCCAGTGCATCTCATAAAAGCTTCATCTGCCCAGTAGACAGTTAAAAGAAGGAGTCTTGTCCTGTAGTCCAAGTTAAACTATTTTCTGCCAACCTCTCTGTTGTGATTTATCAGGGGATACCTGAACTCCACTGATCTTAGTTGCTGTTCTCAATGAATGTGCATGATTCATTTTAGTTTGTCATGTTCTCAGAGGTCTGATGAAACAGTGGCTCTCGTCATAGGAAGAGCTGAGTGTTTAAGGGCACAAGATAAGATAAAGTCTTTATTAATCTCAAAAGAAATTCTTGTACCTTTTACAGTCCAATAAAAAATAGAAAGGTGGACGGTCTAAAAAGGTTGGGATTCATTTACTGAATTTCTCTCTACAGCATGATGCTGTAATCTGTCATGTTTATATTACTTATAATTGCAACCGTGACATGTTTCAGTGTACAGACTTTATATTCAAATATTCAAAAAATTTTATTGTCATTCTTCTCGTGTAAAATATGATAGGAACAAAAATCAGTCTGAGGTCCCTCCAGTGCAAGTTGCCAAAGAAACTATGTACAGTGTACATTTACAAATAAATAGAATAATTTATTTAATTTTTTATGTGAGGCATCTGCAAAAGACGAGAGGCAAGTACAGTAGGCTGTATATTTTGTACTTTTACTGTCACTGGAAGAGTTTTAGTAAAAGCTGAAGTTGTTCTTTAGTGAATCTTTATATCATATAGAAGATCATATAGATAGATTTGTTTCACCTGAAAGATTTAGTTCATAATATTGTATAAAGCAAATAATTAGTGACAATAATGTCAAATTGTTTAAAGTAATCATTAAAAAAATCATTTGCAATCATAAATTGCTCTGGCATTAATCATAATCTCATAGACACAAAAGGAAACCTGAATCACTGAATATCTCACACACAGCTGATCGTGACAGTGAACAGCACAGTGGTCTGAGAGCGCCTCCTCTGGTAGCTTCTTGTTAAAACAGTTCAGGCTGTGAGAGGTTTTTGTCCAGGTCCCCTGATGGATTGTGTTGTTGTGGCATCTGGCACAGTAATACACAGCAGTGTCATCAGGCTGCACATTCTGTCCAATTAGAGTCACGATTCTGCTGGAAGGATTTAAGTCAATACTGAATTTGTTCTTTAGTGAATGTCTCTGGAGCTTGAAAAAAGGCGACTGGACTTCTTTTTGTTTCTTGAAGACATTTCACCTCTCATACGAAAGGCTTCTTCAGTTCTCAACCAAATGGTGGAGAGACCAAGGGACTACACCTGTGGGTGTAGTCCCTTGGAGGTGGTTATGACCCTCGTGTAAACACATGTGCCAAAGTGTGAAGGAGGCGTGGGTCATTTCAATCAGTTGTTTCAGTTGAAACCAATTTAGGACTTTGCTCTGTTGTTTCATGTGGCCTATTGAGGTCACTGGAACAAAGGTGTGAATGGGGGTTGAGACGTCTGGGAAGGGAGCTCAGGACAGCACTGTAAGCGGGGGAAAGTTGGTGACGTAATCCACCTCCTCTGTTCAATGATGGTTGTTCACAGTGGACATAGATGGCTTCTTTCACTCCTCTTTCAAACCATCTGTCTTCCCTGTCCAAAATGTGAACATTGGCATCCTCAAAAGAGTGCCCTTTTTCCTTCAGATGCAGATGTACTGCTGAATCTTGTCCTGTTGTTGTGGCTCTTCTATGTTGTGCCATTCGTTTGTGAAGAGGCTGTACCTCCAATGTAGAGGTCTGAGCACTCTTCACTGCACTGAACAGCATACACTACATTGCTGATCTTGTGTTTGGGTGGTTTGTCCTTGAGATGAACCAGTTTTTGCCTTAGGGTGTGAGTTGGTTTGAAGTATGCTGAGATGTCATGCTTGGAGAAAATTCTTCTGAGTTTCTCTGACAAGCCTGACACATATGGGATGTCAATGTTCTTCCTCTTGTCCTTCTTATTCTCTGTAGTTTGTGTTTGGCCTTCATTCCTGTGCATCTTGGCTGATTTGATGAAGGCCCAGTTGGGGTAACCACACTTTTAGACCTCTGCCTTATCACAACATATTTCAAATACAACGATGGATTCTACAGACAGAAACATGGATGTGCCATGGGCTCCCCAGTGTCTCCCATTGTAGCCAACCTTTACATGGAGGAAGTGGAAAGTAAAGCTCTTGGTTCTTTCAAAGGGATGGCACCTAGCCACTGGTACAGATATGTAGATGACACCTGGGTCAAAATCAAAACCCAAGAAGTAGAAGCCTTCACTCGTCACATTAACTCAGTGGATAAATACATACGTTTTACCAGGGAGGACACCAGAGATAACACGTTACCATTCCTGGACTGTGCGGTGCTTATCAAGGAAAATGGAAGCCTCAATATTGAAGTTTACCGGAAGCCCACACAAGTGACGTCTTTATAACTGTGTCTCTGGAAAGAAACGTAGTTTGCATAAAGATTTGAAATTTTATGGTCACTTGAGTACCAAGTCCTAATTGCTAATATCTGTAGTTATTTATAATAAAAGTCATATATTTCAGTAGTAAAATCATCAAACAGAAATGAAAATATTTTATAATTTTAAGTCTACTAGAGGATATGAACGCTGCCAGATACAGCTGCTATCTGTTGTTGTCTCTGAAGATGGTAAACATACCTTGAAATAACTGAGAGTAATGAGTAGTTTCCCTACTGTTGTAAACATAAGCAATCCACTCCAGCCCTTTTCCAGGAGCCTGTCTGACCCAGACCATAGCGTGGCTGCTGAATGTGACTCCAGAGGATATCGGCTCTCCAGGCCTTTCAGATTCTCTCAGAGTTTGACTACCACCACCTCCTAAGACATTTGAAAAATCCAACAAATTAATTTGGGTCACAAATAGGAACAAAGTATATCAAAACTGAGGTCTTGACTTTTTAATTCCAATAATAAAATAATATTTATTAAACAATAAATAAATAAAAGTAACAGCAGCTCATATAGAATCAAACGCCAAGCAAAAAAGGTGAGTCTTCAGAGCAGATTTAAAAATGGCCAGAGAAGAAGCCTGTTTAATGTACAGTGGCAAAGCGTTCCAGAGTTTTGGAGCTGCCACAGCAAAGGCTCTATCCCCTCTGAGCTTCCTTAGAGTCCTAGGCACATCCAGGTACAGTTGACTAGCTGATCTGAGAGGTCGGGAAGGAGAGTGTTCAATTCAGTTCTGCTCAGTTGCCCAGAAGCCTCTGCTGAAAGTTGAACTGTGAGACAAGACAGTGAGCTGTGTATGAAATCTGTTTAAATTAAGAAATTAATGCAGAGTGTCATATAATGAAGATCTGTGTACATACTGTGAAACTCAAAACCTTTATGTGACTTGCTTAAAATTATACTTATTTAATTATGTACTTTCCCTCTATGCATGTATGTATTTTATGTAAATTTTATGTGCCTGAATTTTCTTTCTGCCAGTACTTCATCCCTGAGGCAATGACCACATTGGCATGTTGCTTCTAACTGTTGCCTCTAACCTATACAGTTAGGTATATGTTAATTGATGTGTTATAGGGTTGTTACTGGTGGATGGTGATGATCTGTTTCACTGCTTTCCATAGTTTATTAAAAACAACATTAACTAAACATAAACACACAGTTCTTCCTCGTATGTATCAACATGAGAAAAGTAAGTGGAGAGGATTTTGTACAGCTGCTCAGCCAGTGCCCGTCACTGTGTGGCTTGCATGCCGAGCACAATAATAAACAGCAGAATCTTCAGTTTTCAGACTGTTCATCTGCAGATACACCTGCTGCCTGTCGTTGTCTCTGGAGATGGTGAACCGGCCTTGAACTGACTGTGAGTAGTATTTGCTAGTAACATCAATAGTGGCGACCCACTCCAGTCCTTTTCCAGGAGCCTGTCTGACCCAGCCCATTAAGTGGCTGCTGAATGTGAATCCAGAACCTGTGCAGATCAACCTGTGAGCCTCTCCAGGCCTTTTAACCACTGGTTCAGATTCTGTCAGAGTCTGACCATCAACACCTGTCAAGACAAGACAATTGTCACACTTTGTAAATTGTTTACTTCAAGACAAATTTGACTCAACAAAGACAAAATATCTCACCTGCCCATAAAATGATAAAAACCAACAGTCCTGTTCTTACATCCATCATGTCAAAGTGAGTGACCACTTGTCTCTGTCAGTCCCCCTGCAATCACCTAAGTGGGCTTAAGACATCCAGGTTTTGCATTGACTCCTCCTCACAGAATTTTATTTATTTTTTTTTGTAATGAGACTTTTGTTCCACAAATACAAAAGTTTTATTAGCTCACATATACGGGCTACAACTGGTTTATTTTACAATCTAGCTACTCACTGTAATCGTACTGTATGCTATAACTGCTTATTTCAGAAATAGAGATTATTTACTATCATTACACTCATTACAAATATAAAACATAAATATTGATGAAAATAGGTGTGTGTGTGTGTGTGTGTGTGTGTGTGTGTGTGTGTGTGTGTGTGTGTGTGTGTGTGTGTGTGTGTGTGTGTGGTGACCCTATAATATTTAGTCTCTGTTTGCTTGATAACTTTAAGAAGTAAAGAGGTTTTTGTTGGTGATGGTTTGTGTAGCTCTGTGTCAGGCACAGTGATGCACAGCAGTGTCTGACTATTGAAGGTAACTCTTTTGCTGGCACAGTCTAATATATTGAACTTGTTCTTCAGTGAATCCTTAATGTTTGTGCCAATATTAATCTGCTCCAGATGCAAGGTTGTTCAAGTAGTAGTTTATGTTTATGTTATCATCTTCAGAATAAGCATTATATTATATTCTGCACAAAAGGGTGATATTTTTCATTTTTCTGTAACCGTCCTGCAGACTCTTTAACTTTACACTCACAAATCTTGCGTATGACTGTAAGGTAATAAGAGCTGAAATATCAGATTAGAAAATGGACAGATGAATTTCATGTCTTAAATTTGACTTTAATCTGCAGTTTGTCTGTAAGAAAAAATAAAAACTTAAACTTTATCTGGCAGTGTGGTCATGGAAAACACATGATTTTGTTGCGACAACACCACCTGCAGGTATTTCACCCCAGGAAATCTAAGGGTTAAATGCTATAATAATAAAGAAAGCCTGCACAGGTTTGAATACACAGAGGCAAGAGATGCGGTTTCATATATAAATATAGCTTTATTCAAAATTCTCAACATTAAAACAATACGAAGCTGTTTAGTTAAAACCTTGAACAAAGTTAATCACTGTAGCATCTATAGATGGTAGTGTAGTACCGTCTATAGGCCTACATGCTGCCCTAACTCAACTGTGATGACACAATTGAGTTTGATCCAAACACTCAGGAATGCAGGTCACAAAGTTAATGGAGATCTTCATTACTGAACTTAAAATGAACTTTTCTAAATGTACTCAGTTAGACAGAATTATTACTTTAATAAGAACATGTTTGATATTAGTATTTAGTATTATTTATGCATTTTTTTCTTACAAATAATGTCTTTTGGGATTTTTTTTTTTCACACTTTTACTGCTACATGGACTGCCTCCCCCTACAGCAGTGATCTATGTTAAGAAATTATCAGTGGTCCAAAGGCTCCTCCTCTGGTGAATTTAACTGTTGAGGCTCTGAGGGGTTTTTGTTAAGGGCTGCTGATGCTTTGTGTTACTGTGGCTCTCGGGCACAGTAATACACAGCAGAGTCTTCAGGCTGCACATTCTGTCCAGTTAAAGTCACTGTGTTGCTGGAAGAGTCTATGGAAATGCTGAATTTGCTTTTAAGTGAATCTGTATAGTGTGTTGTAGATCCAACTCCCATTCCAATCCACTCCAGTCCTTTCCCTGCAAGCTGTCTGATCCAGTTGGTCCAGTAGCTGCTAACAGAATAAGAGACCTGACAGGTGAGGGTCAGACGCTGACCTGGCTGCACAGTCACAGAGGCCGGCTGGGTCAACTGTTCACACTTCACACCTGTGTGAAAAAAAAATGTTCATGACAAATTACAGGTTATGTTACAAAACAAGAACTGCAGAAAATTGCACATCTAAAGAGACTCACATCCAGCTGCTAAAAGCAGGAACAGAACTACAGAAAACATGTTTTTTGGTGAAAGTGACATAATGAGATCTCCACACCACAGTCTGCTGTGGAGTTTTATAGCTGAGTAACACAGGAAGTCAGTGAGTTTGCATAGAAAGGCATAAAGCATTGATCAGGGACTGACTGAAGACTGTTGAAGAAGCTTCCTCTGATGGACAGCATGAAAACATTTGTCTTCTGGTTATAGTTACATAACAGTTGATTATACTGCGTTATATATTAGCATAAGTCAAAGCAATAAGGAAGAAGAGGGCTATTAGTGTTATTTATATTAACTTTATACATGTATTAGACTGTTGAGGTAAACAACAATTGAAACTGTGTTCATTAAAGTGACAGTACATTTAGTATACTTTCACATTATTGAAATTGATATATTTGTTAAGCTTTATGTATTATAAACACATAAATACAAAACTGTGACTCAAAGAGGGTCATTTAAATTTTAAGTTTCCAGTGACTAGCTTGCAAAAGTACACAGAAGAGCAGGACAAAATTAATTCACATGGTAATGACATACTCTACTCCATCTTTTTGAAATGTGTTTTTATGAGAAATCATAAGTAACTAAAAAAAATGCTGTCAGATGTCTGTATAAACATTTAAATGAGTCCAGGATTCAATAACATTTAGGTAAGATCAGTGTTTATGCCACTCGCCTTCCACAGCCAATTAAACAGCCACAAAGATGTCAGTTTCACATCTTATTGTGTGATCCTAAATTTTACTAAAATACTTTATTAAAAAAACTTTATTAAAGGTTTGAATTTAATTATTTTTTTTTTTTTTTTTTTTAAAGTTCAGATATTTACTTTGTCTGGTGATCCATACTCAGGGGTTTGTGGTTAAATGGGGAGTGCAGGTATTTTTTAGGTTTAATATTAAGACCATTATTGTCTATGGGATTTATCATATACATGAGCGTGGAATCCCAGACCAAATTAATCATACATGTGATTTTTGTACAGTGGTAATTTCTGAAAAGAGGTGGCATAGCTAGCAGAGGCTGTTCCTGTGTTCATCCCCCTAATCCACTCCAGAACTCTCCCTGATCTCTGTCATATCGAGGGAATATTGTAGCTTGTAGGGCTATAACCAGATGGGATACATGAAATCGTCACTCTCTCCCCAGATCTTTTCATCTCAGAAGTAAAATGCTCTAACTCCTGCAAAAAGAAAGAAGAAAAGAAAAATAGTAATCATCATTGACCAGACATGTCTTCGTATGTTTCCATGCCATAGAAACAAATAATAATGAATAAACTACAGGAAATCATATGTTCCATAATTTTGATACTTTCTAATCAGAGTGTTTGTACTGTATGGTTAAAAGTCTCCAAGATGTTCTGTAACAAATTAAATGTTAACTGGCGGTGGTGTTTATGAGGCAACAAAACTGTGCATAGGGCTCCCTCTACAGGAAGAAATTGGTATTCAAAGACTCAGTTACATGGCTTTTAAGTATTTTGGCAAGCAGATGGGGCAATACCATAAGTAGTCTAGTTTTGCTAATATGTCTAATAATCTGTAAGTAAGACATAGTATTTTTAAAAATAAATAAAAAAATGTAGCGCTCAGCGTCTTTACCTCACCAATTTATGTATTGTGCAACCGCTCTCATTGAAATTCACTGTTTATTTTACCTTCAGTTCTCTGGCTAATACATTCAAAAGAAGTGGTACACTTAGTAATATTTATTGATTTCATCATCTGAGTGGGCATTTTTTGCCCTTAGCTTTCTGATCCTTATTTAGTCTTCCAGCAGGCATGTTTATGTTGTGGTTAAACATGTTCTTCTAGGAGTGAAGCAGTTCTCTAAATTGATGATATGGGAGTGGATCAGATAATACCTGTAGGATTTGTTACAGCTGCTGAATCAACTTCTCTCACTGTGGATCTCGAGCACAATAATAAACAGCAGAATCTTCAGTCTTCAGGCCGTTCATCTGCAGATACAACTGCTCTCTGCTGTTGTCTCTGGAAATGGTAAACCTGTCTTGGACTGTCTGTGAGTAGTATTTGCCACTACTATCACCATCAGTAGCAATCCACTCCAGTCCTTTTCCAGGAGCCTGTCTGATCCAGGCCATCCACCAGCTGCTGAATGACAGTCCAGAGGTTGTGCAGGTCAGTTTGTGAGACTCTCCAGGTCGTTTAACTGCTGGTTCAGATTCTGTCAGAGTCTGACTATTAACACCTGTCAAGATAAAAAAAAAAAAAAGAGAGAAAATCAATAACATGCATGATTTAAAAGTGTGAAACAAAATATTTTAACCAAAAAACCCCAACTCTTCACCTGCTAAGCAGAGAGTTAAGAGGAGCAGTCCCGTCCAACAGGCCATCATGTTAAGATGAGAGTCCACTGTTCTCTGTCTTCATCTCTGCAGTCAGATATGAAGGTGTAGAAGCTATCAGTGCTTTTGCATTGGCTCCTCCTCTTTGAGGTATGCAACTAGACTGGGCTTAACATTCAGATACTGTGAGGTAAAAACTTTATAATTAAACAGTGAAAGACAATTCAGGGTTGTTTAAATTAAGTTTATGTAAAATGAGTTTCCCAAATATTTGCTTCACTTTCAGAGAGAAATAGAAAGGGTGAAAAGGGTAGAACAAAAGTATTTATTATTTTTTTCTTTTTTACTGAAAAAACAAAACGAACAAAGACTCCTTTTTAACATCTGCCACGACCACACATCCACAATCGTAAAATGGTCTTTGACTTTGAGAGTTTATCTCTTAATCGAACATGCAGTAAATATACTTATTACAACTGTATTTGTGGAAATGCTGTAATAATTTGCTGATAAATAAGGTTTAGCAGCAGAGAATTCCTTAACAGTCCCACCCTGGGACACAAAGTCATGCAGCATAACCCTGTGAAAGTATACTCCTGGTCTCACTGCTCACATGGCGTCTCAACCTTAGGTTTACAAACTGTGGACTGAAAATTGCTAAATCTGCTCATTTGTAGCTGCACATTCTACTCTCATCACCACACATTCACACGTCTGAGGAAGCTGAAAACAGACACCAGGTTGGAGCCAGTCTGGGCATGCCTCAGACTTTAAAAAGATCACCAAATTTAAATGAGTTTCTTTTTAATTATTATTTTTTTATTTCACCTTCTATGACTTAAAATGAAAAAACAAACTTGAATAGAATTGAATACTATGATAATCCTAAATTATTCATGCATAAATTTTGTGCTTTAGTTATTAAATTTTCTGTGGTCTGAGGGCTCCTCCTCTGGTGGGTTTGTATTACAGGATTTGGGCTCTGAGGGGTTTTTGTTAAGGGCTGCTTATTTTTGTGTCAGTGTGTCAGTGTGGCTGTCGGGCACAGTAATACACAGCAGAGTCTTCAGGCTGCACATTCTGTCCAATTAAAGTCACTGTGTTGCTGGAAGAGGCTGCAGAAATGCTGAACTTGCTTTTAAGTGAATCTTTGTAGTCTGTGGAAGATCCAGCTACTCTTCCAATCCACTCCAGTCCTTTCCCTGCAGGCTGTCTGACCCAAGCTGTGTAGTAGCTGCCCACAGAATAAGAGACCTGACAGCTGATGGTCAGACGCTGCCCTGGCTGCACAGTCACAGAGGCTGGCTGTGTCAGCTGTTCACACCTCACACCTGTATGAAAGAAAAAATGGTTTGTGATAAACATGAAGTTATGTAACAAAAATTAACCACTGACTATGATAAATGTGCAGAGACTCACATCCTGCTGCTAAGAGCAGTAACAGAACTGAAAGCAGCATTTTTGATATGTGATATGCTGAGAAGTCCACTGTGAAGAGTTTTTATAGCTGAGTAATACAGGAAGTAAATGAGTTTGCATAAAAACAGACATAAAGTATGAATGCTGGTCTGAGTGGAAGCAGCTGAAATAAACAACTGTGACATGCTGATATGATCTTTCATAACTCAATAGTAATGCATGAATGAAACAAATACAGTAAACCAGCAGGTTTACATGTCATAATTATTTTTACTAATACTCAGCAGTAGTTTCAGTTAATGATGTTAACCAGAGCCAGTTTTGACAATTAAACAAAAAAAAACATAAAAAGATGAAAACAACAGTTCAAACTTTGAAAGGTCAAAGAAATGTCTAAGACAATAATAGGCTCGTCATTAAATTAACCCTAGTGAATGTATAAACAAAATGGTAAAACCAGACTTTAAAAAAAAGAAAAAAAATTATCTATTTGCCTTTGTTGTTATTATAAGTCTTTTTTTGAATAAAGGGAGTTGGACCCCCCCAGAGTGAAGATGTGGGTGGAGGCTTGAACAGGGCTCTAAGTGACCTGGGTGAGGCAGAAATGGGGAGGAGCTACACAACTGAGTCTGAAAGACAGAATGACAGAAGAGCACTGAGATTCAAAGTCCACAGACTGGATGCTGATTGGCTTGCAAAAGGCGGGCAAGAGAATTAACGGACTGTCAGTATTTGTTGGATATTGAGGTGGACATTCACAACTTTTCACACCTGTTAATAGAAAAGCATATTTTATAACAATAACATGCTTGATTCTGATAAGGAGAGACTCACAACAGCAGCAGCAGAGCCACAGAAAACATGATTTATGTTTACTGTGTGTCAAAGTGGCAAACAAAGAGACTCACATTTCTTTTTGTTAGGAGGCAGAACGCAGTTAGTTTTAAAGAAGAAAGTTTTTGTGTCTTTCTTTTTTTCTTTTTTTTTTTAGATGAAAATGTAATTAATAAATAACAAATGCACATAAATATTGTATACTTATTTCTGTTTTTATAATCATGAACCCTCTTAAACTCATCAGTGGTCTATGGTTGTTTGATAAACATTCAGGCAGTGAGGGGTTTTTGTTCAGGTCTACAGCTGGTTTGTGTTAGTGTGGTTTCTGGCACAGTAATACACAGCAGAGTCCTCAGGCTGCACATTTTGCCCATTTAGAGTCACTGTGCTGCTGGAAGAGTCTAAGTCAATACTGAACTTGTTCTTTAGTGAATCTTTGTAAGTTAAAGATTCACCAATTCTGCAACCAATCCACTCCAGTGCTTTCCCTGCAGGCTGTCTGATCCAACCTGTCCAGTAGCTGCTCACAGAATAAGAGACCTGACAGCTGATGGTCAGACGCTGCCCTGGCTGTACAGTCACAGAGGCCGGCTGTGTCAGCTGTTCACACTTTACACCTGTAAACAGAAAAGAATATTTCACAGTAAATCATCAAATTGTGCGATTAAAGACAAATTGGTGAGTATGACGAATCCAGAGAGACCCACATGATCCAGCTGCCAACAGCAGCAGCAGAGTTACACAAAACATGATTCACGTTAAAGCTGACGTTCCGTAATCTACACACAAAAAATGTGAAGAGTTTTTATTGCTGAGTAGCAGGAGATCTCACTGAGTTTGCATAGAATCAAACACCTCAGTGTTGATATAATTGGAGCCAATAGAAGAGCCTGTTAGGTACCATGATATATAAGCACCAGATAAACTTGTCAGAGATCATCTTTGCCTCACATTTGTTTAACTGTATCATTTATTCACACTTTATTTTATTGCCCCTGCAGTAAAACAGAAGATGTAATTACTTTGGTTTTCTCATATAAAATCCCTGTATGTCTGATTTTTGAATTACTGCTGAATTGCTCACACATGCCACACATGCTTTGCAGCGTAACGAATTACAAATACTTTGTTACTGTACTTAAGTAGATTTTTCAGGTATCTGTACTTTACTTGAGTATTTGTTTTTCTGACTACTTTTTACTTTTACTCCCTACATTTTTACAGTACAGTAAGTATCTGTGCTTTCTACTTCTTACATTTTCAAAACACACTCGTTACTTTTAAACACGTCAGAAAGATGTTTGCATTTCCGGTCAGTGCGCCGTCAAACATCAAACGATCTGAGCCTAAACGGAGGAATAATAACACATAAGAACCAATCCTCCATCACCGGGGCTTATCGGGTACAATGGGATTGAAAACGCAAACACAAATAATTTATTTATCATTTACAGCGCTATAATCAAGTCAAAGTCAAAGTCAACTTTATTGTCGAATCTGCAATATGTATAGGACATACACAGGATCGAAATTCCGTTACTCTCAGACCCATGAACAATAAACAGTAAACATTTAACTAACCAATAATACTAACATAATAAATAAAAAAGAAAAATACGGTACCATCCTAACTGTAAAATATAAACTATAGCAGTATAAACATATAAATATAAAAGTATATATATATATATATATATATATATATATATATATATATATATATATATATATATATATATATATAAGATAAGATAAGATAGATAAGATAGTGTTTATTTGTCACATGCACAGTTATACACAGTACAATGCACAGTGAAATGTATTTTGTACCTGCAACCTTATATACACACACATATAAATAAGAAGAATAAAAATAAAAAAAAGTAATTCACACTATACACTATACTCTATATACTATACACTATACACACTTTTTAAATTATAATATTTACACTGTGCAATAATGGTCCAGTTAGGGCTCAGAGTTGAGCAGACGGATGGCTTGTGGGTAAAAACTCTTCTTCAACCTTTCAGTCTTAGTCGTCAGGCAGCGGTAACGCCGGCCTGATGGGAGCAGGGAGAAGAGAGAGTGTCCGGGGTGGCTGGGCTGTTTTAGGATCTTCATGGCCCTCAGCCTGCACTGCTTGGTGTAAATGTCCTGCAGGTTGGGGAGGGTGGTTCTGATGGTCCGTTCAGCTGAACGAACCACCCTTTTTAGGGCCATGAAGTCCTGCTTGGTGCAGTTTCCCATCCAGGTGGTGATGCTCCCACGCATGATGCTCTCAATGGTGCAGGTGTAAAAGTTCCTGAGCACCTTGAGTGGGAGCTTGAAGTCTCTCAGCCGCCTGAGGAGGTAGAGACGCTGTCTGGCCTTCTTCACAGTGATGTTTATGTGATGAGTCCAGGACAGGTCCTGTGAGATGGTCACTCCCAGGTATTTGAAGGTGTCCACTCTTTCCACCTCAGCACCACTGATGACAAGTGGATGGTAGTCCCTCTGCTGCTTCCTGCTGAAGTCCACGATCAGTTCCTTTGTTTTGCTGACGTTGAGCAGGAGGTGGTTCTCCTGGCACCAGTTCTCCAGGCGGGAGACCTCTCTCCTGTAGGCTGTCTCCTCATTGTGAGAGATTAGTCCCACAACAGCAGTGTCGTCAGCAAACTTGATGATGACGTTGGACTCTGACGTGGCCTCGCAGTCATGGGTGTACAGTGAGTACAGCAGAGGGCTGAGCACACAGCCTTGGGGGGATCCAGTGTTGAGGGTGAGGGAGGATGAGGTGAGGTGACCCACTCGTACCACCTGTGGTCTGCTGGTCAGGAAGCTGTGAACCCACCTGCACAGGGATGGGCCCAGGCCCAGGTCCAGCAGCTTAGAGACCAGCCTGGAGGGAACTATGGTGTTGAATTCTGAGCTGTAATCTACAAACAGCACTCTCACATAGTTCCCCTTACCAGTGTCTATGTGTGAAAGGGTCTTGTGGAGGAGGAAGGATATGGCGTCATCTGTGGATCTGTCTGGCCGGTATGCAAACTGTAGTGGGTCGAGGGTGGTGGGCAGTGAGGAGGTGATGAATGTCTTGATGAGTCTCTCAAAACACTTCATCACCACAGAGGTGAGTGCTATGGGCCTGAAGTCATTGGGGCTGCTGGGGTGTGGTTTCTTTGGGACAGGGACTATGATGGACTTTTTAAAGCAGGTGGGAATCACACACAGTTTCAGTGAGAGGTTGAATATCACTGTAAACACAGGTGCCAGCTGGTCAGCGCAGGTCTTAAGGACACGTCCACTAATACCGTCTGGTCCAGCCGCTTTCCTGGTGTTTACACGTCTAAACGCCCTCCTCACGTCGCGCTCCGTCACAGTGAGTGTCTCCGCCCCTCCGGCCGGGAGCGCAGCGGGCTGTCGGCTTCCCGACTCAAAGCGCGCAAAGAAGATGTTGAGTTCATCAGCCAGAGAAGCGTCGGCACTCACCGGGTGTGTGTGTGGTGCTTTGTAGTCCGTGATGGTGCGTAGTCCCTGCCACAGTCCCCTGGGGTCAGACTGTTGTAGTTGCTGTTCCAGTCTGCGGCCGTAGCGATGTTTTGCCTCTTTCACCGCTCTGCGGACGTTGTATGATGCAACCTTGTAGTCCTCCATGTTCCCAGAGGCGAGGCCGGAGTTGTAGGCAACGGTGCGGGACCTCAGGGCGTCGCGGACAGATTTATCCACCCACGGCTTCTGGTTGGGAAAAGTCCTGATGGTCCTCCTAAGTGAAGTGTCTTCAACAACTTTCCCAATAAATCCCACAACAGTTTCCGTAAACTCCTCGATGTCTCCGCCCGCGCTGCTGCGAAACATGTCCCAGTCGGTTGAATCCAACGCACCCTGCAGAGCGGCCTCTGTTTGATCAGACCACCGTGTCACTTCTCTCACAGCAGGGGGTTCCTGCCTGAGCCGTTGTTTGTATTTCGGCATGAGAAGTACAGAGGTGTGGTCAGACTTCCCAAAAGGCGGAAGAGGCTTTGCTTTGTAGCCATCTTTGAATGGAGAATAGCAGTGGTCTAGGGTCCTCTCTCCTCTGGTGGGGCAGTCGATGTGTTGAATCAATTCCGGTATCAGCTTTTTCAAGTTTGCACTGTTAAAGTCCCTGGCTACGATGAGAGCCGCATCACGCTGGTTAGCCTGATAGGTGGAAATAGCCTCATGTAGCTCGGATAGTGCAGTGTTTGTGTCCGCCTGAGGTGGAATATAGACGGCGCTGAAGATGACCGAAGTAAACTCGCGGGGCAGGTAGTGGGGACGGCATTTCAGGGTTAGGAGCTCCAGGTTAGGTGAACATGATTGTTTCAGAAGGACAACATTCCTACTGTCACACCAGTTGTTATTAATCATTAGGCACACACCTCCTCCTCTTGATTTTCCAGACTCACTCGTTCTGTCCGTGCGATGAACACTGAAGAACTCCGACGGCTGTACGGCGTGGTCCGGTATGAGGGGAGTCAGCCATGTCTCCGTGAGACAGATGATGTTGCAGTCCCTTATGTCCCTCTGAAACTGTATCCTGGCCCTGAGTTCGTCCAGCTTGTTATCCAGTGACTGGACATTAGCCAACAGGATGCTCGGCAGTGGCGTTTGGTGCGCTCTGCGCCTCAGCCTCTCTCTTACGCCGGCTCTTTTCCCTCGGGGCCTTGTCCGTGACCTGGTCCGTCCTTTGTTTGAGCTGGCCCACTGGAAACGCAGTATCTCCCGAGGCCAAGTCGGGTCGGGAGAAAAAGGTGTCAGAATACAGCCAGAGTGCTGTATTCTGATATTAAAAAGAGTCTGTCTGTCATACGTGATATGACACAGAGCAGGCGGAATTATAAAGTCCAAAATTAGAGCTAAACCTAATATATACAAACAAAGCGTAGGAGCAGGTACGACGGCTGCTGACCTCACCGGCGCCATCTTGGAACATCCTCAGTGGCAAATATATATATATACACCCACGTGTAGCGGTCCTGGCATTGATATCTAGATAAGTGGCATATGCAATGAATAAAGTAGATGTACACAGTATATATATATATGGAGACCCTGATATTGACAGTAAAGTGACATGTGCAGTGCATTAAGGCCGATGCTATTCTAAACGGTATTGTAGTATAGACAGCAGTGTAAGTGTAACAGTAGTGCAATTATGAACAGTAGTATAATTGAATGAGCACATAAACTTGAGTTGAGAGAATAACCAGTTCTTAATGAGTTCAGTGTGAAATATGTTATGTGAAAAAGTGTTAAAGTTTGTGTGTTAAGGCAGTAAGAGAGGGAGGGAGGGGGGCAGAGCAGGCAGAGAGTTAAGCATCCTGACTGCCTGATGAACAGAGCTGTCCCTCAGTCTGCTGGTTTGAGCCCAGAGACTCCGCAATCTCCTTCCTGATGGCAGCAGGCTGAAGAAGCTGTGTAGTGGATGTGTAGGATCGCCATGCAGAGGGCTTTCCGAGTGAGGCGGGAACTCTGTAGGTCATGTAGTGAGGGAAAAGAGGTGCCGACAATCTTTTCAGCTGCTCTAACGATGCGCTGGAGAGTCTTACGGCAGGATGCGGTACATGCGCCAAACCACACTGTGATGCAGCTAGTCAGGACACTCTCGATGGCACCTCTGTAGAAGGTGCACATGATGGGGGTTGGAGCTCCAGCTCTTCTCAGCTTACGGAGAAAGTAGAGGCGCTGGTGAGCCTTTTTGGCCAGTGATGATGTGTTCTTGCTCCAGGACAGGTCCTCTGAGACATGCACTCCCAGGAATTTGGTGCTGTTCACTCTCTCCACAGTAGTGCCGTTAATGGTCAGAGGAGCATGCTGGGTGTGCATCTTCCTGAAGTCCACAACAATCTCTTTTGTCTTCTCGACGTTCAGAGAGAGATTGTTGAATCCACACCACAGGGCCAGGCGGCTCACCTCATTCCTGTATTCTGTCTAATCGTTGTTCTTAATGAGGCCCAGCAAACGTATCGTCAGCAAACTTGAAGAAGTAGTTGGAGCTGTATGATGGTGTGCAGTCATGTGTCAGCAGGGTGAATAGAAGGGGGCTCAGCACACATCCTTGGGGGGCCCCCGTATTCAGTGTGATGGTGTTGGATGTATTACTGCCGACCCGTACTGCCTGTGGCCTCCCGGTCAGGAAGTCTAACAGCCAGTTACACAGTGAGGTGTTCAGCCCTAGACTGTCCAGTTTAAGAATGAGCTGTTGGAGGATGATGGTGTTGAATGCCGAGCTGAAGTCAATGAACAGCATTCTGACATAAGAGTCCTTGGTGTCTAGATGAGCGAGGGCTGTGTGGAGGGCGGCGGAGATCGCATCGTCGGTCGAACGATTAGGCCGATATGCAAACTGGAAAGGGTCCAGGGAGACAGGGAGGATGGATTTGATGTGTTCCATGGGTTACAGCGGGCTGGACTGAGTCCGTAATTTGTGCTCGTGGGACATAAACCGCTTAATTACCGCTACTGAAGAGGAGCAAGCATAAAGGGAGTGTAGCAGGTAATTTTAAGTGCAATGTTTCTGAATGCTCAACAAATATCAGCAAACACACAAAAAGTGTGCAGTTTGTCGCACAGTGTGTCAAAGAGAGAGAAGTTCACTCAGAGGTTAGAATTAAAAATAAGGACTGGAAAACAAACTGAAGTATGCTGACTTAATTCAAAGATTGTATGAAAATACTGCAGCTTAGTGTGTAATAAACAGATTAGCTTGTTGTACTGTATTTACAGTAAAGCTCTGTGTTGGTGTACAGAGCTTTACTGTAAAGCTCTGTGTTGGTGTACAGAGGCTGTGTTCATGGTCAGAGTTACAGGTTACATCAGTGCAGCAGAGATGAGTTTGAATCAAAGCTGCTGATGCTGAGATTCATTCACTGAATCCAACATTTCTACAGCCTGTATGCTGTCAGTGTAGGGGATGGAGATCAGCTCAGATAGCTGTGAAATACTGGGTTACATCTTTGTGAATTCACTTCATCCACACAGAGCAGTAAACCTCAGAGCAGCAGCAGCAGGTCAGCTGATCACAGCCTGCACACCAACATCATTTACTGGAGCTCACAATAGAAAGATATGATTCTTCTCCCCATGCAGAACCACTACAGCTGGTCTTAGAGTTCCTCCACCTTCTGAATCCCACTGTAACCCCTGAGTATCCTCATGTTGGTGTTTAGGTGGAGGCACAGTCACCCTCTGCTATGGAGGACACAGAGAACAGAGCTGTGTTTAAATTCCCTTTGACAGTTTGTGTCCTACATAACAGATTCAAGCTGAGTGCATTCATTAGAATTAAAATTTAGATTGGGATAACATTTCTATTCTCATGTATTATTTGATATTACAATAATATATAATGAGGTTCAGTTAGCTTTACAGAAAGATAGCAGGTAGAAACATCCTCCAAAGAACTACTTTTGCTTTATTACTTTGAGTACATTTTAGAGCCTGAACTTTTTACTTTTACTTAAACTGCAGGAATGTCTTAAAGACATAAAGGCCTGGATGACCTTTAATTTCCTGCTTCTAAATTCAGATCAAACTGAAATTCTTGTTCTCGGCCCCACAAATCTTAGAAACATGGTGTCTAACCAGATACTTACTCTGGATGGCATTACTTTGGCCTCCAGTAACACTTTGAGAAATCTTGGAGTCATTTTTGACCAGGATATGTCCTTCAATGCACATATTAAACAAATATGTAGGACCGCTTTTTTGCATTTGCGCAATATTTCTAAAATTAGAAACATCCTTTCTCAGAGTGATGCTGAAAAGCTAATTCATGCATTTATTACTTCTAGGGTGGACTATTGTAATTCATTATTATCAGGCTGTCCTAAAAGCTGCCTGAAAAGCCTTCAGCTGATCCAAAATGCTGCAGCTAGAGTACTGACAGGGACTAGAAAGAGAGAGCAGATTTCTCCCATATTGGCTTCTCTTCATTGGCTCCCTGTTAAATCTAGAATAGAATTTAAAATTCTTCTCTTCACATACAAGGTCTTGAATAATCAGGCACCATCTTATCTCAAAGACCTCATAGTACCATATCACCCCAACAGAGCACTTCGCTCTCAGACTGCTGGCTTACTTGTGGTTCCTAGGATACTTAAGAGTAGAATGGGAGGCAGAGCCTTCAGCTTTCAGGCGCCTCTTCTGTGGAACCAGCTTCCAGCTTGGATTCGGGAGACAGACACCCTCTCTATTTTTAAGATTAGGCTTAAAACTTTCCTTTATGATAAAGCTTATAGTTAGGGCTGGATCAGGTGACCCTGAACCATCCCTTAGTTATGCTGCTATAGGCCTAGTCTGCTGGGGGGTTCACATAATGCACTGTTTCTCATTCACCTTATTTACTTTGTTTATACTCCACTCTGCATTTAATCATTAATTGATATTAATCTCTGGCTCTCTTCCACAGCATGTCTTTCTCTCCCCTCAGCCCAAACCGGTCACGGCAGATGACTGCCCCTCCCTGAGCCTGGTTCTGCTGGAGGTTTCTTCCTGTTAAAAGGGAGTTTTTCCTTTCCACTGTCACCAAGTGCTGCTCATAGGGGGTCGTTTTGACTGTTGGGTTTTCTCTGTATTATTGTAGGGTCTTTACCCACAATACAAAGCACCTTGAGGCGACAGTTTGTTGTGATTTGGCGCTATATAAATAAAATTGAATTGAATTGAATTGAATTGAATCTTCAAGTCAGAGACAGAGAAACTAAAACCACAGAGAGGATAGTTCTTTGAATATGTGACAGTATCATGAAGTTGGCTGAAGATTATCAGTGTGGCAGTAATTTAAGTAAGTAATTTGACTCCAGCATGCTTTAAACAGTTCCTGCAGTCCAAATGATAATATCAGCCATTTTGTTGTTGTTTTTTTTTTTATTACTTCAATAATGACATTTACAGCACAGTGTGTGTCTAAATTGGTATGAGCGATATGAGGCCTGCTGTATCTGCTCTCATTTCTATTCAGGCCCCTAAATTTATCTTTCACTGTATTCACACTTATTGAGACATAATTCTTAATTCATTCCAAATTCATGCCTGAGAGCCTCAGTTTATTTACTACCCACTTGGGTTCATGTTCAGGGCATTGCTCTCAGCTGTTGCCAACTTTCTGATTTATTCTGGGTACTGGGAATAAATCTGTCCAAGAAACAGGCCCTTAGGAAAAAGTTGTTCTTGAACGCTCTCCAAAGCTTTTAATGCTGCTAGAGGGGTAGCAGGAGAGTCAAACCACGATCTGACAGTTTGTTCCTTCCTTCAAATATTACCCATATGAACATTTCCAAAATGAACGCCCCTCCAGGTGGCAGGAAACAAAGCAGTGTGTTATTGTGGTATAAATTACGGGCAACTTTTTAACAGTAACATTTTGCCTGTAAAGTCAGGGTGTAATGTTTAAGCATTTCCTGTGGCAATTAAAACATAACTAAATGGTACACTTACAAAAACATAAGTTGCTGTGTTTGCATTGAAAAAAATAAATAAATAAAGGAAGGCATGGAGGTCAGAATAACTCTGCACCTATGATCTCCCTGAGCAGAAAAAACAATCACTGAGGGAATGGAAATACTTTATTTGCTCTGTTGGCTGCCTGCATGAGCATTTGCTCATCTTGGCTCACGCAGCTTCAAAAACATAGTCACAAGACGTTTGCCTTGCATGAAGGATACAGACAGATTATAATTTTTCAAAAATCACATAAGCACATTCACATTTACAATCATAACAACTGAATAATACTTAAAATCTGCTGCACTATAGAGGAACAAAGCACTATACAAACACCACTTGAAATTAAATTGAGACTGTGTATCAATATATGTATGTATATGAATGAATGACTCAGAATCTGAGATGTTGTGTTTTTGTACAGCATTGCTGCCTCTTGTGTCACTGTGGCCTTCGAGCACAGTAATAAACAGCAGAATCCTCAGCTGTCAAGCTGCTCATCTGCAGATACACCTGCTTTCTGCTGTTGTCTCTGGAGATGGTAAACCGGCCTCTGACTGACTGAGAGTAGTAGATATAGCTACTGCCACTGCTGATATAAGCAATCCATTCCAGTCCTTTTCCAGCAGCCTGTCTGATCCAAGCAGCATCAATATCACCACTGAATCCTGAGTATGTGCAGGTCAGTCTGTGGGATTCTCCAGGCCTTTTAACCACTGGTTCAGACTCAGTCAGTGTTTGACCCTCAGTACCTACAGAAATATTAACAGCTCATTAGTACGATCATGTTTTCTACATTTATGTTTGTCACTCTGACAGATTTTTATATTCTTACCAGCCAAGGTGGAAAACACAATGAAAGAAACAACCAAATAAACAGATGTGATCATTGTAAAGTCAGTTTTCTTCATCCCGTCTCCAGTTTGTCTGTCAGGTTGAGTCTCTGAGCTTTGCTCTGCACCATATATGAAGACATCAGTTTTGCATGGACTCCTCCTCCATCCATCCATCCAGCCTTTTCCATCTGTTCTGCTTATCTGTTTCAGGGTCGCAGGGGGCTGGAGCCTATCCCAGCTGCCTTCCTTAACAAAAAACATAGTTGTGGTTCGTCCACCATCATACCTGCTTATCATAGTTTTTATACACAGACAGCAGTTGCTTTGTGCCAGAAACTTCTAACATTCAACACTATAGAACAAGCGCAGCATCATCTCCTCACTGATCAGGTGAACTTAGAGGTGAATTTAGCTTTTCAAGAACCAGACAATCACTCAAAGGATGCATCAAACAAATTATGATTTTACTTCTTTAACTGGTTGTTTAAATAAGAACACTTCAATAATAAGCTTGCCACATGATTTTAAAAGTTAGTGCTCTAATAGTGTAAACTCACTCATTTATATATTTTTTTCATATTTATCAATTTCAACATGATAGGATGGCCAGCAGCTCCAGAGACACCAGCGGAGGAGGTTGCTGGTGCAAAGAGAGGAGAAGGCTGTAGCTGCAATGGTAGGAACCATCACTGTGACATCATGGTTTGTGAATGAGCTTTCATAAACCCTTTTCAGGCTAGCTTCGTGTGAAACTGCTGGCTTGGTCAATCTATTAAAGTGGAGTCATTCTGTCCTTTAGCAACAGGTCACTTTTACAGGGCTACAATCTTGTCCTTGACATTTTTTGACAGCTCTTTGGTCTCACACATGGTGGTGGAGATCTTTGGAATGGCAGAAACTGATTCTGTGGACAGGTGTATTTTATACATTTATATTAAATCACGAGTATCTGTGATTGATTGACTGATTCTTATCTATCACATGGGCACATGTGGAAACCTGAATTCTGGTTGGGTTGTAAGGTATCAAATGCTTATTTCACTTGAATTTGGTCTTGTACGTTGGTTAGAGTCTACACCTTGACACTGTGACACTGTGACTCTGCAGTTTGTACATGGAGCATTTTCCTGGGATTCCTAGAAAGGATTTGAATCCGATCCGGCTTGGATCTGTCAACACATTTAACATGAATTCAGTAGAATTTTGTACAGCTGCTCAACCAACTTCAGTCACTGTGGATCTCGAGCACCGTAATAAACAGCAGAATCTTCAGTCTTCAGATTGTTCATCTGCAGATACAGCTGCTGTCTGCTGTCGTCTCTGGAGACAGTAAACCTGCCTTGGACTGACTGAGCGTAGTAACTGTTGCCACCATCGTTTCTGACAGTGGCCACTCCGGTCCTTTTCCAGGAGCCTGTCTGATCCAAGCCATCCAATAGCTGGTGAATGTGAATCCAGAGGTTGTACTGTACAGGTCAAACTGTGGGATTCTCCAGGCCTTTTTACCACTGGTTCAGACTCAGTCAAAGTTTGTCCAAAAACACCTGTGAAAAGAAAAAATAAGTTGCGGGTATTAAATTTACAACGTGAGTAAAAATGTAAAACCATTATTGAAAGATGTTCACCTGCACAACATAGAGTTATAAACAGCAGTGCTATACTACAGTCCATCATGTTAAGCTGAGTGTCCACTGTTCTCTGCACCCCATCTGCATTCAGATAAAGCTGAAAGGCATCTTTGTTTTGCATTGACTCCTCCTTGAAGGAAGGACATAACTGAAGCAAATGTAGTAAACTGTGTTTTGACAATGACATTAAATACCCGAAAATGACTCAACTAATGCTATCCTTTCACTTCTCAGTTTTACAAGCGTCACATACAGCAAACCAGTAACTGTAGTGAAAACTATTCATTTGTAAAATAATGCATCTGATTAATACTGAAAAGGCTGGTTTGTCAGAATCTTATTTGTTCTCTTTTTTTTTTTTTTTTTTGCATTCCAAAAATGTCATCAGTTCAAGCAGGTTCTGCTGCAGGTTCTTATCCATGTTATACTGCATGCTTTACACTTCTCTTTTTTTCTATATATTGAAGCACTTTCAGCTTACTTTAACTTGTGTGTGACACAAACTTTGGACTGCCTAAGCTAGCTTTAACAACTGTTTATACTTTACAGGTGTTGCTGCAAACATGTTGAATGGAGCTGAAATGTCAGGATGTGCCATGATCTTGGAGTTAAACTGAGGATCCAGCAGCAGCAGCAGACCTACAGAAAACATGTTGGTATGAAGGTACCCTAATGGGAGCTTCTCTTCTTCTGCTGCAGCTCACAACATAAGATTAACTCTTCAAACCATAGTGACAATAAATTTACCTTACACAAAGGATACAGACAGATTACAATTTTTCAAAAATCAAATAAGCACATTCACATTTACAGTCACATTAATAGAAGAATAATTAATCTAATTTGTCTAATGCAATATAGAGAAATAACACAAACACCACTTGAAATTTAATGTTTTTATTGAAACTATGTATCGTTTTTGTACAGCGTTGGTGCCTCTTGTGTCACTGTGACTCTTTAACAAAAAAACAAAAAGCTGACTGACAGGAGTTTCATGGCCAACAAAAAAAACAGACATAATATATGAAGTGTTGAAACAGCATTTTAAAGCATTTGGCTCTCATTTTAAATATGAGGGACATCCAAAAAGCAGCACTGTCATCTGGTGGCATAATTAAAAATGACAGCATCTTTCCAACCTGGTTACATTTTTTATGCAATTACTCTGAAAATGGAAGATTGTGGACAAAAATGTCTGTAATTTCTAATTCACAAGGCAAACCAAGAGCAACCACCAGGAGCTGATGCTGAGCTCAAAATAAGAAAAAAAAATGATAATAATGATATATGTTTAGTTGACTTTAAGAAATAAGGTTATGCAAAATTTGTGATTAATTTTTATGGTTGCTGAGGATTTGTGAAGGTGAGAGTGTAGATAGAAACACTGTGGGGGCAGCATACAGGCTGGAGCCTATCCCAGCTGACACAGGGCAAGAGGCAGGATACACCCTGTCACAGGTCGCCAGCCTGTCGCAGGGCCAACACAGAGAGACAGACAACCATTCACACTCACACTCATACCTGAAACAAACACTGAAAATATGATGATTTAGGCAAAACTAAAACTTTTTTAAGAAATTACTTAGGCCACGATTTTAAGAGGGCGACGATACATAGAACAGGTTTTTTTTTTTTATTTTTTGCATTTGCATTTTGCAATATTTCTAAAATTAGAAACATCCTGTCTCAGAGTGATGCTGAAACGCTAATTCATGCATTTATTACTTCTAGGCTGGACTATTGTAATTTGTTATTATCAGGTTGTCCTAAAAGCTCCCTTAAAAACCTTCAGCTCATTCAAAATGCTCCAGCTAGAGTATTGATGGGGACTAGAAAGAGAGAGCATATTTCTTCATCGGCTCCCTGTTAAATCTAGAATTGAATTTAAAATTCTTCTCCTCACATACAAGGTCTTGAATAATCAGGCTCCATCTTATCTTGAAGACCTCATACCACCGTTTCACCCCAATAGAGCATTTTGGTCTCAGACTGCTGGCTTACTTGTGGTTCCTAGGACACTTAAGAGTAGAATGGGAGGCAGAGCCTTCAGCCTCTCTATTTTTAAGATTAGGCTTAAAACTTACCTTTATGATAAAGCTTATACAGTAGTTAGGGCAATAGGCCTAATCTGCTGGGGGTTTCCATGATCCACTGAGTGTTTCTTCTTCACTCACCTCTTTACACTCTCTATGTGTTTATACTCATTAACCGTCTATGATTATTCCTGTTAAAAGGGTTTTTTTCTTTCCCACTGGTGCTCATAGGGGGTTGTTTTGACTGTTGGGTTTTTTCTGTAATTATTGAAGGGTTTTTACTTAACAATATAAAGCGTCTTGAGGTGACTGTTTGTTGTGATTTTGAGCTATATAAATAAATTTGAAATTAAAATTTAATTGAATATAAAACTGTGAACTGTCCAGATCCACTTCACTGTGTGAAGTCATTGGAAATATAACTAGAATTTTTTTTTCTTTTTTGATTACCATTCAGGCTTTCTGGAAATAAATTGGCAGAGAAAACTAATGACTGAAATATTTGAATCAGTAATGCACCACGATGTTCAATACTCCTGAGATTTTTGTCAAAGTCTTGTGTCACTGCAGCATAGCATCCTGCACCATGCTCTAGTTCTCGGTTCTTAGCTTAGGTTGGTACTTAACTGAGTAAAGAATCCTTGAAATACCTGCATGGCAGTCATAATAAGACATGTTCAAAGTTTCCCAATAAGGAAAGATGCATCAGTGTTTCCTGTATTATCTCCTTTAGCACAGGATGCACCAGGTCATCCTGTATAAAAACAAGAACATTTAACTTTTCTGCTCAACTTTATGCTCCATTTTCTTTCAAATTCAAACCTTTAATAAAGTGATACTTTTTAGCGGTGTTTACATGACATGCATGAAACAACATGCTATCATGGGTTGGGGTGAAGTAAGAAGGGAATTTTATAGTTATTTTCTGTAAATTGTAGTTTTATTGTTTAACGGTTTAAATGTGGTCAGATTCTCTGTGCACTGTTTCTCAAGTCCTCATTAATTCTTTTTCATTAATTTTTTTTGGAGGATGTGAACACACCCAAATTTGGGTGTGTTCTGGGGTTTCTCTCTGTTTCTCTCTGTTTGCCTTGTCAGAGAAATGGCTCTCAATAACAATAACCCAATAACACCTGGCATCTAGCACCTTTCACCCTAAGTCAGCTGGAATGGTTGATTATTTAATGGACAAATTTGATCTGTATATCAGCTTTCTTCTGATATGCAGCTGGTGTGAATGATAAAGAAAATGCATTAACTCATAAATTCATTTTGCCGCCACAACTTACTTTCATATTCTTAGTGCTTAAAGAACAGACAGAGACTGTGACAAGGGCGCAGCCTCCTAGGGGGGTTTTTGTTCAGGTCTACTCATGGTTTGTGTTATTGTGAGCCTCTTGCACAATAATACACAGCTGTGTCTTCAGAAAGTACATTCTGTCCTTGTAAAGTCACTGTTTTCCTGGAAGAGTCAAAGCTGATACTGAACTTGTTCTTTAGTGAATCTTTGTAGAGCGTATCATGTCCAATGTGAACACTTCCAATCCACTCCATTTCTTTTCTTGCAGACTGTCTAATCCAGTTTGTTCTAGAGTCACTGAGAGAATAAGAGACCTGACAGGTGATTGTCAGACGCTGACCTGACTGCACAGTCACAGAGGGTGGTTGTATCAACTCTGCACACCTCACACCTGTTAAAAAAAAGAAACGATAATGACTCAAACACATTCAGAAAGACTCATACCCAGCTGCTAATAACAACAGAGCTACTGGGAACATCATTCCTTTTATGATCAAAATAACATGCCAACAACTGACTGATCTCAGTGATGTTTTTTTGTTTTTTTTACTCTAAATAGTTAGTGTGCTGTGATCATGCTCTGAGTGTCTTTGCCTCAGTGAGACTCACAGGATCCAGCAGCCAGCAGCAGCAGCAAAGCTACAGAAAGCATTTTGGTGCTGAAGGTGATCTGATGGGAGCTTCTCTTCTTCAGCAGCAACTCACATGACAACAGTCTGTATATCAGACTGGGATGAGGGCTGCTTTGCATAAAAGATGACACTGACAGATTATGAAAAAGAACGCACTGTTTATTAACAACACATATGATGGTATTCACATTTGCCCATGTTTAAGCATTAAATATTTAATTTTCACATTCTTTTACAGAAAAGAAAGTTGCACAAACATTTGAGCATTTATTAAGACAATGTTTCCCTGCATGTGTAGATTATGATGAATTCCCATTAACCCCATTAATGTGAAAAGGAGAAAAGAAATCTTGGCTTGACTTGGCAAGTTTGTGCACCACCCCTCCCTCCTGTGTCACCATACCTCCCGAGCACAGTGATAAACTGCAGAATCTTCAGCTGTCAAACTGTTTAATTACAGACACGCCTGCTTCCTTTTGATCTCGTTGGAGATGGCAAAACAGCATCTGACTGACTGACTGAGGTTTACGTGTATGACACTGTTGATAAAGGAAATCTATCCCAATCTTTTTCCAGCACAAATATGACTACTGAACCCTGAGTGTGTACAGGCCTTTAAACAACTGGTTTGGACTCAGCCAGTGCGCCTCCTGTTATAATGTGTATTCGTGTGCCCATTATGATTTTAGCACACCCATACATTTGCTCTTTATAACAATAACAGTAATTTCACATTTTCCATCTGGTTTACAAAATGAATAATAAAGAAAATTATTAAGTGGTAACATGTTTATGAGTAATAAAATACAAGATCAACTGCTGATTTAGTGCATACTTGTGTGTGTTACACTAGTTTTCATACACTGCACAGTTACAGTCTCACAAATCATATCCTCTTCTGCCACCCACAGGTCTTTGTGAAAAGATTTTCTATGAAATTTTTGTGATCCAGTTCATTCTGCAGGAACTGAATATGATAAAAAGATGCTTTTGTAAGCAATACAATCAGTTATCTGTTTTCTATTATTTCCACATCATCACTGTTTTATATAGTAGATACAAATTTTAGCCAGACTTTATCTGAGTGATCAGGTCTTGAAATCATACGTAGTCTCAGGGATTCTCCTCTGGTGGCTACATGTTACAAATGCTCAAGATTTGAAGGTTTTTGTTGATTTGTGTTACTGTTGACTATGACAAATCCAGAGACTCACATCTAGCTGTCAGCAACAGTAGCAGAGCTACAAGAAACATGTCAGTGATGAGGTTTCTATAGCTGAATGAGCTCTAAGTTTGCGTCATGTGAAGGATTGGTGTTGGTCAAGTTCAAACCAGTTTTCTGTTCAGTCATTATAAATGCAAAGATTTAACATGTCTGGAAATCACATCTGTTTTCCATGTTTAATTACAGTCTATACTCCATCCATCCATTCACTTCCGCTTATCCTGTTCAGGGTCACGGGGGGGCTGGAGCCTATCCCAGCTGTCATAGGGCGAGAGGCAGGGTACACCCTGTACAGGTCACCAGCCTGTCGCAGGGCCAACACAGAGAGACAAACAACCTTTCACACTCACATTCATGCTCTCATTCACACCTATGGGCAATTTAGAGTAGCCAATTAACCTAACCCCAGTAAGTGCATGTCTTTGGAATGTGGGAGGAAACCGGAGTACCCGGAGGAAACCCACGCAAGCACGGGGAGAACATGCAAACTCCACACAGAGAGAGGGAGAGGCCTGGGCCAAGGTGGAATTGAACCCAGGCCTTCCAGATGGTATTCTAACTGTGAGGCAGCAGTGCTAACCACTGCGCCACCGTGCTGCCTATACTGACATGTTATAATTGTGTTGACGAAACAACGCATACATCACTAATGTTTAAACGTAAAATTTTGCATTGATACAGTTCAATATTATTTAGAATGAAATCACTGAAATTAAATATATGTGTTTGAAGATTTTAAAACTAGTAACATGAAGGACTGACTGCTCAGATCTTTTAAAAGTTGATAAATGTATCAAGCTTTGCACTACTGCTTTGAATTTTGCCTAATTACATGTGAAAACATGTAACTGATGTGGTAGGAGAGATCAGTGTTCCTTGTGATGATGGTAAAAAAGTGAAGCAGTTTTTGACTCTGCTATTTCTGTTTTTCACCGTGTGTCTTGGGCACAGAAATAAAGTGCTGTGTCCTCAGTCTTCAGATTGTTCATCTGTAGACAGACTATGCTGGAGTCACCTCTGCATCTACCCTGGACTGACTGGACTGTGAAACTAAGGTGCAGGAAATCACAAAAACATTAGCAGCTGCTTCTATTTAGTCTGCATTTGCATGTGCATAATTAAAGCCATATGTAATTGTTTCTTGTTTAGTGATATAACAATTAATGTGTTATACTCCCATCTTACAGTGTTTCTAAAAAAAGAAGAAGAAAGAAAGTGAGAAAAAATGGGATGTAAAGCTTCACCATTTTCTTTTACCGGTGTGTGTTCATGTTCAAATAGTCTGTTATGTAAAGCTACATAAAATATTTTTTATTATTATTATTTGAATTAATTTTGAAACACCACATTGTCTTGTTTGCATTTTCAACACATTTGATGAGAAAAAAAAACAAACTGACAAACTGTCAAACAGTAAATGTTTCAGTTTCATGATTCAGTGAAAGACAACTATGCTAAATAAGCTGTCTCTGACTTTTTTCTTTCACTGGTATAGGATCAGTTATGATATTGCACACATTGTTATACATATCTGCAGAAAAGTGTGGAAACAGCTGTAGCGTTTGCAAATAAACTGCAAATAAATGAGGATCACTCCATGATTTATCAGCAGATAGGTTTTCTCTTATTAGTCACCTTTGTTACACCACTCTGTGAATCCTACTCTGCTTGCAGTGGCAGTGTAACGGTCATCGGGTGTTGCCATGAGTTTAACTGACTACACTCGATGAGGTGTGGATAAAGGTTCCTGGGTCCAAATCTACTGGCTTGTTGAAAATTAATAGTTGTATCAAAAAGAATATGTCATTAATGAACAATTACATGCTGAATTATTTTTGAATGAAAACAGCTACACTTGTGGAATATTCCTGCTTTTGAAAAGTGTTACTGGTTGAACTTTATAATAATTTGTGCAAATATAAACACAATATTACCAACTTCTCATTGCAGTAAAAACAACTACTACACATTTCTGTAAAATAATTTTTATTTCATTTTAATGCTTCACTAAGCAGATATTTAACTTAATCTAAAATATATATATATATATATATATATTTTTTTTTTTTTTTTTAATTTTATTTTCATGTTTGCAATTTTTATTTCAGCCTGGCAAAATTTAGTTGACTATCCATGCAATCTATTCATAAATATAAATATATATTTTATACCTGCTGGCTTTGTGTTGTAAGACATGCTGCTTTCATAGTGAGTTTGGTGTGGTCCTTCACTGCCACCTTCAGTCGTTGTGAAAAAAAGTTTCTGTAGAGTTTTTGTACAGCCTCTCAGATTAGTTTAAACACTGTGACTGTCTGGCACAGTAATACACTCCTGAGTCCTCTGGCTTCAGGTTTGATAGTCTCAGATACATCATGCTGTTGCTGTTATCTCTGGTGATTTCTATTCGTCCTCGCACACTGCTAGAATAGTCAGTTCCACTGGCATCGCTATAAACTCGACCCAACCATTCCAGTGCTTTTCCTGCAGCTTGTCGAGTCCAGTGCATATTGCAGCAACCAAATGAGAAGCCGGATCCCCTACAGGAGAGACTGAGAGTCTCCCCAGGCCTTTTCACAACTGGACTGGAAGGAATGGACTCCATACTCTGACCTGTAACACCTGAAGAGATTTAAGGAGTGAGGAGTCGCAGAAGAAATCGAGACAGTTGTCTGGTGTGTATCACGGAGACAAACTTGATCATGTTGTTTAATAAAAGTGAAACAAAAAGCTGAACTTACAGGACAGAATAAGAGCAGGCAGCAGCAGAGTGAGTATATTCATCATTCTGAGGCTGGAGTTGTGACTTCTGATGCTGCACATAAAGTACAAGTACAGAAGTACAGAAGTACAGAAGTACACTGCACAGACTGTAGATTTGCATCAACACATCACTGGGAGGATTGGGAGGGAGTTGCAAATATCCCAGCAGTGTCTGCCACTGGGGAATATTATACTATATACTATACTATAGGATACTTAGGATACTTTTAAAATATTGCACTTTCAAATTTTCATTTTCAAATCTTTAGAAAAAAAAATAAGGAAACATAATTATGCTGCTGTTTACTTTAAGTTGTCCTATTTAAATAAATAAAATCAGGATTGTGGTCTGTATATGAACAATCAGTGCTGTCAAGCACATTATTGTCTTGGTGATGGTTCGATATTAAATCAAACAAAATAATTGGAATGAAGGTGTATTTACTTTAATTTGTTCTTTTAATAACTTTTTGACATTTTTAACATTAGAGACTGTTCATCACTGATGTGCCCAAATACATACTGTATAATCCCAATACCATTTTTGTTGGAGTGATCAAATCCACTCTTCAGCTTTGTCAATCAAGGGGAAACTGTACGACTCAGCAACCTTCTGCTATTGCTTGAAATCTCACATGGTAAATAAGACACTTTTGCCAGTCATTCTCTATAATTTTTATTTTGCAAATTTGGTCATACACTGAGCAAAACTTGACTGTTGTCCTGATAGTGCGGATGATTTTGGTCTGCCAGATCTGCGTGCATCAATAGCAAAAAAATGTAAATGTGTAACCTTGTGTTTTTAAATGTATGTTTGTCTGTAATTATGATTTGTGCAGTTAACTGAAGAGAGTGAGTTTAATAAGAAAGTTTTACTTTATTATGATGGAACAAGAGACAAAAGTTTTTATTCAGTTTTTTGTACAGCAGATTTATTCTTCCGACAGTATTTTGGTGTTGAAGCTTAGTCAAAGCCGGCACCTTCACCAAGTCCACACAAAGCCAAGATTGTGATGCTTTACGGCAGTTGTGAAGGTACTTTAGGTTTTTGTACAGCTGCTGAACCACCTTCAGTCACTGTGGCTCGAGCACAATAATAAACAGCAGAATCTTCAGTCTTCAGGCTGTTCATCTGCAGATACACCTGCTGTCTGCTGTTGTCTCTGGAGATGGTAAACCGGCCTTGAACTGACTGAGAGTAGTATGTGCTAGTACCATCAGGGTAATCGATTAGAGCAATCCAGTCTGGTGCTTTTCCAGGAGCCTGTCTGACCCAGCCCATCCAGTAGTCTCTGAATGTGAATCCAGAGGCTGTGCAGGTCAGTCTGTGGGATTCTCCGGGCCTTTTGACCACTGGTTCAGATTCTGTCAGAGTCTGACCATCAACACCTGTCAAGAGAAATAAATAAATAACAATGATAATAATAAAAATAATAATAAATGAATGGCCTGACAAAAAAGAAATGTGTTTTCTAATAAAATCTATCAACATTTTTACCTGCCCAGCAGACAACAGTTAAAATTAGCAGTCCTTTCCAATAGTCCATCATGTTGAACTGTGTCCACTGTTCTTTGGTAATCTTTTGACTGTCGGCTAAGTAGAAGGGAAAACATTCAGATTTTGCATGACTCCTCCTGACAGGGAGGGGAGAACAGCACCGGGAGAACTTCTATGTTAAGCTCACACTGAAGAATAATAATCAGTCTGTGTTCGCTGGTGATTAGTGTGACAACAATATTTAAGAGGAAAATCTCGTTTAAGTTTCCGAGAAGATGTGAGAAGCCAGATCCCCTTCAGGAGAGACTCAGAGTCTCCCCAGGCCTCTTTTGACCTGTATGAGATGAAAGCAGCACTGGGCTGATTTATTTACTCATAATTTATATATTCCAGATCATTGCATTATTTTTTATAAATTAAAAACCAGTAAAACAAAGAGATGTTAACATTCAGTTTGTGAATGTGAGTTACAGGGTTTTAAATGCAGGAGTTTAGCTGAAATCATGCAAACAATATAAGGCTCTTCACAATTTTTAAAAAATGTTATATTTTATTGTCACTTAATTATATGTGGAAGTAAATTTGTGTTAAGTAAACAAAGTATAAATGTTCATCAGTGACTAAACAGATTTTGTCTTTAATCATTATAATCAATATTCAGTTTTTATCGTATGTACCTATATTCAGTGCCTTGGCATGTTAAGTTTTTGTACAGAGTTTCTTCCTCTTGTGTCACTGTGACTCTCGAGCACAGTAATAAACAGCAGAATCCTCAGTTGTCAAGCTGCTCATCTGCAGATACACCTGCTGTTTGCTGTTGTCTCTGGAGATGGTAAACCGGCCTCTGACTGACTGAGAGTAGGAGATGCTGCTACTGCCACCACTGATATAAGCAATCCATTCCAGTCCTTTTCCAGCAGCCTGTCTGATCCAAGCAGCATGAATATTACTGCTGAACCCTGAGTATGTGCAGGTCAGTCTGTGGGATTCTCCAGGCCTTTTAACCACTGGTTCAGACTCAGTCAATATTTGACCTTCAGTACCTACAGAAATATTAACAGTTCATTACTGCAATCACATTTTCATCAAATATATTTGTTTGTCTAACAGATTTATGTCCTTACCAGCAAAGGTAGAAAACAAAATGAGAGAAACAACTAAACAATTAGACCTCATCATTGTAAAAGTCAGACGTTGTCCAGTGTTCAGTGTTTCACATTTACTCAGCAGATGAACATATTAAGGCAATGAAGACATCAGTTTTGCATTTGCTCCTCCTCCTTCACAAACAAATGCCACTGTTATCATTTTTCTATTATAGTACTATATTTTCCAGAAGGTCAAAAACAGAACTTCAGATAAGTCATGTGCAATGTTATGACTGCTGGATGTTTCAATAAGTGATAAAATTGCATGTTTTCTACAACTTAACAGATCATAATATTATTTCACTGTGTTGCAGGTCTAATAGACAGTTAATACCGATGCTAGTTATGCTCAGCAACCATTAAACTCCAGGTATGTGTCAAATATAATATATGTATATCCATTTACAGTATGTTTTTTTTTTCATTTTATATTTGTTGAAAATATCACTTTAATATTTTTACCTATCATAGTTTAAAAGAAGTTTCTTATGATCGTCTTTTCTAGTTCTTTAAAACAAATGCGTTGTACTGCCACCTGCTGGAGTTTGAGAAAATCAGTGGTTTAGTTTTTGTTAAGCTTTCAAAGTTTTCTTGTACCAATTAGACTGGAAACTCTGCTTTGCTCACTTGCTGCTCACCTGCAGAAACTACTGCTCTCACAGTTACTGCCTTTTGCTGTTCAGAATACATGAACATACATAATGACGTACATATTTACTTCAGTCCTTGTGTGTCACTCTTCAGTCTTTCCACAGATAGAGCTGCTGTTCTATTTGACTCTGGATATAACTGGTAACAGTCCAGACCCCTTTTCCAGCAGCTTGTGTGGTGTGGATCAGACTCAGTTGATGTTTGACAGTTGTTCAGGGAGAACGCAGTTTTGCATAAGCTCCTCCATTTCATAGAAAAACACACTGCAGCTCATGCAAAATTCTCAACATCACTCATAATTTGTATTCTGATGCAGTTTTTGGAGGTATTCAAAAACTGCAAGATCCCTGGCACATGAGTATCTGTTCATGTTAATCTTAAACAAATTCTGATCCTTTACTGTCACCTTTAGTTCTTCATCAATTTTTTTTTTTTGTTCTCAGTGTTTTGTTCTCAGTGTGCTGTAATCATACTGTCAGTGTTTCTGTCTCAGTGACACTCACATGATCCTGCAGCAGCTGCAGCTGCAGAGGTACAGAGAACATGTTGGTGCTGAATGTGATCTAATGAGAGCTTCTCTTCTGCTGTTGCAACTCACAGTATTGCATAAAGTTCTATATCACTCACATGGATGCTGAAATATCATAAGAAAACTATGGATTACCCTGTCATTAGAGAGGTGGTTTCATGTTGTCATGTGTTCAGGCACTGATGGGGTTTTTGTACAGCTCTACTGATGGTTTGTGTTACTGTGACTCTCTGGCACAGTAATACACAGCAGTGTCTTCAGGCTGCATATTCTGTCCATTTAGAGTCACTGTTTTGCTTGAAGAGTCTAAGTCAATGCTGAACTTGTTCTTCAGTGAATCTTTGTAGAATGAATCCCCAGTATATTTCATTCCAATCCACTCCAGTCCTTTCCCAGCAGGCTGTCGGATCCAAGCTGTTCGGTAGCTGCCCAGAGAATAAGAGACCTGACAGGAGATGGTCAGACGCTGACCTGGCTGCACAGTCACCGATGCTGGCTGTGTCAGCTGTTCCCCCTTCACACCTGTGGAGAAAACATGTTGAATCCAACTATAATAACAGTAACAGTAAGTGTGCTATGATCATACTGTCAGTGTCACTGCCTCAGTGAAACTCACAGGATCCAGCAGCCAGCAGCAGCATCAGAGCTACAGAGAACATGTTGGTGCTGAAGTTGATCTGATGGGAGCTTCTCGTCTTCTTCTGCTGCTGACAGCATGATATCAGTATTTAAATCAGCCTGTGAGGACGTTTGCTTTGCATGCAGATGAACACTGACAGATTATAAGAGAAAACGAATCACGCTGTGCCAACTAGTATTAGCAGTAAAACAAAAGATTTTTGGCACGATTAAAAGGAAAATATTTTTTAAAACACAAATATGAAGTTTGATGTGTTTTTCATTCCTTAAAAACTCAATTCAGATGAAAAAAATATTTAGTGGAAATTTGGAAAACCAAACCTTAAAAAAAAAAAAAAAAAAAAAAAAAAACCCAAACAAAAACAGCATTGTACATTTGATTGATGAGTTAAATGTAATTTCTGTAATTTTTGGAGAAAAAAATGTTGAAAGAAAATTCAGACTGAGTTTGATGTGCTGATATTTTGCACAGTGATCCACAGTGAGTCTAATAAACAGCAGAATCCCCCCCCCCTCCACACACACACACACACACACACACTCAAACAGTATAAACCTAGCAGAGGGAAAAGATGCATACTGCACAGCTTGAAGATTTTTATCACGATGTCACTGGAAGAGAGTGAGAAATTAATTATACCATTTATTTTTTATGTGGCTAAGTATCCTCAACTGTTTGCATGATACTGCTGAGCTGATATATGAGCATATTTCAGGAGCATCATGTTGATTTCTTTGCATATAAGAAAAAAAATTTCTAAACTTCTTTACAGAACTTTTTAAGTAGAAGTTTAGTTTAACAGGCAAAAGTTATTGTTGTGTTGAGCAAGTTATTAAATTAGAATAGTAAATCTGAAATTATAACTAAATTTATGGGTTTTTTTTTATTACCACTGAAATTAAAACTAGTTTTGTATTGCTTCCACATCTCCAGTGCCATACAGTGGCATACAATGACCTGGTATTCTAATCATCTGTGGTCTGAGGGCGCCCCCTCTGGCAGCTTCATGTTGGTTTTGAGTGTTGAGTCTCTGAGGGGTTTTTGTTCAGCTCTGCTGATGTTTTGTGTTATTGTGCATCTCTGGCGCAGTAATACACAGCAGTGTCTTCAGGCTGCACATTCTGTCCATTCAGAGTCATTGTCTTGCTGGAACTGTCTAAGCTGATGGTGAACTTGTTCTTCAGTGAATCTTTGTAGTATGTGCTCCATCCATCATGTGCACTTCCAATCCACTCCAGTCCTTTACCCGCAGGCTCTCTGATCCAGTGAGTCCTCCAGCTGCTCACAGAATAAGAGACCTGACAGGTGATGGTCAGACGCTGACCTGGCTGCACAGTCACAGAGGCTGGCTGTGTCAACTGCTCACACGTCACATCTATAAAGAAAACATGTTGAACACTGAATCAGTGTTTAAACAAAATACTGTGATCATACTGTGTTTTTCCTTATTGAGACTCACAGGATCCAGAAACCAGCAGCAGCACAGCTACAGGGAACATGATGTATTCCATGAATTTCTTCTTTTGCTTCACTGATGGTATGATGTCAACTCTTATAGGAGACTGAGAGAAAGTTCACTTTGCATATCTGGATACGGAGATGTTATAAAAGGAGGGTGGTTAACTGAGAGAAGTTTCAGCCTATGAAAATATCTGTCAGATATTATGCACAAAGTCTGTTTTTGGTTGTCGAAACCCTTGGTTGCCTTATGAAATGCAGCTTTGGAAAATGAGCAATACATCAACGGGGGTGAGGGTAGTTTTGTTTTCTTTTGCATTTTTTGTTGTTGTTTTGTTTTTTCTCAGTGTTTTATTTGTTAAAAACAGTGGATGTTTCAATGAACTTTCAATGAAAAAATAGTCTTTGTTTAAAAAAATCCCATGATGTGTTTCAAATATTAATTGTTCAGATATTAATTGTCTCAACTGAGAAAATTTTTTAACACAATATGCACTGCATACAAACACCATGAGAATTAATCTGAGGTCTCTTATGATCACTGAGTCACCGTGGTTCAAGTCAAATCTTCACATCTCATTTCCAAATATGGTATACGCTCAGAAACTCTGAAAAAAATAAATAAAGTAGAGAAATTCACAATTCTGTGCTGTCACTAAGTCAGTTTGAGAGTAAATGTAGGTTAAAAACCCGTATATCATTACATTTAATGTATATCTTTTTCAATTATAATAGATCAAAAAGTTTTGTCAAATTACAAACACCTTCTTGAAGTGATTTTTTTTCAAATATTTAAAAAAACTAAGCTTGTGTGGATTAATAGATAGTAACACCCCCCCCCCAAAAAACACACACACACACACACACACACACACACACACACACACACACACACACACACACACACACAAAAACTAAAACTAAAACTAAAACTAAAACAAAAAAACCCAAAATGTTTTCACAGTAATAAACTGCTGTGTCCTCGGACTTCAGGTTGTTTATCTGTAGACAGACTTTATTGCTGCAGTCATCTACGAGATGGTGACTCATCCCAGTTCATAGTGTAGTCTCTGGATGGGAATCCTGAGCCTGTACAGGTCAGTTTGTGGGATTCTCCAGGCCTTTTAGTGACCGGTTCAGAGTCTCTGAGTTTAAACATCAACACCTGTCAAGACTGTCGCAAAGTTAAATAGTCTTCTGACACAAATAAATGCTGTGTGATATGAGTATGAAAAAGTCTCTATGAATAATTATACCTGCCCAGCAGACAGTTAACAGCATACTATTAAACTGTGTTCTCTGTCATCTTTTTAGAAGTCACATAGGTAGAGGAGAGAAACAGCAGGGTTTTGCATCAACACCACCTCACAGCAAACAAAATTGGATTAGTTTAAGCTGCTTGGAATATTAAATTTAACCCATACATAATGTTCATATTCTATGTCATCATAGTATGGCCCCAGTCATTTTGAACTCAGGCTGAGAATTCCTTCATAGTAAGAGTATATACTGTACCTACAGTAATTTTGTACTACAGATCTATTAGGTTTGTGTAAATAGCCTATCTGAAATTAATAAATTGATGATTAATGCTTATTAAATGTTTCAGAGAGTAGGGAGAGTGTATTGTTTGGATTTTACAAACACTCCTTTTTGGAGAAATGTAATAACAGTCTCTGCCTCAGTGAGACTCACAGGATCCAGCAGCAGAGCTACAGAGTACATGTTGGTACTGAGGGTGAGCTGATGGGAGCTTCATTACGGTTAATCATGTAGTAGCTTATATCAGTATATTCTGCATCACACATTCAAACATGGTACAGAACATAGTTTGCATCAGTTCCTCCTCCTCAAAAACAAACACACGCCCTCATCCTTTTCTACAAAACACATTGCATTTAAAGGCTAACCTTATAAATGCCCAAACAATATATATTGTTGAATAATAAATGGTACCAGGCCAGGCCTTTAAACCACTGGTTCAGACTCAGTCAGTGTTTGACCCTCAGCACCTACAGACAAACAGCTCATTAGATAATATGATGCAAATAATTTGTCTTTTCATGAGTGAAAGTAAATGTATCATCCTTACCAGTCCAGTTGGGAATAAGAAAATCCATTTATCAGGCGAGATCTTTGTAAAAGCCATTTATCTGTGTCCAGTCTACCGTGTGCACATCAATCATATCACCTTTGTCTTAAGTTTGTTAACATTTATGTGAAGATGAATAAGAACAGATTTTTACATCAACTCCTCAAACAGAGCCACACTGCAGCTCCACAGCGTCCATCATTAATTTACATTATTTTATGATAAATATTTGTTCTTAATGAAATCGCATTCAGGTACATCAGCCCCAGTCATTTTAAATACAGGGTTTATTTGAATTCATCTATTCTTCATTGTCTGAAAATCATTTTTGATATATCATTTAGATGAAGGACATCATGAATTCTAAATGCCAAAACACCTTTTATGTGTTATGTGTGTTTGGTTGTATTAATGTTACCTAAATTAATTTGCTTTCAGATAATTCAGCCCAATCATTGATAATACTAATGCTTTCAGTGTATTAATTTATTGTTCTAAAGCTTTACACTTTGTGCTGTTGTTAAATGTATTTGCAAATCTATAATATGCTCTATTAGTGATTTATACTTCATAACACTTGATAGAGACTAAACAATCTGTCTGAATAATCAGAAATGTTTCCAAACTATTTCCATGTATTGAGTATTAAATAAAGTACATGTGAGTTTTCATAAAAACTAGTAAAACAAAGCCATAAGTGGTCTGAGAGCGCCTCCTCTGGTGGTTTCATGCTACATCTGTTCAGGCACTGATCGTGTTTTTGTTCAGCTCTGCTGATGTTTTGTGTTACTGTGCATCTCTGGCACAGTAATACACAGCAGAGTCTTCAGGCTGCATGTTCTGTCCATTTAAAGTCACTGTTTTGCTTGAAGTGTCTAAGGTGATACTGAACTTGTTCTTCAGTGAATCTTTATAGTAAGAGCTCCCAGTGCTTTTCACCCCAATCCACTCCAGTCCTTTTCCTGCAGGCTGTCTGATCCAACCTGTCCAGTAGCTGCTAAGAGAATAAGAGACCTGACAGGAGATGGTCAGACGCTGACCTGGCTGCACAGTCACAGAGGCTGGCTGTGTCAGCTGTTCACACTTCACACCTGTGGAGAAAACATGTTGAATGCAGTTCAAATAGCAGCAACATTGTGTAGTGTTCCTGCTGTCAGTGTTTCTGTTCAGTGACACTCACAGGATCCAGCAGCCAGCAGCAGCAGCAGAGCTACAGAGAACATGTTGGTTTTGAATGTGGTCTGCTGGAAGCTTCTCTTCTTCTGTTGCAACAAACTGCAATACAGTATATCAAGCATTTATAGAAGTCTGGGAGGAAGTTTACTTTGCATATTGATGATTGCATATTGTCTGACAGAATAAAAAAGAAATATGGATGAACATGCAAGAAATAGGTAGAATTTTATTTTTTTGCATTATGGATATACTTTTGGCAGATGAAAGAAAAACACTAACCCAGAGTTTTTAGAAGCTGGACTGATTTTAGGAGCTGCTGAAACAACAATGTTATTTGAAAGAATTTTATTATTATTAGGAAGCTAATTATCTCTTATTATATCTATTTTCAGTAATTAAACAAACCATTCAAAGGTTTGGACAGAGTGCCCGAACCTTTGGCTGGTACTATACATTTAATAAAATGCCAAATGAATGCAGTGACTGTGAAGCCACAAAGAGATTCAAAGGATAAATATTTTTACTTTGTGTGTATTTCATCAGTTATTATTATAATATAATTATATAATTAAATATATTATCTGCTGTTTTAGCTGAAATACGTTCAAATCTTCCCTTGTGTTATATCACATATACAAACAGGAGATCTTTAAGGAACAGGGTCTTCTACTTGTTAATACTTATTTGCATCAGTATTGTTAGACTCAAGTACAGACAAAACAAACAAACAAAAAGAAAACCACATTCATTTCAGCAGGATGGAGACAGATCAAAAAACATATAGCCCGCCAACCCCCCCAAAATGACCAGTTAGTTTAATATGTGCAAATTCGTTGTTTTAATGTTGAAAATAATATAATTTGCAGAAAGATTTATGTTAAATCCATGAAAATTATGAGTATTCTCTTCAGAGCTGGGATATGCTCCGGCACTCAGCAACCCTGAATTCAAAAACTGGGCAAAGAAAGATGGTATTTGTCTATAATGGTATTTGTGCAGGTCTGTGGGTGGTTTGTATGACTGTAGGTAAAGTACACAGTAATAAATAGCTGTTAGTGTCACAGAGGAAGAAGTGTACGTGTGGTGAAGGAATTTGGTCTTAAGGGGACCTCCACCCCACCAATGCAAAATCCACTTGATTGCTTTTCCTTCACACTGTCTGATCCAACCTGTTGCATAGCTGTTATCAGTCAAAGAATAATAGAGACCTGACAGATGATGGTTACAGACTGTCCAGCCTGACTGTATGAGATCAATACTGTACACACCTGTGGGAAACAAAATGAATATTATTTCCATTATTCATCTCAATATTCTATAGTGTTTATTATTCATCTGAAGCTCCGCACAGGGTCCAGCTGGACAAGCTTAAGTTAATACAGAACTTGTTCTTTAGTGAGTCTTTCAGGTGAGGGCCTCCAGTAAATGCAATTTCAATCAAACACTGCAATATAACAGAACAAAGCACAGCACAAAAACATCTCTAAATTAATTTGTTTAACTGAATATAGTGCGCAAAAGAGAGGTTTATCACACAAGCAGAAAGTACAGTTGGCATGTTAAGTTTTTGTACAGCGTTTCTTCCTCTTGTGTCACTGTGTCTCTTCAGCACAGTAATAAACAGCAGAGTTCTCAGTTGTCAAGCTGTTCATCTGCAGATACACCTGCTTTCTGCTGTTGTCTCTGGAGATGGTAAACCGGCCTCTGAATGACTGAGAGTAGTGGATGCTGCTGCTCCTGCTGATAAAAGCAATCCACTCCAGTCCTTTTCCAGCAGCCTGTCTGATCCAAGCAGCATCAATATTATAACTGTATCCTGAGTATGTGCAGGTCAGTCTGTGGGATTCTCCAGGCCTTTTAACCACTGGTTCAGACTCAGTCAGTGTTTGACCCTCAGTACCTACAGAAACGTTAACAGCTCATTACTACAATAATATTTCCTGCTGTTTTTGAAAAAGATTTTTAGATCCTTACCATTCAAGGTAGAAAACACAAAGAGGGAAATGACTAAATGAACAGATTTAATCATTGTAAAAGTCAGTTATCTTTGTCCAGTCTGCAGGTCGTGTATCAGAGTGAGTCCCTGACTTTTGCTCTGCCTCTATGAAGGTTTTAAGGGTATCAGTTTAAATGGACTCCTCCCCCTTACCCAAAACACTGATTTGGTTCAATCCTTATACTTTATAATTTTCATAAGAACAAAAGTGTTTTTTTTTTTCCTTCATGTCTGTCACAATTTCCCTTTGCTATCCCCACAACACCATTTTTATTACTGACATCATCCACTGTGGTGACACCTTGGGAAACAAGAGAGCACTTACTATAAAATAACTAAACAACTGTCCACTTTTACTATATACTGTAATAGACTGATGGAAAGAGGTTCTGTTAAATTTAATCAGTAAAAAGTCAGTTTCTACAGAACACATTCATGATCTCGTTGTGCCTCCTCTGGTGGTTTCATGATGTTAGCGTTCTGGCTTTGAGGGGTTTTTGTTCAGGTCTGCTGGCTTGGCAGATTAATACTCATATTAATACTGCATATTCTGTCTAATCAGAGTCACTGTCTTGCTGGAAGTCTGTAAATAGATAACAAACTCATTTCTACACAAACATTATCTAGGAGTAGGTAATGGACTGATTTGTAAACACATGGACACAAATAATTTGAGCTTATTATATAATATTATGCTACAGTATATTACTAACTAACCAGGCAGCTCGTTTCTTTCTGCTGACAATACTTTCTTTAAAGTACAACACAACACATTTTGGGGTCAACTTGAAAGAAAGGCAGATGGGAAATGGGAAATGAGGTCAGAGGTCAAAATTTGACACGATACTTTAAATCTTTACATTTTACTTTCTAGATCTTGATCAGGCTTTTTGTAAATTTTGACCAATAAATCATTAAGTTGACCTTGCAGACCTTGGTGGATGTAAGCCAAATTTTACTGGACTGTTAACATGACCCCTCTCTACACCCCTACAAAGTTTTATCAGAATTAATTTGAAATATTTAGAGTTATCGTGTTTACAGATAGAATGACACACTCACTAACACAGTGCATTTGAAAGTAAAATAAATAATATAATACAATAAATAATATAATAAATATATTTACTGTGCATATCTGTACTTACAGCAAGATGTATTTAGACCAAAAGCCTCATTTTTTCAGTTTAAAGGAAACAAAAAATCTGTTTTTCAGTTCTTGCAGCTGTGTGAAGCCAAAGATGTGGTGATACCATAAAAAACAAAACTGCTCAGCAGCTGTAACTCTGTGTGACAACATGCAACAAGAATTTTTAAGCATAAATAAAAACTATGATACTTCATGCACTTAATGCAACTTGCTTTCTGCAATGATAATTCAAATTTGACCTTTTATTTTAATGAAAAGGAAATTAAAAAAATACTCTTAGTCAAATATCACACCTTAAATTAATTTTTTTATATATGTCTGTAAATTTTCCATGTGAAATTCATGAACAGTTTTTCTATAATGATACAAATAAAGAAAGCGCTGTTTAGAAAATCAAACTTTAATTCTCTTTGTTCTCTCTTGTAGACGCTTGTTTTAAAGGCTCTGTGGTCGCAGTTAAATTCCACATTCAGTCGCTCTTCCAGTGCTGATGACAAATAGAGGAAGTAGTTTTTGTGCGACTCTCCTGTTACTGTTTCTCACTGTGTCGCGTCGGGCAAAAATGATAATTTCACACACAGTTATGGAGTTTGTAGAGTTTTTATTAAAACACAATTCAAACAAGACAAATGAAATAATTACACCTACAAACATACTAAAAAAATATTTAATGTTCAGAACTGCAAATGCATGATTTAATGAATCTCAGTTTCCCAGTAAAGCAGTTTTATTGTATCTTGTAGTTTAATTTAAATTTAATGTCTTTAACTTTGAAAAACAGACAGCAAATTAAACTGTGTATGATGTGCAATTCTTTTTGTACACACTCTCTCCCTCCTGTGTTTCTGTCTCTCTCGAGCACAGCAACACAGAGCAGAATACACCCATGTTCTGCTGGTGTCTCTGGAGATGGTAAACCTGCCTTGAATTGACTGAGAGTGCTGCTGCTGCTGTTACTGCAGCAGTCAGTTTCAGTCCTTTTCCAGGAGCCTGTCTGATCCAAGTGTTCCAGTTCTGGCCTCCTAACCCTGATGTACAGGTCAGTGTGTGGGATTCTCCAGGATCTTTTTATCACTGGTTCAGACTCAGTGAGTGTTTGTCCATCAGTACCTACAGACAAACAGCTCATTTCACACCATGATGTAGACAATGTCTTTTATCATAATGTCAGTGAAGGTAAATTCATCATCATTAGATGAGTTACTTAAAAGAATGAGAAAAACAACCCCAATATTGGGTCTTATCATTGTAAAAGCCTTTTATCTTCAACCCTTAGTCCCTTTGTTAAACTCTACTTTTAACAATATGGATTACCCTATCATTGATATTTAGAGTGTGGACAGGTGATTAATGTAGCTATTAATCCAGACTGAAAAACACAGTTTTATTATCACAAAAACCACACAACAGGTTATGTGGTCTATTGTTTATTTGAAATGAGTTATTTTGCAGATTATAGGACCTATTATTGTGAAAGTATGAAACAAGTAAAACAAAATAAATTCTGTTTAATCTAAGATAAATTAATGCTTTACACATCCTTGCATTTTTATTGTTTCTATCAATCTGCTGATGATGTTGAATTTCAGTTCATTTCAGTGAATGTGGATTTCTAATTTTAACCTGATGCATTGATTTTTTGTACAGAGTTTCTTCCTCTTGTGTCACTGTGGCTCTCGAGCACAATAATAAACAGCAGAATCCTCAGTTGTCAAGCTGCTCATCTGCAGATACACCTGCTTTCTGCTGTTGTCTCTGGAGATGGTGAACCGGCCTCTGAATGACTGAGAGTAGGAGATATAGCTACTGTCATAATTGATATAAGCAATCCACTCCGGCCCTTTTCCAGCAGCCTGTCTGATCCAAGCTGCAGCAATATCATAACTGGATCCTGAGTATGTGCAGGTCAGTCTGTGGGATTCTCCAGGCCTTTTAACCACTGATTCAGACTCAGTCAGTGTTTGACCCTCAGCACCTACAGAGATGTTAACCACTCAGTTATCACATTTCTTTGTTTGAGTTTATTTGTTCAAAACAAATGTGTGTTCTTACCAGCCAAGAAACAAAGCAGAATCAGAAAAATAACTAAATAAACAGGTCTGATCATCTTTAAAGTCAGCTGTCTTTGTACAAACTGCACTGTGTATCTTAGGCTGATTCCCTGACTCTTAGTCTTATAAAGATGCTGAAGTCATCAGTTTTGCATTGACTCCTCCTCAGTAAAAACACCACGGTTTCACAAACTCAAAAGGAGAAAAACTAGAAAATGTACATGTGCAGCAGAACCTTTTTAATCATGTTCTGTTTGTAAATTAGGAAGAAAAAAAAGAGAATTTTAAATATTAACGCTGACAATTTATCAAGGCACTCATTCCCATGCACTATTTTCATAACATATGTAATATGCTGCAGCCAGTTGTTTTCATTATGAAAGCACTACGTGACTAATTATACCACCCCCTAAAGGTCAGATGTCACAGTAATTCTTGTGCTTCCTTCTGAAGGGATCCCAAATCTACAAACTAAGCGCTGCTGAGATATGAGCTCAGTTCCTGCTTGGCTACTTTTTAATTGGATCTGACAGGCAAGCATTTTGGAAAATCAAAAATTCATCCACTAACTTGATTTTGACCTGTAAAAACTTTTGAAAGATTTCTATAAAATCTAATATGGTGGAACGTGATATAATTTGAACAGTACCACAATTTTCTAAATCAGCCACATGAGTCACAAGTTACGGTCATGAGTACAAGTCCAAATTTGCCCCAATTGTGGCACTAAAGTGCTCAAGGTAGTGGCACATAACTTGATGAAAATGATAATCAGACTGCCCTGAGGAAATATGCCACATTTCACAACTTCTGAGCAGACAGTTCTAGGGGCTGATGATCATGATATAAGGAGAAGAAGAAGAAGAAGAAAATCTACAATTACTATGGGTGCTCATAGTTTTGCTGCTGTACTCAGGTTACACATTAATTTGTTGAGTTCAGATTCACCGTGACTGTGTTCAGAGGCAAAACTACAGAAACTGTCACTGTCCAAATACTTTTGGACCTCATTGCTTCTGTGGAATTTGTGCATACTACAGTGGAACTAAGAGCAACTTATATATCAAAATTAATTCTTGGTTGGAGCTGAATAAATGTTGTGAAATATTTGGTTCATCTTTGCACTTTTGTTGTTTCTTTCAGTTTTGTTGATTAATTAATTTCTGTGAATGCTAATTGCAGGAAGCAAATTTTGCATTTTCATGTAAACCATTTCTTCCTCTAGTGTCACTGCAGCTCTCGAGGACAATAACAAACAGCTGGGGTTTTTGTTCAGCTCTGCTGATGGTTTGTGTTACTGTGAGTCTCTGGCACAGTAATACACAGCAGTGTCCTCAGGCTGCACATTCTGTCCATTTAGAGTCACAGTGTTGCTGGAAGAATCTAAGCTGATACTGAACTTGTTCTTCAGTGAATCTTTGTAGTATGTGTCATATCCAACACGTGCACTTCCAATCCACTCCAGTCCTTTCCCTGCAGGCTGTCTGATCCAAGCTGTGTGATGGCTGCTCACAGAATAAGAGACCTGACAGGTGATGGTCAGACGCTGACCTGGCCGCACAGTCACAGAGGGTGGCTGTGTCAGCTGTTCACACTTCACACCTGTTAAAAACAAGAAAAGAGTTGGTTACAATCTCGCTACATTCACACAACAAGAATAACTGTTGACAATGACGCATCCAGACAGACTCACATCCAGCTGCCAACAGCATTAACAAAGCTACAAACATGGTTTATGGTCAGACTGATGTGCTGTGAATGGCCTGATGTCAGTGAGGAGGTTTTTTATAGCTGATGAGCTCTCTGAGTTTGCATAGGATTAAACACATGAAGGATCAGTGCTCAAACCAGTTCTCTGTTCAGTGTCAATATAAATGCAAAATTAAGGAGGAAATCACATCTGCTTTCACTTAATGTATTATAATCTTTATTAACATGATAAATGTACCTGGATTTGATGAAATAATGAAACACTGGATGAAACATTTTCATACAGTTGATATCATAAATGTTCAGATATACATTATTAACCTACCATTGCCAAACCAATAATGTTTAAACGTGAAGTGTTATTACATGAAGTTCAATCAGTGGAGGAAATTATATGTATTTGAAGAGTTTTGGGAATTTTTAACATGAAGCACTGACTCTTCATATCCTTTAGAAACTGATAAATACATCAGCCTTTATATTATTGCTTTTAATTTAACCTAATCATATATGAATAAACTGAAAAAATTAAAACTTCAACTATTTTGTGCGGTCACTATGGTCAGTCTAGTTGCTCTATGTCATGTCTGAAATTTTCCATATGAAATTCATGAACAGTTTTTCCATAATGATACAAATAAAGAAAGCGCTGTTTAGAAAATCAAACTTTAATTCTCTTTGTTCTCTCTTGTAGACGCTTGTTTTAAAGGCTCTGTAGTCGCAGTTAAATTCCACATTCAGTTGCTCTTCCAGTGCTGATGACAAATAGAGGAAATAGTTTTTGTGCGACTCTCCTGTTACTGTTTCTCACCGTGTGGTGTCGGGCACAGTAATGTTTTTGTTTTGGATGGATGTTCTGTTAACTGCAATTTCCCCATTTGTGGGACTAATAAAGGCATTCTTGATTCTTGATTCTTGATTCTTGAATAAACTGCTGTGTCCTCAGTCTTCAAACTGTTCATCTGCAGATAGACTTTACTGTTGGAGTCATCTCTGGAGATGGTAAATCTACCCTGGACTGACTGGGAGTAATACCTAGAAGAACTGCCTGTGTGTATAAATGCGATCCACTCCAGTCCTTTTCCAGGAGCCTGTCTGACCCAGTTCATAGGGTAGCTGCTGAATGTGAATCCAGAGCCTGTACAGGTCAGTCTGTGGGATTCTCCGGGCCTTTTAACCACTGGTTCAGATTCTGTCAGAGTCTGACCATCAACACCTGTCAAGAGAATAAAAAAAATCAGACTAAATTTGCTGGCAGCACATCTAAAAGCTGCATAATATTAGAAGATATTTTCACCTGCCCAGCAGAGCGTTAAAATCAGTAGTGCTGTCTTGTAGTCCATACTGATAAACTGTGTATCAGCTGCTCTCTGTCAGACTTAAATAGAGGTGGAAGACGTGGGTTTGGTTTTAACTTCTCCTCACAGGAAGCAAAACTGGATTGGCCTTTATTGTGTTATGTAAATGTGTGCAAATGAATATTGTTTACTGTGAAGATCTCTTTCCCAATGATGCAAGTACAATAATCAATTCAATTCAGTTCAATTTCATTTACATAGCGCCAAATCACAACAAACAGTCGCATCAAGGCTCTTTGTATTGTGGGTAAAGATCCTACAATAATACAGAGAAAACCCAACAGTCAAAACGACCCCCTATGAGCAAGCACTTGGTGACAGTGGGAAGGAAAAACTCCCTTTTAACAGGAAGAAACCTCCAGCAGAACCAGGCTCAGGGAGGGGCAGTCATCTGCCGTGACCGGTTGGGCTGAGGGGAGAGAAAGACATGCTGTGGAAGAGAGCCAGAGACTAATATCAATTAATGATTAAATGCAGAGTGGAGTATAAACAAAGTAAATAAGGTGAATGAAAAGAAACATTCTATTGTGGGAACCCCACCAGCAGCCTAGGCCTATAGCAGCATTACTAAGGGATGGTTCAGGGTCACTTGATCCAGCCCTAACTATAAGCTTGATCAAAGAGGAAAGTTTTAAACCTAATCTTAAAAATAGAGAGGGTGTCTGTCTCCCAAATCCAAGCTGGGAGCTGGTTCCACAGAAGAGGCGCCTGAAAGCTGAAGGCTCTGCCTCCCATTCTACTCTTAAGTATCCTAGGAACCACAAGTAAGCCAGCAGTCTTGAGAGCGAAGTGCTCTGTTGGGGTGATATGGTACTATGAGGTCTTTGAGATAAGATGGTGCCTGATTATTCAAGACCTTGTAGGTGAGGAGAAGAATTTTAAATTCTATTCTAGATTTAACAGGGAGCCAATGAAGAGAAGCCAATATGGGAGAAATCTGCTCTCTCTTTCTAGTCCCTGTCAGTACTCTAGCTGCAGCATTTTTGGATCAGCTGAAGGTTTTTCAGGCAGCTTTTAGGACAGCCTGATAATAATGAATTACAATAATCCAGCCTAGAAGTAATAAATGCATGAATTAGCTTTTCAGCATCACTCTGAGAAAGGATGTTTCTAATTTTAGAAAAATTGCGCAAATGCAAAAAAGCGGTCCAGCTGCTCTCTGTCAGACTTAAATAGAGGTGGAAGACGTGGGTTTGGTTTTAACTTCTCCTCACAGGAAGCAAAACTGGATTGGCCTTTATTGTGTTATGTAAATGTGTGCAAATGACAAATATTTACTGTGAAGATCATTTTCCCAATGATCCAAGTACAATAATCAATAAATATATGAATACATTTTTAAGTTGATTAGAGATTTAAAATTAATAGAGCAGGTGAAAATTGAGTTTGATTGGAATAATATTCCATTAACAGTAACATCTGTCATCTTTGTGTCTAAATCTCTAAAAAAACAAACACATCCAGTCAAATCAAATCTCATCTGTAGTACAGGCAGATGGACTTGTGCAAAAACAAATAACCTGTATTATTCCAGCACGATGCAAGAAAAAAACAAAAACTTTTTGTGGTACCAGAATGTTTCTCTAAGATATGACTATATACCAAATATTTTTTTGATGCAGAAGAGAATTTTCAAATGATCAAACCTAACAATTATTGAGATGCTGAGACTGAATTTGCACACATATCTCTGCCTCTGTAGTTTCTCGTGGCTTCCAGAATTACTTTATTGACAGCTCATAGTTCTTCCATACCAATGTCTACAACACATTTTGCAGCCAGTTGTTTTTACTGTGACAAATCTAAAAGAAAAGAGTGCACACAAAACTTAGCATGAGGTAAATGACTGTGCAACTTCACAACTACTCACTGTTTCAATAAGTGATAAAATAACATGTTTCCTAACAACTAACAGATCACAATATGTCACTGCTTTTTCACAACTTGTTTTCATGAATAAATATAATTGTTGCAGGTCTTAAACTCAGCTAATAGTGATATTACTTCTGATACCATTATGGACCATTATTAAGGATGATGTATGTACTTCCACTTATAATGTTTTTTGTTTTCTCAAAAAAACTGAACTGAACATGTTTTATGTTACTAAGAAACAGGAAACCACAAACAAGAATAGCAGTGAGGCACCACATGCCCCAGGACAGTGACATGCCCCTGAGGGCTAACAAACTTTAAACTATGGCAATGTAATGCACAAAGTTTGTAACTACAGTAAGAGAGATCTGTCCTCCCTGAGGGCCCCCACATTACTCCACTCACTCCCCTTGCAAATAGCATGGAAGATTCTGTTTGATAAAACCTCTGAGCAGCAATGAAAGCCACTCAACCAAAATGAAGAGGAGTTTTCCTTCTTGAAGCAAAGAAAAAAATCAAAAAAGAAAAAGAAAACAGACTAGGAGGGAAACAGGCTAAATATCTAAATGCTGCTAATCTAGTTTTAAATGTGAGGAAGAGACACTTGAACAACATAGGTTCTTCTAGCATCACATTATTTCTTTTGTTTATTTTCAACATTAGTTAACTTTGCTAGCAGAGCAGCCTGGTATGCTGACTATAACATGAATGAGCCAAATGTCAGAGACAGAGTCAGGACACCAGCAGTCAGTTTGTTAGCATAATTAGAAGGCTGAAACAACCTGCAGCAGGAGCTGGTAGTTACAGTATTAACAATTTGTAAGAAGTCAGTTTCGACTTGTTACGGAACTGGCATTCTTACAGAAATTAATGGTCTCTGTCATGATTAGTATCAGGTATCAGGTATCATTGGTATCAGATTATATATAGTTATGAATGGTGGTTGGAGGGGCCCGCTGTGAAATTTTGCCTGGAGTCAAGCCTGACTCTAGAAGCACCACTGTTTTATTTTTTAGAGCCATTCCTGTACTTTTGGTAGTATAACAAGTATTTGCACCTGTTGGTGTTTGTGTTTAAAAAAAAATGTGTGTCTAATTTGAACAAGTGAACTCAAAGTCTCTGTGGAATGGACTCCATACTCTGACCTGTAACACCTGATCAGAAGGAAGGGCAGAAGAAAGTAAAATGGTCATCTAGGAAAATTTCTGCCCTCTGTGAGGCTTTTTATTTTTTTTTTGGACCAAAGTGAAACCAGAAGGAAGGAGGATAACTCACATGGCAGAAAGAGCACAACCAGCAGAAATGTGATTGTGTTCATCGTCCTGAGGCTGAAGATGTAACCTCCAGACAAAGTACAAAACCAGTGAGCAAGATCAGCAAACCATGGAAAGATGTACAAATATGTGATGTGAAATTTTAGTAAAAAGTTGTGTGACACTTATTTCATGATTCCATGAAAGACCAGCTTCCTCTGGCTCTGCTTTCACTGAACTACTATCAGTCATGATGTTAAGTTTTCTCTCATTAATTGTGAGATGAAGAGGACTCAGAGTTTCTTTGACTCAGAGGTTCTTTGGTATATTAGTGATGAGTCCAGCTCTTGTTGTTGTGCATAAATAATTTTCTTTAAAAGTTGAGTTTTCTTTTCTGAAGAGCCAAAACTTAAACAAATTTTACAACAAGTAAATCATCACTGTAAAATCAGAATCATATTGCATTTTTAAAAATGCAATATGATACATCAAATTAATTAATTTTACATATTTATATCAAATTAAATAATTAATTAATATTAAAATATTATGAAGAAATGATCTTGAATTTATTGGTGGTCTGATGGCTCCTCCTGTGGTGGCTTCATTTCGCAGCTGCAGTGACAAGCTGGGTACAGAATCAGAAACCTGACAGGTGATTGTTACAATAAAAAAAGAAAAATGATAATTTCACACACAGTTATGGAGTTTGTAGAGTTTTTATTAAAATACAATTCAAACAAGACAAATGAAATATTTACACCTACAAACATACTAACAAAATATTTAATGTTCAGAACTGCAAATGCATGATTTAATGAATCTCACTTTCCCAATAAAGCAGTTTTATTGTATTTTTGAATTTAATTTAAATTCAATGTCTTTAACTGTGAAAAACAGACAGCAAATTAAACTGTGTATGATGTGCAATTCTTTTTGTACACACTCTCTCCCTCCTGTGTTTCTGTCTCTCTCGAGCACAGCAACACAGAGCAGAATACACCCATGTTCTGCTGGTGTCTCTGGGGATGGTAAACCTGCCTTGAATTGACTGAGCGTGCTGCTGCTGCTGTTACTGCAGCAGTCAGTTTCAGTCCTTTTCCAGGAGCCTGTCTGATCCAAGTGTTCCAGTTCTGGCCTTCTAACCCTGATGTACAGGTCAGTGTGTGGGATTCTCCAGGATCTTTTTATCACTGGTTCAGACTCAGTGTTTGTCCATCAGTACCTACAGACAAACAGCTCATTTCACACCATGATGTAGACAATGTCTTTTATCATAATGTCAGTGAAGGTAAATTCATCATCATTAGATGAGTTACTTAAAAGAATGAGAAAAACAACCCCAATATTGGGTCTTATCATTGTAAAAGCCTTTTATCTTCAACCCTTAGTCCCTTTGTTAAACTCTACTTTTAACAATATGGATTACCCTATCATTGATATTTAGAGTGTGGACAGGTGATTAATGTAGCTATTAATCCAGACTGAAAAACACAGTTTTATTATCACAAAAACCACACAACAGGTTATGTGGTTTATTGTTTATTTGAAATGAGTTATTTTGCAGATTGTGAAAGTATGAAAAAAGTAAAACAAAATAAATTCTGTTTAATCTGAGATAAATTAATGCTTTACACATCCTTGCATTTTTATTGTTTCTATCAATCTGCTGATGATGTTGAATTTCAGTTCATTTCAGTGAATGTGGATTTCTAATTTTAACCTGATGCATTGATTTTTTGTACAGAGTTTCTTCCTCTTGTGTCACTGTGGCTCTCGAGCACAATAATAAACAGCAGAATCCTCAGTTGTCAAGCTGCTCATCTGCAGATACACCTGCTTTCTGCTGTTGTCTCTGGAGATGGTGAACCGGCCTCTGACTGACTGAGAGTAGGAGATATAGCTACTGCCACCACTGATATAAGCAATCCACTCCGGCCCTTTTCCAGCAGCCTGTCTGATCCAAGCAGCAGCAATATCATTACTGAATCCTGAGTATGTGCAGGTCAGTCTGTGGGATTGTCCAGGCCTTTTAACCACTGGTTCAGACTCAGTCAGTGTTTGACCTTCAGTACCTAAAGAAAGGTTAAAAACTCAGTTATCACATTGCTTTATTTCAGCTTATTTGTTCAAAACAAATGTGTGTTCTTACCAGCCAAGAAACAAAGCAGAATCAGAAAAATAACTAAATAAACAGGTCTGATCATCTTTAAAGTCAGCTGTCTTTGTACAAACTGCACTGTGTATCTTAGGCTGATTCCCTGACTCTTAGTCTTATAAAGATGCTGAAGTCATCAGTTTTGCATTGACTCCTCCTCAGCAAAAACACCACTGTTTCACAAAGTCAAGAGGTGCAGTACGTGCAGTAGAGCCCTTTTCTACCATTTAATTGTGTTCTGTTTGTAATTAAAAAATTAATTAATTAAAAAAACTAATTACACCACTGCCTCAAGGTCAAATGTCACCGATATTCTTGTGCTTCCTTCTGAAGGGATCCCAAATCCACATACCAAGCATTGCTGAGATATGAGCTCAGTTCCTGTTTGGCTACTTTGCCACCAGTTTTGATTGGCTCTGATAGGAAAGTGCTTTGGAAAATCAAAAATCCAGCCAATAACTTCTGTGAGGCTTGGCCTGATGATGGTTTGAGTAAATTTTGGGCAACACTGGAAAAATTTTGTGACCTGTGAAAACTTTTAAATGATTTCCATCAAATCTGATATGGTGGAAAATCCAAACTAGCAGAAAATAACATCATTTGAACAGTGATGTCACAGTCACAAGTTACGGTCATAAATACAAGTCCAGGTTTGCCCCAATGATGGTGCTAAAGTGCTCAAGGTAGTGGCACATACGTTGGTGAAAATGATAATCAGACTGTCCCGATCATGTGTTTCACAACTTTTCACCAAACCCTTTTGCTGCTTGGTTCCCAATTAAAGCTAAAAGGCAGTACTCAGGTTACACATTGATTTGTTGAGTTCAGATTCACTGTGAATGTGTTTAGAGGCAAAACTACAAAAACTGTCACTGTCCAAATACTTTTGGATCTCATTGTTTCTGTGGCATTCATAGTGCATACTACGGTGGAATGAAGAACAAAGTATATATAAAAATTAATTCTTGGTCTGAATGGAATAAATGTTGTTAAATGTTTTGTTCATCTTTGCACTTTTGTTGTTTCTTTCACAGTTTTGTTAATGTTGAACAGTAATTAATTTCTGTGAATGTTAATTGCAGGAAGCAAATTTTACACCATTGTATACCATTTCTTCCTCTAGTGTCATTGTGGCTCAATAATAAACAGCTGAATCCAGAATGAAGAAGAGAGAAGTAGATTTCACTACCATCATACCGGATCCAAGCAATCCACTCCTGTTCTTTTCCAGCAGCCTGTCTGATCCAAGCAGCACTAATATCACTACTGAATCCTGAGTATGTGCAGGTCAGTCTGTGGGATTCTTCAGGCCTTTCACCAGCTGGTTCAGACTGAGTCAGTGTTTGACCCTCAACACCTACAGACAAACAGCAATAATTAATAATAATTTAAAAAATTATAATTTCTGTATTTCAAGCATATCAACTCTTCAAGCATAATTTAAACTCACTGTATTTTAACACTGAAAATTCAGACAATATCTCATTAAATTTAGTTTCAGTCTGTGTATTTTTTTATTTAAGATCTGCTTTTTGACTCAACTGGAAAATTTGCTGGAACATTTTCCAACAAACAGATTAAGTTTCTGAGAAAAAAACTTGAACTCATTCATCGTCTGAGAGAGCCTCCTGTAGTGGTTTCCTGCTACATCTGTTCAGTTCAGTCACTGAAGGGGTTTTTGTTCAGCTCTGCTGATGTTTTGTGATACTGTGACACTCTGGCACAGTAATACACTGCAGAGTCTTCAGGCTGCACATTCTGTCCATTTAGAGTGCTTGAAGTCGATACTGAACTTGCTCTTCAGTGAATCTTTATAGTGAGAGCTCCCAGTGCCTTTCACCCCAATCCACTCCAGTCCTTTCCCTGCAGCCTGCCTGATCCAAGCTGTCCACTGGCCAAGAGAATAAAAGACCTGACATGAGATGGTCAGACACTGACCTGGCTGCACAGTCACAGAGGCTGGCTGTGTCAGCTGTTCACACTTCACACCTGTGGAGAAAACATGTTGAATGCAGTTCTAATAGCAGCAACATTGTGCAGTGTTCATGCTGTCAGTATTTCTGTTCAGTGACACTCATAGGATCCAGCAGCAGAGCTACAGAGATCATGTTGGTTTTGAATGTGGTCTGCTGGGAGCCTTTTTTTCTTCTATTGCAACCAGCTAGAATAAGTCAAGTCTTTATATTAGCCTGGGAGGAAGCTTGATTTGCATACAGATGGACACTGATAGATTTATAGAGAAATAAAGACTGCCCTGGCAGTAATTGATATTGGGCTTGTGTTTTCACCTTTTTGACAAATTAAAGAAAACAATTAATAAATCAATGCATTTAAAAAGATTTTACATATTTTTACAAGGCAAATCAAAACCTTAAGCCCTGGCGACCTGTTCAGGGTGTACCTGGCCTCTTGCCTTATGTCAGCTGGGATAGAGTGCAAGACTGGATGGATGGATGGATGGATGGATGGATGGATGGATGGATGGATGGATGGATGGATGGATGGATGGATGGATGGATGGATGGATGGATGGATGGATGGATGGATGGATGGATGGATGGAGAACAAATCATTTATTTACATTATTACAGGGAAAATATTTATTCTTAATTCATTTATAATCAGGTCAGTCAGCCATGTTACTTTAAATACACAATCTATGTATACACAGTACCAGTCAAAGGTTTGGACACACTCACCCATTCATTATTCTTTGGTTGTGCGGTGAATCCTTATATTAAGAGATTCCAGTATTTTTCATGTTCAAGCTGTCCACAACCTAAGAGAATAAGAGAGTTTGGTCAGGTAAGTAATTGAAATTATTTTTTCAAAATAAGATTTTTTTATATTAAGAATCATACATGAGGTTATGTGATCTGTAGGATCCATGATATGCTGATTTTTTGTGGAGTTTATAAAAGTATATTCCTGTCAAAGCACAAGCAAAGTTAATCAAAATTCATTCATGAATATTTTTCAATTATGTGAAAAATGTTTGTTGTTAATTAATTCCCATTCAGGTACATCAGCCCAGTCATTTTAAATACTCAACCTATTTGTATTAATTTATTCTTAACGAATCCTTAACGAGTGCCTGTTTGTATTAATGTTATCTAAAAACAAATTTATAGGCTTTCAGATAATTAATCCCACTCATTAATAACACATTTGTTTTTAATGTATTGATTGATTGTTCTGAAGCACACTGTGTTAATGTTTAGTTATATATATTTGCATGTCTATCATATGCTCTATTACTGATGTATATTTTATAGTACTTAAGTAATCTACTGCAACATTTCATTAGACTGAATTGTGTTATATTTTGATACAGTCTAAATAATCTGTCTGAATAATTAGAAATGTTTCCAAACAAGATCCACATGAGTATTAAATAAAATACACTTCAGCAAAAAAGGTCATTGGTGGTCTGAGAGCGCCTCCTCTGGTGGTTTCATGTTACAATTTTTCAGTCACTGATGGGGTTTTTGTTCAGGTCTGCTGATGTTTTGTGTTACTGTGAGTGTCTGGCACAGTAATACACAGCAGAGTCTTCAGGCTGCATGTTCTGTCCATTTAGAGTCACTGTTTTGCTTGAAGTGTCTAATTCAATACTGAACTTGTTCTTCAGTGAATCTTTATAGTGAGAGCCTGAGGTATCTTTCACCCCAATCCACTCCAGTCCTTTCCCTGCAGCCTCTCTGATCCAACCTGTCCAGTAGCCAAGAGAATAAGAGACCTGACAGGAGATGGTCAGACGCTGACCTGGCTGCACAGTCACAGAGGCTGGCTGTGTCAGCTGTTCACACTTCACACCTGTGGAGAAATATGTTGAATGCAATTGTAATAAAAGTTACATTGTGTAGTGTTCATGTTGTCAGTGTTTGTGTTCAGTGAGACTCACAGGATCCAGCAGCCAGCAGCAGCAGCAGAGCTACAGAGAACATGTTGGTTTTGAATGTGGTCTGCTGGGAGCTCCTCTTCTTCTGTTGCAACCAAGTGCAATATATCTTTATATTAGTCTGGGAGGAAGTTTAATTTGCATACAGATGGACAGAATAAAAAAGAAATACAGATCATAAGATTTAAAACATTAACCCAAATTTTTTGGTTTATTTTTTAATATTAATGAAAGATTTTAGCACAATTACACAAGGCACATCTAAACATTTACACTGAGAAGCAGGCCAGCAGAATATTTACTGTCCACACTTCTTGATACATCAATTTTATTGTTTCTTTAATTGTGCTGTTGATGTTAATAAAGTTAATTTGTGAATAACAGAAATAAAATACTAATTTACAGTAAGCTGATGTGCTGTGTTTTTATAGAGCCATATCCTCAGTTTTCAAACTGCTCATCTGCAGATACACCTGCAGTCTACTGTTGTCTCTGGAGATGGTAAACCTGCTGACTGAGAGGAGTAGATATAGCTACTGATATTGTTGATATGAGAGATCCATTCCAGTCCTTTTCCAGGAGGTTGTCTGATCCGAGCTGTGCTAATATCATAACTTTTTGTTTGTTTTTTGTTTGTTTTAATTTTTTTAACCTGTACTGTACATAAACATGGGTTTCTATATTTCCATGTATTTATAAGTACTTTGCAAAGTATCCGTGTAGGTTTTTTGTTTGTAGATGACAAAGTACAGCACAATAAGTAAATACAAACTCACAGTCAGAAACTCACTTTAACCAAAATAATTCTTTCAGAGAGAATAAGAGACCTGACAGGTGTTGGCCTGGCTGCACAGTCAGTGATTCAAATAGTGCTGTTAAGAATAAACTGCTGAGTATGACAAATCCAGCCACAGACACACACACACACACACACACACACACACACACACACACACACACACACACACGATAAACTTGCCAGGAGATCACCTTTGCTTCACATTTGTTTAACTGCATTACTCATTAATGATTTTTAAAATTGCCCCTGCAATGAAATAGCAAATTATAATTACTGTTTTTCTCAGGCTGCACAGCCACTGACTCTGGCTGGATCAGGTCAATACTATATAATAATGATGTTATTCAAGGGGAAAAGATGTCAGCACTTTGTTTATTATAAAACTATACATGATGGCTTTTTAAAGATAAGGTGTTGACTATTTGCTTTTGATTACCTCAAAGTTGAAGCATTATAAATGTATGAATATACACAATAATAAACAGCTGTATCCTGAGGCTACGCATCCACTCCTGTTAGTGTTACAGATGCAGAAGAACTGTATATGCGGCACCCCCACTGTACTGATGCAAAATCCACTCCACTGGTTTTTCTTCATATTATCTGATCCAACATGCATAACTTCCATGAGTCAAAGAATAACCAGAGGCTGTCTGTGACAGTCAGGAGGTGCAGGAGTCCAGTTCCTTCTCAGAAAACCTGACGATTAGTTGAACAAAGTATAGATTTTGTCCAGTGACATCAAAGATATGTTGTCCAGCTTTAAACAATTAAAAGAAACAACATGACAGCATGCTATCAACTTAAAGTTATTGATAACCTTAAGAAAAGGAAGTTAAAAACCACAAGAGCAGCTGCATTCCTGCTCATTTCTACATATTTACATCCATGTCACGTCATGCTTGTCGTGCTTTCATTTCATCTCAGTTTGCATGTTTTCCTGCCACCTGGAGGTTATTATAAACTATTTTCATGATCTTATATTAGTACAGTACAGTAATAGTACAGTAATACACAATAGTCATATTGCTCATGGACATCAATACCTCCTGAGACAGAAACACATATAACTTTGTAGTATGACAACATATTATGAGGAGGAATGTGTCCATTCAGTGTGCTGATAGTGACTCAGCAAACAAAGTGAAATTTCTAAAAGAAAAGACAAAAAAAGTTTCGCTGACTTGATCAGTCCCAGGGCATTTTTTAAAATAATGATGTTATTCAGAAGAAGCTGATTGGTGACAACACTGTAGATTTTTAGATTATCTACTACTAGAAATGTTTAATGTTTATATGATTTAAAAAAAGAAGAAGTCTGCAGAGTAACAGAGGTTCACTGTATCAGCTGTTTACACATGACACCTGTTGCAAGAAGAAAATTGTTTGTTCACGAGCAATCAACTTACACTACAAAAGAATGATGACTATTACAAACTTAAAGAGACTCACAGGATCCAGTGAGCGTAAAGGCAGTAATGTATTTTAAGTGGTAGGTATTTTAAAATTCAACATTTTTAACAGCCCAAAAAATATCAGTAAACACAAAGTTTTTCTGTGCAGTATGTCACACAGTGTGTCAGTCGCACTGCTGCTGTTTTTCCAGAATAAGAGAAAACTTCAGTCAGAGATGGAGAAAGAAAAACAGGACAGGAGAGGTTATATTTAAAGGTATGGACTGCTAAGTGTCATTGAATAAACTGGAAATTTAAAGCTAAACCTGTATGTGATGTAAAGTTGTTTTTTTTATAAATGTCTTGCAAAATAAACTGAGGTTTACTTATTTTGTATTCAAAGGTTGCATGAAAATATTAAACATGTTAGCTTCCTGTACTGTGATGAATTGACAGTAAACACAACAATGAGGCAAATTCACCTTCTATAACAGAAAATGGAGCTTTTTATTTTTCATTTGCATTTAAATTTGCCTGTGCCCCACATACAGTAAGTGTTCCAGCTGAGTATATTCATTACAATTATAATTTAGATCAAAATAAAGTTGCCTTCCCATGTACTAATATCATTTTATTATTATATTAATATAGCACAAAATCCTTTGCACAAAAATTTATCGGACACGTCCTTCACAGAGCCACTTTTTGCTTTCTTACTTTGAGTACATTTCAGAGCATGTACTCTTTCACTTTCCTTTGAGTAAAGAGCTTCAATCAAACTTTACCAAGTATTTTTTAACGCAAGTGTCTGTACTTCTATTTAAGTAAAGAATGTCTGTACTTTTGCCACCGCTGTTTAAATATGTGTTTTTAGTACAGACAATAGATTTGCTATATTTACTCTGAGCCCTCCTTCATTAGAGTTGTGATAAAATTCAAAGAAATCAAAACAGATTTGAAACACAAGTATTTTTTTCTTTACTCATAAACTTATTTACAGTCTTATCATCCAAGATCATGTAGCACGCAGACTAAAAGTTTGTCGTTGCTGGTTTGCATAAATTACTCTTCTTGTTTTCGGTTTCTGCAGATGTGTGAGAACAAAGATATGACCTGAAACTGTAGGAAAATAGTTTTTGAAGAACTGAAACTGTGGCAACTTGCAAAAGAAATCAAATAAAACAAAGATTCAAACTACGAGAGGGTAATAGTGCATAAATTATGCTTTCTGTCATATCACCAAACATGTTCATCTTCAAATTCTTTCAAATATCACAAATATATTTTATTGGACATATGTTAGTTTTTAATCCAGGCCTAATGAATATGCATGATAGGTTCAGATCATTTTAATAACTCAGAGAACAAACACACAACTCTTTTTAAACTTGCGCAAGCAGGAGAGATCCGTTCCTTGAACTCAGCTCGCAGCTGAGCGGAAGTTATCTGTCCTAAAGGACGGCTTCCTGCGCAGCGTTTTTATTCGGACTTTCACAATAAGATCACGTGGGTTACACCAAATGCAGTTTACAGCATGTAATAAACAACATTCTTGGCTTTTTCCTTACCATATATGGTAGTAAGTATCCTGTAGAATGTGCATGTAACATGGCATATATGAGACACGTATCCTATGTGTGTATTCTCTGCAGGCTGAAAACAGCCTGCAGGTAACTACAACTTCCTTTGTAAAAAATGTCACCACGTGTTTCCATTTCAAACACAAAAACAACAGTATCATATGTACATAAAACAACTTATAGAAAATATACAAACAGAAGATATGATAATTCATAATAAACAGAATGGAATTTATACCATAACTCCAACAATGCATGTCTCCAGAGCAATAAACAGTGCATATGGTAATATATGTTGGCTGTAGAAAATATATCTATATATATTTTTTGATTTATTAACAGGGCTGCTGACTGTGAATCCAAGGTTCAGTAGGTTTAACAGTTAGCTTGACACAGTTAGCTTGACACAAATTACTATATTTATATTAAATAAAAATCCATCCATCCATCTTCTTCCACTTACATGGAGCTGGGGCAGCAACCTAAGCAGAGAAACCCAGACCTCCCTCTTCCCCATTTCCTCCTCCAGCTTATCCGGGGGAATACCAGGTTCAGGCAAACAGAGACCTTCTGGGTCTACTCCGGGGCCTCCTTCCAGCTGGACATGCCCAGAGCACCTTGATCAGATGCCTGAAACATTTCAAACTGCTCCTTTCAATGTGGAGAAGCGGCTCTACTCTGAGCCCCTCTTGAATGACTGAATTCCTCTGCATTATAAATATTTAATAAATATTATGATCTAATAATATTTTCACCATGTCTGTAGTCCATCATGTAAACTGTGCAATCTACACTGACCTCCTACTTTATTAGATACACCTTGCTTATACCAGGTTGGACCTTTTTCTTGCCTGCAGAACTGCCTTGATTCCTCATGGTTCAGATCGAACAAGGTGCAGGAAACAAGATTTTGGGTCATATTAACATGACATCACTACAAAGTTGCTGCAGATTTGTCCCAAAGCTGCTTTACTGGGTTGTGATCTAGTGACTCTGGGGATCATCTGAGTACAGTGAGCTCAAAGTCCTGTGCAAGAGACAAATTTTTACAGTTTAACATGATGCATTAATGCATCATGTTAAACTGTAATCCTGCTGGATGTAGCCATTAGAAAATGGGTACACTGTGGGGATGAACATGCTCAGAAACAATACTCTGCCAAGAAAATATCTCCCAAACTATTACATCACCAGCTTTCATGTTGTTTACACTAAATTCTGAAACTGAGACTCAGACCAGATCAGACACCATTCTTCCCTTCTACCAATGTCCAATTTTGACAAGCCCTTATAAATTATTGTCTCAGGTTCCTATTGTGAGCTGAGAGGAGTGGCACCTGGTGTGTTCACGTAGCCACTCCTGTAGCCCACGTGCTTGAAATGTGATTATTTTGTGCATTCAGAGATTTTATTTTGCACACCAGTTGTAACAAGTGTGTTTGTTTGTTTGTTTGTTTGTTTGTTTGTTTGTTTGTTTGTTTGTTTTTGGGGGGGGGGTGCTGTTCCCTTCCTATCAGTCTCATCATTCTCCTCTGACCTCTGACATCACCAAAGAATTTCCACCCAGAGAAGTGATGCTCACTGGATATTTTCTCTTTTTCTGTGTTTACTCTGGAGATGGCTGTGATGGAAAATCTCAGACCCAGCTCTCTCTCGACTAAACACTCCAGGTAGAAATCAGCAAGGTTGTGAGGTGTATCAGGTCCGACAGATCAGCAGACGGGACAAGCGGGGGAGTAGAGCATTTGTTTACATAACATCTCCAGGAGATGATTTTAATACACGGCCACCATCCAAGGCCGTCTGGGAGCCAATTTCAATTGCAACAATTGTTTTGGTACAGGCTGTCATAACTGATTGATTGCTGACAGACCTTACAGTTTTTCTGGTTATCTGTCAGTGGCGAAAAATTCAATTATCCGAATTTTTGGTTCAACTCCGCTGTGCAAAAGCAGACACTCAAACACTCCTCTAGATCTAATCCATTTCGATTCAGCTCTACTGAGTCTGATTGAGTTGTACAGCGTCTGCATCCTTCACAGGCAGCCTTACTGACGCCGGAACAGCTACCCAGGATAAACCAGGTATCCCCACATCCAATCAGGAGAAAAACCTGGTATCGATATATACCACGTCCACAATTGACAGTACAGCCAGGCGCGTTATCTTCCATCCTCCACAGGAATCCATAATGTAGCCAGCTGGCTGTGTCAGTCGGACCCGAGGAAAGAGTGTTCTCCTTCTCCCAAGCTCCTTGTGATGAGAATTTGATCATCAATAATGTTGAGAGACCAGCTGACCAGATCCATAATTTAATTTTCCAGTTCGTGAATGTGTGAAGAGACACTCTAAGCAGCAAAAAGCGGCAGCAGGGTGGATAACAAGAGGGAGGGAGAGAGAGAGGAAAGAGAGCGTCCGTCTCCGCCGAGGGCAGGAAGAGGGAAAAAAACATTTATTAAACATGTCACTTTCTATTCAACATTAAGAACTTAATTACTGCTGTAAAAAAAAGTGTTATTCAGAAACACAAAGTCACAAACCCAATCATCAGCTTCTTCTTTGAAAGTGTGGATTTATATGTACATATTTATTCCATCTCATTCCATAGGTTTTACTTCCACTGTGTTCTTTGGGCAGGTAGCACCATCCAACTGAGTCTCTGATAGGAGGGGAGGATGGGATACATGCAACAATCATGGTGCCTGTAATGCTAATCATACTTCATAACATGCAAAGAGACCAGATGTTCAGAATTTTTTCTTTTTTTTTTTTTTTTTTTGCAGGAGGCCTCTCAAGCGGTTACAACTGCTCAGGGACTGAAGGGTTTTTGTTCAGGTCCACTGATGGTTTGTGTTACTGTGGGTCTCTTGCACAATAATACACAGCTGTGTCTTCAGGCTGCATATTTTGCCCATTTAGAGTTGCTGTGTTCCTAGAAGAGTCTAAGTCAATGCTAAACTTGCTCTTCAGTGAATCTTTGTAGAATGAATCTCCAGTATATTTGCTACCAATCCACTCCAGTCCTTTCCCTGCAGGTTGCCTGATAAAAGCTGTGTAGTAGTTGCTCACAGAATAAGAGACCTGACAGGTGATGGTCAGATGCTGACCTGGCTGCACAGTCACAGAGGCTGGCTGTGTCAGCTGCTCACACTTCACACCTGTTAAAAGAAAAAAAAAAGTTTTGTAATAAATTATCAAGTTGTGCTACAAAAGAATTAAATACTTCCATCACTTCAATCTATAGAGACTCACAGGATCCACCTGCCAGAAGCAGCAGTAGAGCTAAAGAAAACATGTTTTCTGTTGAAACTGATCTGCTGTGAGTCAAACTAACAGCCTGCTGACAAGTTTTTATAGTTCCATAACAAGGAAGGGCACTGAGTTTGCATAGGATTAATCCAGCACATGGTGCACTGGTCTAGCTGAATCTAATAGGAAAAAAAGTTCATTTGTTCATTCTGCAGACTAAATATATGCCTGGAAATCTCACACTTCACTGAAACATTTAGAAAATACCCCCAAATGTATTTTGCCTTGTAACAGCTGTTAACCTTCTGTTGCTAGAAACTAATAACATATTAAAATGAATTAATATGAATTAATAAATCGATATGAATCCATCATGCTCCTTTCCTATCTGATCCAAGCTGTGCAGTAAGGCCATAGAATAAGAAACCTGGTAGGTGATGATCAAATGTTGACCTTGCTGTAAAGTAACAGAAGCTGGCTGTATCAAGGACTCACACTTCAAACTCATTAAAGGAAAAAATTAATTATCAAGTTATACTGCAAAAGGATTAACCACTGACAGAGTCTCATAGGATGCACTTCCAAAAAGCAGCACAGGTACTACAGAAAATGTACAGATTTTAAAACTGCATAACAGGGCAGATCATCACAAATGCAGTGAATTAATCAAATATATGATAAGTCTGTTCAGTTTTTAAAACTGCAAACTGAATACACCCCTGGAAATCACCTCTGCTTTAAACACTGCGTTGTTTTAATTTGATTGTAAGGTAAGCTGCAAGCTAACTTTTGATGTGCTGTAGCTTCAAACTATTAGTGTATTGACAATGATCATAATCATGAGGATCATTGTTATTCTTAAAGGTAATAAAACAGTAATATAACAAAACACACGGAATAATCTCAGAATAGCAATAAAAAGGATCTGCATTTCTGCAAACAACAGAACAAAACTTAACAGATACAGGACTGAATAATGATGATTCTTATAACTTAGATTACTCATTAAATTACTCATTCAATATATATATATGAATCAAGATAAACAGAGGTAAGATCCTATGGGACTTCCAGATACAGACAGACAAACTTGTGATGGATAACCAACCGGACGTAGTAGTGGTGGACAAACAAAGGAAGAAAGCCATGGTGATAGATGTTGCAATACCAAGTGACGGCAACATCAAGAAGAAGGAACACGAGAAGCTCGAAAAATTCCAAAGGCTTAGAGAAGAGCTGGAAAGTATGGGGAAGGTGAAGATAACAGTGGTCCCCGTGGTAATCAGAACACTCGGGGCAGTGACCCCCAAACTGGGAGAATGGCTCCAACAGATTCCTGGAACAACATCCGAGATCTCTGAGAAGAGCGCAGTCCTGGGAACAGCTAAGATCCTAAGCAGGACCCTCAAGATCCCTCTGGTAGAGGACAAAGACTACCCCCAGGGCAAGCTGGGATTCTTTTTACACACCGTTCCTACACAGATACAGAGAGACAGATATGAGATAACAGAAAGAGTTTATGAAGATACAGATATTCAGCAGCCATGTTCACTCATGTGTTTGTGTGTTTCACTTACAGTACTCTGACAGGACGCAGGTACTGGACCATGCTATCAGGAAGCTTGAGCACAATGTTACACTGGAAACACACAAACCACAGAATAGGTGATCAGACAAGCTGCAATAGTATCATCTATCCACGAGGTGGCAAAATTTACCCTCTTGTAAACAGTGAAACTGAATGGGACATTTCTGAGATAAAAACACATCTGCGGGATTAAAATATGCAGGTGAATGATCATAATGCACCTGAATTTTTCTGCTGAGGTCAATAATATATGTTCATGCAAATGCTGGGAGACCACAGTGTGAGAATGGGAGCTTACTGGGTTTGAAGGAGCAGCAGGAGGAGCACCGGCTGCTGCTGCCGTGGGGACTTCGTTTACAGGCCACTGATACAGCAGGTTCTGTGGAGGGATGGAGAAGGTTCAAAATCCATAATACTGACATTTAGTGCAGCATTTCAAAGACCACATGATGAGCACGACAGAAACACAGAGTATGTGTAGAGAGACTGAACCCTTTGTAATCGAATCATCACCAGATTTAGAGAAGATTGCATGAACAACACAAAACAAAACCGTGATCAGTGGGAGGAGAACATCTGCATAAAACTGCATTAATCCGTAGTTTTATTGTTCTTGACAGCTTCACTTTGCTCTCCTGAATTATAACTTTTGAATTATGACTCACTGGCAGGGATTAAATTTACTGATCAGCAAAGCTTCACACCACAGTTATACACGAGTAAAATACAAGGAAGGTGACAGCAGACTTTTTCTTTCATTTAGCCTGAAGCGTCCAACAGGTTTAAGTACCTTTATCAATAAAACTCTAATGACACCTGTCATTACCTCTGTGAGTCTTACCTGTCCCTGGCTACCTGTTCCTGGCTGACTATACAGGTGAGCTGGCACCGTGGTGGGGGGAGCAGTCAACACAAATGCAGGAGGACCTGCTCCCAGGGGAGGGTGCAGCTATCGAATCCTTCAGCCTGAATGTCTGTTTCTAGCTGAGGGTGGGCAGGTGGCCCAGCAGGGAAAGAAGGTGGAGGTGGATGATTTCTGTTTGCCCCAACAGGTCATGTATGGTACCCTTAAGAATGGATGTGAGCTGTATTAATTGTTGCTCAATGCTTTGTTGCCATTTCCCCCCGTTTATTTTTCCTTGAATAAAAACACTTTTGAATTCATCAGTGGTCTTAGGGCTCCTCCTCTGGTGGTTTCATGTTACAACTGTTAAACCACTGAAGGGTTTTTGTTCAGGTTTACTCATGTTTTGTATCACTGTGGGATCTGGCACAGTGATACACAGCAGAGTCTTCAGGCTGCATGTTCTGTCCATTTAAAGTCACTGTTTTGCTTGATGTGTCTAAGTCAATGCTGAACTTGTTCTTTAGTGAATCTTTGTAGAGAGAGCTCCCAGTATATTTCATCCCAATCCACTCCAGTATTTTCCCTGCAGGCTGTCTGATCCAAGCTGTCCAGGAGCCAAGAGAATAAGAAACCTGGCAGGCGATGGTCAGACGCTGACCTGGTTGCACAGTCACAGAGGCTGGCTGTGTCAGCTGTTCACAATTTACACCTGTGAAAGAAAACATGTTGAATGCAATTATAATAACAGTAACAGTCAGTGTGTTGTGATCATCAGTGTCTCTGTATCAATGAGACTCACAGGATCCAGCAGCCAATACACAAATAGTGTTTGATGCCTTTTTCATTCGTTAAAAATTCAATTCAGGCAAAGCAAATGAAAACAGTCACATTTATATATGCATCACAAAATATTTGACCTAAAACTGGAGAACACCAGGGCCATGTAATTTCTGCAACTCTGTTGGGGGAAGGGGTTGGTTTGTTTGTTGTGTTTGCAATTTTTTGCTGTGCTGAGTTTTTGTACAGAGTTTCTTCCTCTTGTGTCACTCTGACTCTCGAGCACAGTAATAAACAGCAGAATCCTCAGTTGTCAAGCTGCTCATCTGCAGATACACCTGCTGTTTGCTGTTGTCTCTGGAGATGGTGAACCGGCCTCTGAATGACTGAGAGTAGGAGATGCTGCTAGTATCACTGATAGTAGCAACCCACTCCCATCCTTTTCCAGCAGCCTGTCTGATCCAAGCATTCCAGTAATTGCCACCAAACCCTGAATATGTGCAGGTCAGTCTGTGGGATTCTCCAGGCCTTTTAACCACTGGTTCAGACTCAGTCAGTGTTTGACCCTCAGTACCTGCAGATAAACAGCTCATTAGATGCTATGATGCAGAGAATTTATTTGTCTTTTCACCAGTGAAAGTAAATTTATAATTCTTACCAGCCAAGTTAATAAAAATAATGAGAAAAGAGACCCAAATATGAAGTCTGATCATGGTGAAAAACATTTATCTCTGTCCAGTCTACAGTGGGTACCTCTGTGATTTAGTCTGTCACACTTATGTGAAGATAAGAACATAGCTTTGCATCAGCTCCTCCCTCTCAAAGAGAACAACACTGCAGCTCATGCAAAATCTTTCACAGTACTGATAACCTAATTATGTTATTATTCAAAATGTGATTACTTAATTAATTATTCTCAGGTAAAGCAGCCCAATCCTTATAAAGGCAAAATTTATTTGTTTAAATTTATCCTTTGGTCACAACATCATAATGGATATATTATTTAGAAACGTGACATTATGTCTAAGCATTTGTTTTTGGAAACCTGTGTCATGATTGTGGGGTCTGACTCAGTGTTTTTTCTGTTTGGGGACTTTCAGATTCCTTTATCTATTGTTTCTGTTGATCCTTAATTTCCTGTGTTCTTTGTAGTTTGAGTTTTGTTTTGTTCCTGGTTTGTTTCTTTCTATTTATCTTCCTGTTTAGTTCATCTTTTTTGTTCATGGTTTTGGTTCATATCATTACCTGAGTCCTTGTGCACCCCCGCCTCCTTTGTGTGTCTGGGTTGTCTTTGTCTCAGTCTTCTATCCTTGTGTGCCAGCTTATTAATAATGTATCTGTGTTTGGTTCTATGATCTTGATTTCTTGTTTAGTTCTCTCTGTGTTTTTGTATGTTTATTCTCAGGTCTTCTGAGTTTGGATACCTGAGTTTGTTCTTGGTTATAACTTATTTGTATCCTTGGATTTTCTTCTCCTTCCTTTGCTGTCTTGTGTCTGCTGGTAAAGATTATTTTTGTTCCAGGAGTTTCTGTAACTCTTGCCCTCCCTGTGTCTGTGTTCCAGTTTCCATGTTCAGTGGTTTCCTTTAAACTTAGTCCGTCTCTGGTCTCTCCTATTTTTCATTTAGTTATACTTCCCTTGTATTTTTACCTGTAATTTGTGTCAGCTGTTTCTATGGTGTGTATATATTGTCCACATGTGTGCTTTCCTTTTGTCTAGTTGTTTACTCCTTATTTTAGAGTCTAACCATCAATGCTTCTTTTTTTATTATTTTTTAAACACCTGTCCAGAAACAAAGTAATTCTTTCTGATTTTTTATCATTAAATTTTTTTTCCACTGGGCATTGAGGTGGCATGGGGGTTAGCACTGCTGCATCTCAGCTAGAAGGACATCTAGAAGGTCTGGGTTCAGTTCCACCTTGGCCTGGGCCACTCACTGTGTGGAGCTTGCACGTGTCTGCATGGGTTTCCTCCCACAGTCCAAAGACATGACAAATATGAGTTTCTATACTTACCCCCCCCCCCAACATAAAAATAAATAAATACATTCTCACAATAAAAATGTCACTTCAACCAAAATCTTTCCTTCAGTGACAGTATTTTATGTCACGATCTGAAATCCCTTCATCAAAGATGACAGCAAAGTTCAGGTTCATGATGTTTTATTTAAGAGCTGCATTAAAACTTTTTTAAAACCAGTTTTGTGGAATTTTCTCAATAACTGAGGAAGTTGTCCAAGGACTGTTTCTTCCTCACAGAAATCATTTTGAATACATTAGTAGTCTTAGAGCGCCTCCTCTGGTGGCTTCATGTTACAACTGCTCAGGCAGTCAGAGGTTTTTGTTCAGGTCTGCTGATGGTTTGTGTTACTGTGACGCTCTGGCACAGTAATACACAGCAGAGTCTTCAGGCTGCATATTCTGTCCATTTAGGGTCACTCTGTTGCTGGAAGAGTCTAAGTCAATGCTGAACTTGTTCTTTAGTGAATCTTTAAAGTGAGTGCCCCCAGTATATCGCATCCCAATCCACTCCAGTCCTTTCCCTGCAGGCTGCCTGATCCAAGCTGTGTAGTAGCTGCCCACAGAATAGGAGACCTGACAGGTGATGGTCAGACGTTGACCTGGCTGTATAGTCTCAGAGGCTGGCTGTGTCAGCTGTTCACACTTCACACCTGTGGAGAAAACATGTTGAATGTAATTATAATAACAGTAACACTGTGCTGTGTTCATACTGTCAGTGTCTCTGCCTCAGTGACACTCACAGGATCCAGCTGCCAGCAGCAGCAGAGCTACAAAGAACATGTTGGTGCTGAAGATGATCTGATGGGAGCTTCTCGTCTGCTGCACCTGACAGACTGATTTCAAGTCTTTATTACAAACTGGGAGGAAGTTCACTTTGCATACAGATGGAAACTGTCACATGATGACAGAAACATGCATTACACTGTTGCTAATAGTTTGGTCAGATTTATTTTAACAAGAATCCTACATTATGTTATGTGATCTGTTGAGTTGTGCAGTTTATTATACACAGTACAGTGAAAGCATGAACAAAGTAAATCAAAAAGATTCTATTTAACATAGTCTGAATCACTGCTATTAACTTTTTTCATTGCAGTTTTATTGTTTATGATATTGAAGTGCAGTTAATTTCTGTGAACGTAAATTGTTCATTTTTTGTGTAGCGTTTCTTTCTCTTGTGTTACTGTGCTCTCACAGATCTGATCCCAGCATTATCATAATCTGAACCCTGGTAGTAAGGTATGTAGTAAATCTGTACAGGTCAGTCTGTGGGATTCTCCTTTTAACCACTGGTTCAGACTCAGTCAGTCTTTGACTTTCAGTAGCTCCAGAAAAACATGTATTTAGCTTCTATATTTCAAGCTTGTAATTTTTCTATCATTAAGTTTGAAAATGTAATGTTCTTTCATTAACACCACAGCATATTAACAGAATAAGAAAAAGAACCATAAACTCTGCTCAGTTCATTATGAATATGTGTTGCATTTTCTTCTTGTACATGCGCCTTGCAGTACAAGATAGGGCTGCATGATTATGTCCCCCCATTTACTTTTCCTTGAATAAAAACACTCTTGAATTCATCAGTGGTCTTAGGGCTCCTTCTCTGGTGGCTTCATTACAAATGTTCAGCCACTGAAGAGTTTTTGTTCAGGTTTACTCGTGTTTTGTGTTACTGTGGTATCTGGCACAGTAATACACAGCAGTGTCTTCAGGCTGCATGCTCTGTCCATTAAGAGTCACTGTGTTGCTTGATGTGTCTAAGTCAATGGGGAACTTTAAATCTTTGTAGAGAAAGCCCCCAGTAAATTGCATCCCAATCCACTCCAGTTCTTTCCCTGCAGGCTGTCTGATCCAAGCTGTGTACCAGTTGCCCACAGAATAAGAGACCTGACAGGTGATGGTCAGATTGTGACCTGGCTGCACAGTCTCAGAGCCTGGCTGTGTCAACTGCTCACACTTTACACCTGCGGGGAAAACATGCTGAATGCTGAATCAGTGTTTTAACAGAATATTGTGATCATACTGTGAGTGTTTTTCCTCAGTGAGACTCACAGGATCCAGAAACCAGTAGCAGTAGCAAAGCTACAGAGAACATGTTGGTGCTGAAAGTCTGATAAGAGTTTCGCATCTTCTTTTGCAACTGACAGCATGATATCAGTCTTTATATCAGCCTGTGAGGAAGCTCACTTTACATATTAGGATTCAGACATGTTATAAAAAGAAGGGTGGACAAGTTTTAACAAATATTTGAAAGATATTATGTAACCATTGTGCAAAATTTCTGATTGCAGCTGGTTATTTCCCTATGCAATGCAACCTTGAAAACTGGGTTGAGCATAAAATGTGTCCTTTTAACTCAGAGCTTTAATTGATTAAAACTGTAGATGTTTCTATGAACTTATGAAGGGGAAAAAAACAGTTTTTGCTTAAAACATCCAGGAAATCTTTCCTTTAATAATTATTCACAATCTTGAAAGGCATCCTCAACTGACTTTTTTTTAGGTAAGAACGTTTTTAACACAATATCCAGTGTACAAGAACACCATGTCAATTCAGTTTAGGTCATTTTTTTAAGTGCAAAATCATCTTCTGAACAGTTCTATTATTCACACAGGAAAACTGAAACAGCGAGAGAAATTCACTATTCTTGCTTTCACTACATTTTTAAGTTTGACTGTGAATGAAGAAAAATAAAGAAAAACAAATTATATAAATACATCATATTTATATGTACATACAAATAAATTAACAAATTAATTATTATGTAGCTTTTCTAAAAACACTTTGCTCTAAGAGTAATACATTAGGTAATGTGCTCTGAAAGCTAAAAAAAAATGCTGAGTGCACTTTATTATACATATTGCAGTGTAACTATGAACATGAGTATTATCAAAATGATTACTAAGATCAGCTGTTAAATATTTTACAGATCTTTGCAATTTTTTGTTTCTTTCAGTGTGTTGATTGTGTTGAACTGCAGTTCATTTCCGTAAATGTGAATTGCAAAAAGCAAATTTTCATTTTGGGATGTGCTGAGTTTTTGTACAGAGTTTCTTCCTCTTGTATCACTGTGGCTCTCGAGCACAATAATAAACAGCTGAATCCTCAGTTGTCAAGCTGCTCATCTGCAGATACACCTGCTTTCTGCTGTTGTCTCTGGAGATGGTGAACCGGCCTCTGACTGACTGAGAGTAGAAGATACCGCTACCATCATTGCGGATCCAAGCCATCCATTCCAGTCCTTTTCCAGGAGCCTGTCTGATCCAAGCAACATGAATATCACTGCTGAACCCTGAGTATGTACAGGTCAGTCTGTGGGATTCTCCAGGCCTTTTAACCACTGATTCAGACTCAGTCACTGTTTGCCCGTCAGTACCTACAGATAAACAAATAATTAAATTCTGTATTTTAAGCACATAACTTGTTATTGAGTCATAATGTTTGTAAAAGGACTGCACTGTCCTTACCAGCCCAGTAAGTTGAAAGGAGAAGAAAAACAACCATAAATTCAGGATGATTCATTGTAAAGACCATTTGTTTCTGCCCAATCTAAACTGGTGGTTAATCATGTAGTCCCACTCTTATACTCTGCATCACATATTCAAACATGGTAGCGCTTATAGTTTGCATTCAGCTCCTCCTCTTCAAAGCCAAACATACAACCGATCATCCAAATTTCTGCAAAACATATTACATTTTGAATTATTCAGGCATTTCTTTCTATTGCACAAACAATTTCTGTTCATTTCTTTTCCTCGGGCCACCAGTTCATACCCTCTATTATAACTTTAATTAACTCAGAAATGAAAATCTTGAGATCCCTTCTGAGAAAGCATCCTTAGACAGTATTAACGCAGCATCTTTTCTGATGGTGGATGAAAACAGAGAAAACCCAGCGTGCAGAGGGAGAAGAGGCAAACTGCAAAGCATGAAGATTTGTATCAGGATATCACTGGGAGGGAAGTAGAAATTTATTATGCCATTTATTGTTATTGATTTTTATGTGGTTAAGTATCCTTAACTGTAAAATATAATACTAAATCTAATTTTTAATTTAAAAAAACGTAGACTTTGATTAAACAGTAGGCTACTTACATGAAACTGCTGTGCTGATTTGGATAATGTGCATATTTCAGGAACTTTGCATTGATTTCTTTGCAAATAAGGAACTGAAACCATTTCTAATCTTGATTTCAGGACAATTAAACTAGAAGTTTAGTTGAAATACTTCACATATACATTCAACATTGTCACTTAATTACAGACAAAAACATTAATGAATTATTGATATTCACATATTGAGAAAGTTATTAAAGTGGCATAGTAAATCTGTAATTATGACTTCCTATTTTTGTAATAATTTTTTTATTGCTTTCACATCTCCAGTGCTACACAGTGTATACAATAATGTTTGTCTTAGTGGCCTGGTATTGTAATCATCTGTTGTGTGAGGGTGCCTCCTCTGGTGGCTTCATGTTACAAGTGTTGAGACTCTGAGGGGTTTTTGTTCAGGTCTGCTGATGGTTTGTGTTACTGTGGCTGTCTGGCACAGTAATACACAGCAGAGTCTTCAGGCTGCACATTCTGCCCATTTAGAGTCACTCTGTTCCTGGACGTGTCTAAGCTGACGGTGAACTTGTTCTTTAGTGAATCCTTGTAGTATGTGCTGTGTCCACCATGTGCTGAGCCAATCCACTCCAGTCCTTTACCCACAGGCTCTCTGACCCAGTGAGTCCTCCAGGTGCTCATGGAATAAGAGACCTGACAGGTGATGGTCAGACTTTGACCTGGCTGCACAGTCACAGAGGCCGGCTGTGCCAGCTGCTCACACTTCACATCTATAAAGAAAACACGTTGAACACTGAATCAGTGTTTTAACAGAATACTGTGACCATATTGTGAGTGTTTTTCCTTAGTGAGACTCACAGCATCCAGAAACCAGCAGCAGCAGGACAGCTACAGAGAACATGTTGTATTCAGGATGTTAGTCTTTTGCTTCACTGATAGTATGATGTCAACTCTTATAGGAGACTGAGAGGAAGTTCACTTTGCATATTAAAGGTTTGAACTATCACATAGTATCTGTTTCTGTATCTGCAAAATATGTAGAACACAGTATGTGACAGATATTGTTTTATCTATTATGTTATCTGTTTCTGTCTACAGTTTATTTTCCTATGAAATGCAACTTTGGTAAATGGGTTGAGCACAAAATGTGTCTTTTTATCTGAGTGCTTATTACTTAAATCTATGGAAGTTTCTATGAACTTACAAAGGAAATAAATCCTGTGAATTCTTTCTTGCATTGTTAGCAATCTTAAAACACACTCTCAACTGAGTTTTTTTATTTTTTTTTCACTTTTTAACTATCACATATCCAGTTTGCACAACCACCATATGTCGAATCTTTGTATATAATTTTTTTGATCAAATATATATTTTAGACCCTGTTTGTGTGGGGCTTACTGAAAAGTAAATGAAAAAGAAAAAAATAAAATAAACTGAAATCTTGAAATGGTTTTACCACAGAAGTTCAGATTTTTATTTCTGCAATGTTTTTCTTAAAAAGAATAACATTGAAAGTGACGTGGATTAGCACTCAGCAATTCATTACACATGATAATATTTATCTGGCATTTCTCAAGATGAATATTACCCAAAAAAAAAGATTTTTCTTTGATTAAACTCAGTGCTCTCTGTGCTGATGGTGAATAGATGAAATAGTTTTTTTTCCTGACACAATTATAATGTTTGATGTGTTTTTCATTCCTTAAACACTCAATTCAGACAAAGCAGATGAAAACATACAAATTCACATGCATACATGGAATTATATGTTATATTATAAATACATGTTTTATACATGTATTTTACATTTCATGTAAAACTGGAGAACAAGCGTCACAAAAACATTTCCAAAAGAAGCAGCTTCTTTATATCTTTGAGAATGTTGATGAGTTTAAGGTCATTTCTGTAACTTGTATATTACTATGCAAATATGAACCTATTATCAAATGATTACTAAACTCAGCTGATGCTGTTAAACATTTTACAGATCCTTGCCCTTTTATTGTTTCTTTCAATGTGTTGATTGTTTTCAAGTGAAGTTCATTTCTGTAAATGTGAACTGCAGAAAGCAAATTTTAATCATTATTCTGTGATTTGATTATATTCTGTTTCATTTTAAAACATTTTTGAACCTGCAGTCTATTAAGACACTATTTAACAAACACCACTTTCATGTGATTACGTGCATATTCTGCAGCTAGTTTTCAGCGTGAAAAAATAAAATAAATAAATAATAATACACAGTATTCAGCTAGTGAGCAGAGTGATGCATTTAGCTTAACAGTCCTTTTTATGAGCTGGTAAAGTCAAAGAGGCACAGTTTATATTCCAGACGGCCCAAAAGCACAACTTCAAATAAGTCATCAGAAAATCCAGTTATATATTAAATATGATATGTATGTTACAGTGTTTTCAGCACTTTATACCTCCTGAACCATTACCTTGGCCTCCGGTAACATTGTGAGGAATCTTGGAGTTATTTTTGACCAGGATATATTCTTGATATCCAGTTCAGTCTGACAAGATTTGTTTTTCATGGAAAATGACAAAGCTAGATTTTGAAAAAAGGATATGCTCTTTTTCACTGAAGAGCAAACACAGTTCTACATACATACGTTAAATCTTTAATCATTACACTGTGATATGGCAGAACACAATGATCAACAATGAATGACACTATTTTTTTTTGTACATGATAAACACATTACATTGATTCAGTATGTCAAGTTTTTGTACAGAGTTTCTTCCTCTTGTGTCACTGTGACTCTCGAGCACAGTAATAAACAGCAGAGTCCTCAGCTGACAAGCTGCTCATCTGCAGATACACCTGCTTTCTGCTGTTGTCTCTGGAGATGGTAAACCGGCCTCTGACTGACTGAGAGTAGGAGATGCTGCCACTGCCACTGCTGATATAAGCAATCCATTCCAGTCCTTTTCCAGCAGCCTGTCTGATCCAAGCAGCATCAATATTATAACTGAACCCTGAGTATGTGCAGGTCAGTCTGTGGGATTCTCCAGGCCTTTTAACCACTGGTTCAGACTCAGTCAGTGTTTGACCCTCAGTACCTACAGAAATATTAACAGCTCATTACTGCAATCACATTTTCATCAAATATGTTTGTTTGTCTAACAGATTTATGTCCTTACCAGCCAAGGTAGAAAACAAAATGAGAGAAACAACTAAATAAACAGATCTGATCATTGTAAGTCAGTTATTGTTGACCAGTCAGCAGTGTGCGTGTCTGTTTAAGTCTCTGACTTTTGCTCTGCAGATGAACATATAAAGACAATGGCAATATCCCTTTTGCATTGACTCCTCCTCCTCCACCAAAATACCACATTTCTCGTGTGTGTGTGTGTGTGTGTGTGTGTGTGTGTGAGACGCAGAAGAAATTTTTAAAATGATCAGACACACACATTAAATTTACCAGATGCATTGCTCCCTCTGTACTAAACCAAAATGATTTTGCTTACATCTACTAACTGACACACAAACTAATTTAATTTCATGCCATCATGTTTATATGTTACAGTTGGTTTCAGTGTAAAAGATCTAAGACCCAGAGCTTATCACAAGGTTTTTAGGAACTAGCTGGTGAGCTGTTGGATGTTTAAATAATTGATTACATTTTGTTTCCTAACAACTTAACTCAACATGATATATGTATGTCCATATTTGTTTTAAAAAAAAATAACATTGTTAATCAATGTTGATTATAAATATTGCATATACATGGTGACAGTAAGGAACAGGAAATAAAAAAAAAAATTGATTCTCCCTTTTAGCATGCATTTGTATACACATATTAAGAGTCATTCCTGGACTGGTTTCAAGTGGTATGTAAATGTTGTAAATGTGTTGCCACTTGTTGGTGTTTGTAAAAAATAAATAAACAAGAAAAATGTATTTATTGAGACTGGTAGCTCTACTTTGACTGCTCACCTGCTGATGCACCTGCTGTCAGTTTGTCATCTTCCTGTTCAGAATAAGTGTAACAGAAATATCTAATTCAGTCATTGTGTATCACAGACTCTTCAGTCACACTGTTTATCAGCAGATACAGCGGAAAAGGCTTCGAGATGGCTGTGGCTAAAGAGGGGGGAGAAATGGGGATGTAGTTAACCACTTGAACCCAGTTGGGTCACCTGGCAGAGGGTGTCTGTTGTAAGACTCGAAACACCCGATGAAGCCAGGATATAACACTGTTGATGTGTCCAAGGTAGAGCAGCTGAAGATGTATGCTGAACTTCACTTATTGATTGGCAAGTATTAAAGTTTCCGTGTAATAAAATTATGTTTGTTGTCCAATTACTTTTGAGACTCTAAACAAGGCATACTATGTATACAAATGCTGAAATTCCTACACAGTTAATGTAATACTTTGTAAAGCCCAATGAATTAAATTTGAAAAGCAGTATTTCAATTACATATTGATTTGTTGATTTAAAATCCATGACAAATACAAACACAGCTTCAGTTTGCTCAGAATAAATAAATAAATTGATTCTTCTTTGTTTGTTTTTAGATGATTGTGTAACATTGTGTGTGGAGCAAATGTAAAACACTTATTTTCATGTCATGTTTTTTCTAATCTTAATAGAAAACTGTAACTTCAAGTCACAATTCGAGCTATTTATCTATCTCACCTCCGTGGCAAATATACAATCCATTCAAAGACCAGGAGGTGTCTGCCTCTGTGGGAGCCTGTTTCTGAGAAAAACATCTTGAATTCAATTCATGGTCTTAGGGCTCCTCCTCTGGTGGTTTGATGCTGCAACTGTTCATCCACTGAGGGGTTTTTATGGTTTGTGTTACTGTAGTGCTCTGGCACAGTAACACACATCACTGTCTTCATTCTGTCCATGTAGGGCCATTGTGTTGTTTGAAGCGTCTAAGTCAATACTGAACTTGTTCTTCTGTTAATCTTTACAGTATGAGCTTGAGGCATTTTTCAGCCCAATCCATTCCAGTCCTTTTCCTGCAGGCTGTCTGAACCACACTGTCCACAAGCCAAAAGAATACAAGACCTGACCAGTGGTGGTCAGATGTTGACCTGGCTGCACAGTCACAGAGGCTGGCTGTGTCATCAGTTACCATTTAACACCTATGGAGACAGGCTGGATTATTTTTATTTGAACTGTATTCAAATTGCTTTGACTGCAGAGTGGGTTATAAATAACGTAAAAGAGGTGAATGAAAAAAAAAATTCAGTGCATCACAGGAATCCCCCCAGCAGACTAGGCCTATTGCAGCAAAACTAAGGGATGGTTCAGGGTCACTTGATCCAGCCCTAACTATGAGCTTTATAATAAAGGAAATCCTAATCCTAAAAATAGAGAGGGTGTCTGTCTCCCAAATCCAAACTGGGAGCTGGTTCTACAGAAGAGGCGCCTGAAAGCTGAAGGCTCTGCCTCCCATTCTACTCTTAAGTATCCTAGGAACCACAAGTAAGCCAGCAGTCTGAGAGCGAAGTGCTCTGTTGGGGTGATATGGTACTATGAGGTCTTTAAGATAAGATGGGGCCTGATTATTCAAGACCTTTAACGTGAGAAGAAGAATTTTATATTCTATTTTAAATTAAACAGGGGGTCAATGAAGAGAAGCCAATACGGCAGAAATCTGCTCTCTCTCTCTCTAGTCCATGTCAGTACTCTAGCTGCAGCATTTTGTATCAGCTGAAGTCTTTTCACAGAACCTTTAGGACAGACGGCAAGTTGAATACAGTTCAAATAAAAGCAACAGTGTCCATGCTGTCATTGTTTCTGTTCAGTGAGACTCTGAGAGTTTAAGGGGAAAATGTAGATTTTCCTGGAAGTAATAGAGAGTGGGATGGTACTCTTAATGGAAGAAAAATGGCAGAAAAAATGTTGGTTTGGTATTTACTGACCAAGAATAGTAGATGGTGCCACTTCCATAACGAATATCAGGAATTCCAGTCCTTCTCCAGCAACCTGTCTGAACCAAGCAGCACTAGTATCACTACAGATCACTCTGTGGTATTCTCCAGGACCTCTTAGTACTAGTTCAGACTCAGTCTGTGTTTGACCCTCGGTACCAAATAGTAACAATTAGTGTCTGTATTTGACGAATAGAATTTCTCTTTAAATAATGATGTGTGTAAAAGGAATGAACCATCCATACCAGTACACTGAAAGGATAGGAAAAACAACCATGAATGTATCATGATTCATTGTCAAGACCATTTGTCTCTTCCTAATCTAAAGTGGGGGTTAATTGTGCAGTCTTGCAGCCCAGTCTTATAGTCTGCAGCATATATTCAAACATGGTAGAGATCATAGTTTGCATCAACTCCTCCTCAAAGACAAACACACACCCTCTTACTCAAATTTCTGATAAACACATTGCATTTTGAATTATTAAGGCTAACAGCATTAATTTAATCATCTCGTATGGTTCCAGTCTATTTTGACCTAGACTTGGAATTGCTCCACAATAACTACAGATTTGTGGAGATTGCATAAATAGCCAGATTTAATAAATTTATGATTAATTCTCAATAAACGTTTCAGAGAACAGAGAACGTGTGTCTTCTAGGTTTTGCAAACTCATTTTCTTTTTGAAGAAATATAACAACAGTATCTCTACCTCAGTAAGATTCACAGCATCCAGCATCAAACAGCAGCAGCAGAGCTACAGAGAACATGTTGGTACTGAAGGTAATAAGATGGGAGCTTCTCTTTGTCTGCTGCATCACTCTTTATAACAGTGTGAGGAAGTTTGCTTTACATGCAGATTGGCAATGACAAATTTTAAAAATAATATGAATTTCCCTGTGACTGACAGTTATATTTGGCAGCTGTGTTGCTTTTAAATTTTTACTTATACAACTTCAAACATTCCTGAGAAAGTAGTTCTATTGTTCCTCTAGTTGTATTGATGTTTAATAATCAATCAATAAAGCAAATTTTGCAATTTTTTGATGTGCTGAATTTTTGTACGGCATTTCTCCCTCTTGTGTCACTGTGAGTCTCGAGCACAATAATAAACAGCAGAATCCTCAGTTGTCAAGCTGCTCATCTGCAGATACACCTGCTTTCTGCTGTTGTCTCTGGAGATGGTAAACCGGCCTCTGACTGACTGAGAATAGTAGATATAGCTGCTATCAGATTGGATCCAAGCAATCCATTCCAGTCCTTTTCCAGCAGTCTGTCTGATCCAAGTGGCATGAATATCACCACTGAACCCTGAGTATGTGCAGGTCAGTCTGTGGGATTCTCCAGGCCTTTTAACCACTGGTTCAGACTCAGTCAGTGTTTGACCCTCAGTACCTAAAGATAAACACATAAATTTCCTTCTGTATTTCAAGCACATAATTTGTCTGTCATAATGTCTGCAAAATAGATGCTCTGTCCTTACCAGCCCAGTAAACTGACAGGATAAGACAAAGAAACAGAAAACTAGGACATTCCATTGTAAAAGTCACGTGCCCTCTGCCCAGTCTACAGTAGTGTAAATCATCATGTAGTCCTGTGTTATATTCAGCAACACATATGTAAAAATCGCAATTAGCATCAGCTCCTCCTCCTCCTCAAAGAAGAACACACTTCATTTCATACAGACCTATCCACATAACATTGCAGTTTAAATATTAACATATGTTTATTATTTATTACATAATAAATAATAATTTGCTCTCAGAATTTAATCACCAATCCATTTCTGATACATGTGTAAAAATGTATATATATATAATAATTATTTATTGTCTACCCTGTGCAGTCAATAATAGAAACATTCTGATGTTAAAGCATGAATTCACAAAGCACAACAGCAGTCTGAGAGCAAAGTGCTCTGTTGGGGTGATATAGGACTATGAAGTCTTTAAGATAAGATGGGCCCTGATTATTCAAGACCTTGAATATGAGAAGAAGAATTTAAAATTCTATTCTAGATTTAACAGGGAGCCAGTGAAGAGAAGCCAATATGGGAGAAATCTGCTCTCTCTTTCTAGTACCTGTCAGTACTCTAGCTGCAGCCTTTTGAATCAGCTGAAGGCTTTTCAGGGAGTTTTTAGGACAGCCTGATAATATTGAATTACAATAGTCCAGCCTAGAAGTATTAACTGCATGAATTAGCTTTTCAGCATCACTCTGAGACAGGATGTTTCTAATTTTAGAAATATTGCGCAAATGCAAAAAACGGTCCTACATATTTTTTTAATAGTGTATTGAAGGACACATCTGGGTCAAAAATGACTCCAGGATTTCTCAGTGTTACTGAAGGCCAAAGTAATGCCATCCAGAGTAAGTATCTGTTTCTAAGATTTGTGGGGCTGAGCACAAGAACTTCAGTTTTATATTAATTTAGTGAATTTGTGCAGTATGTTTAATCCAACAAGTAATTCTGTGCCTGCTGTCTGATCAAAACTGTGCATCTGCTCACATTAAAAAGATATCTGATATGTAAGGGTCAGACTATCCAGTCATAGAGGCCAGCTGTGCCTGATCACGCTTCACAACTGTGGATGAAAACATGTTTAATTAAGTTCATTGTAGAAATGCTAACAGTGTGCTGTGGTCATTCACTGCAGCCAATGGATCCAGCAGCAGAGGTGCAACCAAAATTTCTTCTGAAGGTGATCTGGAGGATCGGCTCTTTGCTCACAGACAAGCAAAAATAAGAATATATGCACCCAGAGAATATTAATCTTACATTATGATACGTCAAAGCTTCACAAAAATCTCTCTAAACCAAGCACATTTATTGAGGCTGTGATTTTGTGACTGTATAGATGATGATGAAGACAAAGCTAATTCTTCTAATGATTTTACATCACAGCATCACTGTGGCTCTTGGGGACATTAATAAACATCACGTTCCACTGATGTCACACTGTTCATCTGCAGATGCACCTGCTTCCTGTTGTTGTCTCTGAGATGGCAAATGGCATTACACTGTGGTGAGTGTTACTTGTTGCTACCACTACCACCATTAAGAGTCAGAGCCCACTAAAGTCATTTACTCCTTGTTTTTTTGGCCTTGAATAAAATTCATCAGTGGTCTTAGGGCTCCTCCTCTGATAGTTTCATGTTACAACTATTAGGCCACTGAAGGGTTGTTGTTCAGGTTTATTTATATTTTGTGTTATTACTGACACAGTTATACACAGCACTGTCTTCAGGCTCTATTTAAAGTCAATGTCATGCTTGACGTATTTAAGGTAGCCCCTTAACTGGCAAGGGCCCGGTGACGGGCCGTTTGTAGTCCCTTTTATATGGCAGGCTAGACCCTCCCATCTAAGACTTGTTCTAGACTTGTTCTAGTTTATCTTTAAAGTGAGAGTTCCCAATATTTTTTTTTATCCCAATCCATTCCAGTCCTTTCCCTACAGGCTGTCTGATCCAAGCTGTCCAGGAGCCAAGAGAATAAGAGACCTGACAGGTGATGGTCAGATGTTGACCTGGCTGCACAGTCACAGAGGCTGGCTGTGTCAGCTGTTCGCAATTTACATCTGTACAGTAAATCACAGTAACAGTGAGTGTGTTGTGATCATCAGTGTCTCTGCCTCAGTGAGACTCACAGGATCCAGCAGCAGCAGCAGCAGAGCCACGGAGAACATGTTGGTGCTGAAGGTGATATGATGGGATTTTCTGTCCTTCTGCAACTGACAGCATGATATCAGTCCTTATATCTGTCTTATATCAGTTCTGGGCCTTTTGCCCAGTGTTCTGTGTTTTTTTTATGTTTTTTCAATTTTGATATTGTTAAATTTGTCTGTTGTGTTTCATAATTTACTTATGATTCTTAGCTTATTGTAGGTTTTGCATTTTTTAATGCCTCACTTGACAATATCGTTCTGTGAGAAAGTTTGCATACAAATGGACACTGACAGATTATATGAGAAAATCGATCACACTGTAAGTACAGGTAGTAAATGAGAGTTTTGGAATTAAATTTGGATTGAAAGAAATTTATTATTTAAAACACAACTATAGTGTTTGGTTCGTTTTTCATTCCTTAAAAATTCAATTCAGCCAGAGGAAAAACTGTTCTCAGTGAAGCAGATTTATTGTATATTTGAGTACGTTGATGATTTAAATGCAATTTTTGGAACTTTGGGAGGAAAAACTGACTTAATTTGATGTGTTGAGTTTTTGTACAGAGTTTCTTCCTCTTGTGTCACTGTGACTCTCGAGCACAGTAATAAACAGCAGAATCCTCAGTTGTCAAGCTGCTCATCTGCAGATACACCTGCTTTCTGCTGTTGTCTCTGGAGATGGTAAACCGGCCTCTGACTGACTGAGAGTAGAAGATATAGCTGCTATCATCCTCAATATAAGCAATCCATTCCAGTCCTTTTCCAGCAGCCTGTCTGATCCAAACATTATCATAATCACTACTGAACCCTGAGTATGTACAGGTCAGTCTGTGGGATTCTCCAGGCCTTTTTACCACTGATTCAGACTCAGTCAGTGTTTGACCCTCAGTACCTACAGAAATGTTAAACACTCATTAATCCAACAATTTCTCTTCATATGAGTTTATTTGTACAACAAAATGTTTGTCCTTACCATCCAAGAAGCAAAACAGAAACAGGAGAATAACTAAATTAACAGGTCTGCTCATTGTTACAGTCAGTCGTCTTTGTCCAGTCTGCCGTGTGTATATTAGGTTGAGTCCCTGACTCTTACTCTTGAACACTAATGAAGACAATGAGCACATCAGTTTTGCATTGACTCCTCCTCCTGAGCAAAAAATATCACTTCAAAAAATATCACTTTCACAAACTGAAAACCTGAAAAAGGAGAAAAAATGGGCATGTACAGCGCACCCTTTTTGGGCGATTTTATTATATCCTGTTTGTATCAAATAATACTGTTTAATGCAATTTGCATATGTATATATTAATTTCTATGCACTCCTGGGTCACTAGTCAAACAGTTAGCGTGCTGCACTGCCATTTGTTGGTGTTCGTAAACAAAAAATAGCAAGCAGAAGTGTGATTTTGTAACGTGACTGTGTTTCCTTGTACCTGTGAGTGTATTTTGCACAGTGATACACAGCAGAGTCCTCTGGTTTGAAATTCACCATGTTTTTGTATCTCTGGTGATTTGCATTTGTTCTCTGCACGCTACTGTCATAATCATCTCCTGTTTCCTCACTTTAAATAAATTTCATCTACTGTAATATTTTTCTTCTACGTTGCCTTATCCAGTTCATGCTACAGCACCTGAATATGAAGTTTATGTTTATGAAGTTTACCCAGGCTTTTTTTCCACTGGAAGGGACAGATGAGATGAAAAAATTAAAGAAGAGGGGAAGGTTAGAAAAACACTTGGCAGGAGATATGATTTAAACAAAAGAAGTATATTCAAACTTCCTAAACAAATGCAAATGATTGTCTATTGCACAGACACCATGTAGACACTCCTCTGAGGTGAGCGGGATTACAGCACAGCATCAAGGCTTCCCAGTACAACACAGACTGCAAAAGGAGGCACTGGGACTCAAATTAAACATTCAAGTGCTGCAGGGATTTAATAGAATACAAAGTAATAAGAGAATTCATTCACACAATACATTTAAAAGAAAAATACATTAAAAAAAATAACCAAAATAAAAAAAAATAACTTTCATAACTAACATCTGACCAATTCAAGAACACTCTTGAGAGGCATACACCTGTCAAATTGTTAAAATGAAGACACACCTTAATGAACATAAATACACTGGATACACTTGAGAACATGAAGGCCAGATTAGACTTTAGACAGTTTTTCCTTTTAACCACTGACCTGAATTTAGTTAGAATCTGATCATACACACTTCTTTAAATCATCTGCTCACCAGAATGGAAAACGAAGTTTATTCTGATTGTCAGTCATTATAGTAGGTCCACTACTGAGTGGGAAGACACTGAAGGCAAGCTAGACAATAATGACCTTGTTCATTCTTTATATACAATATAGTTTACATAAACATGGATTTTCTGTATTTCCCTTTATTTTTCATCTACATTGATAAGTATCTGTGCAGATTTCTGGTTTTAGTTTGTAGATGAAAATGAATGATGTAATAAATAAATACGACAAAATGTCATTTCACCCAAAATCTTTCCTTCTGAAATTTGAAATCACTTCATCAAAGATGACAGCAAAGTTAAGGTTCATGACATTTTATTTAAGAGCTGCATTAAAACTTTTTTAAAACCAGTTTTGTGGAATTTTCTCACAAACTGAGGAAGTTTCTTTCTTTCTCACAGAAATCATTTTGAATACATTAGTAGTCTTAGAGCGCCCCCTCTGGTGGCTTCATGTTACAACTGCTCAGGCAGTCAGAGGTTTTTGTTCAGGTCTGCTGATGGTTTGTGTTACTGTGACACTCTGGCACAGTAATACACAGCAGAGTCTTCAGGCTGCATATTCTGTCCATTTAGGGTCACTCTGTTGTTGGAAGAGTCTAAGTCAATGCTGAACTTGTTCTTTAGTGAATCTTTAAAGAGAGTGCCCCCAGTATATCGCATCCCAATCCACTCCAGTCCTTTTCCTGCAGGCTGCCTGATCCAAGCTGTGTAGTAGCCAAGAGAATAAGAGACCTGACAGGTGATGGTCAGACGTTGACCTGGCTGCACAGTCTCAGAGGCTGGCTGTGTCAGCTGTTCACACTTCACACCTGTGGAGAAAACATGTTGAATGTAATTATAACAACAGTAACACTGTGCTGTGTTCATACTGTCAGTGTCTCTGCCTCAGTGACACTCACAGGATCCAGCTGCCAGCAGCAGCAGAGCTACAAAGAACATGTTGGTGCTGAAGATGATCTGATGGGAGCTTCTCGTCTGCTGCACCTGACAGACTGATTTCAAGTCTTTATTACAAACTGGGAGGAAGTTCACTTTGCATACAGATGGAAACTGTCAGATTATAACAGAAACATGCATTACACTGTTGCTAATAGTTAGTTTGGGCACATTTATTTTAACAAGAATCCTACATTATGTTATGTGATCTGTTGAGTTGTGCAGTTTATTATACACAGTACAGTGAAAGCATGAACAAAGTAAATCAAAAAGATTCTATTTAACATAGTCTGAATCACTGCTGTTAACCTGTTTCATTGCAGTTTTATTGTTTATGATATTGAAGTGCAGTTAATTTCTGTGAACGTAAATTGTTCATTTTAACTTGATGTGCTGAGTTGTTGTGTAGCGTTTCTTCCTCTTGTGTCACTGTGCTCTCACTGATCTCCTCTTTTCCAGCAGTCTGTCTGATCCCAGCATTATCATAATCTGAACCCTGGTAGTAAGGTATGTAGTAAGTCTGTACAGGTCACTCTGTGGGACTCTCCTGGCCTTTTAACCACTGGTTCAGACTCAGTCAGTCTTTGACTCTCAGTAGCTCCAGAAAAACATGTAATTAGCTTCTATAGTCCAAGCTTGTAATTTGTCTGTCATGTTTGAAAATGTAATGTTCTTTCATTAACACCACAGCATATTAACAGAATTAAAAAGAAAAAAAACATAAACTCTGCTCAGTTCATTCTGAATATGTGTTGCACTTTCTTCAAAGACGGAGACGTTGCATCAGATCCTCAGAAAGGAAAACTCTTCACCTCACACAATTTTCTGAATAACATGTTACATTTCACGTTATTCTAATCTCATAAATGCACAAAAAATATCATACCACAGTTTCATCAAGTGAAAAACAAAAACCTAGAACATGTATGTCATTATTCTATGATTCTATGATCATTTTAAAGCACTCTCTTGTTTTCACTGTGATCTAAAACCCAGATAGAGTTCATGTACTCGCTATCTGGGTTTTTTAGGCTAACTGTCCAAAATGATGATCACATTAATTTTGATGAATGTTGAGATCATATTCATTTGTCATAATTATTCGCAGATTTTATATATAAGATTATGTTTTTCACTCCATTCATTGTACCAGCATGATGGCTGTGACTAAAACTCACAACAAATTACTGACAAACTGTCTCATCAGGTGTAACCTTGTTTTAACCTTGGTGTAACCTCAAACTGGACAACCTCAGATACACCATGAGTGTTTCTGCTGGCATCAGAAAAGCTGCTGCTGATCAGTTCCAGCGGTTCAATCACAGGTGCATCTAAATCCACTTATTGCACTGATCATCACTGTTTCTTCACTTTTTTTTTCAAATGTTTCTAATTTGTTTTTCCTAATTTTACTTTCCTAGTTTGTTCATTTATCTCTGTCATCTTTCTCCATGTTTCCAAACTTATCCTATCAACCAGCCTGGTGTTTAGGATTGTAATATATATCGTCTTTATTTGACTTTATTTTTCTTTGCATTCTGCTCATCCAACCTGATTGTACAGATAGAAAGCAAATAAATAAAAACCACAGCTAAGAAAATAAACAAAGAAAACCAACATCTCAAACTGAGTTAAAAGCCAACAAGAAAACATGTGTTTTAAGAGGGGACTTAAAAGCAGAGAGTGAGTCAGCCTACCTAATGTGCAAGGGAAGATCGTTCCACAGTTTTGGGCCAGCAACTGAAAAAGCGCGGTCACCTCCTCTTTGTCTTTGGGACAGCCAGCAGTGCCAGATCAGCTGACCTGAGTGAACATGAAGGAACGTACAGGTGGAGCAGAGCAGACAGATATGACGGGGTGAGGCCACGAAGACATTTAAAAACAAATAAAAGGATTTTAAAATCAATCCTAAAATGAACTGGGAGCCAATGAAGTGAGGCCAAGATCGGAGAAATGTGCTCACGTTTTTTGACCCCAACTAAGAGTCGTGCAGCAGCATTTTGTACCATCTGGAGCCGGGCAAGCAGTGTCTGGCTGAGTCCAACATAAAGTGCATTGCAGTAGTCTAAGCAAGTCGTGATAAAAGCGTGGATTAAAATCTCAAAATGATGCCGTGAAAGAAATGGTTTCACTTTGGCCAGTTGTCTTAGCTGATAAAAGCTGGACTTGACTACTGACTTAATTTGGGCATCAAATTTAAGTTCACTGTCCAGCTTTACACCTAAGTTTGTAGCTGTTGAGTTAAGGGACCCAGGTCAATAGTTATTTTTGAAGTATCACTGGACCCAAGTAGCAACACCTCTGTCTTTTCATTCAGTTACAGGAAGTTTTGTTATCTCCCCACTTTCAGTCAACTTAGATTTCTCTTAATGATATTGTTAGGGCTTTACCTTACAATAAAAGGTAGATAGAGATTAATGTTGTAAATTAATTATATATAGAAAAACCCAGCTTGTTATCACTCATTTAAATTTGCTGGTATCTAAGGGGCAGCCTATCATCACTGGAATCAAAAATATACATTATATTTGTATTACATGTTCCCCTGTTCTCAATGTTATATAAAGTACATACAAGACTTTTCTTCTTGCGCTGATCAGACTGCTGCTAAGAGAAAAGGAAACCTGAAAGGTGATGGACGTTGTCTTGGCTGCACAGTCACAGAGGCTGCCTGTATCAACTGTTCACACTTCACACCTGTGGATATCATGGGGAATATTGAACCACTAACAGTCAGTGTGATTTCACAATAATTCTATTAGCACCGTTGCCTCACAGCAAGAAGGCCTTGGTTCGAATCACCTAGGCCCGGGCCTTTCTGTGTGGAGTTTGCATGTTCTCCCTGTGTCTGTGTGGGTTTTCTCCGGGTACTCCAGTTTCCTCCCACAGTCCAAAGACATGCAGTTAGTGGGGTTAAGTTAATTGGTCGTTCTAAATTGCCCATAGGTGTCTGTCTCTCTGTGTTAGCCCTGCGACGGGCTGGTGATCTGTACAGTGTGTATCGTACTTCAAGCCCTATTACAGCTGGGATAGGCTGTAAATGTGCGTTTCAGTTTCTTTTGTTTTTTTAAAGAATAACATTGGAAGTGGTGGAAAGATTACCACTTAGCATTAGAGTCCATTACACATAAAAAAATTAATCTGGCATTTCACAAGATTAATATTACAAAACAAGGATTTTTCTTTGATAAAACTCAGTGTTCCAGACTGTGCTAATGAAAAATAGGTGCTTTTTCATCCCTTAAAAACTCAAGTCAACCAGAGCAAATGAAAATGTTCACATTTATACATGAACCAAAAAATGTTTCATATAAAACAGGAGAAGACTAAAATAACAAAACACTTTTGGGAGAAAATCTGACTTAATTTGATGTGCTGAGTTTTTGTACAGAGATTCTTCCTCTTGTGTCACTGTGGCCTTCGAGCACAGTAATAAACAGCAGAGTCCTCAGTTGTCAAGCTGCTCATCTGCAGATACACCTGCTTTCTGCTGTTGTCTCTGGAGATGGTAAACCGGCCTCTGAATGACTGAGAGTAGTAGATATAGCTACTGTCGTAACTGATATAAGCAATCCATTCCAGTCCTTTTCCAGCAGCCTGTCTGATCCAAGCAGCAGCAATATCACCACTGAACCCTGAGTATGTGCAGGTCAGTCTGTGGGATTCTCCAGGCCTTTTAACCACTGGTTCAGACTCAGTCAGTGTTTGACCCTCAGTACCTGCAGAAATATTTACAGCTCATTATTGCAATCACATTGTCACCAAATATGTTTGTTTGTCCAACAGATTTATGTCCTTACCAGCCAAGGTAGAAAACACAATGAGAGAAACGACTAAGTAAACAGATCTGATCATTGTAAGTCAGTTATCGCTGACCAGTCAGCAGTGTGTGTGTCTGTTTAAGTCTCTGACTTTTGCTCTGCAGATGAACATATAGAGACAATGGCGATATCAGTTTTGCATTGACTCCTCCTCCTCCACCAAAATACCACATTTCTAGTGTGTGTGTGTGTGTGTGTGTGTACATGTATATATGATGCAGAAGAAATTTTTCAAATAATCAGACACACACATTAAACCAGATGCAGTGCTCCCTCTGTACTAAACCAAAGTGATTTTACTTACATCTACTGACACACAAACTAATTTAATTTCATGCCATTATGTTTATATGTTACAGTTGTTTTCAGTGTAAAAGATCTAAGACCCAGAGCTTGTTTATAATTTTATATAATTAATATGATCTACTGCCTCATGTTGGTGCTTTTAAAAAAATAAATAAGAAAAAGAAAAATGTATTTATTGAGACTGGAAGCTCTACTTTGACTGCTCACTTGCTGATGCACCTGCTGTCAGTTTGTTGTCTTCCTGTTCAGAATAAGTTTAACAAAAATATCTAATTCAGTCTTTGTGTATCACAGACTCTTCAGTCTTTACACTATTTATCAGCAGATACAGCTGCTGTCTGCTTTTGTGTCTGTCTGAGGACTCCTGCTCTGGTGGCTTCATATTACAATTGTTCAGGTACTGAGGGACTTTTGTTCATTTCTACTGAAGGTTTGTGTTACTGTGACTCTCTGGCACAGTAACACACAGCAGTCTCTTGTTCTTTGGAGAGACTTTGTATGAAGTTGCAGAGTGTTTCATCCCAATCCACTCCTGTCCTTTCCCTGTGTGAAAATGTGACTCAGAAAAGCAAATTTTGTACAGAATTTCTTCCTCTTGTGTGACTTGTTGCTCTTTAGCACAATAATAAACAGCAGAATCCTCAGCTGTCAAGCTGTTCATCTGCAGATACACCTGATTTCTGCTGTTGTATTTGGAGATGGTAAACCAGCCTTGAACTGACTGAGAATAGTAGATGCTACCACTGCTATCACTGATCCTAGCAACTCACTCCACTCCTTTTCCAGCAGCCTGCCTAACCCAGAAATGAAGCACCCTGCTCCACTGAACACCAGGCTAGAGAGGAAAGTCTCACTTCTGTCTTGATGCTTCAGTGATGAGGGAGGGGTGCTGAGTGAGCTCTGCTCATACTCCATGCTCCAGTCATTGGCCAACTCAAGGGCAACCGAGGAGTAAAGTGTGACAGACTGGGTCTTCGTCAGGTTTTTTCTTCTCAGACCTCTGTAATTCTGCCTCTGGCTCACCAGTCTGCTGGTTTTAGGTAGGACAGACTCACATGTGCCATGCTCTGTTGCGATTTTTCCTGGTGAGTTAAATATGGCCTCTTACACTGCTATTAATAAAGAATTAATAAAGGTGTTGCATTCTGAGTAGTTTGTCTGGAGTTTGGCAGAAAGAAAATAGTGAAACAATAATAAAAATGCACACAGCAATGTTTGTGTCATTTTTGTCAAATATTGTTTTACAATTGGTAACTTTTTTTAATACAGAAGTGATATTTAACATATCACAATATTTTGTAATTTTCTTAAATTTAATGTGACATTATTCTTATAACTGTATTCTTTCGGCAGCACTGTGACGTGGTGGTTAACACTACTGCCTCACAGCTACAATAACATCTAGAAGGTCTGGGTTCGATTCCACCTTGTCACAGGCCTCACTCTGCGTGGAGTTTGCATGTTCTCCCCGTGTCTGTGTGGGTTTCCTCCCACAGTCCAAAGACATGCAGTTACTGGGGTTAGGTTAATTTGTCACTCTAAATTGCCCATAGGTGTGAATGGTTGTCTGTCTCTCTGTGCTGGCCCTGCGACAGGCTGGAGACCTGTTCAGGGTGTACCCTGCCTCTCGCCCTACGACAGCTGGGATAGGCTCCAGCCCCCCTGCAACCCTGAAAAGGATAAGTGAATGGATGGATGTATCCTCTCCCATAGTGTGCTTACTCCTCTGATAAATCATGGCATGTGAATTTGGTCGGTATTTTTCACAGACTGAGCAAGTTATGGCTGGCTGTAGCATCTATTAGAAATTATTTTTAGTGTCTTTAAAAAAAAGGCGTTTTTTATGTTTTTTTCTTTAATATTTTGACTTATAAAGTTCGCCTTTCCTATTTAACCAGTCCAAAATCACAAGTGACCTGAGTGCTCGTCCTATGGCAGCTTTATGTAACAACTTTTCACACTGTGGAGGGGTTTTTGTTCAGGTCTCCTGATGTTTTGTGTTACTGTGACTCTCTGCCACAGTAATACACAGCCGAGTCTTCAGGCTGCACATTCTGTCCAGTGAAAGTCGCTGTCTTGCTGGAGGAGTCAAAGCTGATATTGAACTTATTCTTTAGTGAGTCTTTGTAGTATGATGTATATCCAACACCTCCGATTACAATCCACTCCAGTCCTTTCTCTGCAGGCTGTCTGATCCGAGCTGTCCGGTAGCTGCCCACAGAATAAGAGACCTGACAGGTGATGGTCAGACGTTGACCTGGCTGCACAGTCACCGATGCTGGCTGTGTCAGCCATTCACACTTCACACCTGTGGAGAAAAGATGTTGAATGCAACTGTAACAGTAAGTGTAATAGCAGTGTACTGTGATCATTCTGTCAGTGTTTCTGCCTCAGTGAGACTCACAGGACCCAGCTGTCAGCAGCAGCAGCAGAGCTACAGAGAACATGTTGATACTGAAGGTCTGCTGGGAGCTTCTGTTGCAACTCACATGATCACATCAAGCATTTATATCCGTCTGTGAGGAAGTTTGTTTGCATACAGATGGACGCTGATAGACAGATAGGACAGTAGATTATCCTGTTATTAATAGTTAAGAGTTTGGAAATGTTTTATGATTTCTTTTTTTTTTTTTTTTTTTTTTTTGAGTATATAATTACAAATGCTAAAAGCCAGATTTGACTTTGCCAGAAAACTACTAAAAGATACTGCAAAGTTCAGAAAAATTATCTGTGGGCAGATGAAACAAACATGAACTTGTACCAGAATGATTGGAAGAGATTTTATCTCACAGGCATGTATGACAGCCAATGCAACTGAGTCACCAGCGTTTATTGATGATGTGGCTGCTGGTAGAAGTAGCAGGATGAATTGAGACATGTACTGGGTTGTACTATACTATACATTATGCTATTCACTTACTGGTTGCCAAGTATTAAAGTTTCCATGTAATAAAAAATAATTCTATTGTATTTAAAATTATGTAAGTTGTCCAATTACTCTCGAGTCTCTAAACGTGGGGTTAAGAAATGCTCTAATTCCTGCACAGTTAATGTAATACTTTGTAAAGCCCAATGAATTAAAGTTGAAAAGCAGTATTTCAATTACATATTGATTTGCTGATTTCAAATTCAAGACAAATACAGACACAGCTTCAGTTTGCTCAGAATCAATGGATTCTAGTTTTTTTTATAGGCGATTTTGTAACATTGTGTGTGGTTGTAGGGGCAAACGTAAAGCACTTATTTTTATTTCTGAAGTTACACTTCAGGCTCTTTATCTGTCTCACATCCATGGCAAATATAAAATTAATATTTCACTGATTCGCCCCATCCCCCATTCAAAAACCAGCAGCTGCATGTCTCTGTGGGAGCCTGTTTCTGAGAAAAACATATTGAATTCAATTCACGGTCTTAGGGCTCCTCCTCTGGTGGTTTCATGCTGCAAATGTTCATCCACTGAGGGGTTTTTATGGTTTGCGTTACTGTGGTGCTCTGGCATCTTTTCCTGATGGTGGATGAAAACAGAGCAAGTCCAGCAAGCAGAGGGAGAGAATGCAAACTGTAACTGGGATCACTGGGACAGAGTGATAAATGAATTACATAATTTTCATTTTTATGTAAGTGTCCTTAACTGTGAAATGTAATATTGAATCCAAAACGTGTTACTTACATAGGTAATACAGATAATGTTCATGTTTTAGGAAAATTTTTGTTGCAAATATATAAGCAAAACCATGTGTAAACTTCAGTACAGTACACTTTTTAAGTAGAAGTTTAGTTGAAAAACTCCACATATAGATTCAGCATTATATTACTGAGATGTAATATTTATTATAATTTCATTACAGACAAAAACGATGAATTATTTATTGGCGTACAAAATATGTTTTTTATTACCACTGAAATAAAAATATTTCCCTTGTTTTTATTGTTCACACATAAAGATAAAAAGAATAAAAGATGAAAAAAAGAGTGTTTATCTTAGCAGCCTGATATTTTAACCATGTGTGATCTGAGGCCTCGTTCTCTGGTGGCTTCATGTTGAAGCTCTGAGGTTTGTTTTTTTTTTTGTTTGTTTTTTTAGCTCTATTGATGTTAATGTGTTATTCTTATTGTCTGGCATGGAGTCATCTCTGGAGAAAGTGACCCTGGGAGTAATACCTAGAAGTACTGTATGTGTTTATAAAGTTAATCTACTCATTTTCTATACCTTCACAGTATGGCTTCAGTCAATTTTGACCCCAGCCAGTAATTACCCCATATTAACTAAAGATTTATGCAGCTGCAGAGCTACAGAGAACATGCTGGTGTTGAAGATGATCTGATGGGAGCTTCTCTTTGTCTGCTGCATCTGACAGTATAAAAGCGTGATGAAGATTGCTTTACATACAGATTGGCAATGACAAATCTTAAAAAATAATATGAACTGCCCTGTGACTAACAGGACAGTTTGGCAGTTGTGTTGCTTTTAAGTTTTACTGATACAACTTCAAACATTCCTGGTAAAGCAGTTTTATTTTTTCTTTCAGTGAGTTAATGTCTAACAATCAATTAAGCAAATTTTGCAATTTTTTGATGTGCTGAGTTTTTGTACAGCGTTTCTGCCTCTTGTGTCACTGTGACTCTCGAGCACAATAATAAACAGCTGAATCCTCAGCTGTCAAGCTGCTCATCTGCAGATACACCTGCTTTCTGCTGTTGTCTCTGGAGATGGTAAACCGGCCTTGGACTGACTGAGAGTAGTACATATTGATGCTGTCTATGCCGATAAAAGCGATCCATTCTGGTCCTTTTCCAGCAGTTTGTCTGATCCAAACTTTATTATAATCACCACTGAACCCTGAGTATGTACAAGTCAGTCTGTGGGATTCTCCAGGCCTTTTTACCACTGGTTCAGACTCAGTCAGTGTTTGACCCTCAGTACCTGCAGACAAATGGCAATAATTAGTGTTTGTATTTCAAATATATAATTTTTCTTTGAATAATGTTTGTAAAAAGGACTGCACGTTCCTTACCAGCGCAGCACGTTGAAAGGATAACAAAAACGACCATGAATTCTGAGTGACTCATTGTAAAGGCCGTTTGTTTCTGCCCAGTCTGCAGTGGTGGTTAATCGTGCAGTCCCAGTCTTATATTCTGCATCGCATATTCAGACATGATAGAGATCATAGTTTGCATCAACTCCTCCTTCTTAAAAACAAACACACTCCACATCAGCCAAATTTCTGCAAAACACATTGAATTTCATATTCTTTTTGCTAACCTTACAAATGCAGATGGCATATATATTTATTCTTTTTCCCTCCGGATACCAGTTCATACTGTCATTTATACCTTTATTGAAACAGGAAATGAAAATCTGGAGCTCAAGGATCTCTTTCAAGAGATCGCGCTGGGCCATCTTAGACAGCATTAATCTAGCATCTTTTCTGATTATGGATGAAAAAACCCAGCAAGCAGAGGGAGAAGATGCAAACTGCATAGGCTGAAGATTTGTAACAGGATATCATCGAGAGGGCGGGAGAAATGAATTACACCATTTAATTGTTGATTTTAGTTGTCTAAACATCCTTACGTATAAACTATAATATTAAATCCAAAACACATTACCTTGTTTTTTATGTTTAAAACTTGTGACTTTGAATAAACGTAGGCTACTTAAGTATATACTGCTGTGCTGGTTTATATAATGTGCATTTCAGGAACATTGCACTGATTTATTTGCAAATGAGGAAACAAACTATTTATAAACCACATTACAAGTAGAAGTTTAGTTGAAATACTCGACAAATTCATTGAGTTTTATTTATTATTATATTACAGTTTATGTCATTATTGTATGATTTGATTTTATTCTGCTGACAATTTTAAAGCAAGCTCTCATTTTTCCACTCTCTTGTTAAATATATTATATGCTGCAGTCAGTTGTAAACGTTAGGGCTGCACTATTATGGCCAAAATTATCATCACAATTATTTTTTTTTCCAATATTGAGATCATGATTATTTGTTGTTCACTGATTATTCAATGGTTTTAGTGTTTTCACATCTGTACAAATCTAAATTTAATGCCCCTTATTCACCTAAATTCAGTCCAACTTTTAGAAGAAAAAAATGGAAATAAAAACAGCAGTACCAAACCTAACAAAAAAATAACTCAACAGAGTGCTGCTTTCACCTGTACATTGAGAAAAAATATATAAAGTCAGCAAAATGTCCTTACCATCCAAGAAATGAAACAGAAACAGGAAAACAACTAAATAAACAGGTGTGATCATTGTTAAAGTCAGTTGTCTTTGTCTAGTCTGCCGTGTGTATATAAGAGTCCCTGACTCTTACTCTAGAACACTTATGAAGAACACATCAGTTTTGCATTGACTCCTCCTCCTGAGCAAAAAATATCACTTAAACGAATTGGCAACTTAAAAAACTTGAACACATTAATTCAACTAAATAAAGATTGTTAAATAGTATTGTTTAATGCAATTTGCATATACTGTACATATAGGAATTTCTATGCATGCTTTGTTCAGCAGTCAAACAGTTAGTGCAATAAACTGTTAACAAAAAGTACTGTAAGGATTTGAAAGGATAAAAAAAAGAGAATTCATTGCAAATTCACACAATACATAAAAAAAAACATTAAAAATAATAAATAAAGAAAATAAAACAAAAAACTTTCATAGTATCTAAACAATTCAAAAACACCCTAGAGAGGCATACTAAGTATAAATGAAGACAATCCTTCATGAATATAAATACACTGGATACACTCGAGAACATCAAGGCCAGCTTAGACTTTAGCCTTTTTTGCCTTTTAACCACTGACCTGGTTTTAGTTGGAGTCTGAATAAACACACCTTTTTTAACATCTGCTCATCACATTGGCAAACAAAGCAGTTCTTTGTGATTGGCGGTCATTATACTAGGTCCACTGCTGAGTGGGAAGACACTGATGGAATGAGAAAACTTAAGTTGTTACAAGCATAGAAAATAATGAACTTGTTCTGAAAAAAAAAAAAGGCTGTTTTCATTCTATACAGTTTACATAAACATGGGTTTCTGTATTTCCCTTTGTTTTCAAGTACATTGTGCAGGTTTTTGGTTTTAGTTTGTAGATTAAAAAGTATGATGTAATAAATAAATGCATATAGTGAAAATGTCAATTCAACCAACTTTCCTTCTGAAATTTGAAATCAGTTCATCAAAGATGACAGCAAAGTTCAGTTTCATGACATTTTATTTAAGAGCTGCATCAAAACTTTTTTAAGTTTAAGTTTTACTCTGCAGCACATATTCAAAAAAATAAAAAATAAAAAATTTTTGCATCAGCTCCTCCTCCTCCAAAAGTTAAATGCTTCATCTCATACAAATTTCTAAAATGCCTGTTGCATTTTTATTATTCAGATTAACCTTATGAACGCACAAAAACTCACCACTGATTTGTTGCCAGCCTGTAGTCACTGATACATTGTGTAAAACTGTTTAAGATATGTGTGTCATTTAACACCTCATTTATTTGTTTTTAAGTCAGTTAGATTAACATCATGACTCCTCACTCTTTTGCACAAGTCATCTAACAGCTGCTGAATGTGAATCCAGAGGTTGTACAGATCAGTGTAAACGGGTCACTTGCTGTTAGGGATTCAGGTTTTCTCACCTGCGCAGTCGATCGTTAGAACAGCAGGATTTTCCAGTGGTCCTTCATGTTTAATTTTTTACAGCTGTTCTCTGGCAGCCTCTTCACAGTCAGATAGGTTGAGTGGGAAGACAGTAAGGTTTGCACTGACTCCTCTTGAGTGGGAGATGTGAACTTCAGTGGATATAGCTAAGCTAGACCATTGTGCTAAACTCATATTATGTAGTGCATTAAAACTGAGTCAGATTTATACAATTTGATTTAATTCCCTGTAGAAGTTTAATTTTGAGTTTTAAAAACAGGTTCTTTTTTTTTTTTTTCCAGACGCATTCATCACAAGTTACATTTTATTTAAGATCTGCTTAAAGACTCAGCTTGGAGAATTTTCAAACAGATTAAGTTTACGAAAAAACATCTTGAATTCATTCATGGTCTGAGGTCTCCTCTTTTGGTCGATTTATGCTACAACTAATCAGGTACTGAAGGGTTTTTGTTCAGCTCTGCTGATAGTTTGTTTTCCTATGGCGTCTGGCACAGTGACACACAGCAGTGTCTTCAGGCTGCATGTTCTCTCCATTTAAAGTTGCTGTGCTGTTTGAAGTGTCTAAATCAATACTGAACTTGTCTGACTGAAGCTATGTACCAGCTGCTCACAGAATACGAGACCTGGTGATGGTGAGACGCTGATCTTCAGTTAATTTAAGAATAATTTGAGAGTAGCAGAAAGATAATTATCATTTGGTTTGATGTGCTGAGTTTTTGTACAGAGTTTCTGCCTCTTGTGTCACTGTGCCTGTCGAGCACAATAATAAACAGCAGAGTCCTCAGTTGTCAAGCTGTTCATCTGCAGATACACCTGCTTTCTGCTGTTGTCTCTGGAGATGGTAAACCGGCCTCTGAATGACTGAGAGTGGTAGATCTCACCACGGTCATGGCGGATCCAAGCAATCCACTCCAGTCCTTTTCCAGCAGCCTGTCTGATCAAAGCAGCAGTAATATCACCACCAAACCCTGAGTATGTGCAGGTCAGTCTGTGGGATTCTCCAGGCCTTTTAACCACTGGTTCAGACTCAGTCAGTGTTTGACCTTCAGTATCTACAGACAATCAAAAATAATTATTTTAAGTATTTAAAACATATAGTTTGTCTTTTATGATTTGTAAAAGAAATATTCTGTCCTTATCAGCCCAGTAAATAGAAAGGATAAGAAAAACAAATGTTTTTTCACTATTTCTTACATTTTGGATTTTTTTGAATTATGATTTTCCTTCTGTGAAGAATTGTGCACCATAAAAAGTGCTATATAAATAAAGATTATTATTATTATTATTATTATTATTATTATTATTATTATTATTATTATTATTATTATTATTATTATTAAGGAAATTTCTCAATAACTATCTCATCAGCTGGTGTTCCTGTTTATGATCAACCACTGCCTCCTTTGGCTTCTGGCAGGATGTTTTTGTAAAGCCTCTTCAATTAATTTAACCACTGTGTCTCTCTTTGGCACAGTGATAAACAGCAGAATCCTCTGGCCTCAGTCCAGACAGCCTCAGATGCACCATGCTGTTGCTGTCATCTCTGCTGATTTCTACACGCCCCCTCAAACTGCTTGCATAGTTATTTCTGCTGGCATCAGAAAAGCCGCTCCCGATCAGTTCCAGTGGTTTTCCTGCAGGTTCTCTGACCCAGATCATAACACAACAACTAAATGTGAAGCCAGATCCCCTACAGGAGAGGCTGAGAGTCTCTCCAGGCTTTTTCACTACTGAAAGGGAAGGAATGGACTCCATACTCTGTCCTGTCACACCTGTTGAGATGAAAGGAGGGAGGAACCAGTGAGACAGTTACCTGGGAAGTTTTGTTGGAGCTACAACTGAGTATCATTTGGTGTTTTCTGATACAAGATAAGAAAAATTAAGAAGCAAGAGAACTTACAGGGCAAAGAGAGAACAATCAGCAGATGAGTGAGTGTGTTCATCATCCTGAAGCTGGAGTGTGACTTCTGATGGTCCACATGAATTAAAAGACCAATGAGTAGGACAGAAATACACTGCATGGCTGAAGATTTGCATCAAGACATCAGAAAAGGGAGTGACTGTTATACAAATGGATAATTGTTCTTTAAGTTAACTGTAAGTGTTTCATGTTCTGCAGTATTTTTTAGTACTGTTTGAATATAATATGAGTAATTACTTATTATCAGAAAGTATTCAAGTTGGATTATTTTTTGCTGACTTCAATACGTTTTAGATTTAAAACGATTTTGCTCCTCAATGTACAGGGAATAACTCATATTAATAATTTGTTGACATGTTTTTAAATATGATTAAAAATAATAAAATGTGTATTTAGACATTTAGTTAAGTGTCTTTATTTATATGTTTACTTTAACTCAGCCTGTGGCCCGGGTAAATGGGCTGTTTCCATGAGTTCTCAAAACGTTTTATGTAACGTGTCTCAATCATCCATTCACACACAGTCATACAAACATTTTCTACATCTAAGTATTTTCTATTTAACATTCACACACACACACACACACGCACACACACACACACACACACACACACACACACACACACACACACACAAAATCATTCGTACAGCACCATCACACGCTTGTGCAAATTTGACTGTCATACCCTAAAGAGATGCATTAGAGTGGATATAGCTTTTAACAAAGCACACACAAAACCAAAGACTGAAACAGAGGCTGACTAGCCTCTGTTTCAGTCTTTGGTTGGGAAATGTAGGAAATCTTGACTTGACATATCTACACACGATTAAGCATTGGTAAGGCATTAATTAATACTTAATTCATTATTTATAATGCATCACTCCTCGTTAGCATGCCATTTATAAACATTGATAAAAATGCTTAATAAATTTGGATCTAACATGTTTAATGATAGCAATGTTTCAAGCAGTTACTAGTTGTTAATTAAGTATTTTATATGACCTCATCTAAAGTGAGGACCGTCTATACCCTTACAAAGGATTTACAAATGAAACTGAAAAGTCAGCAGGACCCCGAAACTCAAACAAGCAGCAATTTTTACAACAGAAAAAGGAAACAAAGCACAATGTGATACGGGACATATAAATATTTATTAAAAGACTGAGCAGGAGTCACAGAGTACTTATATTGAAACTTCTTCATTTACAATAAAACATAAACACCAGAAACCAAAAAATGTCCATCATATTAAACTGTGCAAGAAATGTCTCTGGGATGTTTAAGAGTTTGGAATTTCTTTAGTTTCTTTAGGCCAGCTGAGAGATATAATCTCTCCAGCATTTCCTACGTCTGCCCTGGGGCCTCCTCCTGGTACGACATGCCCAGAACGCCTCACTCAAGAGGCACCCAGGAGGCATCCTAGTCAGATGCCTGAAGAAACTCAACTGGCTCCATTTGGATGTGGAGGAGCAGCGCCTCTACTTTGAGCCCCTCCCGAATGGCTGCACTCCTCACCACCATCACCTCTGTCATCAAAAAGGCCCAGCAGAGGATGTACTTCCTGCGGCAGTTGAAGAAATTCAACTTGCCAGCAAGGACCATGGTGCAGTTCTATACTGCCATCATTGAGTCCATCCTCACCTCCTCCATCACTGTGTGGTACGCTGGAGCCACCACTAGGGACAAACAGAGACTACAGCGCGTTGTGCACTCTGCTGAGAAGGTGATTGGCTGTAACCTCCCATCTCTCCAGGACCTGTACACCTCCAGGACACTGGGGCGTGCAGGTCGGATCACAGCCGACCACTCTCACCCTGGGCACAGACTTTTTGACCCTCTCCCCTCAGGCAGGAGGCTACGGTCCATACGGACCAGAACCTCCCACCATAAGAACAGTTTCTTCCCCTCTGCTGTTGGACTCATGAACAATTACCCTAAGACTGTTACCACCACCCTCCACAAACGCTGATGACCCTATGTCTATGCACCTGTCTGACTGCACTGATGTACATATTAGTGGAATATAGTCTACATTCTTCTATCTTTTAATTAGTCTCTGCACTGTATATTTTGTAATTTTGTAATATTGTGCTATAGTTATAGCTCTAATATCTCTGTATATTTGCAATTTGTATACTTGTATATTGTCTTATAGTTTTTATACTTATTTGTTTTTTTCTGTAAGCACGAAGTACCGCAGCAATTTCCTAATGCTGTGAACCTGTTCACCCATATGGCAATAAAAACCTTCTGATTCTGATTCTGATTCTGATTCTGATTCTGATTCTGATCTCTAAGGGAGACACGCTGACAGCAATGAAGCTGAAATTAATTTCTAAAAAAAGATTAAGGATTAACATAAAATATATTATTTAAATTTTAACAAATTATTTAAATTATAAAAATAGATGTATTCATAGTTAAACCACTGAAAATATAAACTTTATGTGTTTCTTATTTAATTTTTCATATCATGTTTCTTTATTAATATCGCGTGTTTTTAGATAAAGATATATTTTATAAATGTGTTTTTTCTAGTCACAGGTGTTATTGTGTCTGTGAGTTGAACATCATATTTTTGATCATCTACTGCCCCCTATTGGTTATTGTAAAATTGTATGGCTGCAGGTTTTTGTAAAGCCTCTCTCATTACTTAAACCACTGTGCATCTTTGGCGCAGTAATACACAGCAGAGTCCTCGGGCTTTAAGTTGGACAGTCTCAGATGCACCATGCTGTTGCTGTTGTCTTTGGTGATTTCTATACGTCCTGCCAGACTGCTCACATATCTGTTACTACTGGGATTAGAAAAGCCTTCTCCTATCCATTCCAGTGCTTTTCCTTGTTGTTGTCTTATCCAGTGCATAGTACAGCAGCTAAATGTGAAACCAGATCCCCTGCAGGACAGACTGAGAGTCTCCCCAGGCCTTTTCACTACTGGACTGGAAGAAATCGACTCCATGCTCTGACCTGTAACACCTGATAAGATGAAAACAGAGAAGAACCAGTGAAATTGTCATCTGTAAAATGTTCTGGTATCACTGACTGACAGTCAGTTTCCTGGTAAATGATGAAACATTAAGAAACAAAAGCACTCACAGGGCAGAGAGAGAGCAACCAGCAGCAGCAGAGTGTGTGTGTTTGTCATCCTGGACCCTCGAGAGTCTCCACTGCTTCCCTGAAGCTCAACACACAGTACAAGATGATTCAGCAGGACAGAAGTACACTGCGCACACTCTGAAAATTTGCACTCGATATTATGGTGGGAGGAGCTTTTCTAATCTAATTTTGCCTTTATTTTGTAATGTAAATAGTTTCCTCAATATAAAAAAAAAAGGAAAAGTGCAACTTTAATCCCTTATATTCAAGAAAATACAGAAATATCTCCAGCATATATCCATAACAGGGCAACTCACAACAAAGCAATGTAAACAGATGAGCAGCACATTAAAATAAATAAATAAAATAAACTTGTTTAATTTTTATTTTATTATATATGAACTTGACTAAAATAGAATTAACTGTATGGCTAAATGTTTTTAAAAATACATGCTCTATGGAGCTTTATAGATTCTTATTTCTGAAGTTATACAATTAATCTAGTTTTAAAGTTCTAATTTTATATTATCTAAGATTTATCTTATAGTTATTTCTTTTTGTTGTGAATTTCATCAAATTTTGTCACAGACTGGGTGAGTCAGGGATGTAGTGTCCATCAGAAATCATTCCTTGAATGAAATTATAATATTTCACTGTCTTGTTTTTAGTTTTTTTTGTACTGTAGGTCTACTGATGTGTTGTGTTACTGTGATTCTGGCACAGCGACACATCAATGTCTACAGACTGTACAGAAGATGAACTGATAGGCGCTTCTCTTCTACTGCTGCAACTGACAGCATCATATCAAGGCCTTATATCAGCCTGTGATGCATGCTTTGCATACTGATGGACACTGAGAGATTATTATGTCACTAATAGCTTCAACTTAGGAATTGTGTTTTTGTGTATTTTTGTCCTATAATTCAAAACAGTAATGAGAAATTTGTAGGATAATGTTTTCATTCAGTAAGCTGCATGCGTGCGTGCGTGCGTGCGTGCGTGCGTGCTTGTGTGTGTGTGTTTAGACTCACTGTGGTCTTGCCATACAGGTCAGAGTTAGTGACTTATTCATATCCTCTACTGCCACCTATGGGTCCTTGCAAAAATATTTCTGTTTTTGTACAGCCTCTCAGATGACTTCAAACACTGTATGTTTTGCACAGTAATACACTGCTGATAGGTTTGATAGTCTCAGATACATCATGCTGTTGCTGTTATCTCTGGTCATTTCTATTCTTCCTTGCACACTGCTAGAATAGTCAGTTCCACTGGCACTGGCCCAAACATGGCCCAGCCATTCCAGTGCTTTCCCATCAGGTTGTCTGATTCAGTGCATATTGCAGCAACTAAATGTGAATCCAGATCCCCTACAGGAGAGACTGAGAGTCTTCCCAGAATGTTTAACTACTGGCCTGGAAGGAATTGACTCCAAACTCTGTATTATGTATTATGGACCAACTGCTTGACCAACACTTAATGATGTCTAAAAGTCTAATAACAAGAAGCAGGGAAACTTAAAAGGGAGAGAGAGAGCAACCAGCAGTAGAGTGAGTGTGTTTGTGTTGGTTTTTATATTTGCATGTTTTTAAATATATATATTGAATGATTTTATTGTTGTGGGGCTTTTAATTCCTGCCACACCAATCAGGGGATGGGCAACACCTGCTTGTGACCTTTTTAAAGGGCAGACACAGTAGAGAAGTGGGACTGGAAACAGAGAACAAAAACTGGAGGAGGAAGAACAAGAAAAGAAAAGGACTCAGGGATTTGGGCTGAGTCTACAGAGTGGAGGGAATTTTGAGCAGAGGTGACCCAGCAGACCAGACACACACGGATGCCCAGGGGAGAGGCAGCGATGGACTCGTCTGTGGATTTTGGTGTTGGGGGAGTTGGAGTGAGCCATGGAGTTGTGGCTGTGGTCCAAGTGGAGTTGGGCCCAGTGCAGGTGTGGCCTCCAGCGGGACACCCTGGGTGAGAGGACTGGTTGCTGCAGTGGGCTGAGAGCGTTAGTGTGGGACTGGAATGCATGCATAATGCGTAGCTGGACTGCAAATTTACCTCCGTTTTTAGTTTGTGTTGTCTTTGCCCTCTGTTCATTATTTATTGTAAATAAATTGCATGTTTTGACAGTTCAGTGTACTCTTTGGCTACCACCTATTTTTGTGTTTTGTTTTTTAAAGCTGCTCTCCACCTGATTTAATTGAACTGCCCCCCCTCTACCACATAACATGTTCATCATCCTGAGGCTGGAGATGTGACTTCAGTCATCAGGACTGCTCTTGTACTACATAGGCTGATTTGCATTAGAAGATCCTGACCAAGAACGTGGCAAACGCCTTAGAAATGCCTACCAGTGAGGAATGTAATATTCAAAATAAGCTGCTCAATTTAAATTCATTTTAAAAGTGCAGTGAGCAATATTAACATCACAACAGATTTTAACTTTGTTGATTTGGATTGCACTCATTTTACAGGAGCACTGAATGATTTTTAAATTACAAACAATTAAAATACACAGTTTTTCTCCCAAGAAAACAAGTTATAAATGTAAAAATAAATAAATAAAACAAATAAATTGTGTATAAATTTTCTTTGGTCATAACAAGTATTCACTTTTTGTTAATAGTGCTTTAGCAGTTTATAAGGTGAATAACAACACTATTACATCATCTTGGTAAACTCATCTTATAAACAAAAGAGGTTTCTTTATGTAAACTGGTGTTCTGATATTAAGTGGTTTTATTCAGATCTACTGTTGGTTTGTTTATATAAAAGAAGGATGGGCCTTTAGGCACAGAAAACAAACACAAGTACAGTAAGAAGCATGTTTCCACAGAATATTTAACCTTTACATGATAATATGGGAGGGCACAGAGCTTCACATGAACATTTACTGAGACTATGTTCCTTGTGTCACTGTGGCATTCAAGCACAAAAAATAAGCAACATAATCCTCTGGTCATCTGGTCATATGATACTGCACGCATTATTATACACATGCAGAAGCATGTGGGAACATTGGTAGCATTAGCAGGTAAATGAGAGAAGTCCTGAACTGATAAGTTTTCTCTTACTAATTGTGAGATGTAGAGGAGTCAGAGTTTGGTGTTAAGTAACCTTTAAGTGTTTTTCTGTTACGCATGACTAATTTTCATTAAAAGGTGAATTTTGTTCTCTGATGAGCATTCTTTATCTTTTTCAAATCACATTAATGGGCCATAATTTAAACAAATTTTATTACAAATAAAGCATCACAGTAAAATCAGTATCATCCTGTGATATTGCATTTAAATAAATAACTAAATTAACTGATTCATTTAATTTAATTAATATAAAAGAATAAGAATAAGAAACCTGACGTGTGATTGCGATGATATAAAGAAAAATTATAATAAAAAAAAAAACATTATTCCTTAAAAACTTAATTTAAACAAAGCAGATGATTACATTGTCATTCTTACCAGACCACTTACTGAAGAATGAGGGGAAAAAACTATTCAATTATTGGGTTTTATTATAAGAGCCTTTCATCTTCAGCCAGTCTTGAGTTGGTACATCAGGGATTTAGTCCCTTTGTTAAACTCTATAACATTTACACAAGGATGAATGAGAAAAGGGTGTTACATCAGCTCCTCCCGCTCACAGAGAACCATACTGCACCTCCACAGTATCCATCATTTATTTACATTATTATTTGAAATAGATTTATTTTTAACTTAATTTTGCTTTCACTTAAGTCACTCTAATTGTTATTGCTAACCATTTTAAATCTGTTCAATTTTGTTGTTTAGTGTAGTTGTAACTGTATCAAATATATTATAAAATGATGCATGTATACTTCATAACATTTTAATACAGATGTAAGGAAATTTTTGCAACATTTTCTGAAATTTATTGTGAAATTTGTGAAACAACTGGGTTCTGCTAAATTTTCTTACAGGGTGAATAATCAGTCACAGAATAATCACTGATTTTTAATCAGTGATTACCCTATCATTATGGTGTGAGTCTGGACAGGTGATTAATGTATACCTTTTAAAAAACATAGCTTTATTATCACAAAAATCATACATTAGGTTATGTGGTCTATTGTTTATTTGAAATGTGGAGATTATAGGACCTATTACTGTGAAAGTATTAAAAAGAAAAATGAATTCTATTTAACATAAGGTAAATTAATGCTTTAATGCATCCTTGCATCTTATTGTTTCTATCAATCTGCTGATAATTTTTAATTTCAGTTCATTTCTGTGAATGTGAATTTCTAATTTTCACTTCACATCCTGAGTTTTTGTACAGAGTTTCTTCCTCTTGTGTCACTGTGGGTCTCCAGCACAGTAATAAACAGTAGAATCTTCAATCCTCAGGCTGCCCATCTGCAGATACACCTGCTGCCTGCTGTTTTCTCGGGAGATGGTAAACCGGCCTCTGAATGACTGAGCATAGTGGATTTCTTTACTATCATAACGGATATAAGCAATCCACTCCAGTCCTTTTCCAGCAGCCTGTCTGATCCAAAAAACAGCATAAATATTACCACTGAACCCTGAGTATGTGCAGGTCAGTCTGTGGGATTCTCCAGGTCTTTTAACCACTGGTTCAGACTCAGTCAGTGTTTGGCCATCAGTACCTATTAACAATCAGATATTACATTCTGTATTTAAAACACATCATTTGTCTTTATCAAAGTGATATAATGTCCTCACCAGCCCAGTAAACTGACAGGATAAGAACAACAACCATAAAGTCAGGTCGGTCCATGATAAAAGCCATTTCTTTGCCAAATCTACGGTCGTGTTGGTCAGTCAGTTTCTGTGTTATATCCTAGCAAAAATTCAAAGATGGCGGAGATCAGTTTGCATCAGCTCCTCCTCCCCAAAGAGAGAATTAGTCCATCTCTTACAAATTTCTCATCATTATGTTGCATTTTTGCTTGTTTAGGCTAAACTGATATATAAACATGTACTGGTTGTATTTGTTTGGTCACTAGTACACTCTTTTTTATCATCTTTGCAGATGTAGATCATCAGCAGATGTAAGAGCAGCTTATTCAAGCCATATATTAATATTTATATGTTACTGTGTAGTGTCTGTAAATGGCAAATCTATGTTTTCTAGAGAAGAATTGTCAGCTGTTCTCTTTATTTAGAAAATAAAGGCCTGCTTTATTTAAAATGACACAGTAATACAGAGGAAGCCCAGATGTCCCAGTTTCTCAGTGGCACTTGAACCCAGCTTACATTTGCAGCTCTGTGTGAAGCAGAAAGTGTGAAATTTGTCTCAAAACCCACGTGGGCATCTGATGTGATCTGTGGGTATCAGGCAATGTAAGTGAGTGAAAATAATGTCACAAATAGTTTTAGATGTTTGTAGGAACAGGAAGTGTTTTAAAGCCAAATGGAAAGCTGAAATTTAAAAATTGTGTGAATATGATCACTATGAATGGTATAAAATGTGGCAAAATTGCTTTGTATTTATGTGTGGACTGGAGCGCACATTTCTCAAAAATTGCACACAAATCAGTGTAAATCTTAGTTTATGTTTTTGTGCACATGCAAAGGAACTTTGTTTTTTCCGTATGTAATTTTACCATAAACACATCCATTACTGACAGTTATTATTTCAGTATTATGCACAGTGCATGTCAGTTCATGACAGGACTTAAATCTCACAGACTGATGCTGAGTGAGTTGTGTGTTGCTGTACAGGCTCCAACAGGTTTCCTCCACTCCACAGTGAAACTGCGTGTTGTTGCTTTGAGTAGTAAAAATGTGACACAATAAACTAAACACCCAGTGAGCAAATTGTGGCAAAAGACATATTTCTAGGCTGATATATAATAATAATAATAATGTGAATCATATGTTGCTGTTTTCTCCTCACATAAAACAATTCTTAGAATTTAAAACAAGAAATTGATCTGACATTTTATCAAAAAGCAGCTGAATGAAAAATTTGTGAGGGTAAAATTAAGTGAAGAGTATTAAGTTTGTGTTTTGAAAGGTGACGTTCACGTCATGTCACCCAGCTGCTGCAGCAGCTGTTGATCCCAGAAGAAAATAATCTAATACTTATTTTGAAGAAAACACCACAATCATAAGTTACTTTTAGAACCATCCCCTAATTATTGTGTCATTGGCTTAGGCTGCTGGGGGACTTCCCATGACGCACTGAACTCCTTCCTGAACTCCAGTCTGCCAGTTTACATTTCTGACCAAGTGAAAGCAAAGTCAGTTCTTTTTCAGTAAATGTTTTCTTGTGAGGAGGAGTCTATGCAAAACTGTCACTCTTCTTAACTGAGTGCAGCAGATGGAAGAGAACAAAAAAATAACATGATGGACTGCAGGACAGGACTGCTGCTTTTAGCTCTCTGCTGGGCAGGTGAAAAATATCTGATAGTTCTGACCTTGTTTTTAATGTTTTTTTTTTTTTCTGTTTCTCACCCAGCTTAAATCAAGTGACTTTTCAAATGTGTTACCAGGTGTTGATGCTCAGACTCTGACAGAATCTGAACCTGTCATTAAACGGCCTGGAGAGTCCCACAGATTGACCTGCACAGTCTCTGGATTCACACTCAGCAGCTACGTTATGGTCTGGGTCAGACAGGCTCCTGGAAAAGGACTGGAGTGGATTGCTTATGTAGGCCCTTTGGGTTATCCTGCCTATTATCCCCAGACAGCCCAGAGTAGATTCACCATTTCCATCGATGACTCCAGAAGTGAACTCTACCTACAGATGAACAGTTTGAAGGCTCTGGACACAGCAGTTTATTACTGTGCCCGACAAACACAGTGAGAGACAGTAACAGGAGAGTCATACAAAAACTACTTCCTCTATTACCAGCACCAGGGGATATCTGGTAAACTCAGTGCCTGAAGTTTGCAATAATCCAGATTAGGGGTGGGACTCGATTAAAAAAATTAATCGAATTAGTTACAAGCTTTGTAATTAATTAATTGAAATTAATCGCATTTTAATCGCATTTCAATATTTGACATGAGAAATATTAATTTAAGTTTAGTTGATGAATGAAGTGCTCCTGTGATAAGCAAACTCCTGAAATTAAAGTTAAGCATCATAACTGGATAGTTTTATTCAACATTAATGTCTCACTTGTTATAGTTGGAAATTAATCATTAGCTCAGCTGTATTCCTTGATGTTGAAATGTGTTATGCTTGTTTTAACAGCTTATTTTGAATTAAAAACCACAAAAAGGAGAAAAAGTTCGTTCTCCGTTTAACAGCTGCTTTACACAGCTGTGCTTCGCACTCACGGTTGCTAGGCGACATGAGCTACGCAGAGGTGACGGCAGCTGATATGAAGGCTAGCTGCTCACTTCCGGCCTTTGTGGTGTTCGTGGGCTGCGAAAGACGTGGGCCGGGTCCTTCGCAGGATGCGGCCCCTAATTTGGACATTGTGCGTCGATATAATCTGTATGCCGGGAACTTGCGCACTGAGAAACGTTCCACGGTGCAAAGTGCGATTAAAATGCGTTAAAAATTTTTAACGCGTTAATTTCCCCATAATTAATTAATCGAAAATAACGCGTTAAAGTCCCACCCCTAATCTCGATATGTTAAAGATTTTAGTGAAGCTCCCACCAAACTCATGCTACCTTCATCAGGACAGAGACAGTTTGCTCTGTGGGCTGCTCCTTTATTCCAATAAAAGACAACAGAAACACAATTTTCAACATATTAAAGTAGAAAAATATTTGTTAAACAATCTATGAAACATAAAGCTCCATTATCAGGTACAGAATCCTGATAAGTATGTCACTATGTAAACAGTATTTCTAAACAATCAACAAATTATCACAGCATTTCCGCATGCACAGTTGTAATGATGTCATTGTCAAACATCATTGGATACATGGTCCCTAATCATCATTAACTCTAATACTCTGTTTACACATCTTAGTAATTATTTTGAAAGAAATGAAAAAAGAAAAACTGCAGCTATAAAGAAAAAAACAAAGAAAATAATCATAAGTTTGTTACATTCTGTAACATTACTAAGACATGTGAAGTGAGATATTACAGGACATTTTTCTACACCGCATCTAGTTAGTTAGTTAGTTATCACAAGTTACAACATTCACCATGTTCAACAGGAGCCAGAGAATAAACACTGCTGGGAGCAGCTACTCACTGTATGCTGGCTCCTTATAAACTAATTTCAGGCTTTCAGCACCTCAGAGTCAAGAGACTGAAAGCAGAAGATTCTGCTGTTTATTTCTTTGTTTGAACACCTGGCATCATCACAATGACTCAAAATTTTCTAATCAGCATTAAGAGGCATTTTATTTGTTCATTTGTTTTTGGCTTGTTTTTATCATCTTAGTTGTGTACTAGTCTGTCTATACCTATGACACTCATCCCCCTCACATCCAAACGGTCACAGCAGAGAGTTTATTGATTTGTAAATATAGTGACAATGATGAGAAAATGCTAAAAAAAAAGTTTCTTAAAACACACACAAATGATTTTTTATTTTTATTGTATTAACATCAACTGACAACCAAAGGGTTAAAAAAGCCTTTAAAGTTTAGATCATTGGTCTCCTTCCTCTGAGTGTCTGAGTTCAGAGAGGATTACAGTGAACAGTGGACTCACAGTTTGTTATGATGGACTGCAGGACAGGACTGCTTATTAGACATAGTAGCATTAGACATAGCACAAGACACATGCTGTTATTTGCTTCCCCAAATACTTGAAACTTGGTTTTTGAATGCCAAAAGGCTCCTGTAGAGGGAGGTCTATGCAAAGTTGACCTCCCCTATAAACAGATCATCAACGAGTCTCATTTAATTTGTTAGAGAACTTCTTGGACACTTTATCAAACATACAAACACTCAGATTACAAACTGCTGGAAAATATGGATTATGGGGTTTCCTGGAGTTTGTTGTTCATTGTTTGTTTTCAGGGTAAGAAAATTATTTATTCTTAAAAAAAAATAAAAACAACTCTAAAATGTTTTATTTATTTATTTATTTTTTTACTTGTAGCAGTTTGGAGTGAGATCAAACTGGAGCAGTCTCCCTCTGAGGTGAAGAGACCTGGAGAGAGAGTAAAGATGTCATGCATTATATCTGGTTATAGCCTCACAAGCTATAATATTGACTGGATACGACAGAGGCCGGGGAGAGCTCTGGAGTGGATTGGGAGGATGAGCACAGGCTCAAACTCTGCTATCTATGGCAGCTCTTTTCAAAGTGGTTTTGTCATAACTGAAGAAGACTCCAGCAGCAGACAGTACCTCGAGATCAAGAGCCTGACAGCAGAAGATTCTGCTGTTTTCTTCTGTGCTCGATCACACAGTGACAGACATCATATTGAACAGATGTACAAAAACTCTGAGTAGCCATGTGACTTCAATGAATTTAAAGTTCTCTTGAAAAAAAGGAAAAAGGTCTGGGCCAAGGTGGACTTAAACCCAGACCTTCTAATTAAATACTTTAATTAAATACATGAAATTAAATCAGTGGTTTAAAAATTATGATAATGTGAGCCAGCATGAAAGAGAGGAACAGAGGGAAAAACAGTCTTCATGAAATTCATTGAATTGCATGGGAATATGTTAAACATCTGAACCTTGTTGCTATCAATGGGGTAAAGTGGTAATCCCTCAATCTGCACAGCACTCTGCAGCTGCAATTTTCATTGGTGCAACATGTAACATAATGTGTCATTGCAATTATTTTGTTCTACTTGAAGCTCTGAATAAGTTTGAAAATTATACATTTTAGCCAGCAGGAAAGAGGTCCACAGGTCCACTTCGGCAGAAACTCTCATCACTCTTACCTCACACCATCGTAGAAGAAGTTTTTACATTTGTGGACAAAGCCCAGCTCGCACAACACATCAAAGGCAAGGAAAGACAACGCCATAAATTTCAAACCAAGACATACCATTCATCTGTTAACAAACAGGAAGACACCATAAGCAATGGTAACCAAGAGAAGTGGGTGAAGAACCTATCAGACAGGGTCCGCTATAAGAAACAACAAACTATCCCAACTTGAAGCAGAACAGATCAGGATGAAAGGTTCAGCCACCCTCTCCAGTGCAAGACTTCCTCCATCCAACCTCACCATTCAAGAGAAGAAGGCCATCACAGCCCTAAGTAAGGATCAAAACATCACCATACTGCCAGCTGACAAGGGGAGATGCACGGTTGTTCTGAATTCATTTGATCACCACAACAAAATTACTACACTCCTCAGTGACAACAATACTTATGAGGTGTTGAGACGTGATCCCACAAGCAACTACAAGAAAAAAGTCATCTGCTGCTTGCAACAACTTGAAAAGGAAAGCGCCATTGAAACCTCAGTGTGCTCATGTTTACACTAGCTTGTTAAGTGTGTGTTCACTAAAGATGTGTGTGCGTGCGCGCTCTCGCACGTATCCTGCATGACTGTGTGCGCGCGCGCACGTGTCCTGCATGACCGTGTGTGTGTGTGTGTGTGAGTGTGTATCTTATATGACGGTGTGTGTGCTGTATGATCCGTATGGCAAACTTACTGGGTGCAGAAAGAGAAGAGAAAATGTGTGTAAAGTGAGAGAGAAAATGAAATGGTGCAAACAGTTTTCATTATTACAAAGTGACAAATGTAAAAAACAAACAAAAACATGCTAACAAAACAACAATGCGCTATGCTGAGTGATGAACCTGTAGAAAAATGGAGTGATGACTATTTGGAAAAAGGCGTTGTTGTGTACACAGATCACCTGTTAGATCAGTACAGCCACAGCGTGGTTTTCTGGTCACGGTAAAGCTGTCCGTTCACGTTAAACTTATCCACCGGGATGACAGCTCGGGAGTCTCCAGATCGGGATTTTTCACGACTTTTCCAGATCGACAACTGCTGCTGGCTAAACTCCACAGACTCACGGAGATTTCCAGAATGGAAAGGGGAGCATCGAAACTGGACAGTTATTTGTCTATGGAGTCCAAAATATCCACTATATCGCTGGTAAGTGGAGAAGCCGCCTCTGAGGAACCTTCAGGGCGACTGCTCTTGGTGAACGGAGCCCCTTTGTTGCCGGAGGGAGTCGGAGTCTTGTCTGGTTTACCCATGAAAACTCGCTCGAAACACTCGTCAGTATCTGCAGACTGTCCGCGCACTCTTGCCGTCCTCCAGTGCGCTTCAGTTAGTGATGTAGTGTCTGATCGATCTGTGTGTTAAATTGTGTGTTAAACTGTATTTATGTATAGGTTTTCTCCTTTAGGGTTAAGGCCTTGAGTTCAGGGCTGCTTTGATCAGTGAATGGTGTGGGAGAGTGTCACCTTTTGTTGTTCTCTCCAAAAAGAGAATGACCTCACATACATGCAGGAAATAAGCTATACCTGGTTATTCAGAAAATACTTTATGTAGTGTCTGTATTGTTCTGTTAAACTTTCTATGTGTATGCATATATGGTCTCTTTCTTTTAGGCCTTATTGTTTGTGCAGAAGGGTAACCTGAGCTTTAAGGTCTGGCCTCAAGCCAGAAGGAATGCATAGAATGTCCTTGTAGGATCTCTGGCTTTCCATATAAGGGATTGTCCAGATGTTTAGCTGTAGGTTAGGAGGCTGAAGTTTGTTTTTATAACCATATATGGAAGTTAGGATGTGGGGGTTGCTAACACTATATAATGTCTGTCTCCCCTTTGTTCAGTGGAGTTAGGGCGATTGGAATTCCCTGTCCCCAGATGTCTATGAGAAGCATCTGTTTTGACATTGTCTTTTTTGTAAATAAACTCTATGTTATACATTAAGACTGTCGGCGAAGGATTTCTTCAACTACACCACAATGAAACTACAATTTTGACATCATGAACTACATTTTGGCGTCACTGAACTGAGAACTGATTGTGGGCAACAGCATGTGCTCAGCTTCTGGGGAGCTCATGGCCAGGAGCCTTCTTTATGAAGTGAGTGTGCTTTTGTTTTATTCCAGCTCACACAGAAAAAGCACCTGTGCTGGAGGATTTTTGTTTTTTGTGTGTGTTGTGGTTATCCTTCGTTTTAAATTTTTAAGTATTTGTGAGGTTGAGAAAAAAAAAAAGAGAGGGAGAGACACAGTGTTAAGAAACAAGAGATAAGATGTTAAAAAGAGTATGAGTTAATCAAGAGTAATTAACAGGGTCCTGTGTTTTGACTTCATTCTTTTGATATGGCAAATAAAAGCAACTTGAGATTAATTGAGCGCCTCCTGCACCTTTTATTAAATGAACAGAAGTTTACTGTTTAAACTAGTATGATTTGGTGACCCAATGTGAAAGGCAGGATTAAAATACATTTTGGACACAATGGACAGCTACAGAGGCCTCTATAAAAAAAAGCGGGTGAGCAGATCCCATTTATCTTAAATATCTGCTGATTGAAGAATACTAAATTAAGTTGGAAAGTGTGTCTATGATGTATAATTTTGATAACAGAAGAACTAAGTCAAATAAAAAAGTGAAAGAATAAGAGTAAGTTAAGAATAAAGGAAAATAAGAATTAAAAGAAAAAGGGACATGGGTGTCGGCGATGCAAGCCCGAGTGTAGGAGTGATCACCTCACTGAGAAGGACACCCTCGGGGTTTAATAGGTTTAGAAGTCCTTGCGGTCTGTTTAGGATATAAAGGTTATAGAGACCAATGTCTCACAACATGCCGCAAAAAGCTGCCAACCCTTAAAAGTCCAGGGAAATGGGTTTCAAGGTCCCTCCACTTATTCTAAAACAGAAGAATGAGTAACTTGGGTCTAGAAGTTGTGTCAGAATAAATTGAAAAAGCTGCCCCCTGACAGGGAAATTGGGTTTAGAGTTCCCTCTTTTTATTCTTAAGACTAAAAGCAAGTATTTGGGTTTACAAGTCCTTTTCTTCTTCAGAATAAATTGTAAAAGCTAGCCCCTGTAAGAGAAGAAATAAGAGGAAAAGAGATAAAAGTGTAAAAGAGAAGAAATAAGAGTAAAAGAGATAATAGTGTAAAAGAGAAGAAATAAGAGTAAAAGAGAAAAGTGTGAAAGAGAAGAAATAAGAGTAAAAGAGAAAAGTGTAAAAGAGTAAAATGAAAAGGGATAAGAATAAAGATAAGGAAAGAAATAGCCGCTTAATTGGGTTAAGCCTTCAATAATGGAGCTGCTTTAGGTAGGCCTAAATCCTAATTAAACATTAGAATGTTTTCTTAGGTCAGTTTTTTTTTTGGGAGGAAAACTGGAAGTGTAAAAAGTTCTATAGAAAAAGGTTTCATTGACACTGAGTTGTGTATGATATAACCTTCTATTTGATTTTGCATTTTGTTAAGAGGTAGCATAAATTATCATCCTAGAACCAGATGAGAAGAAGCGGCATTAGTGATGTAGAGAAGAAAAAGTCGACTAGTCTGTGTATTTCTGTTTCATGTTGAGCGAGACGTGTCTGTGGAATTGGTTTCTTTCTTTTTGTGAGGTTGAGGCCCCACCTGACTTTCCTGGCTCTTTTGTAAAGTCTAAATGTGTTTATGTGAAATGAGATGTGTTTGACCGTTATGTTGTGTGTGTGCCGGCCTGTGAGAGCTTTTGTCTGTGCAGAGAGCAGATCACCTGGGTGTGTAGGCATATGTTCATGTGAATGGATGGATTAAATGTGTGAGAGGGAGCCTTTCACCCCCCCTTCTCCTTCTTGTGTGTGTGTGTGTGTGTTTGCCCCTCCTTTCCTCTGGAGAGCAGAGTGGTGTGTGATTAATAAATTAAGTTTTATTGGCTTTAAAGAGAAGTAAAAGTTTGTGTGAAATGGAATAGTTGGAGTAGAGGATTTGACAATTGGTGTTAACATGTGAAAAAGTGATAATCTGGTACATACATTGTTGTAAACAGAGCATGTGGTTGTGCAGGATTTAAGTAGGAGGAGAGACAGAGCTGTGAGGCCTCTGTCTGCTTAGAGTTGTAAATCATCCACATGTGGTTGTGGAACTTTTGGCCAAGCGTCCATTTTGGTTTTTGGGTGTGTGAGGATTCACCATTTTGTGGAGGTGTGTGTGAATTTGAGCCTGTTCTTTGTGTGTTTATGAGGAGGAGTTCCCCCTCCTTCTTTTTATTTCTCCTGCGCTTTGAGAATTTTTGTGTGTGTGTGTGTGGCATCTTGCCTTATGAGGTTGCTGCTGATTGGTAATTAAACATAGAGGTTATAGATGTTATATTATGGGTAATGATAAAATATACAACATATGAGTTGCCTGCTATTGTTAGAAATTCAGACACTTCTTTGAGGGCTTTATAGTTAACAGTTTAAGGTTAATATGTCTTAATGATCTAGTTTTGGTGCTCTTACAATTTGTGAATCTTTCTGTAAGAGGTCTTTGATGACAGAATTCCATGATTCCTTTTTGGAAGGATTTTGTTAGTTTTATGGTTCCTTGAAAAAGGAAAAAGAAAAAAAAGTGAAAAAGAAATAAATAAAGTGGGTTCTAAAGAAATGGTGTTTAAAGAGAGATTACACGTTTAAGATGCTTGGTAGTGTAATAAACTTGCTCTGTTGATGTTATACTGCAAAGCTATGTGGAGGACGGATATTATTATATGTATGTGAAATTTTATATGTTAATATCTGAACTAATTGTTGCCTTTTCTCTTTGCCCTGCATGAGAGACAAGGGGAGTGGCAACATAGACAGAGCCAGAGGAGACATCTGGCTGGAGCCTAAGGGCCAGTGGATCAACCTCTTTGAAAGGCCAGTGTTCTTATTCACAAACTTTTCCTGATATGTTCTTTAAACATTTATGAGTACATATTTACTTTGCTTTTAAAGACATATCTAATTTGGCATTTTATATAGAACATCTGCTTGATTTCAATTCTCTGGCAATTTGGCAAAGAAATTGGACACATTTAAGGGGTTTATACTTTGTTGATGTTAGTAATAGTGTGTCTTATGGTGCATATTGAGCTTAATTCTGGTTTGGATGAATTTGAGTTATATTGTTATAGTGGGTTGAATAGTTTTTGCATCAGCATGTTTGTATTTCTTCTGGTGTTGGCAATTGAGTGTTTACTGATTGTTGCCGAGTGACTAATAAATAAGTGGTTTAAGATTCAGGAAATGATCAATTACTGCTAATGATAAACAATTAAACAGATAAATAAAATTGTCTGATTGCAATACCATTGATTAATTGGAAATAAAATACCTTCTTTGAAAGTTAAGTAATTCATTGGGAAAAAAGGGAAATTTGAGAATTCATTAAAATGTCTGACAACGATATCACAGTTTTGAGAGCAATTACCCCAGTAGAGGTAGTTCAACGGAGTAATCCATTAATTAAATTACTCATTGCAAAGACATCAGAAAAATGGCATCAGCGATGGCCACATATTGATCAACCCTGGCCTAAGGATGGAACTTTTAATCCAGATGTAATTCAAACCATAAGGGTGCTTGTGTCTACATACAAAGCAGAACAAAAGAAGGGGAAGAAAGGAGAACGACGAAAAGTGAAGAGAGAAGTGGAACTGAGCATCTTACAGCTGTTTGACATCGAAGGACAGAAGTTGATACAAGCTACAAAAGAAGAAAGAGGAAAAAGCTTGAAAGAAATTGAGGAAAATACAAAATCAACGCAGAAACTGATGGCTGAAATTAATCTGCCGTTCTCACAACTGATTCCAGTACAAAACCTACCTCCATACGAACAGAAAGTGGAGTTTGAAGACATCTGCTTACAAATACCAGTACTCAGTCAAGATGGCAATTACCACATTAAGGATGACAACGATGGAGTAATTGAAGTGGGACAAGCTGAGACCACTACAAAACTGGTTCCAAGTTCTAAAAGTAAAAAAAAGAAGACATCAACCTTGAAGGTTAGGAACAGAAGGATGGAAAAACAACAGGATCAAGAGACTCTCAGAAAACTCAACCAGATAAAACTGGGAGAGAGTAGGAGAAAAGACGAGAAGCAAGCTGTGGTCATGCAGAGCCAGCAGCCGTCAGATCAACCAGCAATACAAATGCAGCCCAAGCAGGCTGAACCTCAACTGTTGCAGCCATCATTGGTGATTCCAGTGACCTCTTACCCTCAGTCAGTGTATAATCGAGTGCAATCCTGGAGGGAAAGAGGACGAGGAAATTTTGTAAATTTTGGAAGAGGAAGAAGTTTTAATTTAAATTTGCAACAGTTTTCAGAGGGATGTTACAACTGTGGACAGTTTGGTCATTTTGCTCGTAATTGCAACAGATCCAGAGGAGTTAGAGGCCGACCAAGTGGATCCAGAGGCCCAGCAAACCCTTTCATGGGAAAGGAACAAGGATTTTAGGGTTACCCAGTGAAAATTTTATCTGTAATAGTCTCAGAAATTGCTGAGCTAGGATAAATATACATTGACTATGTCCAGAATTAGAGACTATTGTAGGCTCTTGGAGCGAGAAGATGTCACTTTAGTGAGGTGCGTCACAGCTAATTTAGCAAAAACTTGCCAAAACCAAAAGATGGTGAATGATAAATTGAGTGCTGATTATGCATTAGTAAAAGGGTAATTTTTTGCTAAATTTCAGTCCAGAGAAGTGAAAAGCAGATGGGGATTTTAAGATTGGAAAAGATGGAAGAGAGTTTGTGGATAAGACTGTAAAAGTGATCTTGAAAAATTGGGAAAAATTGGGAATTAAATAGTGCCTTGGTGATGTTTATCATCTACAGAGCCAAGGACTTTGTGGAAAATGAATGAGGTTTGAAAAATTGTGTTAAGATTTGTCAGCATGTGGACAATTGACTTGGATGATGGATGTGGTGATAGAAGGAGTGGTGGAGTAATACTCACTTTGATGTGTACTCTTATTAGATCTTTTATATTGAGTTTTATTATAATCTTCACATCTGTTTTTATTAGTAGTTGTTAGTTAATTAACTCTTACTAACCATTGTTACTTTTTCTTTGTTTGTTTGTTTATGTCTTATATAGTGATGTGATGCTTCCAAGGGGGGAAATGAGAGAAAATAAGATGAATTGGAAATGCAAAAATGGGAAATAGGAAATTTCACATTTATCTAAAAAAAAAAAAAGAAAATTAATGAATTAACATTTGATGTTTTAATGTTATTTGTGGTTTTTACAGAAGATACTGTTCAGTGTTTATTGTGTCTTTCAGAAAAGGTGTTCAGGAACCCGCTGAGATGAGGGGTTCATATAAATGGACAATAAAAAGGACTGAGATGCTTTGAATCAACACAGTATGGATACCACATGAAGGAGCCAAAGCTGTTGGAGAACTACAGTTAATATTCAAATGTTTGGCTGAATTTATATGATAATAAAATATTGCTTTATTGTATGTTCATTACAGTAACACAATAGCAGAACTTGTGACAGTTTTTCATGTATGCATAACATGTTTGGTTAAATCAATTTAAGAAGGATGTCTGTCGTTTGGTAAGTACATTGGAACCTCAGAGGTTTTATTCTTTTATTCGATTCTAGGGAGAGAAATGGATAAGCAGGGACAAGGTCCATAGAGAAGTCCGATGGGTCAACCAGCTGATCTAATGGACACTTTTTTGATTTTATTTACTGAGGCTTTCTTGTGTATTTGCTAAATGGTCACATGACAATCACTTTTTTCTTTTTTAGTTCCTCTGAAGTGCCAGAAGTAGGGGTTTTTTGCTCCCACACCTCACAGGAAATCAGAAAAAGTTTTTGTTAAAGTTATGTTATGGGAGAAACTGTTTTCTGGAGTAATAATAGATATCTTTGTCTTTTGAGACTTAGTTGGAAGTCTCAAAGGGGGGAAATATGTAGTGTCTGATCGATCTGTGTGTTAAATTGTGTGTTAAACTGTATTTATGTATAGGTTTTCTCCTTTAGGGTTAAGGCCTTGAGTTCAGGGCTGCTTTGATCAGTGAATGGTGTGGGAGAGTGTAACCTTTTGTTGCTCTCTCCAAAAAAGAGAATGACCTCACATACATGCAGGAAATAAGCTATACCTGGTTATTCAGAAAATACTTTATGTAGTGTCTGTATTGTTCTGTTAAACTTTCTATGTGTATGCATATATGGTCTCTTTCTTTTAGGCCTTATTGTTTGTGCAGAAGGGTAACCTGAGCTTTAAGGTCTGGCCTCAAGCCAGAAGGAATGCATAGAATGTCCTTGTAGGATCTCTGGCTTTCCATATAAGGGATTGTCCAGATGTTTAGCTGTAGGTTAGGAGGCTGAAGTTTGTTTTTATAACCATATATGGAAGTTAGGATGTGGGGGTTGCTAACACTATATAATGTCTGTCTCCCCTTTGTTCAGTGGAGTTAGGGCAATTGGAATTCCCTGTCCCCAGATGTCTATGAGAAGCATCTGTTTTGACATTGTCTTTTTTGTAAATAAACTCTATGTTATACATTAAGACTGTCGGCGAAGGATTTCTTCAACTACACCACAATGAAACTACAATTTTGACATCATGAACTACAGTGACTATCTAGCTAATATAAATTTTATAACCTTTAAAGCTGTCTATAACTAAGCTGGCGAAAAATATTAAATTCACTAGAATATTTAACAATCAATGGCTTCCGGCCTTGCTTGATACTGCCGAGATTCGCGTTGAAGTCTCGCGTTACTACAACATAGTATCGGTGCTTATTTTTTTACTGAGGTACATCACCATGGTAACTTGTACTGGCGGTCAGTCCGTCGTTTTTTTTTTTTGTTTTTTGTTTTTTTAAGTCTTTATTAACCATCCTCAGAGCATTAACATAATACAAACAAAAAAAAAAGGAAGAAAAACTAAACAATAAATAAATAAAAGGATAAATTAAAGTCTGTCAGTTCATCAGTCAGTCACTGACAGAATGTCATGACCTCACAAAGTTGTAACAAAAAATCAAACGAGGCAAGATTCTTTATTCTGGTTCCGGAGTCTATTAAGTACAACTGCAAACTCAGACAGAGAGACAAAAGCTTGAATCGATATTCTGAAATTGTCGAGATTCAGGAGATACAAAAACCAAGATGTTTAAAAGGAATATTAAAGCTGAATTAAAGGGCATCGCCGAGCTGCCCGATTCTTCCATGAACTCGGCTGAAGACTGCATGGTCAGAGGACAGAAACGGAAGGTCTCTGATGATGACGAGGGCTGTTTTAGACCAGCAAAGGAAATTAAATTTTTTCACCACGTGCTCAATGATGAGGAGCAAGCATCCTCCTCCGTGGAAAAAAGTAAAGGTAGGCTCATTTACTGAGAAAGCATTAGATTAAATATACAGATGGACATCTAGGTTTCAGATATTTGTGTCTGTCTAGTTTGGACTACTGCAATGGCAGAAGATTGTTCCAACAGAAACTCACTGGAACAAAGCAGATTTCATTTACTCACACTAATATATATATATATATAAAATCAAAGAAGTTACTGAGGCATTCTGTTTTTCGGTAAAATGGTGTAACAAATTTATTCTTGTAGAAAATGTACTTGACCAGTGTATACTCATTTAGAATTTGATGCCTTCTAAATGCCTCCAGTCCTGATGTTGAGCCCCTTTCTCACCACTGTATTGCTGTCATTTACAGATCCAAAACCCAAGAGGTTTGTAAAGCAGCTCAAATTTGAAGTAAGGAGCGTCGTTCAGTTGCGTGATCCTTCCATGAACTTGGCTGAAGACTGCATGGTCAGAGGACAGAAACGCAAGGTCTCAGACGATGACGAGGGCTGTTTTAGACCAGCAAAGGAGAGGAAACTTTTTCACCACGTGCTCAATGATGAGCAGCACGTTGAGGAGGAAGATAAGTGCATGTTTTTCATTGAAATTTCAGAGAGCTCCACTGATTCAAAAGAAAAGGTGTGCAAGAGGAAAGCCACAGGTGATGGAAAAGCATCACCAGCAAAGAAACAGAAGAGCCTGGACCAGGAGGAGAGCAAATGCAGCGCCGAAGAATTAGAGGCTGCAAAAATCTGTAAGTAGAAAGCAACTTTGCTTCTATGTTAAGGTGAAGAATATAATTAATATTTAGGGTACAGGACAGAATAATTTCTGTTATAGCTGTACTAAAATAAAATCTGTGTCTGTCTGTTCAGGTGAATTTAAAGCCAAGTACGTGGAGCTGCACAAGCTTGGAAAAGGAGGGTGTGGAACAGTGTTTGCCGGCTACAGGAAAGAAGACAATTTTCCAGTAAGTATTTTCAGGTATTTTCAGATATAAGAGCACATGACTGCATAGATTCTGTCCTTTCAGTGTTTTTTCTTTTCATGCTAAAATGTCCACGTGTCTTGTTGCATGATTGTGAAATGGTCAGTCGAAGCTGACTCTAAAAGGGTGTCAGTCCCCACAGTCCCATGTTAAAATGTCTGACTTTACAGTGGATATAAATGTGTTTACAGCCTCGTACAAAACAAATAACTGTTTTGGTTTATCTAATTTCCACCTCTATCACAACTGTACAGGTAGTTAATTTTTATACAATTTAAAGTTTGTTAAATTTTCATATTCTTGAGACTGTGGCTGCTTTCAGTGAGTGAAATGTAAATTAATATTAGTGAGGTAGAAATCTGGAGCTTTAAATGCTAACCAATGCCCTGTTTGTTGTGTCTTTTAGGTCGCTATCAAACACATTCCAGAGATGAATGTCCCCTGCAAAGTAAAGGTAAGTATGCAATGCTTAAATCTCAATCAATCAATCAATCAAATATACTTTATTGTCCCCACAGGAAAATTTGACTTGGACATCGTACAAAAAATCTATTATACATCTTTGCGCTGTGGAACGTCTGTTCCTCATCATCCACTTTGTTGCCATTTTTCAGGCTGAGAACGGGAAGCAAATCCCCATGGAAGTGGCTGCCATGCTCAAACTTGCAGCTGGAACACCAGGATCATCAGCTACCGTGTCCTTGCTGGACTGGTTCGATTTGAGCAAGGAGCTGATCCTGGTGATGGAGAGACCTGTCCCTGCTGTGGACTTAGATAAATACATAGAGGAATATGCAGATACTATAACAGAGGAGACAGCCAAGGTAAGTTTCCTGGAAGAGCCTTATACTGTACAGCATTGAATCAAAGCACAGAGTATAACAGAAATGTTAATGCACTGACTAATCGTAATTTATCATCTTTCCCAGGTCATTCTAAAACAAGTGATTGAGGCGGCAAAAGAACTCGAGGATAAAAACGTCTTTCACCGGGACATCAAGACTGACAATATTCTGATTGAGACCGGCTCCATTGTGCCTCGTGTTCGCCTCATTGACTTTGGAGTGAGCTGCTTTTGTAACAAACACTCACGGTACACCGTTTTTGCTGGTAAGATATTTTGTTCCTGCTCTTCACAGATGCACCAATCTGGGCCTTTTTGTTTTTCACTCCTTAAAAATGCATATAATGCCAACATTCTGTAAGCTTTCATTCTTATATCAGAACAAGAGTTGAAATAAGGGCCAACCTAACAAAAGAAATTGTAATTGTGTATGTTTTTAGGCACACCTGCTTACTTCCCTCCAGAGTGGACGATCCACGAGTCCTATAGGCCTGGACCCACCACAGTGTGGCAGCTGGGAGCGGTGTTGTATAAAACAGTCCATGCAGGAGCCTTCTTTGATACACTATATGTCCTTGAAGGGAGCTTAGAAATTAGCGCGAGGCTGTCTGAAAGTAAGAAAAGTTCACACTTCAACATTCACTTATCACTTGGATCACTGGAACTGTTGTCTTCATCTCTCTCTTCTTCTTTCATTGCAGACTGCCAGGGTTTCTTGAAAATGTGTTTCAACCTGGACCCCAAAAGACGCCCGAAACTGAAGGACCTCCTGCGTCATCGATGGTTCAGATGAACTGTCACAAACACACACTCACACAAAATGCTTTTAACAGAAAAAGATTGATGCTATTTAATTGGACTATTCTAAATTTCATCCACATTGCCCAGTAGCAGTGAAAAGTTGAAACTTTTGACTGGTACTTCACATCAATCTTTATTTTCCGTCCTGGAATTCCTGTAACCCCCCCAGCCGTCCAGGGAAAGGGGGATCTCTCTTTGAATTGCCTTTCCCGAGGTTTCTTCCTATCAGTCAGGGGAGTTTTTCCTCGTCTTCAGAGAGAGCTTGGGCTGGTCAGGAGTTCCATCAAGTTATTCTACTGATTATTAATGTTATTTGATTATTAATAACCAAATGTTCAATCTGGTTATTAATAATCAAATAACGAATAATCAGTAGAAATAGAGTACTTGTTATAAACTTAAATAAAAAAAAAAATTTTTTAATTGATCTTGTTTGAGGATTCTTTTATTATTACATTTTTTTAAGCTCATGGTGTATTTTGAGCTATTTACTGGCTGCAAAGGGATTGACAAGTGTAGGAATAGTGAGAAAGTGTGAGAATTAATATTGGATACAGGATTCCTCCGTCCCGTTCCCCCCGGGTTCGTTAATAAAGGAAGGTAAAAGTCAGACTTTCAGTTTTATTCTTAAAATTTATTAATCACCACACATAATACATGAGGGCCAAAAATAATACAGAATTAAACAAGCATGCTTGAAGATTGCAGAACAATATTCCCTTACCGCATTGACACTTTCCTCATCCCTGATGGACCCCTGCAATCTGTCTGTCTGTTCGCGCATCGCTTTTTTATGCCCCTAGGACATGCCTATTCAATTACTTTTTCTTCTGGGCCAGATTTGAAAATTTTGAGATGCCACTGGGCCGAAGACCCCTACTTACATTATTTCTTGAGACTTAACTCTAAATGTGCTACCAATTGAACTAAATCATAAAACTAAATAAAATAATTCACAATAAAGGCTTTATACTGCATCATTTATTGATGAGCAAAATATTCAAGTGCATTGCAAATTTTAACATTTGGCCCAAACCTTGACTAGAATATTTTTAACAAGGCAAATTTCACCACACATATGTTTAATTAAAAAAACAAAACTTTGTAATAATAACAACCTTTTGCAACAGTAAAGTCTTCTATAACATTTTATATGTATTTGCAAAAGTGCATTTGTTGAACTAGAACGGCCAACTGAGGCAGTGCATTGAATATTTTAACAAAAGAAACTGCACCAAGTGAACATTTAATAACAGTAAAATTAAAGCTGCTTTTGCATATTTAAAGTAATGCTGACTTAATGCCTTCAGTCTTAGAGTTCAGTCTTTGGGGTAAAATAAACACATTTATCAGTCCAAGCAGGGTTAAAATGGCGATTTAATTGTCAATTTTACGTTTTTGACCTGTCAGTGACATATTTTCGGTTGTCGTACTTGGAGAGAGTATTCTGGGCTGGCGTTGCTACGATACCGGAAGCGGTGCGTTCAAGTACAAGAGGAAGGGCGGGAATTTTTAAAACTCTCACAGCAAATATGATTTAATTGCGTTTTTGCAGCTTACGTTGGGTCAGTCGGGGGGTGGGCCAGTCAAAGGGGGTCCGCGGGCCGGATGTGGCCCCTGGGCCGCTAATTGAATAGCCCTGCCCTAGGACATGCCCTTATAAGGAATTGTTTTCCCTCGCAGCCAACTTTCCGCCAGTTATACGACCCCCACTGCTCCCCTGTCAGCTGTATGCAGTGGGAGAAATACTCCCCTTTAGACTTCTTAACCTTCTTTCCCTGATCAGCAATAATCAATTCCTTCATTAACACACTTGAGCTTTAGATGAGCAGAGTGAATTTTCCCAATACTCGAGTGCCTAGCATGAGGTGAAATGTGGGGGCTGCCTAAGGTCTTTCCCCGCCTCTTATACCCTCCAATAACCAATTGTTTTGTCCACTTTTCAAGTCAAAAACGTGTTTGCCGATGTGGGATTGTCCGGCGCCAGAGCCTTTCCAAAACACCACTGCTGATTAGTTCAAGTGAAAACTATCATGTGGACATTTTAGCATGGAAAATAAAAACACTGAAAGGACAGAATCTATAGGCTTGGAAATATCATGAAATAACATGTTTTTTGCATAGCCCCGGAGCTACATTTTATCTACATATCTGAAATTGTGCAGGCTCATGTAACATCCTAAGACTTACAAAAAAGTCTTTTGGACCCATACCCCAAACCCTACAGGAAGTCTGCCATCTTCAATTGAATGTGTCAGTTTTTGCCATTTTCAGGTCTGCTATTTGAATCATCTTCTCCTAGGGCTTTTGATCCAGTGAGACCAAAATGGCTCCAGATCATCTACACAAGTAGCCCATCAAAACTTATTCAAGGTTTTAAAGAACGGTGTCAAACAGTGTTGCTGTAACAGCTCTGTGAATATGGGATTTCAATCATATACCAAAGAACACCATCGGGTGCGAGGGCCCGATCATCGCCGCTTGCGGCTTTATTTTATTTGAGGCGGTCCACACTGTCAGCTTTAGCAGCCTACAGCCACAAATAAATCTAAGCAATTATTGATAGTATCTATGAGAAAACTTTTATGATACAGCAGTGAGCACTGTTTTTCATGGCGGTAATGGATAATCATGTTCTGTTTGCTGGTGTCATGCAACCTGCCTTGCTCTGTATAGCTTTGGCTAAGTCAGACAGACTCCTAGAAAGACAAAAAACATATATTATCTTACAGCTAACATATATTACCAAATGCACTATCAGTCAATATTTTTTTTTTATTCACATAGTTATTGCTCGGGTTAAATGCATATCCATTAGGCCATAATAAAACTAAAATATCTGATGCCTGATATCTGATAAAGAACTTGATGATAAGGGGAAAATGTAATATTGCTTAAAGCATGAATTTATGCAATATAAAGTTATTCTCTTGTGGTTTTAATGTGTGCTAAAAGAATTATTTATTTTGCACATTCTCACACAGTTTCAGTTCCTTTAAGTTATTTTCCTACAGGGTCTTCATTCTCACACATCTGCAGAAACTGAAAACGAGATTAGGTTTTTTATGCAAACCAGCTACAGCGAACCTTTTCTGGAGCTCTGCTGCTTTTGCATCTGTGACTCTCTCAAAGTTTATCACAGTCATCATTCTTTTGTAGTAAAAGTTGAAAGCTTGTGAACAAACAATTTTCTGTGAACAGCTGACAGAGCCAGCCTCTGTTACTCTGCAGCCAGGTCAGCATCTGTCCATCAGCTGTAAGGTCTCTTAATTTTTATCACAGATATCACACAGCTTAGATCAGACAGTCTGCAGGGAAAGGATTGGCATGGATGGGAATGAGAAATATTGGAAATTCATATATCAAAGATTTACTAAAGAGAGAGTTCAGTGTAGAATTACAGACTTCAAGCAAGAGAGTCACATTAATTGGACAGAATATGCAGCCATTTAGAAATTTCCGATTGCTTGCTGATTCACTGTCAGCAGAGTGAATCGGTAAATCAGTCCTCTGTGATGTGATGTGCATTTCTGTCTTTGCTGGAACTCTCATCAGATCAGCTATAAGATCAACCATCTTTTCTGTACTTCTGATGCTGCAGCTGGAAGGAGCTTTCAGTGGATTCACACTAATAAAGAAATGCTGAATTGTCAGGCAGTTGTTTAAGATTTCTGTTTCCACAGGTGTGTACAGTAATGATGTCATCCAGCAAAACTTTGTGTCAAATCTACTTTTAAAGAATGTAAGACCACAAAAATACTTTAAACTAACCTCCAGGTGGCAGAAAGACATGCAAACTGAGAAGAAAGGAAAGCATGACAAGCATGTAAATATGTAGAAATGCACAGGAATACAGCTGCTCTTGTGTTTTTTTGTTTTTTTTTGCTTCCTTTTCTTAAGGTCATCAATAACTTGTAATAGTTAATATTGCTTCCAAAACTACCATCATCAATTATTTATTGGTGTATTTTTGTCCCTTCAAGCACGTCTATCATTTTCACTTGAAGGGATCCTGTGATCTCGAGCAGCTAAATGCACCTCTGCATTCACCATCTGCTCTAGTTACTACCTGTGTTGTGCTCAGATGATGGCATAATGCCTTTTTAATCTTTATCAATGAAAACAAATCCCCTCTGTATCTGAAAAGTTCACTCTTTATCAGGTGTCATCATTAAGCTCTTTCCTTTTTGATAAAATAAAATTGAACTGAGTTTACAAACTGGATCTTTGCTTGTAGTTAACAATTATCATAGTTTCACCGATCAGGATGTGAGCATCAATTAAATTATATTAATCTGAGTTCAGTCTAGTTGTAACATGTGAGGAGGAGGCAAAGTGAAATTCATCTCCATGTATCTGTTTTTACAGGTGTTCACTGTCAGACTGTGACACAATCTGAACTAGTTGTTAAAAACCTGGAGAATCTTACAAAAATCAACCTGAACCACCTCATTTACTGTCATTGTCATTCACAAGCAACTGGATGGCCTGGATCAGACGGGTTCCTGGGGAAGGACTGGAGTGGATATCAGCTGATACTAATGGTGGCAACAACTTTTCTAAGTCAGTCCAAGGTTTATTGTCTCCAGGGACGAGCAGCTGTAATCATACAAAACCATACAATACTTACCAGACATCCTCAAATTAATAATAACCAGCTTTTTTTAGTTTCTAATGACATTTCAGATTCAAAGGTGTAGTTTTGAAAAATAATTCACTTTCAACATTTGTATTACTTACAATAGAGGCTCAATAAAAATATGTTACAACCACCGATGGCAGTAAAACATATGAGCTGAGGTGAAAGCCTGAAATACACGTAAATATGTACACACTATAAAAGGAGCAGCTGCTGTTGTGGTTTGTGACTTCCTATTTCTGAAGTCTACAATAACGCATTTTCGCAGCTGTGGAGTTTTTAAAGTTAATAAAGTGAAATATTTACAAAAATAAAGGGTATCCTGTCAGCAGACTTTCATTAAAGATATCACTAATAAACAATAATAAAAAAAATGGGGCTGTGAAGGCAGCAAAAGAAGGATGTGAAAAACATTTCACTATATTTTAAGATGACATGACAAACCTGTGACAAACAGTTGGTTCGTTATGCATCCAATTAAAGAAACAACATCATCATTTAATTCTTGAGGCATCTCTAGGGAATATTTGGCTCCTTAGTAAATGAATGTCATTCATCATAGTTCACAGTAAATAAATGTCTGTCATTTCACCAGATAAGAAGTTGCTGAGCTTGTCTTAGAGCTTCGTGGGCAAAAATAACTGCCTCCTGAATGTTTTGTGAATGAAAAATTTTGTTCCAAAACTCAGATGTCTTCTGGTCACATAATTTAAATGATAGAGTATGAAACAGGACTCCTGCTTTAGCCATATATATATATATATATATATATATATATATATATATATATATATATATATATATTGGTGTTTACCTAAAATAAACTTAGCACAGAAAGTAAGAAAGTATTGAAATTTGTGTTTATTTCTTTGTTTTAACAATGCTTCTTGACAATAAATCTTAAGCCATGGCAGAGAAGATTTGGCAAGTTTTCACTAGGTTCAGCCCACATACTCAACTCTGCTGGTCAACACAAAAATGCATTTTCCTTACAGATGTGGCTCCATTCAAGGTGGAATAAACAGGCTTTCCTACAGTATAAGATTTATTGCCAAGAAGCATTGTTACAACAAAGGAACTCCTTACTTTCAACGTTGCCACGTTGCTGACAGGTATAAACATTCAGACTCTGAGCCAGTGGTTAATAAAACTCAGAAATGAACCTGTCCATCGTCTGGGTTCACATTCAGCAGCTGCTGGGTGGCCTGGATCAAACAGGCTCTGGGAAAAAGAACTGGAGTGGGTCGTTACTGATGCAGGTAACAGAAGCAAATGCTACTCAAAGTCAGCCTGAAGCCTGAAAATTCTGCTGCTGATTAATGTGCTTGAGAGTCACAGTGACAGGAGCTGGATAAGCAGCCTTGCAAAGTCCTACAAGTCTTATTAGATACACTCATGTATTTGGCATCATCACTTTAGAGAACTTCCAAAAAACATCCCAATAAAGCATTTTATATAGATTTTAACATTTTCACGCACTATTTTATTTTTTACAAACAGTGCATCCTGAAGAGTGCATGAGCAAGGTGTCATCAAAAATCTACAGGTAATTCAGGTGGCACACAGTGCTGGTATTTCTCCTACCTCACTTAGATAACTATGGAGCAGTATCTATTGTCTTAACCGCTTATTGAATTCAGGGTGACAGGCAGGCTGAAGCCTTTCCAAGCTGTCATGGGGCAAAACGCAGGATACACCCTGAACAGGTCAGCAGTCTATCACAGGGCTAACACAGAGAGGCAGACAAACATTCATGCTCTCATTCACACTCACACCTGAAACAGACTGAAACAGAGGCTACAGTCAGCCTCTCTTTCAGTCTTTGGTTGAGAAATGTGAGAAATCTTGACTTTTGAATCAGTGTAACATCCACTATTTGTTGTTATTGAAGAGGACATAACTACACACGATTAAACATTGGTAAGGCATTAATTAATACTTAATTCATTATTTATAATGCATCACTCCTCGTTAGCATGCATTTATAAACATGGATAAAAAGTCTCAATAAGCTCATATCGAACATGTTTAATGATAGCATTAATGCTTTATAAATGATAGATAAATTGCTTCTATTGCTTATTTGTTCATGTATCAGAAAGTTTGAGTAAATGATTACAATGTATTTACATTTATACATACAGGTTATGAAATGAGCTCATTGTTTGTGTGTTAGTGGAGGTTTTATAGCTACTTATTTCATACTGTAATTCATGGATGATTCAGGCAGTTACTAGTTGTTAATTAAGTATTTTACGTGACCTCATCTAAAGTGAGGACCGTCTATACACTTACAAAGGATTTACAAATGAAACTGAAAAGTCATCAGGATCAGAAATGTCTCTGAGATGTTTAAGAGTTTGGAATTTCTTTAGTTTCTTTAGGCCAGTTGAGAGATATAATCTCTCCAGCATTTCCTAGGTCTGCCTTTGGGCCTCCTCCTGGTACGACATGACCAGAACATCTCACTCAAGAGGCACCCAGGAGGCATCCTAGTCAGATGCCTGAACAAACTCAACTGGCTCCATTTGGATGTGGAGGAGCAGCGCCTCTACTTTGAGCCCCTCCCGAATGGCTGCACTCCTCACCTTATCTCTAAGGGAGACACGCTGACAGCAATGAAGCTGAAATTAATTTCTAAAACAGATTAAGGATTAAGATAATAGATATTATTTAAATTATAACAAATTGATGTACTAGTATTTAAACCACTGAAAATATAAACTTTATGTGTATCTTAAATCTTGATTGAATGTGTTCATATATTCTTCACTGTTCAGATGTTTGTGTTCATTATTTTTTCACATAATTTTTTTTTATTATCATCACACGTTTTTAGATAAAGATATATTTTATAAATGTGTTTTTTCTAGTCACAGGTGTTATTGTGTCAGTGAGTTGAACATCATATTTTTGATCATCTACTGCCCCCTATTGGTTATTGTAAAATTGTATGGCTGCAGGTTTTTGTAAAGCCTCTCTCATTACTTAAACCACTGTGCGCGTTTGGCGCAGTAATACACAGCAGAGTCCTCTGCCTTTAAGTTGGACAGTCTCAGATGCACCATGCTGTTGGTGTCATCTCTACTGATTTCTATACGTCCTGCCAGACTGCTCACATATCTGTTACGGCTAGAATCAGAAAAGCCTTCTCCTATCCATTCCAGTGCTTTTCCTTGTTGTTGTCTTATCCAGTGCATAGTACAGCAGCTAAATGTGAAACCAGATCCCCTGCAGGACAGACTGAGAGTCTCCCCAGGCCTTTTCACTACTGGACTGGAAGAAATCGACTCCATGCTCTGACCTGTAACACCTGATAAGATGAAAACAGAGAGGAACCAGTGAAATTGTCATCTGCAAAATGTTCTGGTATCACTGACTGCTATTCAATTTTTCCTGGTAAATGATGAAACATTAAGAAACAAAAGCACTCACAGGGCAGAGAGAAAGCAACCAGCAGCAGCAGAGTGTGTGTGTTTGTCATCCTGGACCCTCGAGAGTCTCCACTGTTTCCCTGAAGCTCAACACACAGTACAAGATGATTCAGCAGGACAGAAGTACACTGCACACTCTGAAAATTTGCATCAGGATATCATGGTGGGAGGAGCTCTTCTGGCACCACTTATAATTTCATCGCATTTTGCCTTTATTTTGTAATGTAAATACTTTCCTGAATGTACAAAAAAAAAAAAAGTGCCATTTTAATCCCTTATATTCAAGAAAATATGGAAATGTCTCCAGCATATATCCATAACAGGGCAACTCACACCAAAGCAAACAGATGAGCAGCACATTAAAAATAAACTTGTTTCATTTCATTTTATTTTATATGAAATTGAATAAAATAGAATTAACTGTACGGCTAAATGTTTTTAAAAATACATGCTCTATGGAGCTTTATAGATTCTCTATTTCTTAAGTTATACGACTAATGTAGTTTTAAAGTTCTGATTTTATATTATCTAAGATTTACTCCTATAGTCGTTTCTTTTTGTTGTGAATTTCACCAAATTTTGTCACAGAGTGGGTGAGTTATGGCCATCAGAAATCATTCTTTCACTGTCTTTGAATAAAATTATGTTCCCCTTTCTCTTTTCGTACTGTAGGTCTACTGATGTGTTGTGTTATTATTCAGCATACACGTTGTGCTGTCTCAAATTCTTTTGTTTTTGTTTTGTAAAAGTTCTCAGTAAGTGATACAAACATTAATGTAGCTTAAAACTTTTGAAACATGTTGAAGTAAAATACGTCAACACAAATTGGTAAAACTGTGGGGGCCACATAATAAACAGCTGTGTCCTCAGCCTGCAAATTCACCACTGCTAATGCCACTGGACTATTTGAAGTGCATGTGCAGTAGCTGAACTTTTTCTTCACTGCATGGTTTTGGTGAAAGTCTCCTCCTCCATAATGAAGCAAAATCCAGTCTATTTGTTTTCCTTCACTCTGCCTGATCAACCTGTTATATAGTTATCATCAGACAAGAAAAAACAGAAACCTGACAGCTGATGGTCAAAGACTGTCCAGGCTGCATAACCCATGAGTCTGGCTATACTGTACATACAACATTATCCCTACAAGTCAGCTGATTATTCAGTTTCTCTAATATGTTTATTAGAGTGAATCCACTTAAAGCTCCTGGATCCAGCTGTTAGCAGCAGCATCAGAATGTATACAACTAGATCAAACTGAAGATGCTACCACTGATCTCACAAAAAAGAGAAGCTGGAGCTTAAATCACAGCTTTAAACAATTCCTTGACTGTTATTATTTTGTGTTTACTGAGTACTTACAATTCAGATATTGATTGAATATTTGTTTTGCGGTTTTTGGTGCCGTAAATGATTACTCCTATAGTTTTTGATCTGTTTCTGATTTTGCCAGTGTTCTACTAACCTACAAAGAAACCATGAGCTGAAAAGTGGAGAATTTATTTATTTATTTATTTATTTATTTATTTATTTTGTCAGCTACTCTGATCGGTTTAACAAATCAACAGATATGAAAAGTTGAAATGTTTTTACAGACACCTGTTTTACAGAAAAGAGTTTTTAGACAACTTTTTTTAAAAACATACTACATGAACTACATACATCAACAGACAGTTAAAAAAAACACAAAGTCAGCTGCTGCATTCATTTTGTGTTCTATTGTGTATGCTCACTCCGATACAGGGCAGAGTTGGTGACTGCCTAGTCATATCCTCTACTGCCACTTATGGGTCCTTACAAAAATATTTCTGTGGAGTCTGATCCAGTGCATACTGCAGCAGCTAAATGTGAAGCCAGATCCTCTACAGGAGAGACTCAGAGTATCCCCAGGCCTTATCGCTACTGAACTGGAAGGAATGGACTCCATACTCTGACCTGTAACGTCTGCTGAGATGAAAGGAGAGAAATATTGCAGAAGGTGTCACTGTGTGACTACAGTATTAGGCAGTGCTGTGCAGTTAAAGGAAGGCAAGAAACCAGATCACTCACAGGGCAGAGAGAGAGCAACAAGCAGGAGACTGAGTGTGTTCATCATCCTAAAGCTGCAGATGTGATGCTCCACACAAATTGCAAGACTTAAAAAAGAACAGACGAGCACTACACAGAATGGAGATTTGCATCAGAATCAGGAGGAGGGCATGGCAGTTACCACAGTTACCCTGCAATACCTTGACCAAATTATATGGGTTTTTTTGTTGTTTTTTTTGTTGTTTGTTTGTTTTTTGGAGGGGGGGGGGTATTTGTCCAATTATCCATCACTGTAGGATAGAACTAGCATGTCTGTTTCTTTGAAAAAACTGTGGTCTATATTTCAGCATTGTTCATCAATCAAGTAAGTTATTAGTGTGTGATTCATAGTCATTAACATCACAGTGTTAGCCATGCTGATTAGGTGAAGTATGTTTTAGGAATATTGCACCTTTTTACACTACAAACTACAAACTGGTGAAACAAGGAGTTTTCTGAGATCTGCTATCTGTTCCTCACAAATAGAGAAAATAGTTTTTGTATCTCCTGTTAATGTTTCTCACAGTGTCTCTTCTGGCCCAGTAATAAACTTTGTTCTGTAGATAGACTTTACTGCTGGAGTCATCTCTGGAGATTGTAAATCTAGCCTGGACTGACTGTGAGTAATAGATATGAGAAGTGCCTTTGTGTATAAAGTCGACCCACTCCAGTCCTTTTCCAGGAGCCTGTCTGACCCAGTTCATAGGATAGCTGCTGAATGTGAGTCCAGAACCTGTACAGGTCAGTCTGTGGGATTCTCCGGGCCTTTTATTAACTGGTTCAAATTCTCTCAGCGTCTGACCATCAATACCTGTCAAGAGCATCAAATCAGACTAAGTTAAATGGTTTGGTAATGCAAATAAATGCTATGCAATGTTAGGGTCTATGAATATTTACACCTGCCCCGCAGATAGTTAGCAGCAGCCGACCTGTTCTGTAGTCCATACTGTTAAATTGCATGTCATTTGCCCTCCATCATCTTCTCTGATGTCACATACAGTAAGTAGAGAAGACAAGCATCCAAGTTTTTCATCAACTCGTCTTCACAGGAAACTACTTATCTGAGTCTGATCTGCTATGAAATGAAATCTGGGAGTGAGTATTAATTTTATCAGTCTGAAACAAACAGTCACAATTACACATATAACTGTGATACATAATATCTGAATCTGTTCAAGATGACCGGTGGGTTGCATAAATAAGCTAGGCAAAATTTAAATTTTGATTTGACTTAATATACTGTCAACTGTCTGAATGCCTTTTGTTAATATTTCTTGTGTGTGCTTGTGTTTCTGTTCAGGAGTGTGATTGTGACTTTTTATTACTCTTGGCTCTTACCTGTGTATGATATTTTACAAGAAAATGGCACAATTTGTAATTTACAAAAGTAAATCAAATGAGTGTTTAAGCTAAATCCAAGATGTCAAGCAAAATTGTTCCTTAGCATTAGAGTCCATTGCACATGGAAATTTTGTTCTAGCATTTCTACCATCAGTCTGTGGGATTCTGTTTTAACCACTGATTCAGACTCAGTCAGAGTTTGACCCTTAGTACCTACAAATAACATTGTAGGTACTGAAGCTCCTGAGGCTTCTGTATTACTAGCACATAATTTGTCTGTCCCGCAAAACAAATATTCTGTCCTTACCATCCCAGTAAGTAACAGGATAAGAAAAACAAAGATAAACCCAGGACAGTCCATTTTAAAAGTCATGCATCTCTGTCCAAGCTACAATGGTTCAAATCAATCATACAGTCATTCTGTTTTGATCAGCAACACATATGCAAAATCAGAATTTGCATCGTCCACCTTAAAGAGGAACACACTTCACCCCATACAAACTTCTCCACACCACATTCCATATTTAATTATTCAGACAAATCTTTTAAATGCACAAATTATGTTTATTATTTATTACACAAAAAATAATAAACAAAGCAAGCAAGCAAAAGCAAACCTGCATCCAAACTTTCTTCTGAATGGGATCTGAAGGAATTATTAGACTAAAAAAAAAGCAAGGTTTTCCACAAAAAACAGCACTGACAAATGATCTTAGGATAGGCTTTTTGCTCAGACAAGCAAAAATAAGAGAACCACAACATATTTAATCTTGACATTATGATATGGGAGAACTTCATAAAAATCTCTCTAAACCAACCACATCTTCTATTGATTTTGCATCACAGCATCGCTGTGAGGACAATAATAAACAGCACAACCCTCTGATCTCAGACTGTTCTTCTGTAGATGCTCCTGCTTTTTCTCTGGAGACAGTAAATGGCATTAAAATGCTGTGAGTATTATTTGTGGCTACAAATATCAAGATTAGACATTTATTTTTCTTTGAATAAAAACATTCTTGAATTCATCCAGGGTCTTAGGATTTCTAAGACCAGTATGAAAAGTTTCAAACCCAGAAATAAACTCAGCACAACGTTTTAGCTGATAACAGCTTAGCTGATAACAGCTCCTTCACATAGAAAGTTGTATGCACTTCACTAACCACAATGTCAAATGGCCCAAAATGTGTGTTGTGCTGCCCACTGTGTTCTACCTGTTCTTTGTCACATCCATTTACATCCACTCAGATTCTTGCATTATATACACCTGCTCAATGACATTCTTCATTTCTGCTGGACACACAAATGTACAGTATGTGACCGGGTGCCACAGGCATAAGGGCTGCTCAGAAGGCATGGATATGCCTGTGCTCGACACCCCAGCAAAGCATTCGTGTGCAGCACAACCCACTCGAAATAATGGATGTCAGAGTTTTGCAGTGTTATTTTCATGTGTGTGAATGGTCCTTAAACCAGTGGAGCACACATTTTCCAGAAAGGCAAAAACACAACTTCAAATGAATCACTGTATCACTGCTGGATGTTTAAGTTTAATAAAATAACGTGGATTCACCAGATTTATTTCCCCTGATGTTGTTTGACTGTTTAATGCCTGATGGTTTTAAGTTGGATAATAGCCTAAGGTCTGGTCTTGGTTCCCTCACCCGCCTAGTAGTTAGTGCTAGTAGTCAATGAGAGTTCTGGCACAATTAAAAAAAAAAAAAAAATTAAAACACAAATATAGTATTTAATGTCTTTTTCATTCTTTAAAAACTCAATTCAGACAGAACAGAGGAAAACATTCACATTTATACATATAGATGCACCAAAAAATATTTAATATAAAAAAGTTAAACCAAAAGGAAGAACTCCCCGGGCAAAGAGAGAATAACCAGCATCAAAATGAGAGTGTCCTTCGTCCTGAGGCTGAAGTTGTAGGTACACTGCACACACTGCAGATTTGCATCAGGATGTGGAGCAAGTGGCTCATAATAATGTCTCCTCTGCTGGTGTGATGATACAACTGCTCAGCCACTGAGGGGTTTTTGTTCAGGTCTACTGATGTTTTGTGTTACAGTGGCCCTCTGATGCAGTAATACACAGCAGCCTCTTCAGGCTGCACAGTCTGTTCAGGTACAGACACCCTTGTGTCCTGTGTGAAGAGTCTAAGCTGGTGCTAAGCTTGTTATTTACTGAATCTTTGCAGTGTGAATCTTCAGAATATAATTCAAATCCACTCCAGTACTTTCACTGCTATAGGTAATAATAAATAATCAGTGGCTAAATATTAAGTAGCTTTTCAAAAAACAGTTTTACTATATAAGATTAATGTGCTCTGAAAGCTAAATAAAATGCTAAGTGCACTTTATTATATATATTGCTATGTAACTATGAACATAGTATTATCAAAATAATTACTAAGCCCAGCTGATATTGTTAAATATTTTACAGATCTTTGAACTCTTTTGATTCTTTCAGTGTGTTGATTGTGTTGAACTGCAGTTCATTTCTGTAAATGTGAATTGCGAAAAGCAAATTTTCATTTTGGGATGTGCTGAGTTTTTGTACAGCGTTTCTTCCTCTTGTGTCACTGTGGCTCTCGAGCAAAATAATAAATAACTGAATCCTCAGTCTTCAAGCTGTTGATCTGCAGATACACCTGCTTTCTGCTGTTGTCTCTGGAGATGGTAAACTGGCCTCTGACTGACTGAGAGTAGGAGATATCACTACCATCATTGAGGATCCTAGCAGTCCACTCCAGTCCTTTTCCAAGAGCCTGTCTGATCCAAACAGCATGAATATCACCACCAGACCCTGAGTATGTGCAGGTCAGTCTGTGGGATTCTCCAGGCCTTTTAATCACTGATTCAGACTCAGTCAGTGTTTGACAGTCAGTACCTACAGATAAACAAATAATTAAATTCTGTATTTCAAGCACATAACTTGTTATTGAGTCATAATATTTGTAAAAGAACTGCACTGTCCTTACCAGCCCAGTAAGATGAAAGGAGAAGAAAAACAACCATAAATTCAGATTGATTCATTTGTCTCTGCCCAGCCTACAGTGCTGGTTAATCATGTAGTCCCATTCTTATATTCTGCATCACATATTCAAACATGGTAGAGCTTATAGTTAGCATTAGCTCCTCCCCTTCAACACACACACACACACACAGCAGAAAATGTTACATTGACCTAACGTAACAAAAAGTATCTTGAAGCCTGTACATTTGTAACATGAAGCCACCAGAGGAGGCGCACTCAGACCATTGATCAGTTCAAAACCAGCTCAGAGAAAGTGCTTTTTATCTGTGCTATAAAGCGTTGTTGATGTTGAAATTATTTAAAATAGATAATTGATTATATTGATAGCATAAATTTATTAACAAGCTTTGATAAAATTGAATTCCTGTGCTTGGGACGACACAGATCTTGATCTAATTCTCATATATAGTGCTGAAAACAGATAACAGATTAAAATAATTTACACTGATCTGCAAAATTAAGTGAACTCAGTATGATCCGTCAGATTAGATTATATGTTATAGATTCATTTATTTACACAGTTAACAGTTAATTTTTTTTTCTGTAACAGGGTGGGATAAACACTGGCACATTATGTTTTTGTTTTTTTTCTTTTTATCCTTCTCCATAAGAAAAAAATATACAGTATGTTTTACAGCCTATGTTTGTGTGATACTGAAAAGCAAATTAAAAAGTAAAAGTAGAAAGGAACAAAATTTTTTCTGTAAATGTTGTTTTCAGCACTTAAAAAAACAAATAACATTGAAAGTGATATGTGGATTAGCACTTAGCATTACACATGAAAATTTTTCATCTGGCATTTCTCAAGACGATTATTGGAAAAAAGATTTTTCTTTGATAAAACTCAATGTTTTCAGTGCTGATGGTAAATACATTAAGTTTTCTTTTTCTCACATAATAATGATCTTGAATTCATCTGTGGTCTAAGAGCTCCTCTTCTGGTGGCTTTATGTTATAAGTGTTCAACCATTGAGGAGCTTTTGTTCAGCTCTACCGATGGTTTGTGTTACAGTGGCAGTCTGGCACAGTAAAACACAGCAGTATCTTTGGACTGCATATTCAGTCCAGCTACAGTCACTGGCTCTCTTGAAATGTCCAAGGCAATGCTGAATTTGCTCTTTAGCAAATCTTCATAGTAAGAGCTTCCAGTATCTGTCTGATCCAAACTGTCCTCCAGCTGCTCAGAGAGTAAGAGACCTGACAGCTGATGGTTAGACCTGGCTGCACAGTGATACAGGCTGGCTGTGTCCGCGGTTCACAATTTATATCTGTAGAGGAAAACATGTTGACTATAAGTCTAATATCCTGTGATCACGCTGTCTCTGCCTCAGTCACACTCACAGGATCCTGCAGCAGCAGCAGCAGCAGTGGAGCTACAGAGAACATGTTGGTGCTGAAGGCGATCAGATGAGAGCTTCTCGTTCTGCAAATGACAGCATAATATCAGGTTTTACATCAGCCTTTGAGGATGTTTGCTTTGGAAACCAGCAGATTACATGAGAAAACAGTAATAAAAAGAGTTTTGGATTTTAACCATTTAAAAGCAAATTATTATTTAAAACACAAATATAGTGTTTGATGTGTTTTTTTTTTTCATTCCTTAAAAACTCAATTCAGAAAAAGCAGACAAAAACATGCAAATCCACATGTTTACATGTGAATTTGATACATATTTTACATAATATGGTACATTATCATATTACATATACATGTATTATACATGTACCAACAAAAAATTTAATGTAAACCAGGAGAACACCAAAGCTTCACAAAAACATTTCCAAAAGAAGCAGCTGTTTTATCTCTTTGAGAATGTTGATGAGTTTAGGGTAATTTCTGGAACTTGAACATTACTGTGTAACAATGAACATGAGTATTATCAAAATGATTACTAAGCTCAGCTGATGCTGTTAAAATTTTTACAGAGCCTTGCCCTTTTATTGTTTCTTTCGATGTTCTGATTATGTTGAAGTGAAGTTCATTTCTGTAAATGTGAACTGCAGAAAGCAAATTTTTATCATTATTCTGTGATTTGATTATATTCGGTTTCATTTTAAAATAAAATAAATAAATAAAAATACACTCAGTGATTAGCACAGGGTATTCAGCTGGTGAGCAGAGTGATGCATTTAGCAGCTTAACAGTCCTCTTTATGAGCTGGTAAAGTCAGTTTATTTTCCAGATGGCCCAAAAGCACAGCTTCAAATAAATCATTGTGCAGTTTCAGAAGGACAAAATATAATTGTTGCAGATTTAAAACCCAGATTATTCTGACATTTCTCCTGCTCAGCAGCAAATCTAGTTATATATTGAATATGATATTTATGTTCCCTTACAGTGTTTTCTGCATTTGTACCATTACCTTGGCCTACAGCAACATTGTGAGGAATCTTGGAGTTGTTTTTGACCAGGATATATTCCTCATATCCAGTTCAGTCTGACAAGATTTATTATTCATGGAAACTGACACAGACAGATTTTGAAAGAAGGATAGGCTCTTTATTCACTGAAGAGCAAACACAATTCTACATACATCCATTAAATCTTTAAGCTTTACATTGTGATATGGCAGAACACAATGATCAACAATAAATGACAATATTTTTCTGTAAAAGTGTACATGATAATGAACACATTAGATTGACTCAGCATGTCAAGTTTTTGTACAGAGTTTCTTCCTCTTGTGTCACTGTGGCTCTTTTGCACAGTAATAAACAGCAGAATCCTCAGTTGTCAAGCTGTTCATCTGCAGATACACCTGCTTTCTGCTGTTGTCTCTGGAGATGGTAAACCGGCCTCTGACTGACTGAGAGTAGGAGATATATCTGTTATCATTCTCGATATAAGCGATCCATTCCGGTCCTTTTCCAGCAGCCTGTCTGATCCAACCAGCATGAATATCACTACTGAACCCTGAGTATGTGCCGGTCAGTCTGTGGGATTCTCCAGGCCTTTTAACCACTGGTTCAGACTGAGTCAGTGTTTGACCCTCAGTACCTAAGGATAAACACATAAATTTGCTTCTGTATTTCAAGCACATAATTTGTCTGTCATAATGTCTGCAAAATAGATGCTCTGTCCTTACCAGCCAAGTAAACTGACAGAATAAGACAAAGAAACAGAAACCCAGGACAGGCCATTGTAAAAGTCACGTGTCTCTGCCCAGTTTACAGTAGTGTAAATCATCATGTAGTCCTGTCTTATATTCAGCAACACATATGTAAAAATCGCAATTAGCATCAGCTCCTCCTCCTCCTCCTCCTCCTCAAAGAGGAACACTTCATCTCATACAGACCTATCCACATAACATTGCATTTTAAATATTAAAATATGTGTATTATTTATTACATAATAAATAATAGTTTGCTCTCAGAATTTAATCACCAATCCATATCTGATGCATGTGTAAAAATGACCATATATGTTCAATATTTAATGTTTATCCTGTGTAGTCAATAACAGGAACATTTTGACTCCTTAATGTGCATGCTTTTGGCAAAGAGGAAATGAACTCTGATTTCAATGAAAAAGAGAAGAGTCTATGAGTGACCATCACTCACTGTCATCTGATTGAAGAAAGCAAGAAGCAGTCACAGAGCAGGAGAGTGAATGTGTCCACCGTCCTGAAATCAGAGATGTGACCTCTCCTGTTCCACATAAAGTACAAGATTTAAGATCTGTGCCAGGTTATCTAGCTCAGAGAGTGTTAAATGTCCCAATTTGCCTGATTACAGTAGAACTGAATCATACCCTATATTGTGGAAAGTTGTCCTTAATTGTGGCACACAATATCTCATCCAAATGGCACACAGAACAGCACATTTTCAAACAAATGCATTTGCAAAGTTTCATTTTTAAAGCCCCTTCCTTTGAATAAACAGTTTTAATTACTGCTAATGCTGTGTTGATTTAAATAAATGGGTTTTATTTTTCAGAAGATGAGGGACTCTCACAGCAGAACCTAAAAACATGTTTAGATGGAGGGTGAAAGCCCATCAAAAATTCAAAAACAAAAAGTAAAGAGCAGAATCAAAAAGTCTTCCTGAGCTATAACCAGGGGTGAAAGTAAGCCTGTACGGTCCAGTACTGCGTACCACTAAAAGATTCTGCGCCGATACGCAGTACGTGGAAGAGGGGGTGCGGCTGTCTGCTGTAAAGCCGTCATTCAGAACAAATCAAGGCTGCACTTTGGGTCAGAATAGATCGACTAGCAATAAGCAGTCTAAAACATGACTTAATCAGTTAATAAATAGCTTTTTTTCTCATTTCAAATTGTTTCTGAACTGTTCATGCTATGCTGGAGACTCAATTTTCTAGCTTCTCTCCCCTCGGAGCTCAAGGCTTTCATCGATGGCTAGCCTTTAAAACATTCACCGCTACATTTAATGTCTGTCTGCTCATTACAAAATAGGGGAGGGAGAAACAAACAAACAAACAAACAAACAAAACATGCCAGAACAAAGAATAAATAAGTCAGTAAATTACACCAAAGAACACGTTTTATAATCTTATTACAAGACAGACACGTTTCAGGACTACTGCATTGTTTGTTTGTTAGTTAACAAATGAAGAGAAGGAACATCATCTAACTATCAGACCCTGAAATCCAGGGATTCAGCTGGAATATTTCATTTCATTTCTCTTCACTGTTTTTGTTTCTTTAGTGTTTTATAAAGTAGATAAAAGTAAATTTGATCTGAGTATTTTGGGCTTATAAGAATAAGTGATTTGAAAGCTCCTCCTCTTGTGGGTTAAGGTTGCAAGTGTTTTTAGACTTTGTGGAGTTTTTGTTCAGGTTTCCTAATGTTTGTGTTTCAGCATCTTTTGTACTGTAACAAACAGAAGTGTAATCACGCTGCACATTCTGTTGCAGTCTAACAGTGTGACACTGAACTCTGTTCTTTAGTGAAGTTTTGCAGTATGTTTAATCCAACATGTAATTCTGTGCTGGCTGTCTGATCAAAACTGTGCACCTGCTCACATAAAAGAGAAAGCTGATATGTAAGGGTCAGACTATCCAGTCATGGAGGCCAGCTGTGTGTGATCACACTTCACAACTGTGGATGTTAATTGTTAATTGTAGAAATGCTAACAGTGTGCTGTGGTCATGCACTGCAGCCAATGGATCTAGCAGAAGAGCTACAGCCAGACTTTCTTCGGAAGGTGATCTGGAGGAACAACTTTCTGTGACTGTGAAAGGATAGGCTCTTTGCTCAGACACAAGCAAAAATAAGAACGCACAAACCACAGAATAAGGCAGAGCTTCACAAAAATCTCTCCAAAGCAAGCATATTTATTGAGGCTGTGATTGTGTGAATGTACAGATGATGATGAAGACAAAGCTAATTCTTCTGCTGATGTTGCCTCACAGCGTCACCGTGGCTCTTGGGGACAATAATAAATAGGATCCTCTGATGTAAAACTGTTTATCTGCAGAAGCACCTGTTTCCTGTTGTTGTCTCTGGAGATGGTAAATGGCATGAAACTGCTGTGAGTGTTACTTGTTGCTACCACTAAAACTATAAAGAGTAGCTACCCACTAAAGTCATTTCCTCCCATTTTTTTCCCTGGAATTAAAACACTTTTGTGGTCTTAGGGCTCCTCCTCTGGTGTTTTTATGTTACAGCTGTTAGGCCACTGGTGGGTTTTTGTTCAGGTTTATTTATATTTTGTGTTATTACTGGCACAGTAATAAACAGCAGTGTTTTCACGGTCGTGCTTCAAGTGTGTAAGTCAATACTGGACTTGTTCTTTAATGAATCTTTAAAGTGACAGTTCCCAATATTTTTTTCTTCCTAATCCACTCCAGTCCTTTTCCTACAATTCAATTTAATTCAATTAAATTCAGTTCAATTCAGTTTTAATTATATAGCACCAAATCCCAACAAACAGTCACCTCAAGGCGCTTTACATTGTAAGGGAAAGATTACACACAGAAAACCCAACAGTCAAAACAACCCCCTATGAGCAAGCACTTGGTGACAGTAGGAAGGAAAAACTCCCTTTTAACAGGAAGAAACCTCCAGCAGAACCAGGGAGGGTCAGTCATCTGCCACAACTGGTTGGGGCTGAGGGGAGAGAGACAGGACAAAAGACACTGTGGAAGAGAGACAGAGGTTAATAATAACTAATGATTAAATACAGTTTGGGGTATAAACAGAGTAAAACGAGGTGAATAAAAAGAAACACTCAGTAGATCATGGGAACCCCCCAGCATCCTAGGCCTATGGCAGCATAACTAAGAGAGGGTTCAGGGTCACCTGATCCAGCCCTAACTATAAGCTTTATCATAAAGGAAAGTTTTTTCTTAAAAATAGAGAGGGTGTCAGTCTCCCGAATCCAAGCTGGGAGCTGGTTCCACAGAAGAGGGGCCTGAAAGCTGAAGGCTCTGCCTCCCATTCTACTCTTAAGCATCCTAGGAACCACAAGTAAGCCAGCAGTCTGAGAGCAAAGTGCTCTATTTGGGTGATACGGTACTGTGAGGTCTTTAAGATAAGATGGGGCCTGATTGTTCAAGACCTTTAATGTGAGAAGAAGAATTTTAAATTATATTCTAAATTTAACAGGGAGCCAATGAAGAGAAGCCAACATGGGAGAAATATGCTCTCTCTTTCTAGTCGCTGTCAGTACTCTAGCTGCAGCATTTTGAATCAACTGAAGGCTTTTCAGGGAGCTTTTAAGACAGCCTGACAATAAAGAATTACAATAGTCCAGCCTAGAAGTAATAAATGCATCAATTAGCTTTTCAGCATCACTCTGAGAAAGGATGTTTCTAATTTTTTAAACATTGCGCAACAGGCTGCCTGATCCAAGCTGTAGAGTAGCCAAGAGAAAAAGAGTCCTGACAGGTGACGATCAGTGACATAAAATGGTCAGTCAGTGTGTTGTCATCATCTGCTTCAGTGAGACTCAGAGGATCCAGCAGCAACAGAGCCACAGAGAACAATGTTGGTGCTGAAAGTGATATGATAGGAGCTTCTCATCTTCTTCTGCAACTGACAGCATGATATCAGTCCTTATATCTGTCACAGTTCTGGGCCTTTTGCCCAGTGTTCTCTGTTTTTTGGTTTTGAAGTTCTGATATTGTTAAATTTGTCTGTTGTGTTTTATAATTTGCTTATGGTTTGGATTCCTAGCTTACTGTACATTTTGCAGTTTTTAATGCCTCACATGACAATATCAATCAGTGAGGAAGTTTGCCTTCCATACAGATGGACACTGACAGATTATATGAGAAAATGGATCACGCTGTCAGTCCAGGCAGTAAATGAGAGTTTTGGAATAATTAAAAGAAATGAAACACAAATACATTTTTCATATCTTAAAAACTCAATTCAGCCAGAGCAAATGGAAATGTTCACATTCATACATTCACCAAAAAGATATTTTTCATATAGAACTGGAGAACATCAAAATCAGAAAAACTTAGATTTATTGTATCTTTGAGTACGCTGATGAGTTCAGTTAAATGTCTGGAAATTTGGGGGGGAAAGCTGACTTAATTTGATGTGTTGAGTTTTTGTACAGCGTTTCTTCCTCTTGTGTCACTGTGACTCTCGAACACAATAATAAGCAGCTGAATCCTCAGTTGTCAAGCTGCTCATCTGCAGATACACCTGCTGTCTGCTGTTGTCTCTGGAGATGGTAAACTGGCCTCTGACTGACTGAGAGTAGCTGATGCTGCTACTGTCCCAACTGATAGTAGCAACCCATTCCAGTCCTTTTCCAGCAGCCTGTCTGATCCAAGCATTCCAGTAAGGAGCATCAAACCCTGAGTATGTGCAGGTCAGTCTGTGGGATTGTCCAGGCCTTTTAACCACTGGTTCAGACTCAGTCAGTGTTTGACCCTCAGTACCTGCAGACAAACAGCTCATGAGATGCTATGATGCAGACATTTTATTTGTCTTTTCAGTGAACTTAAATTTATCATCCTTACCAGCCAAGTTAATAAAAAGACTGACAAAAGAGAGCCAAATATGAAGTCTTGTCATGGTGAAAGCCATTTATCTCTGTCCAGTCTACAGTGGGTATCGGTGTGATTTTGTGTGACTCTGTCACACTTATGTGAAGATAAGAACACTGCTTTGCATCAGCTCCTCCCTCTCAAAGAGAACCAACTGTAGCTCATGCAAAATCTGTCATAGTACTGATCACCTAATTATGATTATTCAAAATGTGTTAATTTGTTAATTATTCGTTAATTACTCGTGACATGAAAAAAATTAATTAATTATTTTCAGGTAAGATGGCTCAGTCCATATAAATCTATAATAGATTTATATCATTATATCATTTAGAAAAAGTACCGCATGTCTAAGAAGTTGTTTTTGGAAATCTTGAACTCGAAAACTGTGACAGTAAAAATAGCCGTCTTCCATGTGTGTCTGTTTGTGTTAATGTTTTCTAAAAGTTGGTCCTCTACTGGCAACTTTAGTTTTTATTAAGTTTTTGTACAGTATCTAGGTTTTTGTGGTGACATTTTGTTTATGGTTGTGGTTCATATGATAATTCAACAGATCACTGCTTTCACCTGTACATTGAACTACATTCCAATTAACTAATCTTTATAAATCTTTGTTGACAAAGTGTTTCACTCCAAAGTACTCAGCAGCTGTGACATCCCACTCTTTTTCCTCTGCCATGTTTTCATACAATGATGACTCTTTGGAAAAATATGTGTGCAAGGGGATAGCACATCTGTTTTCCAATATGTTGACCATTTCCAAATGGAACACGATTGGACGGTGATTTGAGTGCGTCTTTGTGAGCTGAATGAATAAGCTGGTGCTCTATACAGGCTCACGTTTATGGATATCTGAGCTGACGTTGGATGATTCACATTAGCAACTATTGTGCTGTTTTTTTTAGCTATCATGCATTAATTATACTGCAGTTTGTGGCGTCTTTTCAGTCGGTTTAACAAATTTGTGTTGCCTTGATGTTTTGCTTTTGATTAGTTGTGCAGTCCTGGTGTAAAGTGTTCAGCTGGTGAATAGAGTGACGCATGTAAAATGAGATCTAGGTCAAATATGACATGATGTCTGAAGTACACTGCAAAGACGACGATTTGTATGAGGATATCAGAAAAGGGAGTGACTCTTGTACAAACAGATAATTAGGCTTTAATTGTAGCATTTAGTGATTAAAAATGTTTAATATAGCTGTTTATCATACATGTTGTGTAATGAAAAAAAGGTGCTTTTTTATTGTGGTTCACTAAAAATCAATACAGTAAATATGAATAAAAGAGAAAGTAGTCAATTTACTTCTTAATGTAGCTTTGCTTTAAATTAAAACTGTTACGCCTGGTGCAGGCAAGGCAGGGAGGACTTCAGAGCAGGACACAGGACACGAGCTTAATAAATCCTTAGTTTTATTGAAATATACTTTAACACAAAAACCTGACTGGATGGGGACCAACTACACAAAGAAACTCAAAACTTGAAAAACTTGAAGACTCAAAAACAGAACACACAGCAGTCGTCAATATTGACATAGAAATGACGAGGATCCGAACCAAGAACAGAGGAAAACTAAGGGCTTAAATACACTCAAGTAAATCAGGGAGAGTGGAAACAAAAGGGAACAACAGGTGAAACAAAAGAACCTAATAACATAGGGGAAGTTACTGAACACAACACACAAGGAGCACAAGACTACCAAAATAAAACAGGAAGTGACTAACATAACACACACAGACCTAACACAGAAGATGTGACAAAGGGGAGAAGACATTACAAAGACACAAAAAACTGAGAACACTAAACTAAAAGAACACAACCCAAAATTAGAACAAAACAGAACTAAACAAAAAGGCCCAGTACCATGACAAAAGCTGAATGAATGGTAAGCATTTCTCCACATCCTGTTCTCTGGGAATCTCTTGCTTGAGTGCTGCATATTTCTCATGTCATCCATCCAACGGTCAGTCAACTTAGGTTACTCTTGACTCTTAATAACAATTTTGTTATGTCTTTACCTTACAAAATAAAGTGCACAGTAATTCTTTTTTATTAATTTATAATACAAAGTTCAAATTTATCATGATTCATTTATGTTGATATTATCTAAGTGGCTTCATGTTACTATGGATTATATTTATATATTCCCCTATTTTCAATTTCATAAAGTGACTTTTCTCTGTGGTCTTAGAGCTCCTCCTGTAGCATCATGTTACAAGTGTTTCACCATTGAAGAGTTGTTGTAAAAGTGTCCTCATGGTTTGTATTACTGTAGAATAGAATAATATTCAAGGTTCGTAGTAAAGCTGTTTCTTTGAATAATGATGGTGATTTTGTGAATGCCAGAAAGAAATTTATGTTTTGGCTTGAGTTTTTGTACAGAGTTTCTTCCTCTTGTGTCACTGTGACTCTCGAGCACAGTAATAAACAGCAGAGTCCTCAGTTGTCAAGCTGCTCATCTGCAGATACACCTGCTTTCTGCTGTTGTCTCTGGAGATGGTAAACCGGCCTCTGACTGACTGAGAGTAGAAGATATAGCTGCTATCATCCTCAATAAAAGCGATCCATTCCAGTCCTTTTCCAGCAGCCTGTCTGATCCAAGCAGCATGAATATCACCACTGAATCCTGAGTATGTGCAGGTCAGTCTGTGGGATTCTCCAGGCCTTTTAACCACTGGTTCAGACTCAGTCAGTGTTTGACCCTCAGTACCTACAGAAATGTTTAACACTCATTACTCCAATAATTTCTCTTCATGTGAGTTTAGTTTTCAACAAAATGTTTGTCCTTACCATCCAAGAAACAAAACAGAAACAGGAAAACAACTATATAAACAGGTCTGATCATTGTTAAAGTCAGTCGTCTTTGTCCAGTCTGCAGTGTGTGTATTAGGTTGAGTCCCTGACTCTTACTCTTGAACACTTATGAAGACGATGAACACATCAGTTTTGCATTGACTCCTCCTCCCGAGCAAAAAATATCACTTTCACAATCCATGTACAGTACACCCTTATGGGTGATTTAATTATAATTAATTAATTAATTATTTTTAATTTAAATATATTTTTTTCTTTTCAAGAACACTGAGAAGTATCTGTGCAGGTTTTTGGTTTTAGTTTGATGCCAAATTATGACATAATAAATAAATACGTACAGTCAAAATGTCATTTCAACCAAAATCTTTCCTTCATTGACAACATTTTATGTCAAAATTTAAAATTACTTCATCAAAGATGACAGCAAAGTTCAGTTTCATGACATTTTATTTAAGAGCTGCATCAAAATATCAAAACATTTTCAAAATCAGTTTTGTGGAATTTTCTCACAGAAATCATTTTGAATACATTAGTAGTCTTAGAGCGCCTCCTCTGGTGGCTTCATGTTACAACTGCTCAGGCAGTCAGAGGTTTTTGTTCAGGTCTGCTGATGGTTTGTGTTACTGAGACTCTCTGGCACAGTAATACACAGCAGAGTCTTCAGGCTGCATATTCTGTCCATTTAGGGTCACTCTGTTGTTGGAAGAGTCTAAGTCAATGCTGAACTTGTTCTTTAGTGAATCTTTAAAGTGAGTGGCCCCAGTATATCGCATCCCAATCCACTCCAGTCCTTTCCCTGCAGGCTGCCTGATCCAAGCTGTGTAGTAGCTGCCCACAGAATAAGAGACCTGGCAGGTGATGGTCAGATGCTGACCTGGCTGTATAGTCTCAGAGGATGGCTGTGTCAGCTGTTCACAGTTCACAGCTGTGGAGAAAACATGTTGAATGTAATTGTAATAACAGTAAGAGTCAGTGTGTTGTGTCCATGCTGTCAGTGTCTCTGCCTCTGAGACTCACACAGAGAACATGATGGTGATCTGATGGAAGCTTCTCTTCTTCTTTGGTAAATCACAGCATCATATCAAGTCTTCACAGATGAATACAGCCAGATTATAAAAAAAATGGATTAGCCTGTGGCAAGTAGTAATGGCAGGGGAGGGGGTCTTAAAAACACAATTTAGAAGACAGATGAAATTTTTATTTTATTTTTTTACATAGATTTACAAATGTTATAGATGCAATACATATGAGTAAGAAGGCTTCACAAAACCATTTTGCAATATTGCAGCTTTATTGTGTCGTTGAGTGTTTATGGAGTATGATTGTTAGGTTGCATTTAATTCATGTGACTGTGAAAAGCAAATTGATGTGTTTTTGTACAGAGTTTCTTCCTCTTGTGTCACTGTGAGTCTCGAGCACAATAATAAACAGCTGAATCCTCAGTTGTCAAGCTGTTCATCTGCAGATACACCTGCTGTCTGCTGTTGTCTCTGGAGATGGTAAACCGGCCTTGGACTGACTGAGAGTAGTAGATGCTGCTACTGCTATCACTGATAGTAGCAACAAACTTCAGTCCTTTTCCAGGAGCTTGTCTGATCCAAGCGTTCCAGTAATGGCTACTGAACCCTGAGTATGTGCAGGTCAGTCTGTGGGATTCTCCAGGCCTTTTAACCACTGGTTCAGACTCAGTCAGTGTTTGACCTTCAGTATCTACAGACAATCAAAAATAATTATTTAAGTATTTAAAACATATACTTGTCATAACATATACATATATTTGTCTTTTATGGTTTGTAAAAGAAATATTCTGTCCTTACCAGCCCAGTAAATAGAAAGGATAAGAAAAACAACTATAAAATCAGAATGATTCATTGTAAAGGCCATTTGTTTCTCCCCGGTCTACAGTGGTGTTGCTTCGTCTTGTTGTGCCCATGTTATACACTACACCAAATATTCAAAGATGGAAGCAGTCTGAGTTTGCATCAGCTCCTCCTCCACCTCTTCAATCTATTTTACACAAATCATTAATATATTAATAATTATTTGTATATATTTTTATATATTTCATTTAACCAGGAAATAAAACTCTTTAGATTAAGATTAATCATTTTTCACAGCACTGACAGAAAGTGCATTAAACTTTCATGTTTTTCAAGTTGCAGAAAAAATTGTTCTACTGGAGAAAACCACAGACCACACATGCAAACTCCGTACAGAAACCAGGCCCCTCCTGCTCTAAGGCAACAGACACAACCACTGAGCCACCATAAACATTATGTGAAAATGTGTAAATATATTATCAACACGTGCTCTTCAAAGTCAATAATAGAAACATGATGCATTACTCTTTGACTGCCAAATTCAATATAGAAGAATTCAGCCACTGAGGGGTTTTTGATCAGGTCTGTTTATTATTTGTGTTATTGTGGCCGCCTGTCATCACCCTGCAGATTCTGTTCATTTAAAATCACTTTTAGCCTATTTTAGCCTAATAAGAGACTGAAGTTCTTCTTTAGTTAATTTTTGTAGCTTGAATCATATCCAGCATGTGCACTTCCAGTCAACTCCATGTTTCAGGAGAGGGTCAGACACTGGTCTGGCTGCAGCCTGACTGTGTGTTTACACAACTGTGGAGAAAATAAGTAACAGTTAGTGTGGTGTGATCATATTGAGGTCACCTGAAATGACAAGGTTTGACGGGTCTCACGGTGGTTTCACAGGAAACAGTTTGTGGTAATGACCAACATGTTTTTTCACACCTTGGATCATTTGTTTATGAAGAACAATGGGTCAAAAACCACCTTCAAAGGGGGCAACCCCCACTAGGGTTTAAATAAAGTCCAGTCACTTTTTTTCAAGTTCTTGAGAACACCAAGAACAACACATTTCTCATCAGCAGCAGACAACAAGTGGTAGCTATGAGGAATCAAAAAGCATCCAGTTTCATCAAATTATGCTGTATACGCATATGGTCAATATGACTGCTAGATATATTACCAAAAGTATTTGCTCTTCTGCCTTCAAACACATGAACTTGAGTGACATCCCATTCTTAATCCACAGCGTTTAATATGATGTTGGCCCACCCTTTGCACCCAAGCCCAAGTCCTGAAAAACAACCACATGCCATTAGTGAGACGCCATTTCCTCTCCAGCTTACGGGTCATCTGCTTTAAGCTGCACATTTGTGAGTTATACCAGGCAGTCAGCCACCTCTGATTTGATTCTCTCTTGTTCACAGGAGCCACAGTATCTAGTATCACAAAGTGAGGATGCAAAACTACTGATGAGATAATCGACCTCTGTGGGAGCCAACTGAAGAGGGGCATTAGGGAGGTCAAGGCTGTATATGAGAAGAGGTGGTGGGTGTGGCAAAGGGTTCAGCATATAATAAACTACAGACCCTGCCTGTCAGTTGATGACAGCAACATCAATCTAGCAGAAGAGCTGAACAGTTTCTTCCCCACTTTGAGGTACAACAACACCCATCAGCCGGCAGCAACAATGACAGCAATGGCAAGAGAGAATGCCATTGCCAGAGCCCTCCACTCTGCTCTCTCCCACCTTGAGTGGGGGTGGGGGAATTACGCTCAGCTGCTCTTTGTTAATTTCAGCTGTGCATTTAACACCATCCTTCCTGGCAGACTGGTGACCAAACTGTCAGGGAATACCAAGCTCCACCTGTCTTTGGATCAAGGACTTCTAGAAAAGGTGTGAGAAGGCCCCACCTCTCCTCAGCCATCAGCCTCAGCATTGGTTCTCCACAAGGCTGTGTATTGAATCCACTACTCAAGTTTGTGGCTGACACCACCACGGTGGGGATCATCTCAGGGGGGGGATTTCACTTTAAATTTTGTTGTGCAACATGTGTGTACAATGACAATGATATATACATGCGTGTGTGTGTGTGTGTGTGTGTGTGTGTGTGTGTGTGTGTGTGTGTGTGTGTGTGTGTGTGTGTGTGTGTGTGTGTGTGTGTACACATACACACTTTATTTTTATTTTATTTATTATTTTATTTATTATTTTTTTGTATTTGTACTCTGCACTACACTGCATCCCTGCTGCTGTTCCTCCAAATCTACTCTGAGCCCATAGCAACATAATTTCATTCTAATGCGCACTGTATAGTGTAATTTGAATACTAATAAAGTCTGTCAACGTCTATCTAATTCACTGACCCTGATTTCCAAGGCTACAAACAGGCTACATTTGTTACGAGTATTGTTACTGCTAAAGGAGACCGAGGAGTAACTAAACATCTGACACACAGAGCAGGAAAGTGCAGGATGAACAGGAAAAGAAGTCATGAAGATCAGAAATTAAACAGTAATGTTTAAAATAAGCAGCATAACAAGCAGCACACAGTATGTACAGAACTCTTGTTTCTAATAATGTCTTATGTTTATGTAAGTCAGCAGACACGTGACTGCTAACCAGAGATGAACACAGAATCCATTCGGCTCAATTATTTGTTCAAAATCTGTGAGATATGGATCTATAATCACAAACATCCATGAAGTAAGTAACACTTTAAAATCAAAGCTGGTATTTTAAAATAAAAGAGGACTGGAATATTAATTTCAAGCAGAATTATAAAACACAGTGGAGGCTCTGTCATGGTTTGGAGCTTCATTTCAGCCAGTGGTGTTGGAAATCTTGTGATTTATATTATGTTGAACATAATATTTTATTCAGAGGTGAGAACATGCTATAGGTATTAAAAGTACTGTGCTGCAGTGGTTGGAATCATATCTGTCTAATTTACTCCAATTTGGCTTGTCAAAGGACATTCAAACTCTTTTTATTGTCCATTGATGATTAAAAAATGAATTCCCTAATTGTTTAAATAAATAGAAGAAATTAAAAAGGAAATGAATTTACTGATATATAGTTTATTGCACTATTAATTAAATCACAAAATGCTTTATTTCAGTGTTGCGTAACTCTCCTGGTCCTCTAAATCAGGTGCTTGTAAACCAGATCATTTAGTGCCCCCTCCTGGCAGATTGCGTACATGCAGAGTGACTGCTTGATTGTGACTTCTGCAGAGAATCTTTGTAGAACCTGTGATGTTGCCTACACAAGCGGCCAATGCCATTGCCAGCATTTATGTCTCATATCTTGTGGTTGTGTCCCATGTACGCTGCCAGCCACAATGGAAACAAATAAAATGATGATGGAACTGGAACAAACACAAAATCACTACTATGATTATGTTGCATGATGCAGCAATCCGATTCTTTGCTTTTCTTTAATAGATGTTCAGCCTACAGTTAAATGTGTCAAAGGCAATTAAATTCTGTATTAGAATAAAGTTTTAAGCAGAGATTCACTGTGGGGTAGAATATCAAGATACTGGTTTGATGGCACAAGTCTTCTCATCCTCTTCCTTCTGCTTGTCATCCTTATGGAAGATTTTTCCATCAGGCTGCTTCACCCAGTTTAGCTCAATGTCTCCACACATGCTGTCCTCCTTCAATTTCTGACTGAGCTGTGAAACACAAAGACCTTACTTTAATCAGCTATAATGTATATAAGATGTATATATGATGCAAATAATATGCAAACTTTCCCAGTCTAGTTACTGAATCAGTTCTTAAAAGGAAAGCGAGTCAGGATAAACTGGAAAGTAATTTTTCTCTTTTCTTCTGCTGGATTGTTAATATGTAGGGATGGGATGCTCAACACTGACATTTTGACGCGGTGTTGAGACTATAAAGCGCAGATGTTTCAAAATCCTGCTCCGAAGTGTGGTTCAAAACACCCACGTCACGTGACCATGACTAACTGAGGTTTTCGTGCAATCCACCTCCATTTTAGCAGGTAGCTTAGCTGCTACCTTTGGGTTTGATTGACAGTGCGTAAAATAAACCCCCACAATAGCAGCCGAAAAGCAGCTGTTAGAGAAACCCACAGAGCAAATGCTTGTGCCACTGTAGAGGTCAAAAGACCCCACTGATGAGTTTGTTTCAATATATATATATATACACACTTTTAGAACGTGGCAAAAAAAAAAAAAAAACAATATGCTATGTACAATCTACAACAACTGTGAATGGATCTTTTCTAAGACTTGGGAGGTAATTTATAAAACAAGAAGCTGGCCCAGCCAACAAACAGCTGAAAAACTAATATTTTTGATTTTAAAAAGAGTTTTTTATGACAATTTGAGGCATCGTTACTTGACTTTTCTCTTATTCATCTTCATTTTCCATAAGCATTTGTTTATTAGACAAATTCAGTCACAGTTTATTCCACCACAGACAAAATATCTTCCAAAAAAATTATTGAGGTTTACATTTAACCACAAAACCTATGTGGTTATAACAATAAGCAACGCAGACTTTTATGAATATATTTAATTTTATAAATTGGTTTGTTTTGAATCGCAATGAATTACTAAGCAACTGAAACAGCCTCATGTGTGTTAACACAACAGAAGCAAAATAGTATCTGCTGAAACACACTGTTCATTACAGTCACAGCTTGCTGTCTTTAACGGTGGCAAAACTTTTTTTGCTTTATTTTATGAAGATTTATTCAAAGCATGTGTTGATTATAATTATTAATAGACTGGTATTCTCTCCAAATTGATCTTATAATGTCTTCCTCTAAACCATTAGACCCCATTCCTACCACAATGCTCAAAGAAGTTTCACCATTAATTAATGTTTCAATTTTAAATACAATTAGTCTGTCTTTATTGACAGGCTACATGCCACTTTGTTAGCTAATTATAAACAAATTTCTAACTGTCCTTTGATATTAAAAATTCTTGAAAGACCAGTTACCAACAGTTAACTGATCACTTGCAAAGAAATGGTTTATTTGAAGATTCAGAGTGCATCACAGAAAAAGCACCAGTGAACATCACAAATGATCTTTTTGTGGCCTCTGGCAGTGGACTCATCTCTGTGCTTGTCCTGCTAGACCTCAGTGCAGCATTCAATGATGTTGAACATAATATTTTATTCCGAGGTGAGAACATGCCATAGGTTTTAAAAGTACTCTGCTGCAGTGGTTGGAATCATATCTATCTAATTTACTCCAATTTGGCCATGTCAGTGGGGAGTCTTCTGCACACACTAAGGTTAATTATGGAGTTCCACAGGGTTCTGTGCCTGGACCAGTGTTTTTTGCATTATACATCCTTTGCTTAGGCAGTATTATTAGAAAACACTGCATACATTTTCATTGCTATGCAGATGATTCCCAGCTTTATCTGTCCATGAAGCCAGATGATACAAATCAGCTAGTGAAACTACAGGCATGTCTTAAAGACATAAAGGCCTGGATGATCTCTAATTTCCTATATCTTAATTCAAACAAAATATGGTGTCTAATCAGATACTTACATTGGATGGCATTACCTTGGCCAGTAGCACTGTGAAAAAATCTTGGGGTCATTTTTGACAAGGATATGTACTTCAGCATGTGTATTAAACAAATAATGCACATGCTGTGCATTCATAGTGCATTCATTTGCACTATGATGCTAAAATTAGAAACATTCTGTCTCAGAGTGATGGTGAAAAACTAGTTTATGCATCTCTTACTTCTAGGCTGGACTACTGTTATTCATTACTATCAGTTTGTCCTAAAAGCCTTCAGCTGATCCAAAATGCTGCAACTAGAGTATTGACAGGGACTAGAAAGGGAAAGCATATTTCTCTCATATTGACTTCTCTTCATTGGGTCTCTGTTAAATCCAGAATATAATTTAAATTTCTTCTTCCCACATACAGTAGAAGGTCTTGAATAATCAGGTCTCATCGTATCTTAAAGACCTCTTAGTACCGTATCACCCCAATAGAGCACTTTGCTTTCAGACTGCTGGCTTACTTGTGGTTCATAGGATACTTAAGAGTAGAATGGGAGGCAAAGCCTTCAGCTTTCGGGCCCGTCTTCTGTGGAACCAACTCCCACTTTGGATTTGAGAGACAGACATTTTAAGATTAGGCTTAAAACTTTCCTTTTGGATAAAGCTTATAGTTAGGGCTGCATCAGGTGACCCTGAACCCTCCCTTAGTTACAATGCAGTAGGTCTAGGCTGCCAGGGGGTTCCCATGATGCAGTATATAGCAGAAAGTTCTCTAGCAATGTGTTCATGATGTCATGCAAGAAACCTCAATACTCAGAAATCATTACCCTTTCCAAGATGTCCTCCTTCAGCTCCTCCATATCCACAAAAGCATCAGTTTTCTTCAGCTCCACCTTCAGCATCCTCCTCACCTTCATAACTGTTTTCACATAAAATAACCAAAAGAATAAATTCCATTTGAATTGTAAATTATTTGTAAAAGTTAAATATAACAATTAAATAGAAGCTCTGTGACCATTAAATTCTTCTTTAAAACTGAGAACATACAAATCAGAACTCACCAGTGTTACAGACAAAGGGCCGCAGGTATTTACATTCAGAGTTGACCCACATGCCCACACCAAAGAAAGCACCATAAGAGGCTGTGACTAGAGTAGATATTTTGTTAGTCCAGTTAATGAATGAATATGCACTCCCCTCTGACCACCTCCATGAATTCCTGTAGAGACCGATCCATGTGTAAGAAGTCACCATCATCTTCAGCTGTTCATTCTCAGATTGGTTCCTCACAGTGGCCAGGTCAGTGTAGTTCTCCCTGCAGTAGCTTTGAGCATTGTTCCAGGACTTACCCACATTCACAAAGATGAATTACAAATATCTGAACCATGTTACATTTACCTCTTATTTTGTCAAGGTGCTTTAAACCTTGCACGTGTTTAGTTCAACATTAAATCATTGAAATATATATAAAATGACTAGAGATAAATTATGGATGTTCACTAATTGCTTTATTGGTTTAATTGATAGTGATCAATAGTGATAATATAGTGATAATAGTGATTCATTACTTCTGTTGTAGCAGAAGAATGGGAAAGTGTTTTCACACCCCCGATCTGTCCAGTTCCCATTTGCAGCCATTGCCACACACGCTTTATACATTCCTGGACCGTCATTGGGTTCACCATTGTCCCACTGTCTGAATGCAGCTTCTCCTTCACCATAGTCATCCAGAGACCACCTCCATGCTTCAGTGTCAGTCTGGAGCCCGATCCAGGCAGTGCTAATTGAGTTCATCGTTACGAGTTCAGTGAGTCTGGCCAAGTCTTGCTCATTATCTACACTGGCCAGGTCAATGTGATTCTTCCTGCAGTAATCTTGAGCTTGAGTCCAGTTCATTTGAGTTTCAACAAACTGGTAGTTGTGAGGAAAACAGGCAGGTATGAAACACAGTCCTGTGGTAATGACAAAGATAGTTTACTCACAGTTTATGAATGAATATGACATCATGGGTCCACTCATTATTGTGTGTTCAATGTGGCAAAGGCAGACTCACACATTGACACACTAACAAAACTTAAGACACAATTTTGCTTAATTTGGGGAAAATAATTTCCTCCTCTGTTATGGATTCACATCAAAATAAATGTGAATTTTAGAGGTTTGTAGAAAGAAATGATTTACACTGACCTGATAGGACGATCACCATAACTGCAGTCATGATGTTGGAAAGCTCACTTATGCCTTGAACTGATGAAAGTCAGTATATCAGTGTTATTTTCTGTGGTGGGAGACAAAATATAGCATAAGTTGCAAAGTACAGTCCCAGCATAAAAATGACTGATACAAGTAAAAGTGTTGCATTTAAAATAATAAGTACCACTCTTCTTCTATTAAAAGTAACAAAAAATGACTGATTCTCATCAATTAACATTTTGATTAACTGCATTACATTTATTAAACAAAAACATCTTGTGGTTCTTTGTTTTAACAAATGTATTCTTTTTGCTTACCTGAAATAAATGTTAGTTACCAGTAAATAAACAGCTGAAATAAACATGTTGTCTATTCTCAGTGTAGTCAGTGACTGAGTGCAGTCCTCTGATTTGAAAAAAATGCTCTTGATTAGGAAGAGTGAGTCTATTAAATTGGTGCGCAACATCCGTTCTTGAAAACGACCCATGACAGCAGGCATCAAATTTGTTTATCTCCCTAGCACCAAATGTAAATAACTAAATCCCTGTTCTATCCAGTTAAGTAGGAATGACACTCCTGGGACTGCACTCACCTTCAAACACAACCTTCACGTTGATCTCAATTACACACCTGTAGGATTTTGTTGATGATGGTGTCTTTTGTTTCCCTCTCATTTTCTGCTGGGTTGTATGGCTTTGAAAGCACATCATTTTTAATACATACCCAAACATTCAGTGACTCTTTGTGTACTATAAATGAAGGCATTGTGATCATGGAAGAGAGCACAGAAATGCTTCATCATTCATTTACAGTGACCCTTTCTTATTTAGAGACGAGTACTTTGATGCTTTACCACTTTCTGTTTATTTATCACATCATACACTGAAGGTATCAGTTCCCTGAGGAGCAGTTGTACTGTACTACAGTATGTAAGGATTTTTCTTATTCAACACGACACCACAAGGACACATAATACACAATTTCTGACCCTTTTTACTAATATACTTCCTGACAAATAAAAAATGATAATGAAAAATTTGTAGTACAGTTTCTGTTTATTTATTTGTTCTTTGAGTTTTGCATGACTTCTGTGACGTAGATGGCAGCGTGCATAAATGCAGCAGCTCAACTCTGTCCAATTAGGTGCTGTTTATTTGTGTTTTTTGTTTGTATGTTTGTTGGCAATAGTTACATTAAGTACCGCGAATCCTATATACAGATGTCAGGATCTCCTGAGTATCGGATTACAGCAAAACCAGGCCATTACAAGGGATATTCTGCACTCACACAGCATACCAGAGGAGATAGCCAGAACACCAGGCGCTCCGTGTGAAGGCACACACACAGGAACACTGCAAGTGACACACACATACCGCAATGCTCAGAGACACGCACACACACACACACACACACACACACATACACACACACACACACACTCCAGTTGCTAAACATTGCAACCATTTTTTTCCTTTTTCTCTCTCTCTTTCTTTCTCTGAGCCACACACACACACACAGATACAGATACAAACTCACACACACAGAGAAACGCTGAGTCTTACTCTCACACACCAACTCCAGTTGTTCTTTCTCTCCAAGGCACACACACACACACACATGGACTCAGATACACATGCACACAGACAGCAGCTCACAGACGTTTTTCCCAGATTTCTGAGCTTCTGTTCTCAGATGTATAAATCAAGCAAAGAATTTATTTAAATTTCTACTTTACCTAATTATTTAAAAATTTGGGACTTCTCACATTTTTTGTTTATGTTTGCTATAACCTTAATATTTATCCATTGTTTTGTTTTGTTTTGTTTTTGTTTGTTCTTTTTTTTACATCTTTAATTTTGTTTTACTGGTTTCTCTGAGGATTTCATCCTCTTTTTATTCACTGCAGTATCAGCCCACTTGTTCACACACACACACACACACACACAACATTCCAAGCATTCAAAGGCCTCCTCATTCACACTTTTAGTTGCAACTTTACTAAACCAACAACTGCATGCCAATTTCTTAGTCTCTATTTTATTTATACAACACTTTTGCAACAATTTTTCTTTTCTGCCAACGTACGCCATGAAAAGATTGCCTGAAATAGTGGTTATGTTCAAATTTATCTAAAAGACAGCCATGAGACTATTAAATAAGCAAGTCATTATTCTTAAGTCTTATTCAGTTACAATGCTTCTGGTCAGGCCAAACCTCTATAACAGCACAAACTTTTTCAACACGCCACCACTTACAGCGGGACTCTAGCTATTAGTCTTTAATCCGGTATTCCAAGCCACCGGTCATGCCCAGACACTTAGATTAGCTCTACTGATGTCTTGAATGGTTTCAACACGCTACCACTTAACGGCGCGACTCAAAAAATACTCTTTAGATGTTACTGCACAAACGTCACTACTCATCATCTTTCATGGTATAAAAGCAGTTCTCACACACATTCTTCATGCTGGGGATATCAGGAATTATTTCTATTCAATAGAAAAATTTTCCAACCACATACACTTCTTGGTTTTAATAAATAAATTTAATCAATACCCTAATGCTTTAGTGCAGTTTTACGTTCCCAATCTCTCTCACACTCCTTTTTCACTCATTTCAACTCTTATCACTTCACTTACTTTGTTTCTTTTAACCAATATCTTCAATTCTTAATGTCTACCATTCTTCTGGTGCTTCAATATATGTACATTTCAAACAGTTTATTTAACAGATTCTCTAAAATTTATTCTCTTGTGACCTTACCCCCTCCTCAATCACAAAATTTGTTCACACTCAATTTTGAAGAATTCGGTTATTTGAACAACAGGTTCCTGCTTACGTTTTTTATGAGGCGCCCCCAGTGAGTGTTTTGAGGAGATAAGAGCCTGAGGTGAGTCATGGAGAAAATATTCCCCATCGTCTTCTTATGCCAATCATCCTCCTTCACAAATCACCTGTTAATACCTGTTATCACATCTTATCACATCGAGGTCACCAAATTGACAGGGCGTGTGATTTGTTTGTGAAGGAAGACACCTGAAACACTTTAATTAAAAAATTATGGCATTTAATCTATTAAAGAATCAGAAGAAATCACATGTACATGTGGGCAAATCTTGTTGAGTGAGGCACAGGCCTTCCCAGCCAGTTGCCTGTGCTCCCTCCCCAGAAGAGCACTGCTCTTAGCAAAACATAACAATTTTATGCTACAGGCACTATCAATTCAAAAACAGTTGGAGAGAGCCGTGGTTTAGACTTGTCCGTCTCTGAGTGGTTCATCCAGTAGTTGGTTCCAGCGTCACGGCACAAGCTTCTCCAATCAGCAATAAAAGCTCCATAAAAGACACACACGCCTTCCCCTCTTACATATTCCTAATCATGACTTGGCAGTTTTATTCTACTTAGCAACAGGATACGATGACCTACACATGCCCTTCCCTCCTTAGACACTGACGTACATGTTTTGGTAAAACCTTTGAGGATATGATAAACATATTCTTCTCCGAGACCGAGAAGGTGATAAATAAGATAAACATATCGCCCAAAGACTGTGAAGTTGGTCTGGTACTATCTATCTGTTGCTCTCTGTCTAATGTATTATTTAATTGTCTATTATTTGCTTCAGCCACTTATTATTATTTCTATTTATTTATTATTTACTGGAGTTTACTTTTAAACATTTGTCATTTTATTCATTGAGTAAAAAATAATCCCCAACATGTTCCTCATCACCTCATTATCTTGTGTGTACATATAGTCTGCTTTCTAGTCCGTTCTTTGTCATGTGCCGGTGTCTTGTATTTTGTTCCATGCCTTGCTTCCAAAAGGATTTTGTTGTTCCTGTTTTGTGATTTCACAATGAAGACTTTTAAGTTGACGCCTACGGAGTCCTGCATTTGTGTACAACTCTTCGCACTCACACTGCCCAACATGACAGAAACAGGATTTACCTAAAAGAACAAGCAAGTACATCATGAATCTGATATGCACTTTTCTCAAAAACAAAACAAAACAAAATGATGAATGCTTATTGTATTTTATGCACTTATTTCTATTAAAAATTCACTTTAATTTTGCCTCAGTGCATTCATTTGTGATGAATCAGAAACTCATGTTTGCTTCGCAATAAAGGCTAATCTTACCAGTAGCAGTGATAGTAGCAATTATGTAAAAGTGCAGGATAATTGTTTCTATTTTTGAGATGATTCTAAAAATAAATATTTCCCACAATCATGAACATGCTGGACTCCAACAATAAAACTGCACTGAGAGTAAAATGCATGCTGAATTCAGGTAAGCTGGTGATTTATATATGGGTGCGCCATAAACAACATGTGGATGTATATGCTTGTGCATATAGACCAGGGCTCTTCAACTCCAGAGCCCCTGTCCTGCAGGTTTTAGATGTGTCTCTGCTTCAACACACCTGAGTCAAATATAGACGTCATTAGCAGGACTCTGGAGAACTTGACTGCACACTGAGGAGGTAATTCAGCCATTTGATTCAGGTGTGTTGGATCAGGGACACATCCAAAACCTGCAGGACACGGGCTCTCGAGGCCTGGAGTTGAAGAGTCCTGATATAGACTATACTGCCAAAAGTATATTCCCATCCAAGTCATTGAATTTAGGTGTTCCAATCACTTCCATGACCACAGGTGTATAAAATCAAGCACCTAGGCATGCAGACTGCTTCTACAAACATTTGTGAAAGAATGGTTCATTCTCAGGAGCTCAGTAAATTCCAGGATGGTACTGTGATAGGATGCCACCTGTACAACAAGTCCAGTCATGAAATTTCCTTGCTACTACTGGATGGATGCTGAGGCACATAGTGCGCAGAGGTTGCCAACTTTCTGCAGAATCAATCACCACAAACCTCCAAACTTCATGTTGCTTTCAGATTAGCTCAAGAACAGTGCCAAGCAGCTGCATCCAAATGGTGTAAAGCACGCTGCCAGTGGACTCTAGAGCAGTGGAGATGTGTTCTCTGGAGTGACAAATCATGTTTCTCTATCTGGCAATCCGATGGACAAGTCTGGGTTTGGTGGTTGTCAGGAGAACAGTACTTCTGTGACTGCATTGTGTCAAGGGTGAAGTTTAGGGGAGGGGGGATTGTGGTGTGGGGTTGTTTTTCAGGAGTGGGGCTCAACTCCTTAGTCCCAGTGAAAGGAACTCTTGATTCTTCAGCTTACCTAGACATTTTGGAAAATTTCATGCTCCCAACTTTGTGGGAACAGTTTGGGGATGGTCCCTTCCTGTTCCAACATGACTGCACACCAGTGCACAAAGCAGGTCCATAAAGACATGGATGAGTGAGTTTGGTTTGGAAGAACTTGACTGGCCTGCACAGAGTCCTGACCTCAACCTGTCAGAACACCTTTGGGATTAATTAGACCTCACAAATGTGCTTTTCGAAGAATGGCCAAAAATGCTCCTAAACCTTGTGGAAAGCCTTCCCAGCAGAGTTGAAGCTGTTATAGCTGCAAAGTGTGGGCCAACATCATATTAAACCCCATGGATTAAGAAAGGGATGTCACTCAAGTTTGTATGCATTTAAAGGCAGACCAGTGAATACTTTTGGCAATATAGTTTGTGAGGAAGTTTAGTTGTGTCCAGATTGTGGACAAAAACTTGGAATTGGCTGCAGCTCTCAGCTTCATTTGATATGAAAAGCAAATCAAACCAAATCAAAGCAGGCTACAGTTTGAAAGAGGATCTCTGAGAAAAGAGTGGAATTGTTAATACATGAATTCCAAAATATTAACTTAATTCCAAAAACTTAAATTCAACTGACCTTTGCATAAGTCATATGTGTTTGATATGGACAATAATGATATTTTTTTCTGAATTTGTTTCTTGAAATAAAGTTACAATATCAGGAGCAAAATCAGTGAAGAACATGAAACAAATTATGATTAAATTCTCAAACTGTGTGCAGCTGCATGATCAGGAGGATATGACAGCAGGTTGTTGCTTGATCAGAAGAACCAACTTCTAGCACATCACAGAATTACTTTTGCAGGGACCCCTTGTTATCACATTTTTATACTATTATTTCCTCTGTGCTGGTTACTGCACCAGGACACCATCTTGTTGTTGGTTAAATTAAGGCACAAAAATTACCTGGTAAAGTATTCTGACAAACAACTATTTAACTTGGAACTACCAATAAATTAGATTTTTCTGCACCTGGATCAGACAAACAAGTGAAGCCACAGTAACATCAATTTCTGCCCATTACATTGAGTGAAGGGCTCACACTCACTTCTCCAGTAGGTGACTGTTTCAGATATTGGTTTTGGAACATTTGTATATTAATTTGAAGTAAAATTTTCTAAACAATGATGATCTAGGGTTAAGATGTTTTTATGAATCTTTATGTGTAAGGAGTTTCTTTTCACTTCTGTTTACTTTCAGCACATAGAAATTAACTGTGAATAAATGAAAATAAAACATGTAGATAACATAGAAAGCAGCCACACAGGTGCAGTATAACTTGCAACATTCTGGCTGCAGATTTGAACACAGTTTTGAAGTGAAAAAAAAAAAACAGATGTTGTGACCGTGCCTTCAAATGAGGATTCAAATGGGATTCATTCAAATATTCTTTAAAGGACAGAGGGATTTATTTTACTAAACAAATGAACTTAGATGACTTACACAACCTTTACATCCCCCAGGTACCTTATAAAAAACAGTCGGCATATACACAAAAGACACTACTTCTACACTAAGAATACACAACCTTTACATACACAGATAAAGTGCTTGTTTCTGCTTTTTGTTCGATATATAATAATTGAATTTCATGTGATGAAAAGATCATCCAATAAACTGACACACAAAATTTAATGTGGAGTCCTATAGCACATACAGTGTAGTTACAGGCTATGCTTTGTTTTTTGTTTTGCAGTAATACTGTGGACTATCACTGCACAGTAATTATTGTAAGATGCAGTGACTTTTTACAAAGGTGAGAAAAAAAAAATCCTCATTCAACAACCATTTTAATAAATCCCAGCCAGTTACAGCACCAAAGACAGAAATCGACCAGAGTAAAATGCATAGGGTTACCAGGGCCCCACCCAATACATCAGGTACGGCAGCATTGACACACACTCTATCACAGTCTATCACTGTCACAGCACTACTGAAATGGAGTGAGCATAAAAGGTAATGAATAATAAATAAATAATGAATAATATTTTTTGACATGAGGGTTTTTGTTGCAGGTAAATGCAATATTTCTAACGGCTCAACAATACCAGTAAATACAACTAAATGCAACAAGCTAATGGTACTGGTAATTAGTGTATTCCCCAGGGAGGAAAAAAAAATGGAGAAATATCAAAGCTGAACAGGAGAGGATGAATGCTATTTTGAAAGTAAAGAAAGTAAATGACCTTTAATAAACTGGAAATGTAATGCTTCCGTATAATATCCTAATTAAATTTAGAGTTTTAGGATGACCGGGTAGCTCAGTGGTGGGGCAAGCAATCGCATACGTATATATGCTGCATTGCGGTGCAGGCGGCGCAGGTTTGAGTCCCGGCCTGTTGCCAATTTGCCCGCATATTTTCCCCTGTTTCCTGTCTCCCCTACTATCAATGAAAGGCCCTGTGGCCAAAAATGCAAAAAAAATTTAGAGTTTTAAAATAAGATGTTGGATCTATATATAATTTGTTCCTGAACTGGTTTTGTGAAATGTCTTGCAAAACAAAATGAAATATACTAACTTTGTGTTAATCAAAGACTGAATTGAAATACTAGGGAGGTTTGTGCAGAATAAACTGTCTAGTTTACAGTAATGCCCTATGTTAGAATGGTGCAGAGCATGTTAGGTTACATCAGGGATAACAGACATCAGTATAAATTTAAGGCAATGATACTGATAAAATCCACTCACTGAATTCCCCTTTACGCTATCTTTATGTAGTACAAGGCTGGGAAATCAGACATGATAGCTCATGTAACATTTGCTTATCTTGTTCAGTTGTGTGATTCCAAGAACAGCAGAACAGATCAGCTGCTCACAGCCAGCACATAAAATCTACTGGAGGCCATAATGCAAATTAACGTAACTTATTTCAAGGTGACCTTTTTCCACTCACTACAGCACTACAGCACTACAGCTGATTTTTGGAGATCCATCCATCCATCCATCCATCCATCCATCTTCTTCTGCTTATTTGGGGCCAGGAGCCTAAGCAAAGAAGCCCAGCCACCTCCTCCAGCTCGTCCGGGGGGACCCCAAGGCTTCCCAGGCCAGTCGAGAATATAATCTCCAGCGTGTCCTGGGTCTGCCCCGGGGCCTCCTCCCAGTAGGACCAGAACACCTCACCCAAGAGGTGCCCAGAAGGCATCCTAGTCAGATACCTGAACCACCTCAACTGGCTCCTTTCAATGTGGAGGAGCAGCAGCAGCTCTACTTGAGCCCCTCCCGAATGTCTGCACTCCTCACCCTCAAAGGGAGAGGCCAGCCACCCTTCAGAGGAAGCTCATTTCTGCCACGTATATAAGCGATTTCATTCTTTCGGTCACTGCCCAAAGATTATGGCCATAGGTCAGGGTAGGGAGGTAGACTGACTGGTAAATCGACAGCTTCGCTTTCACGCTCAGCTCCCTCTTTACCACGACAGACCAGTGTAGCGTCCACATCACTGCAGACACAGACCTGATCCGTCTGTCAGTCTCCTGTTCCCTTCCCTCGCAAACAAGACCCCAAGATACTTAAACTCCTCCACCTGGGGCAGCAACTCGTGCCTGAGCTGGAGTGGGTACTCCATCCTTTTCTGGCTGAGGACCATGGTCTCAGACTTGGAGGCGCAAATTCTCACGCCAGCTTCTTCACACTTGGCTGCGAACCTTTCCACTGCAAGCTGGAGGCCACCACCTGATGAAGCCAACAGGGCCACATGAGCCACAAAAAGCAGAAATGAGATTCTGAGGTCACTAAGGCAGAAGCCTTCCACCACTTGACCACACCTAGAAATTCTGCCCAAAAAAAAATTGTGTCTCCTGAACTAAACAAATAATTTAAGTTGTTTAGTGCTGTGATTTGACACAGGTGAACTCAGGTGAATGATGAAAGGAAAGGGCATGGTCTCTTCCTCTGGCAGAGTGAACACTCAGAACAGCTCCTCAGATTAAGAAGTTGATCAGGTTTGAGAATCAATATATCAATATATACAAGCATTAAATGGCCATAATAAATGTAGAATCTAAATTCTTCTTTATTTCTTAAAAAAAAATACAGAATTAAATAAATAAAGATTACCAAAACTACTAGAAAAAAAGCCAGAGCCTGAGCTTCAACAGGTAACAAAGGCAGTGGTGAACAGTCAGGCTTGTAACATTGCAGCCTCCATTTCTACTTGTTCATGTTTCTACAGTAGAATCACTCTGACGACCGCTTTGAAGTCTCTTTGGGCTGGAGCAAGAGTCTATATTAGATGCATATTATATATTTTACCATATTCAAGGATGCACAAGATTTTCCTATTGTGCTGACCTGAGAGCTCCTCTGGTTGCTTCATGTTACAAGTTTTCAGACACTGAGGGGTTTTTGTTCAGGTCTTCTGATGATTTTTGTAACTGTGAGTGGTTCTCTGGCACAGTAATACACAGCAGAGTCTGCAGGCTGCACATCAGATCAGAAACAGTCCTGCTGGAAGAGTCTGTGCTGATACTGAACTTGTTCTTCAGTGAATCTTTGTGCCATGTGCTGTCTCCATGTGCACTAACAATACACTGCATTTCTTTTCCTGCAGCTTGTTGGATCCAAAATGATCGAGCATTTCTAAGACAATAAGAAAGCGGGCACGTGATGATCAGTTGTTGCCGTGGCTGTACAGTTGCAGGAGCTGGCTGGGTCAGCTGTTCATACTTCACACCTGTGTAGGAAAACATGGTGAACATGAATTATTGTAACAGTGTGACAACAGTAAAAAAATTTATATATATATAAAAAAATAAGCTAGGTCCTCTACAGGAAAGACTGTGGGCTTCCTGAGGCTTTTTCAACACTGGAGTGGTAATGGACTCCAGAGCCTGACCACTGAAACCTGCCAAAGAACCAATGACAGAAACAAAATAAAGAACATTTAACAAACTTCCACACTGTGTGTCATAACATGAAGACACTTACAGTACAGGACAGATAGAGCACTGTCTGCAGTACAGACAGTCTGCGGATCCCCTCAGGCTTGCTTCCCCAAAATCAAGAGGACAGCCAGTCACTAAGGAGAGAAGTATGCCATCTGAATTTCACTAGGGAGGGACTAAAATATCTGGCTTAAATATTATTCAAATGCATCTCAGTATAAAACTGTTGCATCCAGATTTATACATACATCTGCATATTGTAGATTCCCTTGCTTCAGCACCTGTGCTTTTATAACTGCTAAACTTTGAAACATTTTGATTTTCTTGTTCATTTTCCAACAGTTTGATATTAATGGTGCTAGTATGTCTGATAGGCAGAGACATGCTGTGGTAAATATAGGTGAATGCAGCAGCAGAACAGATACAGTGAACAGACACGTGGACAGCAACGGAGCTGTAATTCTTCATTTCTAAAAAAGATCAAAGATTATGATAATAAATATTTAAATGATAAGTGATGTACTCATATTTAAACCACTGAAAATATTTATTTTCTGTGTATTTTAAATCTTGATTAAATGTGTTCATATATTCTTCACTGTTCAAATGTTTGTGTTCATGATTTTTCATTTGTCTTTATTACAATCACACATTTTTAGATAAATTAGAAGACTTTATTTGAGTTCCAGAACACCCATCCAAGAGAAATACAAACAACAGAAACAAACAGGGGGGACAGGTGTCTGAGGTCATGCAGCCATTTTACCGGCGCTACCTTTAGCAGGAAAACAGAAAGAGCTACACTGGGATAGGTAGGTTAAAAACAATCATCTCGTACTGTGTTCATTAAGAACACCTTACGAGGTTCCAAAAAACACCTCAGCAAAGCAGTAGCACATTTAAAGCCTGGAGAGCACTAGGGTGGGTAGGGGAGGGGCTGCCAGCGGAAACGAGCAGGATACTGTGATGGCCACACAGCTTCCAGACCAGCAGTTCATGATAATGTTCATGATAACATGGTATAGTCAGCCTTAGTTGCCAGGATACCAGTTCATACAGGTCACAACACGGGGCGGGGGTGAAGAGCATCTGTTTACATAACATCTCCAGGAGACAATTTAGGTATCCCCAGGTCCAATTTGGGACAAATCCTGGTATCAATATATATGCCACATCCACACAGTGCAGCCAGGAACGTTATCTTCCATCCCTACAGGAATCCATAACATAGCCAGCCGGTTATGTAGTTGGACCGGAGGAAAGAGGGTTCTCCTCGTGATGAGAATGTGACCATCAATAGTGTTGAGAGACCAGCTGACCAGATCCATAATTTAATTTCCAGTTCGGGGATGTGTGAAGAGACGCTCTAAGCAGCGAAACAGCAAAAAGCAGAGGTAGATAGGGAAGGTTGGAGAGAAGAGAAAAATGCATCCGTCTCCACTGAGAGCAGGAAGAAAAAAAAAAAAGATATATTTTATAAATATATGTTTTTCTAGTTCGTAGGATCACAGGTTTTATTGTGTCTGTGAGTTAAACATCATATTTTTGATCATCTACTGCCCCCTATTGGTTATTGTAAAATTGTATGGCTGCAGGTTTTTTTAAAGCCTCTCTCATTACTTAAACCACTGTGCATCTTTGGCGCAGTAATACACAGCAGAGTCTTCTGCCTTTAAGTTGGACAGTCTCAGATGCACCATGCTGTTGGTGTCATCTCTACTGATTTCTATACGTCCTGCCAGACTACTCACATATCTGTTACTACTGGGATTAGAAAAGCCTTCTCCTATCCATTCCAGTGCTTTTCCTTGTTGTTGTCTTATCCAGTGCATAGTACAGCAGCTAAATGTGAAACCAGATCCCCTGCAGGAGAGACTGAGAGTCTCCCCAGGCCTTTTCACTACTGGACTGGAAGAAATCGACTCCATGCTCTGACCTGTAACACCTGATAAGATAAAAACAGAGAAGAACCAGTGAAATTGTCATCTGTAAAATGTTCTGGTATCACTGACTGACAGTCAGTTTCCTGGTAAATGATGAAACATTAAGAAACAAAAGCACTCACAGGGCAGAGAGAGAGCAACCAGCAGCAGCAGAGTGTGTGTGTTTGTCATCCTGGACCCTCGAGAGTCTCCACTGTTTCCCTGAAGCTCAACACACAGTACAAGATGATTCAGCAGGACAGAAGTACACTGCACACTCTGAAAATTTGCACTCGATATTATGGTGGGAGGAGCTCTTCTGGCATCTTTTGTAATTAATCACATTTTGCCTTTATTTTGTAATGTAAATGGTTTCCTCAGTGTACAAAAAAAAAAAAAAGTGCAACTTTAATCCCTTATATTCAAGAAAATATAGAAATGTCTCCAGCATATATCCATAACAGGGCAACTCACACCAAAGTAATGTAAACAGATGAGCAGCACATTAAAACTAAACTTGTTTCATTTTCATTTGATTTAATATGAAATTGAATTAAAATAGAATTAAATGTATGGCTAAATGTTTTTAAAAATACATGCTCTATGGAGCTTTATATATTCTCTATTTCTTAAGTTATACAGCTAATCTAGTTTTAAAGTTCTGATTTTATATTATCTAGGATTTATCTTATAGTTATTTCTTTTTGTTGTGAATTTCATCAAATTCTGTCACAGACTGGGCGTGTCAGGGATGTAGTGTCCATCAGAAATCTTTCTTCCACTGTCTTTGAATAAAATTATAATATTTCACTGTCTCTTTTTTTTTTCATACTGTAGGTCTACTGATGTGTTGTGTTACTGGGATTCTGGCACAGCGACACATCAATGTCTACAGACTGTACAGAAGATGAACTGATAGGCGCTTCTCTTCTACTGCTGCCTCTGACAGCATCATATCAAGGCCTTATATCAGCCTGTGATGCATGCTTTGCATACTGATGGATACTGACAGATTATTATGTCACTAATAGTTAGAATTTGGAAATGTGTTTTCATGTATTTTTGTCCTATAAAACAGTAATGAGAAATTTGTAGGATGGTGTTTTCATTCCTCCATAAAATTCAGAAAAGATGAAAACATTTGCACACTTCTTACACCATCTGAATTATATATCAAAATTAATTACACTCAGTCTAAGCTGAACGAAATGTGTTGCAGATCCTTGCACTTTTGTTGTTTCTGTCACAGTGTTATTGAACAGCAGTTCACTTCTGTGAATGTGAATTGTAGAAAGTATTTTCTTGTACAGCATTTCTTCTTCTTGTGTCACTGTGGTTCTTCAGCACAATAATAATCAGCATCGCAGTTGTCAAGCTGCTCATCTACAGGTATATATAGTGTTATTATTAGTAGTATTAAGGTTAATCTTGTTTGTTGATTTTATATATATTCCTTTCTTAATAGTGTGAATTATTATATCTTATTTATATTTATAATAACTGCGGCTGCTGTTACACCCAAATTTCCCCTCTGTGGGACAATAAAGGCTGTTTCTTCTTCTTCTTCTTCTTCTTCTACACCTGCTTTCTGCTTTCTCTGGAGATGGTAAACCGGCCTCTGACTGAGAGTAGTAGATATTACTGCTTCCATCCTCGAGCCAAGCAATCCATTCCAGTCCTTTTCCAGCAGCCTGTCTGATCCAAGCAGCATGAATATCACTACCGAATCCTGAGTATGTGCAGGTCAGTCTGCGGGATTCTCCAGGCCTTTTAACCAGTGTTTGACTTTAAGTTCCTATAAAAAAATGGTTCATTAGTATAATCACATTTTCTTTATACAGTTTTATCGGTCCAACAAAAATGTATGTCATTATCAGCAAAGAAACAAAGGAGAAACAGGAAAATTACTAAATAAAAAGGTCTGATCATTATAAAAGTCAGCTGTCATTGTCCAGTCTTCAGTGTGTGTTAGGTTGAGTATTTGTTATTTGTGCTGCAACACATATGAACACAATGAACATGTCAGTTTTGCATTGACTCCTCCTCCTTGTGAAAAAAGTACTATTTCACAAAGCAAAAACCTGAAAACCTTAAATGTTTTCACCATTATTCTGTGATTTAATTGTGTTCTTTTTCTTTTGAAAGCAAAAGAGAATTTTCAAATGTTTAAACTTAATAGTGTAGCAAGACACTCTTGATATGCTGCGAGCCAGTTGTCTTCAGTGTGAAAGATCTAAAGTCCAACAGTATACACAGTGATTAGCACAAGGTATTCAGCTGGTGGGCAGAATGATGCATTTGGCAGCTTAATATTCCCCTTTATGAGCTTACATGTCACATGTTTTACACGTGTTCTCTAACCACTAATTAATTTACTCTCAGACAATTCAGACAAATCATTAATACTTAATAGTACTTCATTTTATTATATTAATTTATCCTTCTGAAGCTTTAAACTCTGTTATTGTTTAGTTTTGTATATTTGCAAATCTATCATATGCTCTGTTATTGATGCATATATATTTTATAGCACTTCAATAAAAATGTCATTAAATGTGTGTACTGCTATATAATTTTTAGACTGAATGTTGACAAACTGTCATGCAGATTAAATAATCAGTCTGAAAAATCAGAAATAATTCCAAAATGTTTCCACATTCAATAAATAAAGTGCATGCAAGACTTCTCATCAAACCAGTATAAAGTCATCAGTGGTCTTAGAGCTCCTCCTCTGGTGGCTTCATCTTACAGGCACTGTTGAGGTTTTTGTTCAGATCTCCTAATGGTTTGTGTTACTGTGGCATCTGGCACAGTAATACACAGCAGTGTCTTCAGGCTGCATGTTCTGTCCATTTAAAGTCACTGTGTTGCTTGAAGTGTCTAATTTAATGCTGAACTTGTTCTTCAGTGAGTCTTTATAGTAAGAGTTCCACTTATCTTTCATCCCAATCCATTCCAGTCCTTCCCCTGTAGGCTGTCTGATCCAAGCTGTGTAGGAGCTAAGAGAGTAAGAAACCTGACAGGTGATGGTCAGACGTTGACCTGGCTGTACAGTCACAGAGGCTGGCTGTGTCAGCTGTTCACAGTTTACACCTGTGGAACAAAACGTGTTGATTGTAATTGTAAAAAACAGTAACAGTCAGTGTGTTGTGATCATCAGTGTCTCTGTCTTAGTGAGACTCACTGGATCCAGCAGCCAGCAGCAGCGGTAGCAATATATGATATGATATTTTGTGCATAGTATACTGTGGCTTCCATGACTACCAGATCTAAATGTAACTGTAATCCTGTGGGAGATTCACAACTTTGACTGACATTAACTGAATGAAAAGAAGGGGTTTATGCTGTATAACATGCAGTCTATGAAAATGAAAGAAATTCTGTGTTAAACATCTCTTTTCAGAGGTTATGTGTCTTGTTTAATTTTGGAGGCTGTAAAGTCTCAGCAGTGACAGATGAAGAACAAAATAGAGTTTATATGTTTTGAGAATCTGCCAAGCAGCATTGTACTGTGATATCTGGATTCATTTCCTAGTAAGTTATATATAAGATACATATTCTTCATAATGACTTCTAGAATCACTTGTGTTTTTGTGTTAATGAGTTGAACATCATAGTTTTGATCACCTACTGTCCCCTGTAGGTTCTTATGTTTTGTCTTTCTCATTACTTAAACCACTGTGTGCCTTTGGTGCAATAATACACAACAGAGTCCTCTGGCTTTAAATTGGAAAGTCTTAGAGATGTCATACTGTTGCTGTTGTCTCTGATTTCTACACATCCTCCCACACTGCTTGCATAAGTATTACTACTGGAATCAGAGAAACCTCTCCCTATCCATTCCAATGCTTTTCCTGGTTGTTGTCTTATCCAGTGCATAGTACAGCAGGTAAATGCGAAGCCAGATCCCCGACAGGACAGACTGAGAGTCTCCCCAGGCCTTTTCACTACTAGACTGGTGGGAATGGACTCCATGCTCTGACCTGTAACACCTGATGAGATAAAAAGAGAGTCCAGTCAGAATTTTCTGGTATCAGTGACTGACCATCAGTCAATGCGTCCTCGTAAAAGATGAAACAGTAAGAAGCAAAAGAACTCACAGGGAAGCAAAATAGTAACCACCAGCAGCATCAATGTGTTTGTCATCCTGAGTCTACAGATTATCCACTGCTGCATGATGATCAACACAATTACAAGATGAGTCAGCAGGACAGAAGTACACTGCACACTCTGAAGATTTGCATCAGGATATTACCGAGGGGGCATGGCTCTTATGCAGGGATCCCATCTAATTTAACCTCATACCTGACTTTCAATCTATGTGCAGCATTAAAAAAAATCAGATATTTTGAAAAAGGGCATTTTGAAATAGAAATAAAATAACACACTCTACCTCACAGATAGAACTTGTTTAGACTTTATAAGCTATAATATGAAAACAAAGTAGACCCCAAAAAATTCAACAGTATCTCAATTTCCGTTTTCCATAAAAAACATCATGAAAATATAAGAAATGCATCATTTTTTGTTTTTATTTATGTTTAGTAGCATTGATAAACTGCTGTTTTGGAACTGACTAATTGACCATCAGTCCACCATATTTTATTTTAAAAAAAGGCAAGAGCTGAGATCCTGGATGCTTTGAAGTTCCACAAACTATTGTGGGACACATTTCTCTTTTTTTTTGTATGTTAAAATAAGAATATTTATCATGTGGAATATCATTAATTTGAAATAATTATGAACTGGCATTATATAATTTTTTTCCCCAAGTCAATCATTTAACCTGTCAGTTACAAATACAACTACAACTTATTGCACTCATAATTTTGTTTTCTAGGTTATTGTGCCACAAACATGCACCTGCTGTTGCTTCACAATTCAGTCTAAGGGTAACGGCTCTTGCAACAATAAGATTTTTTTTCATGATCAATATTTTGTAATGTAATATTTTAGAATTAAATTTCTGTCATTTCTTTCTTTCCTCTTTGTCCATAGGGCTGCCCGTTTCTGATTTGGCACTCCCAACCTGCAGTGTTTATTTTTGTGTTTGTTGTCTCTTTAATTTCTGTTCTTCTTTCTTTGCTGCCATCCTTGAATCTGGGTCTCCCAGAGGTTTCAAGGGAACTTTTCCTCCCCACTGTCGGTGTAACATTGTTAGGTCTTTACCTGACAGTAAACATAGATAATTTTTGTTATAAAGGAATTATACATAAATAAAAATGAATGAAATGGAATGTCACATAAATTAGGACAAAAGGTTTCATGCTGATGGCAGCCAACCCAGGATTCAATTGATTATATTTTACTAATATTTAATTGGCATTTTATTACAACTAGAATAAGACTCTTATTTATATTGCATATACCCCAATTTTCAGTATTATGCAAAGTGCATATAAGACATTGCTTATTGTACTGAAATCATCAGTGGTCTTAGAGCTCCTCCTCTGGTGGATTTATGTAACAAATGTTCAGCCACTGAGAGGTTTTTGTTCAGGTCTAGTGATGGTTTGTGCTACTGTGGGGTCTGGCACAGTAATACACAGCCGAGTCCTCTGGCTTTAGGTTGGACAGTCTCAGATACACCATGCTGTTGCTGTTGTCTCTGGTAATTTCTATACGTCCTTCCACACTGTTGGCATAAATAGTTTTACTGGCATCATACCAAATAACTCCCATCCATTCTAGTGTTTTTCCTGCAGGCTGCCTGATCCAGTGCATTCCATAGCTGCCAAAAGTGAAACCAGATCCTCTACAGGAAAGACTGAGGGTTTCCTGTGGCTTTTTTATCACTGGAGTGGAGGGAATGGACTCCATAGCCTGTCCATTCAGACCTGCCAAAGAACCAGTGAGATGCGTGAAGGACTGGGAGAAAAGAGTCACCTAATAAATTAATTGAAATAAAAAAATAATAATTTAGTCAGTTATAAAATGAAGCAACTTACAGGGCAGGCAGAGCACCATCACGAGAGCAGACAGTCTGACCATCATTTTGAAGATGAAGGTGTGAAAGCAGTACTTTGAGAGGACAGCCAGTCAGTAACAGAACCTAAGTATGCTATCTAGATTTCAATAGGGAGGGGCTAAAAAAAACATTCAAATGCACCTAAAAAATAAAAAAGAAATGTTGCATCTAATTTTATGCAATTTTTTTGTTTGTTTGTTTCTTTTTTGTTTTGTGTTTGTTCATCAGCATTGGTTTTACTCATAAACTTGCTTTTGTAATTTCTAAGCTTTGAACATTTTGGTTTCCTTAATATTAATGGCACTATTTCTCCTGATGGGCAGAAACATGCTGTGGTGAAGTGAGGTGGGCTGCAAAAATTAAACTTATACGTTGATCAGAGAAGCTGACAACAATGGGGTTGTGCTTGAAAATGAGACATAGTACACACACACATACACACAAAAAGACAAGAACACATTTATGACAAAGCATAACTGTGAGTTCGGCCCCATATTAGCTTCTGTTGAGTTGAAAAAATGCTGGGACACAGAAGTGAAGTTAAATAATATAATTAACATAAATGTTTCTGCTTAATGATTTATCCATGTATTCATTGTCTTCACTGCTTTTCTAACTTGGGGGTCATAAAGCACGAGGCAAGGTACGCCCTGGGTCAGTAACCAGTCTGTCACAGGGATTTATTTTATATTAATAATTCATAAATAAAATGCAATCAAACTCAGTGTCACAAAAATTAGACTAACAGAATGATCATTTATGATTTATGCTTATTCTATCCAACTTTTTATGACTCATTCCACTACATCCTGCTGATATTTAAGTAGTATCTCATCTCAATGCCATTTATTTCTTCTATATAATTCTTATATTTCTACATAATATTCTTACATTTTCAAGATTATATTAAGTACGTACAAGCCTTTTTCTTATGGTGCTGATGTGAAATGATCAGTGGTCTGAGGGCGCCTCCTCTGATGGCTTTATGTTACAAGTGTTCAGACACTGAGGAGTTTTTGTTCAGGTCTCTTGATGGTTTGTGTTACTGTGGGTGGTTCTCTGGCACAGTAATACACAGCAGAGTCTGCAGGCTGCACATTCTGCCCAATCAGAGTCACAGTCCTGCTGGAAGAGTCTATGTCGATACTGAACTTGTTCTTCAGTGAATCTTTGTACCGTGTGTTGTGTCCAACATGTACACTACCAATGCACTCCATTTCTTTTCCTGCCGTTTGTCTGATCCAAAATGTTCGAGCGCTGCTAAGAGAATAAGAGACCTGACAGGTGATGGTGAGACGCTGACCTGGCTGCACAGTCACTGAGGCTGGCTGTGTCAGCTGTTCACAATTCACACCTGTGGAGGAAAACATGGGGAATATTGAAACAGTAAGAGTCAGTGTGCTGTGATCATACTGTGAGTGTATCTGCCTCAGTGAGACTCACAGGATCCAGCAGCCAGCAGCACCAGCAGAGCCACAGAGATCATGTTGGTAGTGAGGGTGATCTGAAAGGAGCTTCTCTTCTTCTGCTGTAACTGGCACCATGATTTCAAGTCTTTATAGCAGACTGTCAGGAAGTCCACTTTGCATATAGAGAAGAACTATGAGAGGTCTGTCACAAGTGGCTACAGCTTAAAATTGTGCTAGTAAAAAGGTGCATGTTATTTAAACCAGGAAAAAAAAATGGTTCACAAATTAAACTCTTATACTTGGTGATTGCACAATTTGGAGAATTTCCCCATAAATTTTGATTCAGGATTTGTTAAGTGCTTCTCTCTTACTCTGTCTCTGATTAAGTGACATATCTGACATGTCTTTCATCTTTTTTAAAAAATGGTTTCACCATTACATTCACCACACCACGTCAACAACATTCATCAGTGCAATGTAGTGTAAGTGCAGTTGGGTTCTTTAACCATCATACTTGTCTTTTTCAGAGGTCAAAGAGGTCAAACTTACACTAACTAATTTTTGAAAACATCAAGGATTATGATAATATATATTATTTACATGATGTTTTGTGCTCATCTCAAAACAACAGAAAATATTTATTTTCATGTGCATCTTAATTAAATGTGTTTTTGTATTCTTATAAAGGTGCTTAAATGTTTATGTGCATAATTTTTCCACATTATTTTTTATTATTATCATAACATGTTTTTAGGTACAGTACATTTCATAAATATGCATTGACAGTTGATAGAATCACAGGTGTTATTGTGGCAGTGAGATGTACATCATGTTTCTGATCATCTGCTGCCCCCTAAAGGTTCTTCTGAAACTGTAATGCTGCAGGTTTTTGTAAAGTCTCTCTCATTACTTAAACCACTGTGCATTTTTGGCACAGTAATACACAGCAGAGTCCTCTGGCTTTAGGTTAGAAAGTCTCAGATACACCATGCTGTTGCTGTTGTCTCTGGTGATTTCTATACGTCCTTCCACACTGCTGACATAAGCAGTTCTACTTGCATCATTCCAAATAGTCCCAATCCATTCTAGTGCTTTTCCTGCAGGCTGCCTGATCCAGTGCATTCCAAAGGTGCCAAAAGTGAAACCAGATCCTCTACAGGACAGACTGAGGGCTTCCTGAGGGTTTTTCAGCACTGGAGTGGAGGGAATGGACTCCAGACCCTGACCACTTAAACCTGCCAAAGGGCCAGAAGTCAGACATCAGTGAAAATCATTTCAAACAAATTTATAGCAATGAAAAATTAAATTAGTGTATCATAACATGAAGCAATTTACAGGGCAGACAGAGCACTGCCATCAGAACAGACAGTGTGAGCATCATCATGAAAGTGAAGGTGTGAAGGAAGTGCTTTGAAAGGACAGCCCGTCAGTGAGAGGACTTAAGTATGGTATCTAGATTTCACTAGGGAGGGGCTAAAATATCTGTTTCAAATATTATTCAAATGCATACTAAAATAAAATATTGCATTGAATTCATTCCTTTTTTTTTCTTCCTTAGTTTTGCTTCCAAAACATGGATTCACTTGCTGCAGGATATTTGTGTTTGTAACTGCTAAACTCTGCAACCTTGTTGATTTTCTTTCTCTCTTTTCAGACAAGCCGACACACACTCACACACAAACAGAGAGAGAGAGAGAGAGAGAGAGAGAAACACACACTTTTTACGAATGCATAAGGTTTGCAGCCTTATTTTATCTTTTGTTATTTGATATTATGTCGGAAGAAGAAAAGTGAATTAAAGAATTAAATAACTATCCTTTTCTTGAAATACCAATTTTTAATTGTTTGTTATGTCAGAAATAATTAATAGAATCTAAGGATGAGTTGGCAGCAACAGCAAGTAGTGGGACACTTGCTATTTCTTCACACTTCAGTACAAGCATGTGTGATGGCCGCTGGGTGTGCCTTAGTTTCTTGGTGCCTATGTTTTATCTTAATCCGCTAACTGGTGGGTGGAACTGACCCAATTTCAGATGCAGCACATCTGAGCAGGTCAGTTTCAGGTGCATTATAAAGCAGCCCCGCCTGTCTCCTCAACTCTTCATGGATGCTGCTTGGCTGACAAAGCGTTTGGTTTGTGGCACATTCCCATCTGTGGCATGCATTCTTATATACTGACAACCCATACACACTATTTTTTTTTTGGTTTCTCAATTTCATTTCATTAAAATGAGCCACAGGCTTCCAAGCCTATGTGTGGTCTCCTTCCTCTTGTCACATACTTGGAGCTGGGTTGCGAACCATGATGTCCCTTTGGACACCACACTTTTTTTTCAGCTTGCCATGAATCTGCAATTTAATTTTTTTATGATTAGTATTTGATGAAATTTCTTGACAGAATTTTGGAAAATTATATAATAAATGCTTAACTTTTTCCATGCACATTTCATCACTTTTCTTTTGCTCCAGCACTGGAATAAAAGCCCTAAAAGACGGTAGTATCTGAGCTATGATACCTCTGTATCCATTACAAATATGGCCAATAACCCGACAAATGCGCACCGGATCTTTGACGGCTAAGTAAACAGACAAGATTGGACCCTGAAAAATCCAAACTCTGAATGAAAATCCGTTATATATCTGGATAATATCCATTTAAACATCTGTGAAGGATCAGATCTTCCCATATTCTCTCCGGAAACATTACAGATCACTGGCAGATCCATATCTGCCATGGATCATTCCAGAGCGTCTTGGGTCTTTCTGGATACAAGCCCTTTTTGTCCAGTGCAGAGCTGCATGTTTCAGTTTAGGATTCTTTTAGTGTGTGTTCGCTCTTACACTGACTCTGGTGAAGCGGTCTGTCTAAAACCTTTCTTGTAAGCCACACTTCAAACATTTTAGTTTCACCATGAGATTCACCACTTTATTTTATATGTTTGATCTCATTTTAATGTGATAAGCCCCAGTGATAGATACACCAATAGGACTGTCTTTTATGTGTTATTGCTTCCTCCATTTAGGCTCAGTTCAGTTTTATGCTTGAAGGCGCACATTTATGTAAAATAAAAATTTCCCTCAAGTGTGTTAAACATAAAGTAACAAGCCTGTTTTGAAAAAGTAAGGAGGAGAAAGTACAGATATTTGTGTAAAAATGTAGGGAGGAAAAGTAAAAATACTCATGTAAAGTGCACCTGAATATTCTCCTTAATTACAGTAATGAAGTATTTGTACTTTGTTGCTTCCATCTCTCTACATACAGCAGTGTATCCATAATTATAGAGATTCAGAAAGGATTCAAATCTGCTCATTTTTTCCATGCTTCATTATCTTTATTAGGAGTTAATGTTTATATTTTGGCCCTAAATGTTACATGTTTAGAGAGGCAGACATACACAAACCAAATACTGAAAGAGGCCAAATGTGTTCTGTGAAGAAAATGTTGAATGTTGAATCACTGCAATATCTGCAAGCAGAACTACAGAAAAACTTTTGGAATTAATGGTTTGTGTTATTGTGAGTCTGTGGCAGAAGTACATCCAACACATGTGATACAAATCCATCCCAGTCCTTTTTCCTGCATGCTGTCTGATCCAAGCTGTGCAGTAGCCACAAGAATAAAAACACCTGACTGACCTGACTGCACAGTCACAGAGGCTGGCTGTGTAATGTGTTCAGTACTCAGTGTGCTGTGATCATACTGTCAGTGTATCTACCTCAGTTAGACTCACAGGATCCAGCAGCAGCAGAGCTACAAAGTTTCTTTTGAAGGTGATCTGATAGGAGCTTCTCTTCTAATGCTGCAACATACAGGATGAGGTCAAGTCTTTACAGAAGATGGCTAAGAAGCTTACTTTGCATGGAAAATTACACTGATTTAAAAACAAGCCTTTCATGGCACAAGTACTTTGAAACTTTGAATAGTATTTTAAATTGGCTCTGTCTAAATGACTAAATTATTGGTTTGTTCAAAATAGTGAAACATTTCAGGTAGAGTTCCCTTTCTTTGCTGGTGCAGCTGCATTTCAGAAAGTAAAATGCAGCTGCACCAGTCAGTTATATGTCAGTTCTTGTGGTCTTTATTGCGTTTGTATTGTTTTTAGACCTGGCTGTCAGAGATGTTGAATATATGGCCATATTTTTTATCTTTATAACGCTCATCATATTCATTCACAATATTTAAATGGATAGGTAAATACTAATAGTACTTACTTAACCCAGGAGACCGAGACATCTGCAGCCCCCAAAGTAAAAATTAGCAACTAACAATTAACAATTTAACAACATGCAGCATGGTGGCACAGTGATGACAAAAAAATGGATGGATGAATTCAGTAGTGTAGTGTTTCAAGTACAGGCATGTTTTCCAACAACAACAGATGCACGTAAATAAAACATAATCAAAACAGGAAGACCTCAGCTTTCACTCTGTGTGTAAAAGCATGACATGCTTGTCATAATATCTTAAATTATCGATCCCCTGCTTCCTTCATTTGTTGATTGCAGGAATAAGTTGCCTCTCTGATTACTTAAACCACTGTGGGAGTGTCTGGCACAGTAATACACAGCAGAGTCTTCTGCCTTTAGGTTGGACAGTCTCAGATGCACCGCTGTTGTCTTAGGTAATTACTATACGTCCTTGCACACTGCTGGCATAAAAGGTTTTACTTGCATCATACAAAATAACTCCAATCCATTCTAGTGCTTTTCCAACAGGCTGTCTGATCCAGTGCATTCCATAGTTGCCAAAAGTGAAACCAGATCCTCTACAGGAAAGACTGAGGGTTTCCTGGGGCTGTTTCAACACTGGAGTGGAGGGAATGGACTCTAGAGCCTGACTATTCAAACCTAGTGAACAACCAGAAGTAAAACAAGATCAGTGAAAGTCAAAGAGAAATGTTTAATACATTTAAAAGCATAGAAAATGCCGTTAGAGTGTTGTAAAATTAGGCAACTTACAGGGCAGACGGAGCACTGTCATCAGAACAGATGACATCATCTGAGATCATCTGTTCTGATGTCACCTGTCATCTGGTATTTGAAAATGAGTGTAGAGGCAGTGCTGTGACAGAGTAGCCAGTCAGTAAGAAGACATAAGTGTGGCATCTGGATTTTACTAGGGATGGGCTAAAATATCTGTGTCAGATATTCAAATGCACTTCAAAATCTTTACCCTACAATCTAAAGTACACTGACATGACTTTGCTGTTGAAATAATGATATATGGATAAAACTGAGTGTAAAATGAATGTTACAGAAAGCAGGACAACAGAAAAATATTTTATGATATTCTGATAGCCAGCTTATTAGGATACTTTGCTGTTGTCATGGTGTAATCATTATTTAATGTTCTTCTGATAACCATTTGTAATGGCTGAGCTAATGGATGCAAAAATAAGCATTACAAAAGTCAACGACTCTCTTCCTGCTACAGCCACACCCTCCTCGTGCCTTTATCTCCTCTGCACAACAGTTTAAACATCTAGATGTGGCAGATTCAAGCAAAGGAATATTAGACACACCTGTGGAGCAAAACATTTATATGTACCCTTGTTTTGATTATTTTTTGTCATTAATTATTATATTTATTTATATAAAAGTGCTCTAGATTCTGTAAATATGCATTCACAGATGGTAGGATCGCAGGAGTTATTTTATCACTGAGTTGAAAATCTTATTTTTGATCATCTACTGCCCCCTGTAGGTTATTGTGCAACTGTATAGCTGAAGGTTTTTGTAAAGCCTCTCTCGTTACTTAAACCACTGTGTTCTCTGGCGCAGTAATACACAGCAGAGTCCTCTGGCTTTAAGTTGGACAGTCTCAGATATGTCATACTGTTGCTGTCATCTCTACTAATTTCTACACGTCCTCTCAAACTGCTTGCATAACTGTTACTACTGGAAGCTGACCAGCCAATGCCAATCCATTCCAGTGCTTTTCCTGGTTGTTGTCTTATCCAGTTCATAGTACAGCAGGTAAATGTGAAACCAGATCCCCGACAGGACAGACTAAGAGTCTCCCCAGGCCTTTTCACTACAGGACTGGCTGGAATCGACTCCATGCTCTGACCTGTAACACCTGATCAGATGTAAAGAGAAAACAGTTAACTCAGTGAGACAGACATCTGCAAAGTTTTCTGGTATCAATGACTGACCATCAGTCAGTGTTTCCTGGTAAATGTTGAAACAGTAAGAAGCAGAAGCACTCACAGGGAAGCAAAAAAGCAACCAGCAGCAGAGTCAGTGTGTTTGTCATTGTGAGTCTGCAGATTCTTCACTGCTGCTTCAATGATTGACCTAAAGTACAAGATGAGTCAACAGCACAGAAGTACACTGCACACTCTGAAGATTTGCATCAGGATATCTTGTAGAGGGAGTGGTTCTTGTGCTGGCACCTCTCATAATTTAATCTCATTTTGCCTTCATTTTGTGCTGTAGCTGATTTTCCTTCTATGTAAAACATCCAAAATTATATGTTTATTGTTACTTCAACGTAATTTTTGAACCATAAAGGTGATATGTATGTATGTTTGTGTGCATACATTAGATGCATTATATCCCATACTGCATCTTGTGCATTTTTTTGTGGATTCAGCGGGACTTACACAATATGCTATTCATGAGGATAATGACAGGTTCACATGCTCGCGCGCGCGCGCGCGCACACACACACACACACACACACACACACACACACACACACACACACACACACACACACACACACACACACACACACACACACACCTCTATTTTCTCCTCACTATCTGCCTAAGGATCTCCTCCTTTCTTCCTTTCCTCCACTTTAACACTTCTTGCAGTTCCACTTCTCTATCTGTCAGACTAGTTTATTGTTTCCAGCCACACTTTCAGTAGCAGATGAATGTCTGAGCAAAAACACAGCAAACAATCTCCTCTTTGTCCTCTTTCTGCATGTACTTTTCTGCAGGTATCTCTGGTTGAAGGGTTGCATGTTTCTGATCTGGTCCCCGCCAATATGTTGAATGTTTGTTTTATCTTTATCTTCTTCCTTTCTGTCACCCCACCTGGTCACTTCAGATAGCCTGCTTAAGCCTGATTCATGAAGTACATTGTACAGCATGACTTTTTATTGTTTAATGCTAATGACAGCTTACCCATGATTCATTTAAATATGCTGCTGTGTACTGCTATTTAAGGGACATCTTCGGTGTTATTGCATGTAAACCATATGGCATACAGAGTACTGTTATCAGGACAGACAGTCTGAGCATCATTTTGAAAGTGAAGGTGTGACAGAAGTGCTTTGAGAGGGCAGTAAAAGGATATAAATATGGCATCTGGGTTTTACTAGAGAGGGGCTAAAATATTTGTCAGATATTCACATTCATCTCAAAATCTTTACCCTGCAATCTAAAGTACATTAAGATTTTTTATTGTAAAATAGTGATATAGAAATAACACTGAATTAAATTGAATGTCACAGAAAACAGTAAAACAAAAGAAGATTTTATTTTATGCTGATAGCCAGCTTATTTGCTTTTATGAAGGTGTAATCGTTATTTAATGTACTTTTTGCTAACCATTTGTAATGGCTGAGCAAATGGATGCATAAATAACCATTAAAAAGTCAATGACTGTCTTCCTGCTCCGGCCACACCCTCCACGTAACATCACCTGCCTTTATCTCCTGTGCACACCAGTTCCAGTCTCCAGATGTGGCAGACTCAAGCAAAGGAATATAAGACACACCTGTGGACATTTATCCGTGGTCATAAACATTTTTTCATTAATTACTACATTTATTTACAAAGAAGTACTCTGGATTCTATAAATATGTGTTCTCAGATGGTAGGATCACAGGCGTTTTTGTGTCAGTGAGTTGAGCACCATATTTTTGATCATCTGCTGCCCCCTGTAGGTTTTTATGAAACTGTATAGCTGAAGGTTTTTGTAAAGCCTCTCTCATTACTTAAACCATTGTGTTCTCTCTGGCGCAGTAATACACAGCAGAATCCTCTGGCTTTAAGTTGGACAGTCTCAGATAAACCATGCTGCTGCTGTCATCTCTACTGATTTCTATACGTCCTGTAAGACTGCTCACATATCTGTTATTACTGGAAGGTCTGTGGCCAACTCCTATCCATTCCAGTGCTTTTCCTGGTTGTTGTCTTATCCAGTGCATAGCACAGCAGGTAAATTCTGAGCCAGATCCTCTGCATGAGAGACTGAGAGTCTCCCCAGGCCTTTTCACTACAGGACTGGATGGAATGGACTCCAAACTCTGACCTGTAACACCTGATGGAATGAAAAAGGAGAAGAGCCAGTGAGACAGGCATCTGCAAAATGTTCTGGTATCACTGACTGATCATCAATCAATGTTTCCTGGTAAAGGATGAAACACTGAGCAGCAGAAGCACTCACAGGGAAGCAGAAAAGCAACCAGTAGCAGAGTCAGTGTGTTCGTCATCCTGAGCCAGGAGAATGTCCACTGCTGCTCCATTGATTAACACAAAGTACAAGCTGAGTCAACAGCACAGAAGTACACTGCACAAAGTGCAGATTTGCATCAGGATGTTATGAAGAAGGAATGGCTTTTATGTTGGCATCTCTTATTGTTTAATCTAATTCTGTCTTCATTTTGTAATATAGCAAGATTTCCCTCTATGTACAACGTCCAAAAGTATTGTATGGATGTCTTGGAAAAAGACACCTTTTTTTAAATATTTATTTTAACTTTAACACCCTTTTTTTTAACCAGAAAGGTGATCCACTTCACAGCTAGTAGTGTGACTGTAAATGGCTTATTCAGTAATCAGAGAATAAATATATTGTGAGACCACTAAAGCAAAACTTAGTTGTTAATTTTAGGTGAAAAATTTTTTTATGTGAAAAATAACTAACTAATATAAATTCATAATCTAACTATGAGTAGTCAACAACAGTGGCTACCTGTCAATGTGACTCTTCATACTTAAGTATAAGCATGGCATCCTTTTGAACAAAAGACTGATGGGGTATTGTCAAGATCAGAGGTTTTCTGAAAATCTTGTACTTGCAAAGGATTTGTGCCACCTAATGATTCTACTGCTGGGATGCTGAGGGGTGACAATGGCAGCCTGCAGTAGTTTTTCAGTTTGCCATCAACCTGCAAGGCTTTTTTTTTTATAATCAATAGTTTATGAACTTTCTTGACAGAATTTTGGAAAATCAGGTTACAAATCCTTGACTTTTCTCTAGCTTGTCCATTCTCCTCTCTGTCCATGTACAGGTGTCTCTTGCTCCAGGGCTGCATGTTTCTGATCCAGCTCTACCAACCGGCTAAATGTTTATGTCTGTTGACTCTTTAGCTTCCTTTTCCTCTCTTTGCTTTTTGCTCACCCCACCCAGTAATGGCAGATAACTGCCCTCTCTGACCCTGGTTCTGCTGAAGGTTTCATCCTGTCATTGGGAAACAAAATTAACAATCAAATCAAGTTTGCCAGGTGTCTTTAAATTGATGCTTTGCCCCAGTCCTTTGGAAATTATCCTACTACCATCATCTTTGTTATTTGAGGAGATTTCAGTGTAGGATTCTTTTAGTGACTTGTCCTCTGTTATACTGACTATCGTGAAATAATTTATCTAAAACACCTTTTTTGTAAACCATGCTTCAAACATTGTAGTTTCACCATCAGGTTCACCAAGCATACACACATCAACAACATTCATCAATGCAAAATTAAAGTAGCAGAGTGTAAGTGCAGTCAGATTCAGTTTAGTTCTGTTTAGGAACAAGACCCCCTGTAGGTTTTTGTGCAACTATATGGCTGAAGGGGGATTTTTTTAAGCTTCTCTCATTACTTAAACCACTGTGTTTCACTCTCTGGCAGTAATAGGCAGCAAAATTCATCTGGCTTTAAGTTGGAAAGTCTCAGATATCTCATTACACCTGAGGAGATGAAAAAGGAGAGGAGAGCCAGAACTAAATGTTCTGATATCACTGACTGACTATCAGTTAATGTTCCCTGGTAAATGATGAAACAGTGAGAAGCAGAAGCACTCACAGGGAAGCAGAAAAGCAACCAGCAGCAGAGTCAGTGTGTTTGTCATTCTGAATCTGGAGATTCTCCACTCAGCAGGACAGAAGTACACTGCACACACTGCAGATTTGCATCAGGATTTGGAGGTGGATTCTTGCTATGAGATGACAGTTCAAGCCACTGCACCTAAAGTGACTTTTTTAAGCAAAAGGCAAAAAGTGATGCTCAACAAACAGTAGGAGACTGTGAGACTGAGACGTAAAGTACACTGTTGTGGAGCACATTTCTTTTTTTATTAGTATGAGGTTTTGTTCTCTTTTTTTTTAACCTTTTTTAATTTTTGTCCAACTTAAAAGGCCTGTTTTTATGTCCATCCTTCCACAAAATTAATAAATAAACATGGTCAAAACATGGACCATGGTCAAAGATGTTTCTCATTTCTCATTTTACAAAATTTGAGACAGAAGCAACAAATCACTCAAGCATCTCACACTCAATGAACTTAACAGTATGAAAAAAACATCTCTGAGAGGCTGAGTCAGAGTACAGGTGTGGAGGAGCAAAGAATTTGAAACATACTGTAGTAAGGCTGTTTGCACTAAAAAAGGAAGTTTAAATGATTTGAAAATGGTTGTATATTTTTAATTTACATTTTATACAGTGACAACTTCTTTGGAAACATAGTTGTATTATTTGTGATTCCAATCCTGACAGACCACTGCAGGTGCTTATTTGACTGGTTTTTAATCACTCCTTCCTAATCTGCACAGGAACATGTTTGTTTCAAAATCACATTTGCACATTGTGTCTGTTTCATTTCAGTTTCACAACCTGCTGATGTTTTAACACAGACACACAGTCATACACAAAGCATTTCTGTCATCCATCATTAGTCAAGCAACTACATTGATTAAAACTGGCCATAAAAGAAAAGTAAAAGAAAACATACATTTTTACACACCACATTTCTAGAATTTGTCTCCTACAGAATGAAAAAGAGCATTAATATTTTGGATTTGTTAGAGTTTGTCGGTGCTTATCTTTATGAGGCTGTTTGCATACAGTGTATTCACCACTCCAGGCCCGGACACCTGCTGACATTCAAATGTGCGCAATGAAATGTGTGTCTTGTTTCAACAAAGTTTATTTGTAGTGTTGATGGTTTCAAAACAGTTTTGCATGTACAGCTGTGGTCCCAGAGGTAGATGAGGGCAGAGAGTTTCTAAAGCTCTGCATGTTTACAAAAACAAGGAAACTGGAAACCTTCAAAGTTTAACTGATAACAGAAGCTCACAGTATGACCTCACTATCACTACTTTTTTGTTTTGTGTTACCCAACAACAAAATCCTTCAAAAGCTGTCACTGCTTAGTACACTTGGCATTGTAACTGTACCACAGTATTATTTATCTCAAAGTGCTTTACATTACAAACCATATTCGCGTGCGCGCACACACACACACACACACACACACACACACACACACACACACACACATTTATGCAGGGCTTTTAATCTAGATGCACCATTTTCTCTGTCACACATACACACTTCCACTGGGAAGGAGCAGTGAATGCTTTACTAAAGGAAAACATCCGGCCAACAGCAGGACAGAAATATCCAGTTTACTGTCTGGATATCTGCACTGGGATCTTAAAAGGGAGGGGCTGAAATGTCTGTATCGATAAATACTAATGCAACTAAAGGAATTTCAGCTCTGGATTATTGTAGGAACTTTATCTTACAATATAAAGCACCTTGAGGCAATTGTTATTGTAAGTTGGCGCCATATAAATAGAATTGAACTGAACTGAATTTAATTTAATGCTGTTTTTTCCAGAACCGCTTCCACTAACATGCTCACTTTACTGCCGCACTTTCCAAAAGAACTGGAATTCTGACCAGTTTCCCCCACATCCAGCCTGTCCTGAGGATGAATAAGGAGCAAAAGAATCAACCCACTGAAGACAAACAACCCTGTGTATTTTGATAATGTCAGGAGAAACACTAGAAAAAAATCTTTGTTCAAAATTATTGTTGTTTGGCACCCAACTGACTCACAGCGTGAGGATGATGTAACCAAAATTAATATTCATTTTATTAATGATTTTTACAAAAGACATGACATAACCAAAATAAGAATCTACTGTATGTGGTGAACACAGTTATTCTGTTATATGTTACACATATATGTGTGTTATATACTGTATCACATATAATTTTAAATACATTGTCTGATTCCTGAGCTAATTGCCATGATCTAATATTATATGATATTTAATAATATGATATCTACGAGTTAAGACTCAAGAATATGATGCAGATTTACTTTACTACACACATCATATAATGTTGCCAAAGCATTGTTTTTTATGGTCATATAACAGGCCAATTTTCTACTCCCATAAAAAAAATCATGTCACAGTCATTCATTGCTTTTGCTGAATACTTGCATCATGTAGAGAATATGACAAATCCCTTGCATTTACAAATAAAGCAATTCTTCGATTGTTACATACAGTATGTAATTATTAAAGATTATAGATTAAAAAAAAACTGATGCTACAAATTTAAAAGCTTTTTTTATGCAAACACTAACATTTGACCATGATTGTGAAGTTGTGCACATGCACAGCATTTAAGCCTATCTTTCTTTTCCAGAGCAAAGCGGCAGACATAATCCATATGAGACATCCCTCGTCTCGTCTGGCGTATGCAGACCACAGCTGATTTCCACAGTTTATACACACACGTGCTCTCACTCACTCGCACTAATAACAGAAGGAAATTTAAGAAATTCACTAACACAAGCAGCCCAGGGAACTTGACTGAATCTGGCATCATGAGTCTTCAACAGCCCTGCATCTTTCTCAGAGGAGGAAAGAGGAGAGATGTGAGTAAATATGGTTTCATGATTTAGTATTGTTCAGTTTGTTATTGTGACTTTATATCAGTTTTGTCATGGTCATGATGCATGTCTTTATCTTAAATTTCTGAGTTTGTCAGAAATGTAAGAATATTCATTAATTTTTTCACTGTCAACAGAAATGCTTTTTTTCCCCTTTAACAGTCCTTCTGTTCTCATAGAAATTCTAACGTCATATCATTTTAAACTAGTTCCATTCTGTAGTGGAGCTAAGGTCATCTTTTTACCTGGTACTTTACCGGGATCAGTTACATTGAATACATTGTCTCTAATTTCATAGAATTAAAGCACCTTTTGCATAAATTAAGCAAATGTAGGTTAGGTTATATTCTATACGGGCTCATATTAATATTTCAACTGTTAATAATATTTGATTTGATCTACTCAGCTGCAGCTGTCAGCTGAAAAACATTTCATGCAAAGATTTAACAGATGACACAGATTCATGTTGGCTTAAATATGTGCATATTAACACATTTTAAAACATATACCATTCAGGAATACAGCAAGCAAATGTTAGAAAAACATACTGAACAAATGTTTGTTTGTTTGTTTGTTTTCCTCTGGAATCTCCTGCACAGCTGTTTAAGAGATTTTCAATTTGTAAATTAACAGACTTGTTTACTTTAGTATATGATGTTATGGAACTGTTGTTATGGATGTTATGGATGGAACTGATGTTATGGAAAATAATTATCTTGCCTCTTTTTACTTTACAATATTCTATTGCAATAAATTTTTAAATAAGTTAAATCTACAGTTTTCAGTTGTACAGACTCGCATATCTCAAAGGCATTGAATGAGAACAGTTTCAGCAACTGTGTTATGGGTGTGCTTATTGCACAGGGAACTTAGTTTTCTTCTACACTATATGATTATATATTTATATGCAGAGCTTAAGGAGCCTTGCAGAAATACACAGTGTGCACGACTGTTTCTATGACCCTGCTTTCAGAAAGCAGCATTTTTTACCCCGGGGATGAGAGTGTGTTGCGTGATTTGGTAACATCTGTCTAAGAACAACAGATGAAAAGTGCTTCATGGAGGACAATGTTTGTGGTGCTACTAAAGCATTACTAACATCAGTTCATATTTGTATTTATGTTGTTTTGCAGTCAAGAGCACTCACACATGATGAGATAGAAGGTAATTATTTGTTATGCTTTCATATTTGCATTTAAAAAGGGTGTATAATTCCTTACATTTCTCATGTTTCCTCAAATTGTATGCTCTGCAGAGTTACGTGATGCTTTTGTAGAGTTTGATAAGGACAAGGATGGTTTAATAAGCTGTAAAGACTTGGGGAACTTGATGAGGACCATGGGTTACATGCCAACTGAAATGGAGCTGATAGAACTGAGCCAAAACATCAACATGAACTGTGAGTAATGTGAAACCAAAGTAACTAAAACCTACGCTTTATTAACTAATGAAAATCAGTTCTAACCAGCGCATTTTACGAAAACTAATGTGGACAAATATAACAGAGACACTAAAAGACAGTCTTTTGAAATCATGTCTCATTGCAGTGGGGGGAAGGGTGGACTTTGATGATTTCGTGGACCTAATGACTCCCAAGCTTCTGGATGAAACTGCAGGAATGATTGGGATGAAGGAACTCAAAGATGCTTTCAAAGAGGTAAACACACCTTTAAGGCTCTTTGTGGTCTTTGGCCCCCCATGGTGGACAGTGCATGAACTTACCATAAAAAACTTGGAGTTAAAATCTGGCAAAACAGTGTGAACTTCTTGCAGCCGAAATCCAAATTTTTTTTGTATAAAAGTTGATTTCTTCTCACCCCTTTCTGCAGTTTGATTTAGATGGTGATGGTTCGATCACTTCTGATGAGATGAAACATGCTATGATGAAGTTATTGGGCAAACACACCAGCACAAATGAAATTGATGCAGTGGTCAAAGAGGCGGACAACAACGGCGATGGAACAGTTGACTTTGAAGGTAAGATACAAATCAAGACATAAACACATGCAGACAACAAAAAAAAAAAATCTGTCTACAGCAACATTCTATTTTATTTCGTGTTGCCTCACATAACAGCAGTGATGTGAGAGACAGGAAAGTTTAAGAAAGTAATCAACATAAATAAAATGTAAATTCAATTCAATTCAATTTCATTTACATAGCGCCAATTCACAACAACACTCTCCTCAAGATACTGGAGGCTAAAGACACTCCAATATCAGAAAGAAAAGAAAAGAAAGCTAGTTTCACCTGTGCTTTTGTTGTTGTGACAAGTCTATCCTCAATATTTGTCTTCCTATTATTGTGACAGTCCTCAGTAGAAAAAAATGGACATTTGTTTAAACAGTTTGGTTTTACCCATATTTCAATCTTGTGGGTGTAATCTATAATGTTGCTGTAAAACTGTAAGGCTTGAATAGGAGGATGAATAAATAGCTTTTCTACAAAGCTACAAGAAAATAGCTCATCAACATTGTGTTGATCTTCTTCACAGAGTTTGTGAAAATGATGTCAAAGAAATGAGAACAAAAGAATGAAGAGAGGAGCGGATGCATTTTTAATAAGCTTTCTATTGTTGTTATTTTATTTCTGGTAATGGGTACCCATGTAACTACTACTGTAGATACCGTGGCACTCCTGATTTTTTTTTTATTATTATTATTATTGGTTAAAATTTGAATGTTAGCTCTAGAGAGCCAGACCTGGTTTTGTATGTTTGTCATTTGTTGCATTTCTTAATGACTTTTCCAAGTTAAGAATGATTGACTGTAACTGTGTCATTGTTAGATGTTTTAAAGAATTTGTAATTATGTTTCCAATACAAAAAAGTAGCAAGTCTACAGAATTTTAAATGAATCTATGATGTGGAAATACTTGGTTTGCTGCACTGCAGACTCACCTTAGACAACTAAAATCAAACCCAGTGAATTTTACAGTCTTTGCTGGATTACAGGAGTTCTCACCTACATGTTCAGCTGAACTGGTGACCCTTGCTGTGAAAATAAAATAAAATATTGTATTCAACCAAGAAAGGAGACTGTAATTTATATAAAATTATAGACAGCCTTTGATTTCCAGTTTAGTTTGACTTAGCAGTGGAGTTGACATCAAGGACTGAACACATTGACTTTCTTCACATCTGCTGCTACTCACCAGACTGTATGTGTAGTCTAAATGGTGCTGGGCCCTTATTTGGATTATACATCACAGATTACCCTTGTTTCTGTGCTGCTTTGTGAGATGTGATATATTTAAATCATATAAGATGATTATGATAGAGATGGGAAAGAAAGAAGAATTAAAAGAATAAAGGTGTAGGATTACAATAGCAGTCAGGATTAAAAAAAAATACTAGCACCATCATACTAACAATGTGGATGTGTTATTGTTAGGTGTTTAAATGGCACTGTTTCAATGTATTTTTTTTTTCCTTGCCCTGACATCTTCACATGAATGTCAGAAAATTTTTTAATAATCATCATTTTCCATGAGTAAATGAACACAATTGATAATATGGGTAAAAATGTGTTATTCACGGAATAACATGATGAATATGTATTATTTATGGATGCTGTTCAAATTTTATCCCTATATTTTATGTTTTGTTCTATGTTTGTCTCTCCACTGTCCGCTTGGGAGCTCAGTCAGGCTCAGCTGTGCACGTTGTTTTGGGAGAAAGAAGAACAGGACACAGATGTTACTCTGGGGTGGGTGATATTTTGGCTTTATTGACAGACAAACTTGAAGTGGTTTTCTCTGTGATCAGGAACAACTAGGCTGCCTGATATAGCAAACAGATCATATTCTCATGATGTTATTTTACCCCAGACTGCATGTTGTGGAAAGCCTGAGGATCTTTTGTCTTAGGCAGGTCAGCTGTTGCATCCCACTTTTCTTTCTGCTGGGATGGCTTAAGTGAGAAGGAAACCATAAAGTTGGAACTGTAATTTAATTCTCCAACTTTTCTCTTTAACAATTTGAGTCCAGAATGCAAAAGCTGTAATAAACCTCTGAAAGATGACTGTTTCCTTGGAATTCAATTTAATACTGAAATTAATAATAGATCAATAATAGACCAAGCAGATTATTTCCAGTTGAATACTAATGACTGATGTAATGTCTAAACAGCAGATTGCCAGTGATAGTAAACAGAGATTTATTTTTTAACCACTTTCCACATTTGTGATCTTTCACTTTAGGGAAATCCCTCTATAGTTGCTAATTCTGTTGCATAACAGAAGAACAGCATGTAAGTTGCTGCGTGTGACAACGGCTATTTTTGTCTTTCAGATAAACGTGATAATTTAACCATTGCATGTATCACATGCGATGGTTAAATTTGTACCGACTAATATCAAGGCTGGTAATGAAAAATTATGTGTTATAAAATTGTTATAGTTGCAGAAAAATGTTTAATTAGCCTTTTTTATTAATACTGGCCAATAATAATACAATATGCCATTACCGGCATGCAAATATCTCTGGAATATAGGTTTGGCTTCATTTTAAAATATTTGACTGCATATCCCTTAATTCTGAAAACAAATTACTTGTTTGCTCACTTTTAAATTGTTATACTATTTGCTAATGAATCTGAAAGCTTCATTATTCCTTCCTGTCACATCTCACACAGCTTGAAGAGTAAATGTCCCCTGCTGAATGAATCATTGTCATATAACTACGTTTAAACAGTCTCAGGAATAATCTGTCTCTTTGGGATGGATTAGTTCAGTTGCTGTAATCCTCATCATGGGACCCTCAGAGGAACAGATGGCAGATAAGACAAAATCACCACACTAATTCTCATCTACTGGCCAAAAAAAAAAAAAAAAAGGGAACCAAAAAAGAGCTGCATGACCTCAATGAATGGGAATGTGTCTCAACATGATGTTTTGAATTAAAAGGCAGATAAATTCAAATGTTCTCTGTGATATGTTTTAGAGTGCAAACCTGCCTCTTTTTTTTTTATATTATTAACTTATCATGCTCTCCTAAATAATTATTTTTCCTTAAATAATTACATTTTGATGTATATACAGGAGTTGAGAAGTCTTTTTTTAAGGATAAATACTCATTTATGACTCATTAAATTGTGGAAAGTTTGTTAAATGTGCAACTAACAAAACTCACTCTTCCAGTATGCATCAACAAATATATACTCTCACCATTCACTTTATTAGGTACACCTGTTCCATTAGCACACGTGTCCATTCAACCAATACCATGGCAGCAATTAATGCATTTAGGCATGTAGATGTGATCATGAAGACCTCATGAATTTCAAATGAATTTAAATGTGATGTTGGTGCTACATGGGCTGGTCTGAGTGTTTCAGAATCTGCTGATCTGCTGGGATTTTTCCCACACAAACACCAAAAAAAGAGAGAGAATACCAGTGAGCACCAGTTCTCTGGGCAAAAATGCCTTGTTGATGCCTGAGGTCAGAGGAGAATAACTGCTCTGAGCTGATAGGAAGGCAACAATAACTCAAATAACCATTCATTACAGCCAAGGTATGCAGAAGAGCATCTCTGCATGCACAACATGTCAAACCCTGAAGCAGATGGGCTACAGCAGTAGAAGATCACACCTGGTGCCACTCCTGTCAGCTAAGAACAGGAAACCGAGGCTACAAAATGGTAGCATAGGTAGCAAATTGGACCATAGAAAACTGGAAAAACAATACCTAGTCTGATGAGTCCTTATTTCTGCCACTACATTCAGATGATAGTATCAGAATTCGGTGTAACCAACATGAAAGCATGGATCCATCCTGCCTTGTATCAACAGTTCAGGCTAGCGGTAGTGGTGTAATAGTGTGGGGGATGTTTTTTGGGCACACTTTTAGCTCCTTAGTAACAACTCATCATATATGCCAAGACAGTAATGGTTTAATCATTTATTTGTAATTTGGTTTCCAAAGAGCATTGACAAAAGCCTCATATGTACAGCACTGTGCAAAGGTTTTGAGCCACCCCTCAAAATTATTATTTTGTTTCCAATGAGCCAAACTTTTATGTAATTTGGTGGTCTTGATCAGTAGATCTTCAGGCTTTCTGAAGGTCTTTAAAAACTTTTCTTTGGCTATTTGGTGCTTTTTCACTCATGTGCAATCCTGTCCTTATACCTGACCATTTTCAGAGAAATGTTTTTTTGTTTTGTTTTTATTTTGTTGTCATTGTTGCCGTTTGCCCACGGCAGCCCCTGAACATGATAAGCGAAAGAGAATGGATGGAGGGATGGATGTTGCTGTTTGTTTTTTAAGCCACTTAACACTGAGGCTTTTTTCATGATTTGGTGCTCCATTTCAGCCAGTGGTGTTGAGTATCGTGTCAAAATTGACGGAATTATGAACACAGAAAAGTAAGAAGTTTTTTTCAGATTTTGATCCATCTTGCAATGCCATCTGGAAAGCATCTGATTGGTATCAGCTTCATTTTTCAGCATGACAATGATAACTGGCACTGGCAGTGCTTTTGGGCATACCTGGATAGAAAAACACACAATGGATTGCCCTCCCCAGAGCCTGGACCTCAACATTACTGAAGCAGTGTGGGATCATCCTGACAGAGAACAGAACAAAAGGCAGCCAACATCCAAACCTGGAGAAATATTCCTGAAGACTACTTAAAGATATGAGAAGAAAGCTGTGATGAAGCATAAAGGTGGTCACACCAAATATTGACTCTGGTTTTGCTTTATATACTGTTTTTCCATGTATGTTTGCACACATTTTTAATTTCCTTGCAAAATATAAAGAAATGACAGGTGGCTCAAGAATTTTTCACATTACTGTATGTTCTATAATAACCACTACATGACAACCAGTTATAAACAAATAAAACTATAGGAAAAGATCTCTAGATAGAAATATACAAGCATACACAGAGTACTGTAAATAGAGAAAGAAAGAAATAATATATATAAGTCAATATATGTTTGGGAAACAAAAATAAATTTATATTTATCTGATTTTTGGGTTTTCACAGTTTTTTTGGTTGAACCATATTAGCATATTCAGTTGAAGCATATTAGCACATGCACCAAAAGTTCAAAGCAAACTCCAGTAAACAGGTAATTTTCACATGCATGAAGTTATGACATCAAGATGCTAATGCTGGATCTGCTCTTTGTGCTTTCAAGTGATGTTCAGTTTGTTGGCTAGCATTTAGCCTTGACTAACAACAGCATAATGCATTCATGTGACAAATCTCGGTGTAGCGCAGAAATCCAACACCACTTGAAAGCATGGCTAGTAGCTTGTGTAATTCTTGGGGCAGATTCACACAGTGATTAATTTACTGGAATGAGAGCAGTGACGTGCAGTCAGGGGAGGCAGGTGAGGCACGGCCTCACCTGTCATCGTGGAAATATAAAATTAAAAAATAAATTAAATGGTTATATTCATTCAGTGATTTGTATTTTAAAGTTCTTTTCCATTTAACTACACCATTTTTAGATTAGTTTTTTCAAAATCGCTGAATTTTCGCATTTGCCGGTCAAATACTAAGAGACGAACGGTGAGGCACCAGCCCGGCGAGCCGCACCACGGATTGCGCAATCCGTGGTGCGGCTCAGTATAGTCATTGCCAATGACTACTAACTGTGCTGGCATGCTATGCAGTGAGACCGGATTACTTTCCGGTCTCACTGCACTTTTACTATATGAACTAAATTTCCATATTTTAGCTGGTGTATATAATGCACAGTTTATTTTTTGTTTTTTTCATTAACAACTGTATGTGTGTGTAATGCATTCTTGTGTTGAGCGATCATGAAACTGCTGCGAAGAGACTCTAGGTGAGGCACGCAGTTCTCGTGCCTCATGGTAGGGGGCGCTGGTGATCCCAGGGACTCTACGACTCCTCGGCGGCAAGCTACCATAAACAGTTAGCAAGGCCAGTTAGTTTTTCCTGTTGCTTGGCCTTATGTTCAACATGGAAGATTACATAACTCAACTGAAAGAATTTTCTAAACTGGACTTTCAATCGAAGCAGAAGATAATAATTAAAGGAAGACCAACACCGGAGCTAAAAGGTTTGCTTCAGACTATGTTAATGTTAAACAAAACAACTGTTGCCAATCAAATGGTGAATAAGCTATATGTTTGTAAATCTGATGTGATGACGTCAGTGCCTCACCAGTCACGACCCTCACCGCACGTCACTGAATGAGAGGCATGTCCCAGATGAAGCAGGGCTAATGTAAGGCATCCGTTCATGTTGTATACAAGTTTAGAGGTCAGGGCTGAACATGAAATCCAGAGCTTGTCTCTCTGCTGCAGCCACATTTGGATGCCAGAGGTCTACACTCAAAATGACGCTAGGTCTAGCATCTGGAGGGCCTATAAAAACACAGACACAGATACAGTTTTAGCATAAAAAAATGAATAGCTGTTTATCATCATTTAATTCAACTAATGAAAATCAAGCAAAACCCTTAAATAATCAAGGGACATTAAAAATTACTAAACTGTTTTGTGCACAGAAATGAGTTAAATTTAATTTTTAATTTTCCACCACATTTTGCATATTAACATTTAGTTATATGTCAATTAATAAATGCAATAAACTAAAAAAAAAAAAAAAAAAAAAGTTTTCCCAAGATAACAGTTGTGATCACAAATTAATTAGTTTTTCAAAACTGACCCTTGTGGGAGACAGTGTGAAGGAAGGAGTCATCAACCAGGAGGCAGTGTCCTTCTGACCAGCACTGAGGCTCCCCTCCCACCACCAGCTCGCACAGGGGCGGAGTCTGCAGACCTACAGAAGTGGAGTCTGTTTCTCAGCTTCAGTTAGAAAAATACAGCATTATGTTTTCCCCTTTACTTAAAAGGGCATGGGCTCCGACCCTGTTTTTATTTAAAGCTGCAAGGATTATAGCCAGATGGATCACATTACAAAAAGGACAAAAGGGAGCTGACTCTCAACCCTGACCAATGAAGTATCACATTATGCAATGGTTTAGTATTTAATTCTTTTTAGTGTAGCAAATTCTGACAACAATGTATTGTGTGCACTCAAAATAGTTCCACCATATCTTAAATCTGACAATACTGCTATGTTCTCTGTCTCTCACACTGCATTACCTGTGATAATGATAATGAACCTCTAATAATTTCCATTAGTGGCCCTACACTACATACATGTAAACATATTGGAGTCCTAGAGGTGGTCATATCTCTAGGACTTCAGTATGTGTAAGTGTACCTTGATGTAAATATCATGAAAACATGTCATTAATTAAGGAGGATAAGAGGATAACTCCATGTATTTGTGTCATTGGGACAGTTACAATCACTATAATTTCATTACATACCAAGATGACAACGTAAGCGTGTATTAGTGGGTCCATATGAGCTTCCCAAAGTTGCTCCAGGCCCCAGCAGCCAAAATCCCGCAGATCCCAATGAGTTGCTGTTTATAAATGTACGCAGAGACAAAAGCGTCCGGTAGGTGCAGGGACAGGCACGGCAGTTTCCTGCCACACAGACACCAGCACTGTACAAATGAAACACAGCTTGGCCCTGAAAAAGATAACAGTCTGCATTTAACCTATGACTCAGATGATATACACATGGTGAAGCAAAATCAGTATATTTATTATTACAAAGATCTCTGGATTTTTAGTGAAGAAAAATTGCAGATATGTTCAGTTATGTCAACTGAGTTATCAAAGCTTGCATAAATACTAATACTGTGGTCTTTCTTGGTGTCTCTTAGATGTGTATACGTGTGTCAGATTTAACATGTATTTATTATGAGATTAATCTGACTATGGCAGCATCTCTAAATGTGTAGTACTTGAGCAATTTTGTTATGGAGCAAAGAGATCCATATACTTTTGTTTTGTTTTGTTTTGTTTTGTTTTGTTTTGTTTTGTTTTGTTTTGTTTTGTTTTGTTTTGTTTTGTTTTGTTTTGTTTTGTTTTGTTTTGTTTTGTTTTGTTTTGTTTTGTTTTGTTTTGTTTTTGCCAACATAAAAATTATTTGTTTAACACAGTCATTGGATTGACTAAAATTCAGAACAATGGAAAAGTCCAGGGAATTTTATATAGTACATCCAAGTGAGGATCTAAGGAGAATTGTAGATTTACACAAATCAGGAAGGTCTCTTGGAGCTATTTATAAACAACTGCAGATTCCAAGCTCATCAGTTCAAACAACTAAGTTTTTGGATGTGACACCACTTTAGTAAGAAGATCAAAACTATCCCCTTCAGATGAGAGGAAGTTGTCTAGGAGGTTCAAGGGCAACCCAGGAACCAACAAGGCTCAAGTCTGCCATGAACTGGAAACCGGCTGGAACACCAGCGTCACTGTCCACAGTGAAGTGAGTTTTAGAACACCATGGACTGAGAGGGTGCCCACTAAGAGAGAAGCCCCTGCTCCATTATTGACACTTTCAAACTCAACTGAAATTTACAGCTGCCTACATGGACAAGCCAAATGCCTTTTGGAGAAAAGGTTTTTGGTCAGACAAGACAAAGATTGAACTGTTTGGCCACAATGACAAGAGGTATGTTTGAAGGATTTTAAAGGTGAGGCTTTCAAACCTAAGAACACTGTACCAGCTGTCAAGCATGGTGGTGGTGCATCATGCTCTTGGGCTGTTTTGCTGCCAGTGGTACTGATCCATTGCACAAAGTGGATGGAATAATGAAGAAGGATGACTACTTCCAAATTCTTCACTTCAAATCAACAGATAGAGGGATGAAACTTGGACACAGTTGAGCATTCCAACAGGGCAACGATCCCATACACATCAAAACTGTTTTTTTAAATGGATAAAGCAGGCTAACATTAAGCTTCCGGGAAATCAACCAGTATGAACTCTACCAATTCTGCCAAGAAGAGCTGTTAAATATCCAGCCAGAATTAGAAGCTTGTTAATGGCTACCAAAGGCATCTGTTCAAGGTCCAACTTGCTGAGGGGCATTTATCTAAATATTAGTGGGGATATATGTATATATTTGTGACTGTATGTATAACTTTGGCTCTTTGCTTGTTAGAGAAAATCCAAAATAAATTCAAACTAGTGCACCCAATTCTTGTTTTTATAGTAATTAAAGCTGTATGTTGTATGATCATTCCACCCTGGAAAAAGAACAGTTCAAGGAAATAATTAAAAGACAGTGATTACCATGACATTCATGCCCATGAGTAGTGTGAACTTCTGACCTCAACTGAAAACTAAAAGCTTGAAAACCAACAAAAAAAAAAGAAAAAACTATTAATAATCTGAAAAATTTCATATACTACAATATGTTTCAGGTCATAGTGCAAAAAGCAGATTTCCAAGATCTTGCCAAGTTCTTTTCATAATATTTTGAGTCACAGATCATTATTTAATTTTATTTTTATTTTATTTTCTCTCAGCTGGCCTGATGGATTTTATTGCATACCTTTGGTCCAACACAGGTCCAACCTAATTTTGAGTCAATGCCCTTCTGGTAAACAGCCTGGAATTCAGCCAAGATCATGGGGTAGTTAGCTTCCAAGACCTCAATGTCATGTCGATGGGCATCACGTGGGAAGAAAGGCACACTTGGAACATCTGGCAGGAAGAAAAGATGAGGCTTCTGTATAGCAGAATGTTCATTCAGTCTGACCTAAAGTGAGACAAATGTGAAATCATTGATTATTTCTTGGCAGAGTTTTCTTTTGCTTTCTTTGGCTTCAACAATATAGCTACTAATGAGATGTTAGAGTGGCAATGTAGCAACACAAAATTGTGCAGCTATGCATGCTCTGAAGACAAATCTTCAGAGCATGCATAGCTCTGTGCTTTAAATTCACAGATTGACCAGTTGTTACTTTTAAAGGACTGAATTTCTTTGAACAACTCTACTGCCACCATCTTGTAGTCCACATGGAATAAGCATACCTGTTCACGGAGGCCCTTATGAATGCGGCCCATGCCCACCCAACTGTAGCGTTTGGCATACTCTTGCAGGGCTGTGTACAGCTTCTTGGCTTCTGCAGATGCCTGGGCAGGGAACAGGGCATGACTCAGCACTGGGGTGAGGTAACCCCGTCCCTGCTCCTCATCATCCACTGTTTCCATGGAAATAAAGGGACTAATTTGATCACTCCTTGACAGCTTGGATCGCGCGCTACACCTTGTTCCAATGCAGCTACCGCTACGGGTCATCATGGACCGCCGTGAGCTTGACTTGAGCTTTCCAGCATGCGCATGGCCTGGGATTGGCAGATCGGATCCCATCCGATAACAGTGCCACAGAAACAAAAGCAGTAGAGTCCACAGAAGGCCGCTCAGTGAATGGACACCCAGCTCCATATATGGAGTCAAGGGAAGTGTGTTCATTGACCAGTGCATCCTTTAAACTGGGGAGACCCTGAAATAATAAAATAGAAACAGACTAAGAAATAATACACATGTGTAATAATGCAAAGTGCTGAAAAACATGTTGCAATTTTAAAGAATTTAGTTGTTTTACAGGAGCCATCACACTTTCTACTAGGACTTACTGTATGGTTATATTTTTATTGAAAGTGGGTTTTTTCTTAATTTACATAATAAAACGACAATTTTTCCTACAGTCAAGTTTTGCTAACAGTCTAACGCAAACAATAAATTGTCCTAGTCCAACTTATTTTCTTCATTTTAATCCCTGTTGAGCGTCATGGGGATTGAGGTCAATGTCAGAGTGTAATTGAGAGAAAACAGTGAAACATTTAGGACATGTAGCTTTGCACTGGATCACTTACCCCATTTTTTTTTAAAGTTGGGACTGAGGCTGACGTGGCGTTACATAAGCCCTGATCTGTGACCCAAACTAGCTGTGGATATAAGATTTCACAGCAGGCTGAACTCACACTAAGCCTTCTGACTACACTTCAGCCTTTGCTTTAAATTCACAGATTGACCAGTTATTACTTTTAAAGCTCTGAATTTCTTTATTTTTTCCCCCTTGTCCTGTTGTACAAAACCACTGTAGTATACTGTGTAGTGGCATCATCTATTAGTTGATAAGTTGAAAATATTAATTGTTAACACTGCAGTGAGCAAGTTCAACTGTTGCATTTGGATTTCTACAACTGTGGCTTTATAGATAAATGTGTGTGTGTGTGTGTGTGTGTGTGTGTGTGTGTGTGTGTGTGTGTGTGTGTGTGTGTGTGTGTGTGTGTGTGTGTGTGTGTGTTTAAAAGATTCGGTAAACAAAGTGTCGGGGTGGGGGGGTCTGCAGATTCGTTGGTCGCTTCAACATGTATGATGAAGATGCCCACTGGAAACACCCTGTGGTGCAGCACAGACACACACCATGAAGGTGTTTCATAATTTGTGGATGATTATCTTGCACATGCTTCAGCATACATTTTGTTTTTGCTCTGCACCAGCCCCCACAGCTTAGCTGTCTTGTTTATTGTCCGTGTTCCATGTTAGAGCAAACATCCACCCATTCCAGGAATCGGCGGCGCAAAATGTTCTCCATGCATACGGTACGGCACATGCAGGCCTTTAAATGAGCAAACACACACTATTTACCGTGCCGTCTTTCCCGTCTCTGTCAGATTACCTTGATATAGGCTACCGCGCAGCGCTGTCAGGACGCACTTCAGCACCGCGTCGGTGGACAGCTCCTCCACCGCTCACTGGCAAAATGTGGATAGTGGCTTCACGCCGCTTGCAGTTACAGCACTGCGCCGCTAGGGTGCACCTGGAGCTTCAACACAAATGCCCTCACATCATAGCCGAATGCGTCAACCACACGGTAACCAGCTAGGGGCATCTCACCAGCGCAAATCCCGCCGTATTTCAGCCTAAAGCAACAGGATACCTGCCAGGATAAAGAACACTAGAACGCCGCCTGGAAGACAAAGGTGAGTGGCAGGCGCGTTTAAACGCTGATGAGATGGTTGCTGGTCTCACGGTGGTGATGACTGGTGTCAAAAATCGTCCTTCGCACAAAGAGGGCCGAGGGAGAGAATCTGCCTCGCAGAGCCCCATCATTTTGTAATACACCAAGCTGGTATTTTCACCAAGGAAACGCCTCGAATAGCAGCGGAGGTGATTTTTGACACATCACCGTGAACAGGTAATGCGTTTAGATTGTGCATGCGGCGAATGCAGGCTTCCTCACTGAATTTTGGAATAGCGCATTTTCGGCGTGTTGTTGCAGATTTGAATGAGAAAATGCAGAGGAGAGCCTGAATATTTAACCTTATACCTTGTGCGACATGTGGGCCTACCTGGTTCTCTCTCTCACTCTCTCTCTCTTTTCAACACCTGTAACAATAGCCTTTAATAAATAGACGTGTATGCTTCTACACTTTATAAAATGAATTTCCATTTGAGATGAGATTTTACGGTATCGCAGTGATGTTCAGTTCCGAGTCATTGTGGCCTGTGTAATGTAAACATGTGCTGAATTTGACTGAATTTGCAATGATTAACAATTTGTAATTCATTTCCACTCCTGCGGATTATGCCTCCCGCAGCAATCATGATTATTACTATTATTAGTAATCATTACAACCTACAAAATGAAGAGGCCTAATTACATGATCACATAACAGTTTACTAATCGATCCGTTCATTTTAACCTTCTCAGGTCATCCATAACCATGAGGTTCACACGCCTTGTGACATTGTCTGTCACAATGATCCACCTAGTTTCAGGTAACTATGTGTATGTGTATGTTCTTTAATGTATGCACACTTGTTGTTCCAGCAGAATCCTGGTGGATTTAGATATTTATTTAGTATCTATCCAGTATCTTTACATCTATAAAAAAAACATTTGTAGTTTGTTTGCCATGACATGTCTTTGCTCCCTTTTGTTGCAAACTATGTGTGCCTATTCCAGGGATGAGCTTCATGACTCCCGAGCCTGATACACCACCAACATCCCCCCCAGACTCCTACCCACTGGGAGACATGATCCATGCTGCCCTGCAGAGTAAGGAATATTTAGGACAAGCTTCTGCAAGCACAGGTACACTAATACTGCTCTTTATATAGCTTAAGGAATGCAGCTATTGTTAATTGTTCATTAGAAATTACACACATTGAATCAAATCCTTGGACTGTGCAGGTACCACCACCAATCCAACTCAGGCTGTGCCCAGGCTGGGGCAGACTGAGTCAACAGCCAGTGCCATGTCACCAGGGCTTCTCACAACAGCTTTAAGCTCCTCATCTGCTGCCAGCCAGATGGGATCAAGGAATACCATGTCCCCACTGCCCATAGAGGAGGAGACAACCACCACTCTGATTACCACAACCACCATAACCACAATGCACATGCCAGGTAATTGCCTACCGCCACTTTGCCTTCCCTGAGTTTTGTTTGTTTGCAATGTGATGACCCACAGCAGCTACAAATTCCTGCTGAATCCGATCACGACTTCAACTTCTCTTCCTCACTTTGAAGAAAGATTACCAAGAAGATCTTGACATACAAGGTAAGATAAAATCATAATTAGTTTCAGTAAATATTAGTACTGAAACATTACCAGGTTACCAGTGTGACTTGTAAAAATAATAAGAAAAATAATAATAGTAATGTGAAGTAATATTCAATATCTAGGGAGTTTTAAAATATCATTTTAGCTCACTGCTAAAGATGGAATATTTTTCCATTTTCAGTAACAATAAAAGTGCAGTCAGCACAGATATATGTGTATATTTCTGGACTAATTCCTGCAGCAATACTGTGCTTCCTTTGTTTTTACATTTCAGGATTCGTGATGCAAAGGAGTGTATACACTCAATACTCAATGAAGAAGATGGTGATGAAGTGTACTCCTACTTTCCTATTTGATGTAGACAGTGAGACCACCTGCGGTCTCCTTCTCCCTTCGATAATCCCAAAGCAAAACAAAAACAGATTGGTTTACCAGCTTGAGTTGTTTTTAGATGGTTGAAGCCAGCTCTATCAGTGATACATCTTCTGTGGACTTGTGTATCTTTGATTCAGATGGTTAGTATAAGAAGGAATGGTAGTGAAGAGAGCCTGGATAAATGGGCTGTTCATCCTCTGTCATTAAATCTGGAGAAATTCACTTAGCATGTTCCTAACTGGCCCACTGAGTCATGGACAAAGTTTTACACTGATGTTTCAAATTAATTTTTAAAAAAAAAGCTTATCTGATATTTATAATGATGTCATTCCCAAATTATGGTGAATTACTTTTTGACTGGACTTGTGATGCTTTGAAACAATTATGATGTGCACACCTACACTGCTAATTAAATAACACATAATACATATGAATGAGTGAGTGTGTCCAACTTTTGACTGGCACTGTAAGTACTGCACAATTCCTTCTTAATTCAGTGGCTACATTGCGGTTTACACATTTGCCTAAAATCCTGGGAGGAGACACAAGTCCTTTGGGTTGCATCAGGAAGATCGTCTGGTGCAAAAATCAGCCAAATCAAACGTGCAGAGCTGCCCTCTGTGGCGAGCCCTTGTGAATAAGGGAGCAGTTGAAAGTAGCTTTCCAATTATATTTTAAGTTGTGTTTAATTGATCCACAAAATAGTTCATGGTTATCAAATCATTTTAATTACTTTAAAAGGAAAGAAAAAATGTCTCAGAACTCTAAATATTCAAGCCAGTAAAAATATTACAGTGTACAAAAGGGACTGTTCTCTTTATCCAGAGAAATCTTAATAATCTTAATAATGAAGTCTAATGACACTGTTTATCTTTATCAAAAAAGATGAATAAAATGCATTAAAAAAATAATTGCTGGGCATGAAAGTAACTGAAAAGAGCAACCGTGAACCTTGAAATACCAGTACATAGCTGTATGATCAGTATATCAGGGCAAGTATGCTGATACAGGGTGGTGAAAAGTGCAACAGCATCCTGTCAGAGATGCACTTAAGTGAGACACCAGTACAGCATTTCTGTGGGCTCGGGTGCCTGTGCAGCTCTCGTTGAAGATAGATGAGAGTCACACAGCGACAGCGCAAACGAGAATTGGGAAATTTGATTGAGCTGGAGGAGGGAGGTCAGCTGATTTACACCATATGTGGGAAGAGAAATGTCACAGAAGATGAACAATCTGTGAGGTGTGTGCAAAGGACACAAAGACAGAGTGTGTTTGTCACCTGATTCCTCTTGGGGTTTTATTGTGTCTTTAGTGTTAATTGTTTTCTGAGGAGCTGGGAAAGGTGTCAAATATTATTTGCTTTCCAGCAGTGGGGAGCAATTAGAGACATGTAACAGAGTTAGATGTTTCAAAAATAGAATAAATGTAATTTAAATCAGTTGCTAAGAAAAATGTGTTGTTCAGTTGCAGTTATTAAAACCAATCTTGGTCAGTAAAGAAGGAGCTCCATTTAAATGTTCATAGCTGTAATCAACCTGTGTGCCATGACTGCTACCAGTTGACACATCATGTTGCTGTGCTGTTGTCTTCCTCCTGAAACCAGAAGCAGGCTCAAATATAACTTATTTGTCAGATATAAAAAAAAAAATGTTGCCAGCTTCAAAATGTCAAAGCTGAAGAAACAGCCTCTACTTCTTTAGAGCATTTACTTTCCTGCTGTAGTTTAACACATTTGTCAGAAGAGTAATCAAACAGTAATTAAATTTAATACAGAACTTTAATAATTAAAGTCATTTTTTTAAAAGTTGCATGGCTAAACTTTAAACCGAGTTTCTAGTAATCTGTAACTCATACATTTCAGAAGTAACCTTCCCAACACTGTTGTTTTCTTTCTAAGAGTCGAGAAGACTGACCTGTGTGAGTCTCATGTCTGTACAGTACAGTGCAGTATGAGGCAGCAACAAGGATGACTTCCTTAAACGAGGTGCAAAACCAACATGTTACCATTTTAGCATGTTTTCATAGTCCTTTACCCAGTGGGGAATGCTTTCTTTGTTTCTGTTCAGTCTTTGCAAAATAGACTGGAAAGATTGTTTCCTCCCCAGAGACCATTTCTGTATAAGTGGTGGTCAGTAATTTGATTTTATTGATGCATAGCAGCAGTTTCAGTCAGTCAATAAAATAATTGAAGCCAGGACAAACCAGCATATTATGTGTTATCCAAGCCAGTGCTTCACTGCAGCCATTACTTGCTATTATTATTGTCAGTTACTATTTATCTAAACCAGCTGATGCACTGTTACTGAAAACTTCCACTACCTTATTGCACATTATACATCTGAAGAAGAGGAATGTTGCTCCTTGTCAGATTTATTTATTTATTTGGTCACCTTTATTTGGTACAAGATGACCAAATGGATGATAATTTAAGTCACATGCAGAACCTAACAATCATAAGCAACCAGCACCATATTTATATAGTAACTAAACCATCATGTGGGTCTCTGCAGGCATTTAAAATTGTACCTTCATGACTGCTCACTTTAGATCATTGGGCATGTTGGAGGCATCCAGAGTTTCAGTGATGACACAGTTCGGTAAAAGATCTTAAGACACTGGAACTTCTCTCATCTCTGCTTCCAAAATGCAGGCTACTGGAATGCAACAATACCACATCTCACCAGCATCAGGCTGATTCATTGACAATTTGTCATAATCTCAAGAATACATTGACAGCCTGTGAAGATATTGCTTGAGAAAAAAAGCAATTCATAATTACTTATAGAATAGAATAGAATAGAATAGAATAGAATGCCTTTATTGTCATTATACAGGATGTACAATGAGATTGTACATCCTAGAAACTCCCAAGAAGCCCTTGAGAAAAGTGTCTGACATAAGCTGTTGTTATAAAACGTATACGTAAGTTTGCCACAGCTTTTATTTGTGACACGCTTCTTCTTCTCCTGTGCTGTCCCTCTCTTTTTACAGTTCAGTGCAATGCTACTTTGTTAGCGATGGAGGATGTTGTTGAGTCGCCTGATCCCACATCGTCTTCATCTTTTTCCCCTTTGGAGTGCACCTACAGCATTACTGTCTATGCAGGTTATGGGGTGGAAATTCAGGTAATGTGTATCATAAATTCATAAATACAATTCCTCCCAAATCTTAACCAACTAATTTTATCCTCACACACAAAATAAAGTGGGAGGATATTGTCAACTGTCCATCTGTCTACGAGGTTGTACCTTTCCGGTCTATAGACCACGAAATTTGGCATGTGTGTTCTTTACTCTTCAAAGATGTGCAACATGATATTCATATTCCTTAATATTTAATACCCTTTGTACACTCTGGATGTATTTATCTGAAGTGGAGAGTAAACAACATACAATTTCAGACTGCTAATGCTATGATAATAAATGCTAATGATAAGCAGCCTCTTTCAGCCAAGCATTGAGATTGAGATTTATTGGCTTAGCTTATTCATGTGATCATATTGTGCTGTGTGATTGGCTATACCTACTCCAACATTATTGAGTGAAATGAAGAAAGTTGGAAAGCAAGTAGCTAGACAGTGAGAAACTGGAGAACCCCAAATTTCTAAGTAAACAGCCAGTCTATTTGTAGTAACATCAGTTCTAGGCTGCACCATTATTGATGAGCCTGCAATGCCAACTTCTGATTGGCTGATCATGTTGATCAGGGATGACTCATAGCCATAAATAGTACAGACTGACTCATCACTGAGCAATATTAAAGCCATACCTACTGCTCATTTGAGCATATTGCTCAAATGTAAGAAACATGGTCGCATTATGTTTTGTACATTGTTGCCTTATGAATATAGTGATGTAATACATAATGCATTGATATCAGCAGATTATGTAGTATGGGTGCATACTACATAATCTGCTGATATCAATACATAATGCATTGATATCAGCAGATTATGTAGTATGGGTGCATCATGTAGTAATATTCCTGTACACACAAGTATATTATGATGTGAATACCTTGTACATATGCATTATGTCTGGCTTATCATTATAGATTATATAAATAGAAAGACATTAATAGTATCCACCCTTTTATAAGAGTGTAGTATGTACATTCTCTAATCTGTTTACTATGGACATTTTTTGTGTGTGTTCTAGGATGTGGTTACCAAAAAGCATTTGTAGAAATGTTAAAGATAATCACAGAATCTCTTACAGCAGGCTTAAAATAGTTTTGATTTTATTAGTATTGTTAACATTGAAAACATAATTTTGCTGGAGTATGTATCTTTACTAAACCAGGGGTGACTGAAAGTATTTGGATAAAATTTTAGTACAAGACCTCCAAATTAGGGCAAAATAATTTTGCAGAAAGTAATAAAGATAAGTCTGCTGAAGGGTTTTCTGTTATGAAATGAGGCTGTAATGTTATCCTGACTTCTACATTTATTTTATATTTTCATTAATTGCAGGAGGATATCCCCATCAATGAGGGGTCTTTTTTAACTGAGTCTCTAACTCAGCTCATGCTCTTCTAGGTGCAGTACTGTCATGAGTTAAATAAGGTTGTATAGCGTCAGTGTCAGTAGAATAATTTCATGAGCTGCTAAACTACCTGACAAGTTTATATAACAATGCCAGCAGACAGAACAGGTGTCCTCTTTTTTTTTCTCAGGTGAGAAAGGCTAACCTTTCCAAGGATGAGTCTCTAACAATCATGGGATATGGAGGTTCAGGACCAGAGCTGTTAGCCAATGAAACCCTGGTGAAAGAGGGCCAGGTGATTCGCAGTACAACCAATCAGGTGTACATTCACTATCGCAGTCTCCAACAGACCAACCATGGCATGTTCAGCCTCCACTATCAAGGTAACTTAACCTTTCATAAAATAAATCGAACATTTTTAGGTCTCTTTATTGACCTTTTATGCCTTCTTTCTATCTGCCTTTATTTGGCAGCGTTAATGAGAGACAGTATTATGTGTCTGGCATAAAAGGCTGCATAAATGTACAGTGAAACCAAGAAGCATGGTAAATGCCTCTTTCAATTTAATTTGGAGGTTTTAATTCAGTGACTATCTTTTGAGTTTTAAAGTTAGAATTTTTCACCTGCACATTTTTATGTGCACCACGTATTCTCTACAGCCTGCCTCATTTAGCCAGAGAACACTGAGCTTCACACTGTGGAGTAAAATGAATGAGAAGACTAGAGGTGAATAACAAGTTTCAGTGGCGTCTTCATTAAAGAAACACCAGTGATGACAAACAATAAGTGTGCAGGTGAAGAGACAAGCAGTGTACAGTGGCACCTGCTCAATCATGCCACCTTGGATGATTCTGTTTGTCGTTTCTATTCTGCTATCTGATGAGAGCATAACAGATATCTAAGAACTTAATGATCAACACTTGACAGATGACTTTATAAAACATGTAGGGAGTAGAAGATGCTGAATAAGAGGAAGCTTGGGAGAATGGGACAATGATTATCAGAGTGCACATTGTAGAAAGTCACTGGCAAAAGAATACAGTATATAACTGAGAAAGAAGATTGGCATTGAACAACTGATTTGGACATGTTCAGAGGAGGGATAGTGAATGTACTGGACAAATGTTGAAGATGGAGCTGCAAGGCAGGAGTAAAACACAACAGAGAAGATTCAAAGATGTAGTGAAGGAGGAGATGCAGAGGGTTGGCATGACAGAGGAGGATGCTTTGGATAGGGTGAGATGGAAGCAGATGATATGCTGTGGCAACCCCTAAAGGAAGCAGCTGAAAAAGAAAAACTGAATGTTTATCTGTTTGTTAACCTTCATCAACAGCCTTTCTCCTGTCCTGCCCATTCCCAATGTCTCCTGAGGGTGGTGGAGTGACAGTGACAGACATTCATCCTGGAGGTCAGGCACACTTCCACTGTGATCCAGGTTTTCAAGTCCGCGGCCATGAGGTGGCGACTTGTGTGAACACAACACAGCCTCACTGGAGCACTCCTGAGCCTCAATGTGTTGGTTAGTGAACCTATTTAGATTGTTTTATATTTCCCACTGCCTCATAGTCTTTACTAACTGTTTTAGTGTGATGGGTGGTGGATTGTTAATTATTTTACGTGGATTTTATTTTTTTCTCAGCTGTGTCTTGTGGAGGGTGGATTCGTAATGCAACTGTGGGACGAATACTGTCCCCACCGCCTCCATCAGTAAGCAACCACAGTAATGGAAATAATCTGAGCTGTCACTGGTTAATAGAAGCCAAGGAGGGACACAGACTCCACCTACACTTTGAGAGAATTGCACTGGATGAAGATGATGATAAGTAAGCCTGTGTTTCTACTACTTTACATATTACACAATATCTTCCCTTAGTTTGTTTAAGGATGACTAGAATAGAGTACAATACCGATAACAAGTTTACATTTTTGTATTTTTATGTTTTGAATTTTAGTATTTGTCTCTACCTTCGCTTGTAGGAGCAAACTTCCAACTGTGCTGGATATCTGGGTTTATATTTTTATTCCAGGATTCCATTAGAATGGTTTTCTCAGTGTTACAAATACCCCCTTATTTATCCTACATTAGCCCTTTATGCAGCCCCTAAGCTCATCCTCCGTTTGAAATGAGTCATTTCAGTTCCTGTTTCTTTAAAAGCCCAGTTTCTTGTGACTGGTTGTCCTTGCTTCTGCAAACAAAAAACAGTTTTGCTTGAAAATAGCATATAAGGAAATTGAGGTGATGTCAGCTCAGTGGAAGAGTATCAAAGAAACATTGGAAATGCAGTCTGAAGCCTGCATTTTGGACTCATATGGATTAATTTTGCATTCACAAATTCCTCACTAGCCCTGGACCTGATCTTTGTCCTCCAACCCCAGTCCTCTATCAGAGGCCTGGGAGCTTGAGAACTCTGCACAGTAAAATCCAACCAATGGCTGGACACAGTTGGGCTGAAAGACAGCACAGAGGCACTAATCATGGCTGTACAGGAACAACCTCTAAACACAAGATCGATAGAGGCTGGGGTCTACCACACAAGGCAAGACCCCAGGCAGGCTGTGCAGAGATACCCCTGAGACAATTCAGGACATAACAGCAGGGTGCAAGATGCTAGCAGGCAGGGCTTACATGGAACGCTATAACCAAGCGGCTGGCATAGTATACAGGAACATCTGTGCCGAGTATGACCTGGAAGTCCAATGGTCAAAATGGGATACGCCCCCAAGGGTGGTTGAGAATGACTGTGGGACTTCCAGATACATATAGACAAACTGATGAGAACCAAAGCGATATACACACACACACACATATCTATAGATAGATAGATAGATAGATAGATAGATAGATAGATAGATAGATAGATAGATAGATAGATAGATAGATAGATAGATAGATAGATAGATAGATAGATAGATAGATCAACAGGTTCAGGTAATATTCAGTTGCTATTTTTAAGTCACCTACCAGACCTACCAGATTCACATTCTGAATTATGCAATAAAAATAAAACCTTATGTTTTTGAGATTGTATTATTTTCCCTTTTATTTCCCAGCTTCTTCTTTGAAGGCCATCCATCTATTCATCCATCCATCCATCCCTCCATCCATCCATTTTCTTATTAAATTCAGGGTCACATGGGGCCAGCTATCATGAGGTAGGGTGCACCAGGTTCACAGTCTGTCACAGGACTAAAACAGAGTCAGACATCATTCACACTCAAATTTACACCTATGCCAAATTTAGAATCACCAGTCAACCTAATGTACATGTGTTTGCACAGTAATAGGAAGGTTTATATTTTTGTAAGTTAGCTTTTAATTCTGTGATGACTTATATCCAAAGCTCCTTTAACCTGCTGCCCGTGCACATTCATGCTTTGCTTATTCACAATCTGATTGAAGCATTTCTGCTAACCTTTCTGGCATCTTTGTGATTTGTCACTTTTAGGTTAATTGTGCGCAGTGGAAACAGCTCGCTGTCTCAAACACTTTTTGACTCAGATATGGATGATGTCCCAGAACGTGGGTTGCTGAGTGAGAGCTCCACGCTGTACCTGGAGCTCACAGCTGATTCTTCCTCCATCCCTCTGCTGCTGGCACTGCGATATGAGGGTGAGCAGAGACTTTTTTGATGCTCAGCTTGCATCCTTTTTGCTTACATTAGATCTTTTCCCAGATTCAGCCAAACAAAAAGACAGTAGCAGAGCTGCACATCCTTATAACCTCATTACTGTGAAATATTTGATACACGGGTCAGCAGTGTCTGAAAAAATGTCTGAATTACCAGAAATAATAAATTCTACAAATGGGAAGAGCTTGCAGATGATGTGTTGTTTGTTGCAAGTTTGTTTAATCTCACTAAAACTGCTCATGTCTTAATTATTGATAATTCAGGAAAGATATTTGATAGACTGCATAATGAGCCACATAAATGCTTACAGTCTGCTCACGTTTCAGTGGGATTTATCTTAAGGCTTTGAAGCTGCTCAGTACTGAAGTTCTTAATGTTTTACACCTGGGCTTTTTCTAGCCGAGAGGGATCAAGATTCTGGGACATACCAGCTGAAAAGCTCCACTGCTCCCTCATGAATCAAATTAGTATGGCTGCTTAATTTTATCTACCAGGAGAACAGCTGCTAGAATATCAAATGCAGGAATGAGGAAATACTCTGTGATCTGTATATATGTGCACACATTATTTGTATTTTTTTTTTCCTGTGTTCTTTTTAAGCTTTCGATGATGAGCACTGCTGGGAGCCCTACATGCCTCATGGAAACTTCAGCAGCAGTGACATTACATATCAGCTGGGCACCACCATTACCTTCACCTGCTCTCCAGGCTTCGTCATGGAACAAGGTTCAGGGACCATTGAGTGTGTCGATCCCAGTAACCCCCACTGGAATGACAGCGAACCTGTGTGCAAGGGTAGGTTTAAGGATTCATTGTTGTAAGAGAATATGGTAATGTCAACGCTTAAATCTGCACCTTATGAAATCAGACTGTTTTCTAATTCTCAGTATAATAATAATAATAATAATAAGGTTTTTCATACTTTTTAGAAACAGAATAAACTTCAGTTGTTCTTTTCTCAGGCTGCATTTTTTTTTCTATTTATTTCAAGCTAAATGCTAATAGTCCATATTTTAAAAAGCATATGTAGTTTTGATTAGTTGGGGGTGTTTAGTTTGCATGAAGTGAGGAAAAATAATTGGATTCATTGATAGTTAGACTGAGTTGTGCTAAGATGAGTGGCTGAAGCTTCAAGATGCTGTATGTAGCCACATTGACTGTATCATCTGCTGATCTGCCAGCATGCTGTGAAAACTGAGAGCTGCAGAGATAAAACTGGCAGAGACTTTGCACCGGGTCAGGGACTGGCTGAAAACACAGGTGCCATAGTTTTATCCGTGACATATTCTGAAAGCCAAATGCTGTGTTTTATTTTTGCTTACAGAAAATAACAAGCAGCTTGTATAAATACTGATGCAGAAAGGTGAAAGATGTATGACAGAGCATTCTTTGTATGGCACTCAGGCTGGAACCTGTTAAACTGCTTACAAAATGATGGTGGTTGTGAGAGTTTTTATCTGTGATCGGTGTTTTGTTTTATAAAGTGAAGGTTGTTTAGTCCTAGTCTTCATATCTTTGTGATCAATTTTCTCTCACTAAATTAGATTTGGCAAATGCAGAGTACAAAATGTAGTGTGTGTGTGTGTGTGTGTGTGTGTGTGTAGGATGTTAACTCTCATTCTGCATGTTCTTCTCAATCACATTTATCTGAAAAGAAAAGCTTGTACTCACTCCATAACAACAGTTAGATGTGTGTCTGTGCAGCATCACAGTTTCATGCCTTGGCTTTAATAGGATTCAGTGAGGTTTATGTGAATTCAGCACTAGCCTCAAACACATACTTAAGAATATACATTAAAATATATTAACTTCACCCTTAGGGTTGCATCAGCAAGGGTATCGGGTGTAAAACCCTGTCAAACATGCAGAGAGACCCGCTGTGGTGACTCCTTGTGAATAAGAGAGCAGCTGAAAACAGCTTTATGCTGAAATAGAAGTGATGCTGAGTAGCCACTTCCCTACTGACATACTTTCCAAGCTGTTTGTATTCGATTGTATTGTAGTTGCTGAGAAGTAATGAGGTAAGAGTGTCAAAGCAATCATTCCCTAAAAGACTGAAAGTCAGCTACCTGCAGCTTGTGGTAAGGCTTCTAATGAATGTGTAGTAAATACAATTAGTAAGAAAGCTTATGCTCATCTTGCTTTATACCCTGTTACAAATGTCTCTTTAAGGTTCCTCATCTTTCCTTTTATTTCTTTTCTCTGAATTAATATTTAATTCTTTTGCTTTAATTTCTGCTTTTCACTGCCCACAATTTAAGCATTCTCAATCATTCTCTGTCTCTGAGCCTACATCCTCACTTCAGTTTCTCTCCTGTGTCTGCTCCATCAGCCCTGTGTGGAGGGGAGTTAACTGAGCCCTCGGGAACTATCTTGTCTCCTGATTGGCCCCAGAGCTACTCCAAGGGGTTAGACTGTGTATGGCAAATCCATGGTAACGAGGAGAAACGCATTGAACTGGATGTCCAGATGTGAGTGATTCATGTTTGTCTATCTTAAGCATTTGGACAACATGATGTATTATATACTATGCTGCTGAGAGTTTGAAAAATACATATTGTTTTAATTTGCACCCAAACTAATGCAAATAAGTATCTTCAATCTTGGTTGTTTTTGCCTGTGTTTGTTCACAGTATGAATGTATGATCTAAAGATTAGCTTCTAATTATTCATCATGTATAATAATATCTTTATGTACCTTTTTTCAGTACAATATAAACATGCATCCCCTTCTCCTGAATGCTATATCTCAGGAACAGCATGGGAGAATTTCTTGAATTTCTAAATATTGCTTAGTAACAGACTTAGTAATAAAGTACTAAAATTTCACTCTCCAAAACTGGAGCACAAATGTACTTAAACAATCTGTACAACAGCAGGACATGTTGTTTGCCAGGCATTTCATCAAAAATGCTCCACAAAGCACCGGCCATCGGTTGCAGCTGCTTGTGTCAGCATACCTGTCAGTCAAAGCGCCTACACCCCTAACTTTAAGCTGTAGTAGTCTATCCATAGAGAGCAAAACAGCTTGAATTTCTTTTCTTTTTTTTTCTTTTTTTTTAATGCTGTTTACTTGAACATTTTAACAAGAGAATCAATGTGGAATGACACATTTTGGAGGCAGCCTCAGGTGAGAAGTGGAAAATGAAGCCACCTTCTGCAATGACTTAATGTTTCAGCCTTCAGGGGCTGCTGCTTGGGTGCACCCTGGACATGTCCCCAGTCCACCACAGGCTAATACAGAGAGACAGGCAACCACACACACTCACATCCACATCTAAGGCTAATTTAGAGTCACCAAACAGACTAACAAGCATGTCTTTGGACTATGGGAGGAATCCAGAGCACCTGAAGGAACCCCACACAGGCACAGGCATAGAAAGGCTTCAGCCAACCAGGAAGTTTAAAGCATCTTGCTTCAAAGGCAGCAGTGCCAACCATCGTGCTATATATGATCAATTCACTAATTATGACAAAATTTCACACAATTTGCAAACTGGTGAACTGACTTACATTTTATATCCAAAAAGGTAAAAGCAACAGAAGGGCAGCTTGTAATGGTCTAAACCGGTGCCACTAAACTTAAAAATGGGGTGACAGTATAAATCTTCACTGCTGTCACGTTGAATATCTATGTGAAGCATCCGAGTTTTAGAATTTGTATCTGCAGCCATATTTCAAGTATTTTATACTGTCCTGACTTGAATGCTTCTATCAGAATCAGCTTTATCGGCCAAGCATGTGAAATCATATAAGGAGCTTGACGCTTTCTCTTAATGAACCCACAAACTGACATAGTAGAAATATAGCAAAGCAGGAATTTCAAGCACAAAGCCAAGTCAAATCAAATTTATTTATGTATTCCTCTATCAAGGATAAAAAAAAAAAAAAAATGATTTAAGAGGCTTCACAACAAACAGCATCCTTTTTCCTTAGAGCCTTAACTCAGATGAGGAACAACTCCAAATAATCAGCATACTGGAAACATTGAGATAAACTGCACCTTTGTGTGCTGTCTGGGTAATTGTATTTTAATAAATGCGCTTAATTAAATTTCCCCTTAAAGTAACAGAGTCACAGCACACGACAAACTGAATTGACAGTATATTAAATGAGCAATAGAGAAAAATCATTTAATCAGCATCCTGGTGCCAAATTTAGGTCACGAATGCTCCACATGTACAATTCAATTTCAGTTCTTTCTATTCTGCTGTTGTCTTTAATCACCAGCACATTTATATTGTAATATAAGTTACAGTTTCTTCACAAGTTAGACTGCATATCTTTGCACATATGAAAATAGTCTTAAAGCATTAAATGTAAATCAGCAAACAAGTGAGAAATAAGATAAACTAATATGAGAGCTCTTAAGAAGCAATTCCCTGCATTTTCATGTCTAGTGTATGTGGACTATTGCATTACAAGCTTATTTCTATTTTCTAATTCTTCTCTTCGCTCCACAGTTTAAATATCCGTCACACTGATGTGCTGACAATTTTCGATGGGCGCGATCTCACGTCCCACGTGATCGGCCAGTACCTGGGGTCCAAAGAGCGTTTCCAGGTTGTGTCAGGGGGGTCTGAGGTTACCATTCAGTTTCAGAGTGATTCAGACGATTCCAGTTTCATCCTGAGTCAGGGATTCCTCATTCATTATCGTGGTGAGTGCACTAATTGATTAGCTGATGCAGTGGCTCAAACTGTAATAATATACATTTACATTTAAAATATAGTGAAGGTGTGTGTATAAAGAACAGATGTCAAACAAGCTGTTTCTGTTTCTTCCACTGAATTGCTCCTTTGTCTGTGTTATGAAGAGGTTGAACCTAATGACACCTGCCCTACCCTTCCTGATATTGAGTTTGGCTGGATCAGCTCATCCCACTCCTCTCCCGTGAGAGGCAGCGTGCTGACCTATCAGTGCCAACCGGGGTATGACATCAGCGGCTCTGACATCATCACCTGCCAGTGGGACCTGTCCTGGAGCAGCAGTCCACCTACCTGTGTTAAGGGTGAGACAAACAGTGAGAAAAAGAGCTGGGCCTGTATTCACAAACATGCTGAGAATCCTCTGAGAGATGCTGGTAGTTGTCTTCTTGCATTCAATTGCTGGTATATTTAGCAATTAATCTAGCTGATGTTAACAAGGGAAACCGGTCAGCTTTTATCAGTTACACCAATCACTGATCGTTACCTGTGAATGCTGTTTTGTAGTTCACTTTAAGATGTGAGAAATAAAGTGTAATTCATCACAGAATGAGACTGTGAAAGCTTTGTTTGACACATCGAAGTCATCGCTGCTGTGCTGCTGCAATTTTCCAGTTTTTCCATATCGTACTGTTGTGATGATAACTTTGATTTCCTCCACCAAAGAAGTTATGTTTTTGGAAATGAATTCTGATAAAACTTTGTGGTGATGCAGAGTGTTAACAATCCATTAAAAGGTCTTCAAGGTCAACTTAATGATTAATTGATCAAAGCCCTATAACTTAAAAACTATCATTCTTACAAGTGTGGTGTGTATTGTCACCATATTGAAGATAATGAGATTTAAAATATCCATCCATCCATCCATCCATCCATTTTCTTCCGCTTATCCGGGGCCGGGTCGCGGGGGCAGAAGCCTAAGCAGAGAAGCCCAAGCTTCCCTCTCCCCAGCCACCTCCTCCAGCTCATCCGGAGGTCAGAAGACCCTTATGAGTGAAAAAACAAGGGAACAGTTTACCCTGCCCGGGATAGGGTTACCGGGGCCCCACCCTGGAGCCAGGCCTGGGGAGGGAGCTCGAGGGAGAGCGTCTGGTGGCCAGGCATTAGCCCGTGGTGCTTGGCCGGGCGCAGCCCGAAGAGGTTACATGGGCCCGCCCTCCTGCAGGCCCACCACCCGCAGGAGGTGTCGTAGGGGTCGGGTGCAATGTGTGTCGGGCGGTGGCCGAGGGCGGAGGCCCTGGCGGACCGATCCCCGGCTATCGAAACTGGCTGTTGGGACATGGAATGTCACCTCTCTGGTGGGGAAGGAGCCTGAGCTAGTGCATGAGGTTGAGAGATACCAGCTAGACATAGTTGGGCTCACCTCAACGCATGGCCTGGGCTCTGGAACCAGTCTCCTGGAGAAGGGCTGGACTCTGTTCCAGTCTGGAGTTGCCCTCGGTGAGAGGCGGCGAGCTGGGGTGGGTATTCTTGTATCCCCCCGGCTTGCTGCCTGTACGTCGGAGTTTTCACCGGTGGACGAGAGGGTAGTTTCCCTGCGCCTTCGGGCTGGGGAACGGGTCCTGACTGTTGTTTGCGCTTATGCGCCGAATGACAGTTCAGGGTACCCACCCTTTTTGGAGTTGCTGGGTGGGGTGCTGGAGAGTGCTCCATCTGGTGACTCCATAGTCTTGCTGGGAGACTTCAACGCTCACGTGGGCAATGACAGTGAGACCTGGAGGGGCGTGATTGGGAGGAACGGCCTGCCCGATCTGAACCCGAATGGTGTTTTGTTATTGGACTTCTGTGCAAACCACAGTTTGTCCATAACAAACACCGTGTTCGAACACAAGGATGTCCATAAGTGCACATGGCACCAGGACACCCTAGGTCGCAGGTCGATGATCGATTTTGTAATCGTATCATCAGATCTGCGGCCGTATGTTCTGGACACTCGGGTGAAGAGAGGAGCTGAGCTGTCAACTGATCACCACCTGGTGGTGAGTTGGATCAGGTGGCGGGGGAAGATGCTGGACAGACCTGGCACACCTAAACGTATTGTGAGGGTGCGCTGGGAACGCCTGGCAGAAGCCCCAGTCCGGGAGATCTTCAACTCCCACCTCCGGCAGAACTTCGACAGCATTCCGAGGGAGGCTGAGGACATTGAGTCCGAATGGACCATGTTCCGCACCTCCATTGTTGAGGCGGCTGCTCAGAGCTGTGGCTGCAAGGTGGTTGGTGCCTGTCGTGGTGGTAACCCCCGAACCAGATGGTGGTCACCGGAGGTGAAGGGAGCCATCAAGCTGAAGAAAGAGTCCTATCGGGCTTGGTTAGCCTGTGGGACTCCGGAGGCAGCTGACAGGTATCGACAGGCCAAGCGGAATGCAGCTCGGGCAGTGGCCGAAGCAAAAACTCGGGTGTGGGAGGAGTTCGGTGAGGCTATGGAAAAAGACTTTCGGACGGCATCGAAGCGATTCTGGCAAACCGTCAGGCGACTCAGGAGGGGAAAGCAGTGCTTCACTCACACTGTTTATAGTGCGGGGGGGGGTGCTGCTGACTTCAACTGAGGCTACAGTCGGACGGTGGAAGGAATACTTCGAGGACCTTCTGAATCCCACTGACACGCCTTCTGTAGTGGAAGCAGAGTCTGGGGATGAGGGGGATGACTTGACCATCACTGGGGGTGAGGTCACTGAGGTAGTTAAACAACTCCTTGGTGGCAGAGCCCCTGGGGTGGACGAGATTCGCCCTGAGTTCCTGAAGGCTCTGGATGTTGTAGGGCTGTCTTGGTTGATACGCCTCTGCAACATCGCGTGGAGATCTGGGGCAGTGCCATTGGATTGGCAGACCGGGGTGGTGGTCCCCATCTTTAAGAAGGGAGACCGGAGGGTGTGCTCCAACTTTCGGGGGATCACACTCCTCAGCCTCCCCGGTAAGGTCTATGCCAGGGTGCTGGAAAGGAGGGTGCGTCCGTTAGTCGAACCTCGGATTCAGGAGGAACAATGCGGTTTTCGTCCTGGTCGTGGAACGCTGGACCAGCTCTTTACCCTCTCAAGGATATTCGAGTGTGCGTGGGAGTTTGCCCAACCAGTCTACATGTGCTTTGTGGACTTGGAGAAGGCATTCGACCGTGTTCCTCGGGGTGTTCTTTGGGAGGTTCTGCGGGAGTATGGGGTGTCTGGCCCATTGTTGCGGGCCATTCAGTCCTTGTACAACCACAGTGAGAGCTTGGTCCGTATAGCCGGTAATAAGTCGGATTTGTTTCCTGTGGGTGTTGGACTCCGTCAGGGCTGCCCTTTGTCACCGATTCTGTTCATAATTTTTATGGACAGAATTTCTAGGCGTAGCCAGGTGGCGGAAGGCTTCTTCCTTGGTGGCCTCAGAGTCTCATCTCTGCTTTTTGCAGATGATGCGGTTCTGTTGGCTTCATCACGGGGGGGCCTCCAGCTCGCAGTGGAACGGTTCGCAGCCGAGTGTGAAGCGGCTGGCATGAGAATCAGCACCTCTAAGTCTGAGGCCATGGTCCTCAGCCGGAAAAGGGTGGAGTGCCATCTCCGGCTCAGGAACGAGTTCTTGCCTCAAGTGGAGGAGTTTAAGTATCTCGGGGTCTTGTTCACGAGTGATGGGAGAAGGGAACGGGAGATCGACAGGCGGATCGGGGCTGCTTCTGCAGTGATGCGGACGCTGCACCGGTCCGTCGTGGTGAAGAGGGAGCTTAGCGTAAAAGCGAAGCTCTCGATTTACCGGTCGATCTACGTTCCTACCCTCACCTATGGTCACGAGCTTTGGGTAGTGACCGAAAGAATAAGATCGCGAATACAAGCGGCAGAAATGAGTTTCCTTCGAAGGGTGGCTGGCCTCTCCCTTAGAGATAGGGTGAGGAGTGCGGCCATCCGGGAGGGGCTCGGAGTAGAGCCGCTGCTCCTCCACATCGAAAGGAGCCAGTTGAGGTGGCTCGGGCATCTGATTAGGATGCCTCCTGGCCGCCTCCTGGGTGAGGTGTTCCGGGCATGTCCCACCGGGAGGAGGCCCCGTGGTAGACCCAGGACACGCTGGAGAGATTGTGTATCTCGGCTGGCCTGGGAACGCCTTGGGAGATTTAAAATATAAAGATTTGAAATACCGTGTAACATTTGACCTCTGACCTCTTCTTCAAGGTCAGTAGATTGATCTGAAGGTCAAAGTGATAATAATGCTATACAGAGCTATTTAAAACTATGATTCTCACTGCCCTTGTTTGTATTGACAACATATAGGCATAAAGGGAATGATATATGGGGACTCTAAAGGTCACACTAAATTTTGCATTCAAATTTGACCTCTGATCTCACTTTTATATTTCACATCTGCTTTTCTTTCAAGCTGACCCCAAAATGTTACGTCTTTAAAGAAAGTGTTGTCAAGAGAAGGCGAATGAGCTGCCTGGTTAGTTAGTAAAAATATACTGTGATATAATATTATATAATAAGCTCAAGTCAGCATGTCCAGTTATTTACAAATCAGTACCTATTATCCATTACCTGATCCCACATAATGTTCATGTACATCTGTCATACTACCCTTATCTGATTTTTACTGCACTTCAAACTTTGTAAAGTACATTTAAAAGAGCAAAGTAAACAAAATGGACATATACAAAGTACAACACTATTCCCTTAAAAGTAAATACAGCTCAGAGAGTGAGCTGCCTCGGTGGAGGTTTGCACTCTCGGCGTGCTTCTTGTTTAGGCTGTTACTGTATTGGGTGGGTGATGTAACTGCATCTTTAATGAGATCCGCAACAAACATTGTTATCTAACCTTTGTGGTGTGTGGTGTTCTTTGCTTAAACAATGAAGCAGCTTTTAAGGTGGAATGCTTTCTTGCATGTTACTCAGTGGATGATTAGATGTCATCAATCAGTAAACACACCTTAAATATTCAGTCCTCTTAATCTTAAAAAATGAATTAACCATCCATCCATCCATTCGCTTCCGCTTATCCTGTTCAGGGTCGCGGGGGGGCTGGAGCCTATCCCAGCTGTCATAGGGCGAGAGGCAGGGTACACCCTGAACAGGTCGCCAGCCTGTCACAGGGAAATGAATTAACCAGATTATGCAAACTGCTTATACAGTATTTCATCACTTGGAGTGAGAAAACTTGGCAGAGCATTTTTCCAATCCACTGTGATAACTCTAAATTTTGTCTTTCCAGGATTTTCTCCTAGGGCTCTTAAAAGTCCTCTTCCCCTCTCCTAACAGTTTTCCATTATAGGAACTCTTTTAAGGGTTTGAACTGTTTTTGAAGACCTTTACCAGGATGTAGTCCTAATTTTAATTAAAAAATCTTAGGAAATGATGTAATTCTAAGCACTAAGAGCTACGTCCAGTTCCAGGAAACGTGTGCTCACCAGATATGGTGTAGAAAGTGAACTGCATGTGTAAACCAAGTTCTGACAATTCTGGTTAAAGTTTAATGTTTTCTTTTTGTTGTTGTTGTTGTTGTTGTTGAATTTTGAAAAAAAAAATATATATATATAAATTACATATAGATTTTTTAATTCATGCCCTTCTTTTTTTTTTCCTTTACTATTTTTAGTAAAGGAATATTCTGATAATATTGTATATTATCAGAATATTCCTTTACTAAAAGGAATATTCTGATAATATTGTATATTCTGAGCTCTGCTTATCTGGAATACCCCTGGCTTTAAGGCGCTAACACTACCTATTAAAACATTACATTTTCCAGTAAATGTTTTTTTTTTAAACTAAACTAAGAGGTTTAAGAAGTACCAGCTTGCTGTGGGTATCGGCCATGTTGTTGCTGCTTGTTTTTTCCTTATGTTGAATTTTATAACATCATTTCTGTCTCATTCCCACCCCGCCTACAGTACAGCAGTGTCCTGATCCAGGGGAGGTGGTAAATGGAGCACGCTCTGTGCGCCCCGAAGCTGGTTTTGCAGTTGGGACAGTGGTCCGTTTCTCCTGTAACCAGGGCTATCAACTGGAAGGTCCCAGCCAAATCTCCTGCCACGGACGAGACACTGGCACCCCCAAATGGAGCGACCGCAGCCCAAAGTGTGTCTGTAAGTGCACTTCCTGTTTCAGCTGACCTTTTGTGCACATTTCAAATCAATTGCCAGTACGTGACTGTCTGCTGTGTGTTTTTGTGTGCTGCGAATAGTAAAATATGACCCATGCCCAAACCCTGGAGTCCCCGACAATGGTTACCAAACTCTTTACAAGCACACCTATCAAGCTGGAGAAACTCTGCGTTTCTTCTGTTACGAGGGCTATGAACTTATCGGTGAGGTCATTATCAGCTGTGTGCCTGGCCATCCATCTCAGTGGAACAGCCCTCCGCCCTTTTGCAAAGGTGAAGCTTATCACTATGGAGGTTTTTTTAACATTGTTTTTCAGTCAAGGTTGAGAACAGAAAAAATGGCTTGCAACATTGTGTCCACTTCTGATGTTTTTTGGATTAGACTAACTAATTTCAAACTTTGTTGATTATTAATTATCTGCATTTATAGTAGCCAGGTAAATATCAGCATAAAAATGTAGCAGTAGCAACGAGTTCCTGAACACATGAGTATATTGTATTTTTTGTCTTTCTCTTTTTGAAGTGGCATATGAGGAGCTATTGGATGATCACAAGTTAGAAGGTAATTTGTTGATTTTTTTCTCAAATAGGTCATTTAGACATGCTGTTTAAAACTAATGCATGTGGGATTTTAATTCCTTTTAGCGGTGTCATTGGTGGCGTTTAAAGGAAAGTGTTACATGTGCTGAAAAGTAATCGCTGGTACACTTAGATTAAGTAAATGTAATAAATGTGTTTGGCAATTTAGGCTCATAGGTAAACCAAAAGTACACTGTGAATGAGATGTAATTAACAGCTAATGAAAGACTTCTGATTGATGTGCAGTGTCCCAGTCATTCGAGCCGTCCCATCAGATCCTGAGTGAGAACATTGCTTTGGCAATAATTCTGCCAATCATCCTGGTCATCCTCCTAATTGGAGGAATTTACATGTACTACACAAAGTAAGTCATGTACACTCATCTGTCTCTGTGGTATAAACACTGCAACACTGCTTTCCAAATGTTCTTCACCTCAGTTCCTAATAACCTGTGCACTGAAAAATTCATGGATGTGGTTACATTTTGTCCTTCACAGCATATGCAGACTAGAATGGAAGCCACACTTCTGGAAGTCTCTGTCTCACACACACTCCTACAGTCCTATCACAGTTGAGTCAGACTTCAACAACCCTCTTTATGAAGCAGGGGTAAGTACATGGGGGATTACAATTAATATTATTAACTTTACTTGGTTTTAATTGAGATCTGACTGAATGACTATTTTACACGTGCATTCTAAATATTTGCATATGCCTACTGGTCACTTTATTAGATACAGACAACCCAAGTATCTAATCAGCCAATCACATGGCAGCAATTCAATGCATGTAGGCATTTAGACATGGTCAAGATGTCCTGCTGAAGTTCAAACTAAGCATCAGAATGGGGAAGTAAGCTGATTTTACTTACTTTGATTTAAGTTGTTGATGCTGGTCTGAGTGTTTCAGAAACGTCTGATCCACTGGGGTTTTCCCACACAACCAGGGTTTACAGAGGTGTCAGAAAAACTGAAAATATCCAGTGAGCAGCAGTTCTCTGGGTGAAAATGCCTTGTTGAGGTCAGAGGAGAATGGTCAGACTGCTTGAAGCTTATAGGTAGGCAACTAACTCAAATAACTGCTCATTACAAGAACATTGCTTGTAATGTACCTAATAAAGACCACATCAGGTGCCACTCCTGTCATCTAAGAACAGGAAATTGAGGCTACAGTGCCCATAGGTGCACCAAAATGTCACACTCAAAGATTGGAAAAATGATGGCTGGTCTAATGAATCTTGATTTATGCTGCAAATTCTGTGATTTCTGCTGGATGGTAGGTTCAGAATTTGCCACGTAACATGTGATCCATCCTGCCTTTTATCAATGATCACACTGCGGTGTAATGGTGTAGGGGATATTTTCTTGGCACACATTGAGGCCCCTTAGTACTAAGTGAGCATCATTTAAATATCACAGTCTACCGTGTCCATCCCTTTATGACCACAGTGTACCCATTGTACCCATAAATCTGCAGCAGCTGTGTGACACTGTCATGTCAGTATGGACCAAAATCTCTGAGGAATGTTTCCAGCATCTTGTTGAATTTATGCCATGAAAATTAATGCAGTTCTGAAGGCAAAAGGGGGTCGAACTTGGCGCTAGTACAGTGTACCAAATAAAGTGCCCAGTGAGTATTTTCTGATACCATTTCAAACATTAAAGTTGGTCCTTTGTTTTTTCTTTGACAACAGGATACGCGGGAGTATGAAGTATCCATTTAATGGCGAAAAGGTCTTGATGAGAGCATAAAACCACAGAAAGATTAAATTCTTTGGGAAGACAAATTCCTCAGTATTATAAGGCCTCACTCCCCCTTTTAAATTCTGGATTATGTTTCTGATTTACCATCTCTGTAATATCTGGTTTATGATTTCTTTTGATTTTCTGTGCTGATGTGGTGGTCTGCCAAATGTGAGTCCTACTTCATCCTGTATCATTAGGACTGGTGCCTTATGAAGGGTAAGAAGTTGTCAACAAAGAAAACAAAATAAGTGAGAATAGAGCAGGAGAGCAGTAAATTGGATTTATCTAGTTAGTAAAATCAGAATGAGACCAAACATTAGAGAACTTGGCAATACTTTATTTGTAACAATCAGAGGTTACAGTCATAACACATCCTGAATGTTTCTCTTATACTTTAAGCAGCTCGTATTACATTGTTACAATACAGGGAAAGAATCGTTTAATTTTATCCCAGGAAAAAAAAGTAATTTTCTCTCTTTTACTTTTTCTCTGTGTGTGTAAAACACACACACTCACACACATACACACACAAACTGAATGTAAATATCTGACTTAATAGTGACTGAGGTTTATAAATATATAAGCCTCATATACAGATATATATACACACACTTATACATGGTGGCGGGAGGTTATATATTTTCATTATATCTATATAATGAAAATCCAGTGCCAAAATATAATGTTAAATTATTTAATGTCTCTTAAGTGTTTCATCTGTTGTTGAAATAGTGTTTACAAAAGCAGTGTTTATTTTATTCTTCGCTGTTTCTCAAGTGCATCATCATCACCCAACGTCACACGACATAATGTATAAGAAAAAGGTGAGGACATGAATGTCATTATGCTTAGAGCATGCACTGATTGTAAATTATATTGCTTATGCTCAATCTTTCCATTATCATTATAGTTACTGACAGTTATCATTGTTATCAAATTTGATGTTGTATGCACTATGTTGATGAAAAATTACAAATCTGGCTGCTTGCTGTGATGCATTATGTGTTGATTTACAAATGATTGTTTGAAAAGTGAATGTATTCTCATTCACTGTGCCAAATGAAGGATCTTGGAGACTGTTTCTGATCTTTGTAGATTTAATTCTTCTCTTATCATCAGTAGCATTTCTTTGCTTCATATATGAATACACTCTTTGGAAGGCGGTAAATTATTTGCTGAACTGGAAATAAAGTCTCTGTTGAATGGTGTAAGAAACGTGCAGTTATTTCCCCACGATCACACCACATGTGCGCATACTCAAATCTTGAACTCTGTTAATTATGTCAATAACAAATACAGCTTAACAAGTGGAAAGAACAATGGGAAATAACAGCTTACTGTACATTTCACATTTCTTTTCAGTTCTTAACTGAGAAGGGAAACAGGAAATACACAATTAAAAAGCTTTCCGCTGTTTCATCTTTCAACAATTTCATTAAGCATATTTTAATACAGAAATTGTCATTAAGTAGTGACAATTAATTTATGTATTGGTCCTTTAAAATTGGTCATAAAAACTTCCATTTCCAGCATTTGACTAAAAAGCACTGCTATCAATAAGTATACATAATACACAAAAGCATTAATATGATTATTTTAGCACTGAAGTTGTTTACATTAATTATATGCAGTATAATTGTATAGGTATTGTATGTGTGTCATTGTAATTCATGGTAACTCAGTTTGTAGCACGTTTGTGCGTACTATGCAGCTGATGTGGCCTATCTTGAGAAAAAAGAATGCATCGTTAAGGTCTTTGAAATCTAAAATCACATATTTGGATTTATTTCACATTGGAGGAGGACCTGCATCTCTGAGTCAGCTCAACCTGTCAAGCAGTGACCACACATTGTGCTTCTTTTTGGCCTCTGTGACTCATGCTAGAAAACCATAATGCTTGTGCTACAAATACCATAATCATAATCATGATTTGTGCTGAGAAAATGGGTCTACAAGTATACCAATACTTTAGTATAAGTATACCAATACTAAAGTATTGGTATACTTATTGACTTGTAAACTGGATAAAAACAGTTTGTAGTGTTCTAATGCAGTGAGGCGCAAGCATCAAAAAAATATTTTTTAAGTTCTTCATTGTGACCAATGGATGGCAGTGTATACACGGCTATATCAGGGACAATCACCTGCCAAAAAAAAAAGATTTCTGTATAATGTCAGAGAACTTCTGTTGCCTTTACATTTAGGGGCATGGAGTTACAAATCATTCGCAAATGAGTTAAAAAAAAACTGAAGAATATCTGTGGCAGCCTGTTACAGCATGTTACTGTAGGCACTAACCACTTACTCCAACAGGTGGCAGTAATTCCATTGAAAGGTTGGTTAAAAGTAGAAGAAGAAAGCAGCGGAAGAAGATGGTCTAGTTTCACTTCCGACTGACCTACTTAGCTTATATTAGCTGTAGTTTTGTACTGAACGATGGAACTGTAGTGAATGTTGAGTTCGTGGTTTTGATAGATATTTTATGATTTTTCGTCCACGAAGAAGCGGCGCGGAGCAAATGAGCCTTCGTGGCTTAAAGCGTGGCCGAGTAGCCTAGCTGTTGTTAGCCTCTTTAGCTGCGCTGTAAATTCATCTGGACTCTTCATAGAAGCTGGCTAACTGATTATCAACTGCTGGCTAATTAATGCCACACATTTAGCTTTGTTAGCTTAGCTAGGTTCACCCCGTTAACACCCTTGGATGTTCAGTGTGGTAAGTACAATTTATCATGAGCTCGCTCCGTGTGATTTGAGATTAATAGTCCGATATGTGTGCAGCTGTCAGTCAGGGCTATCATTTGAGGTGCCTCATGTGACCGAAGGTGTTTATGTTGCCTAATCCATTCCTGCCGGTAATACTGCTTACTGAGATGTGTCAGGGATCTGAGAGCTAACTCTTCCAACACGGCTTCACATAAAAGGCTAGTCTGAAACAGTTTCCAGTTTGTAAATAAAATAGAAATTTGATCCTAATGTTTTATCCTGATAGAGGTTAAAACCCATTAAAAGGAAAAAAAGTATAGAACACAAATTGGGTGTGGTTGTAGAACGTGTATTATTGAGTACCTTAAGGTTCTTATTTAGGTTTAATTGATCCTAAATTATCTGCAAAGACCACTACTTAAACGGCTGGAAATTGGAAATCCCCAATGCATTTTGTCTGACTTCTTGAATTTTTAATTAGTCTTTATCTGTGATTTCTGTCGATATAAATAATCATGTCATCAGTTACCGTTACAGCAGAAAGGGCAAAGCAAGCAGAAAGTACCTCAGATTCAGTGTTAGATTCCTAAAGTGCTAACAGCTATTATATTTCTGTGTTTACATCTGTCAGTTAAGAAATAGTTAAATTAGCATCATCTTCCACAGTGGCATGAAAAAATCACCACTTTCTCTTTTCCAACCTGCACTATAAATACACCAATGTAATCTTGTTTATTTCAGTCAGGAAGTGACTCTTCAGCCCCATGTCTGCTGAGGCTTCAGTCGGCAGTCATGCTGCCGACTCTGCCCAGTCTGCTGTTTCCCAGCCTGCCTGCCTCCCCACAGATGACCACAGGAACCATGGTCTGCTGGGGAGCAAGTACGTCAAGTTAAATGTGGGTGGCTCATTGCATTATACGACCATCCAGACGTTAAGCAAGGAAGACAGCCTGCTGCGAAGCATATGCAATGGAGAAACTGATGTTACCATAGACTCAGAAGGTGGGTGCATGTATCTCTTTAGTGAGCACTAAGACTGTGATGCTGAGATCAGGAATTTTAACATGATGTTAGTAACATGTAACATAACATGACTTATTTCAGGAAGTAATAACTCTAGATTGCTGTGTATTGCACTGAACAGAATGATAGAACATTAATGTTCTAGTTCGAAATATAGAGCACAAATCAGATTCTGCACCTTTACAGAGCGCAAACATTAAGCCGTCAGTGAAGACTCGGTGTGGGAGTCCACTAGCCCACTTCCACTTAAGGCTAGTTGATTTTGAACAGCAAATCAGTTAAGATGAGAGAAAGACAATAAACACTTCATTCAGCCCATGTTTGGGAAATGTTTTGGTACAGCAGTTGAAGAAAATTCTAATAGTAGTAGTAACAATAAAATAAAGGGGCATAGGGGACAGTTTAGAACTGCACCAAATTTTGGTTGTAATGAAACTGCATGTCTTAACTAGCTCTAGATGTCACATAATATAAACCCAGCACTGCATTATGAAAAATTTTTGCAGGACTTTTTTTGTGTGTGTGTGTATGACATAATCTGGAGTCCTGTATTCTTAAATAATTATACCACTCTCCAGCCAAAACAATGTTCACTCTGAAAGGAGGCAAATATTGAAATCTGTTGTATCCTTTTTCTTAACTGTTACGCTAACACATTAGGGGGACCTCTTTTCCTACCTCAGTAACCTTAATGACAGCAGAAGAATTCAAATGACTGAAATTAATGTTCCTGCTGGTCTAGGTTGGGTCGTTTTGGATAGATGTGGTCGGCATTTTGAGCTGGTTCTGAACTTCCTGCGAGATGGCTCGGTACCACTTCCAGAGGACCACAGAGAATTAGATGAGGTTCTAAAAGAGGCCCAGTATTATCAAGTCCAGGGACTCGTCCAGCACTGCCTCAGTGCCATGCAGGTAAACGGATAATATGATTTCGTTGATGGGTTTATTATAATAAAATGTGTATGAATTCTGACGTGTTTTCTTCACCTTCAGAAACAAAAGGACGTGTTTGAAAGTGTGTGTCGCATACCCATGATCACCTCAGCCAAAGAAGAACAGAGAATGATCTCTACATGTAGAAAGGTAAATTTAATTTAATCTACACCACCAGGATGACCCCCTAAGCTGGTAACACATGTCAGCTTAGAGGTCATAAACTATATGGACAAAAGTACTTGGCCACCTACACATTACACCAACAGGAGCTGCACACCCTGGAAGCCTGTGCCATGAAGCTCCCAGCCCACAGTTTTTGTGCTGATGTTAATGCCATGAGGAGGTTTGGAGCTCTGCAGTTTAATTCCTCAGCAGTCGGCAACCCCTCTCTGTAACATTACATGGTTTGCTACTTCACGGCTGAGTTCCTGTGGTTTCTAAACACTTCCACTTTGCAATAATACCACTTACAGTTGATCCTGAAATTTTTAGGAGGGGAAACTAGTTTGTTGCAGCTGTGGCATCATATTGCAGTTCCACACTCAAATTCAGTGAGCTCTTTAGAACCCATTCTTTCACAAATGTTTGTAAAGCTAGATTATGGCTGGGTGCTTGACTTTATACACCTGTGGCAATGGGACTTAAAATACCTGATTTCAAGGATTAAGAGGTGTTTTCCAAGTGGCACAAATATCATATTGGTATTGTAAACATGAATAAAAGTTGTGATTGCTCCAGGCTGCGGTAGACACTTCCTTAAAAAGTAGCCAAATAAAGCCCTGCTATCTTTGGAGCAGAAGCAGTCTTATGTCACAGAAAGTTCTGTATTTCTTAAATTCTGTTTAGAGCAGGGGTCTCAAACTGCAGGCCTCGAGAGCCCCTGTCCTGCAGGTTTTAGATGTGTCTCTGCTTCAACACACCTGAGTCAAATATAGAAGTCATTAGCAGGACTCTGGAGAACTTGACTGCATACCGAGGAGGTAATTCAGCCATTTGATTCAGGTGTGTTGGATCAGGGACACAGCTAAAACCTGCAGGACACCAGCCCTCGAGGCCTGGAGTTTGAGACCTCTGGTTTAGAGTGTGGGTTCCCATTTCTCTAAGTTACAGCATCACACTCTCAGCAGGAACTCAACATTTCCTGTGTGTATTTCAAATTAAAAGCAGTGTAGCATTTCCATGCACAGAAAACTTTTTATAAGACTGTTTTTACTGTAAAACATTTGCAAGAACCCATTGTGGGGAAACTCAGTATGGCACTAGGTATTTGCATTAAATTTTTGTTTGTTTTTTGTTTTTTTTTTGTGTTGTTCTCCAGCAATGTCCAGTCTTTACTGACCTGTTAGGTGTCTTTTCTAGTGGATTGTCCCAGGTGTTAGATTTGTGCTTCTCTCTGACTGTTAAAGACTAGAATCTGCTCCAGTCACTGGACACATCCTTTAAGTGTTTTATATCCCATTTTAAAATGTTTTAGCTTATATGTAAGTGTGCCTACATTTATTCCTCTTTCTTGTTGTTACAGCCGGTAGTAAAGTTGCAGAACAACAGAGGAAACAACAAATACTCTTACACCAGGTACAATCTTTGGATTTGTTAAGTGCTGATTAATCCACAAAGTTTATAGATACTTACCCTTCTTTTTTATGCACTTCTGTGACCAGCAACTCTGATGATAACCTGCTGAAGAACATTGAACTATTTGACAAACTGGTGCTGCGATTTAATGGCCGCGTCCTGTTTGTCAAAGACGTGCTGGGGGATGAGATCTGCTGCTGGTCTTTTTATGGTGAAGGCCGCAAGATTGCCGAAGTATGCTGCACTTCCATTGTCTATGCTACAGAGAAGAAGCAAACAAAAGTAAGTCTCATTAGATAAATATTGAAGCATTTGTTGTTTAATATTCTGGGAAATGCACCTATTTGCTTTCTGGCAGTGATGGCAGCCTTTTAGTAAACTTTAGTATATAAACTCTAAAGGTAACAAAATCCTTCCACTAGAGCCAGTTTTTTTTTTTTGTTTTTTTTTTTTTAAGCTTTCTACATTAAAAGGCAGGAAGCATGTGTTAAAAAGTGTTGACAGCAACACTGAAGTGATATGCCAATATGAATTTTAAACTTAGTACTGTGCCAGAGTTTTGGAATATACTAGATGGTGGTTGTCTTACAAGTCAGGGATAAACGCACACATCTCTAATAAATTAAAGGAACACTTTGGAAACACATCAGATTTCAATGGGGGGAAAAAATCATGCTGGATATCAATACTGATATGGACCGGATAATGTTTGAGGAATTAAAGGATTCCACATCCTTTGGAAATAAAAATTATCAACCTAAAGAGGGCTAAAGGCAGAATTAGTGAAAAACCAGTCAGAAAAGATGAGGAGGGAAAAAGTGTCAGTGGCCTCCACCTGTAAAAGCATTCCTATTCTGGGGGGGGGGGGTCTCTCTAATACCTCTGTTGATAATTTGATTAACACCAAGCAGCTGAAACTAATTAACAACCCCCTTTGCTACTTAACTGAGCAGATCAATATCCCGGAAGTTTCATTGACTGGATGCTGTTCATTTAATTTTTTTGATGAGTGAATGTTCGGGTCGTTTTCCAAAGCAAATAAATATTTACTCACTCCTACCAAACATCTGTTTTTTTTTGTTGTTGTTGTTTTTTTAGGTTGAGTTTCCTGAGGCACGGATATTCGAAGAAACCCTCAATATCCTCATCTATGAGAACAGCAGAGGATCTGGACCAGGAGGCTTACACCTTTTAGATTCAAGAGGCTCCGGTTCATCACTGGGAACCGGTCAGTCAGAGGAAGAGGGTGCCGTGGGAGGGGATAGACGAGTACGACGGATCCACGTAAGGAGACACATAATGCATGATGAAAGAGGCCATGGTCAGCAAACTGTGTATAAGGACTAATAATGTGAAAACAAGGCATGGGAAAGTGACTTAATATGTTTGTTTGTTTGTTTGTTTGTTTTTTAATGCTAAGGGAATGAAAGACATGACTTTGACAGCAATAGTTTGGTATGTAATTATTTCATTAGTTGTCTTTAAACTTTTCAGAAGTGTTGGTTGATGACTGATTTTTATAAATTAGTTTTAAGTGTTTCGAAAGAAAAATGCTTTTGTTTACATGAAAACAAGATGTGTACAGTCTTTAGATAGAAAATATGTCAAATTATTTGGTACTGATACTGGCATAAACATTACGTTTCTGAGGTTAAAGAACCTCCTGCAGGCTACTGAATGGACCTCAAAACCCAGCGTCCACCCCATCTTTATCTTAGAGGAGACAACCTAACGTTCATGTGGGTTTTAATGACATGCACATGCGGCCTCCTCTGTGTATGACATTTAGGAAACACGGTGTCAATTTATGCAGGCTGTGAAACTTTATTTCCCTTCTCTTCTGAAGTGAGATGCTGCCAAACATTGATGGACAGAGGATGGTGAAGTTGAGCCTTGATATTTCAACACTGGTATAAAACACAGTGGCCATTTTTAGGGAGGTTGTCTGTGAATGTTGAGCAGCTCAGTTTTCTTTGTTTAAATTATTACAGCTATTGCTTCAAGATGTTTTTATTAATTTATGAACCTAATTTATTGTTTGGTATTTAACTTTTGTATTGAATCTTTGTGTTGACTCGTACTCGAGCGAGTTTTAATTTCTGAAATGGTACGTTGCACTCTCTGCGCTCCATGTTCAAATTTACTTCTGTAAATGAATAAATTATAAAATTGCATTTCAGTTTAATGTTTCAAGAGGAACGGAAACCATTTTTTTTTGTCACATTTTATTCTGAGCCATAGATTTTCACTTCTTCTGTCTTAAACCAAACTACAGAAATTTCTTTTTTTGGCCATATAGTGACGATAAAGGCAGTGTGCACTGGGATGTATTTTTAGTTCTCTCAGGGAGAGGATTTTCTTTCTAATGTTCACTAGTGACTTGTGTAACCCTAATCACTCTGAATACTGGAAAAAATTGAATGAGAGCAATATGTATCTTGGATCCTTTATAAAATAACCCTGAAGTTCCTTGAAATATGCACTAATGTAATTTCCGTCCAATAGTTGTCATGGAAATGTTCTGAATAAATGACTGAAATCAAGCTTGGTCTATTTTTTTCTCCTTTGCTTTATTACACCTCTGAAGTAATATACTAAAGGATATGGTGGTTTTACAAAACAAGTGGTGCTTATTACTCATATGTGATGTGCTTTCTTTCAGTTTGTCAGCAATATTACACAAAAACTAACACTGAAATTAATGAAACTTAGTGAGGAAGTAGAACTTAGGCAAACAAAGAATCCACGATCTCTTTCTCTGTGTTGAGCAGTGGCAGATGCTGCCCTTCTAGCTATTATTTAATCATCGTTCAGCTGCTCACTTTAGAGGTTGCATCCTCCTCTGTCAGACAAACTCTCTTCATGTCCTACTTCACTTGGTCTGCTGTGAGCTTCATCTTTCTTCCTGTGTGGCAGGGGGGGGATAGTGGATATAATAGACAAAATAATTTTCCATTATATTCACTATCCCTCCTCTGCACATGTCCAAACCATCTCAGCCTTGCCTCTCTAACAACTGCAAACTGCTCAACCAGAACTGTCTGTCTGATATACTCATTTCTAATCCCGTCTACCTTGTTTCTGCTGGCTTTCATTCCCCTTCTCTGCAGTGCATACCTCCACCTCTCCAAACTCTCTTCCATCTGCTCCCTACTCATCGCAGTGTCAACTGCAAACATGATAGCCATCACTCCTGCTTGACCTCATCTGTCAACCTGTCCATCACCAGTGCAAACAAGAAGGTACCCAATTACTTAATATTCTTTCATTATTTGTTCAACCAATGTGACTGTACCGTAGTAGAAGAAGCTACTTTCAGCTGCTTGCTTTTTCACAAATGGGTCACCATGGTGGGTAGTTCTGGATGTTCAATTTAGCAGACATGACCCCAAAGAGATTTGTTTCTTCTCCCAAAATTAAACTGGATCTTTGGCTCATCAGGTGCAAGTGCAAACTATGGAGCCACGTTCCTGTACCATAGTATGTGGAACAAAACCAGAGTCACATACACATTACACAAAAGTATGTTACAATGCAGATGTATCAAAAAATGTTGCATCTGCACTGTAATACATTCTTGATATCATCTGAGGTTTCCTGATTATTTAAAAGACTACTAGTACCATGTAACTGGTCATTATTGTAATGAAAACACACATAAAAAGGCAAAGAAAAAATACTGTATATTAAAAAGCTCGTGGCCTCTAATGTAAAGTGCTTGGCATATACCTGGTGTTGGATTAAAGTGCATTATTAAAGAAAGTTTGAGTTTTAACAGGTTTAACTGTAAGAAAGCCCCTTTACTAGTATTTACTGTTATCTTTCTAATTCTTCAATATCATAAACAAAGAAGTGCAAACAGATCCACACAAAGAGAGATAACTAAGGAAAAAAAATCAAACTGAATGAAAACTGAAAGACATTAGTCAACAAAATTGGTGCCATTTGCGTTTCATAATGTCAGAGTATTATTTGCACAGTATCTCGGATTCACTGAGTGTCTTTAAAGCTGTGCAGGTTTTGTTTGCCTGCCTTCATCACATAAGATGGCGCTATTTTTTGTGCTCATTAATCAAGTGTAGCAAAGTTGTTGTGGTTCCTAAACTGTTCAGCTACACCAAAGGGGCGTGGTGCGTGTCTGACGTCACTTCCCATTACGCGCGGTGGTTCCTGAGCAACCGCCAAAAAGAATCCGCCGGAGCGCGAAAGGATGGTGTCGGAGAAAGAGGCGGCGGGTATTCGCAGGTTTGTGTGCGGTGAGCTCCGTGATGAGGCAGACCTCAGGTACGGTTGAAGGATTCACGACGTGTGTGCGAAGAACAAACAACACCGGCCTGTGTCGCCGCGTGCGTGTGTAACTTTTTTTATTGTGACTTTCAGTTACATTACCTGAGCCTTCTGAATAGTCAGACCAGCAGCATGTTGCCCATTTTAAAAGTAACACTCAACATTTAACTTGCCATTTACTACCAAGGCTACTCCAATGTAACGTAGTTTAAGTGTTATATAACGCCCTATTCAGATCTCTGCTTATTATTTTTCTCATGCTAGCTTGTCATGGTTTCACTTAGATTTGAGGTTGTTTAAAAACAAAAATATATATTTTGTTTACCAACAGTGGCTTCTTTAAGTACAAAAAGAAATGATTTTCTGAGTTCATCCATTAAAAACTGTAGTAAAAAATTGTTGACTGTGAAATTTGTCCATTTCCCAGTCTTTATTTGGGATTTTATTCCTTTTCTCTGAGGTATCAGTTAGGACAGTGCTGCTGGATCTTACAATTTTTAGATGTATTTCTCAGTGTGTTCAAACCACTAAGAAATGCAAACAGGTGGTGGTTCCTGTAAATGGCATCCTCCCTGTCACTCACTGATGTAATGTTTCTGCTGTTTTGTTTCAGCACACTGACCTTGGGAATTTTAAAAAAGCGATACCAGGCACACAAAAAATGTGACTCATTAAGTCCAGAAGTAAAAAGTTATATGAAACAGGTGGTTCAAGAGGAATTGATGAAGATGCAGGTAACTACCCCCCCCCCCCCCCCCCCCCCCCCAAATAATGATATATAAGTTTTCATTCTTTTGAAAGCCTGACTCTTAGTCTTGTCCATCCTAATTGGGAAAATCAAAAACCTGTTTTATTTGTTATTATTTATCGTCCACCTGGTCCCTACTCAGAGTTTCTGTCTGATTTCTCAGACTTTTTATCTGATTTAGTGCTCAGTTCAGATAAAATAATTATAGTGGGTGATTTTAACATCCATGTAGATGCTGAGAATGACAGCCTCAACACTGCATTTAATCTATTGTTAGATTCAATTGGCTTCTGTCAAAATGTAAAGGAGCCCACCCACCACTTTAATCATACTCTGGATCTTGTCCTAACATATGGCATAGAAACTGAAGACTTAACAGTATTCCCTGAAAGCCCCCTCCTGTCTGATCATTTCTTAGTAACATTTACATTTACTTTAATGGATTACACAGCAGTGGGGAATAAGTTTTATTACAGTAGAAGTCTTTCTGAAAGTGCTGTAACTAAGTTTAAGGATCTAATTCCTTCATTGTTATGCTCTTCAGTGCCATGTGCCAACACAGTGCAGAGCAGCTACCTAAACTCTGCTCCCAGTGAGGTCGATTATCTCGTCAATAGTTTTACATCCTCACTGCGTATAACTTTGGATACCATGGCTTCTCTGAAAAGGAAAGCTTCAAATCAGAAGTGCCTGACTCCGTGGTATAATTCACAAACGCACAGCTTAAAGCAGATAACCCGAAAGCTGGAGAGGGAATGGCGTCTCACTAAATTAGAAGATGCTCATTTAGCCTGGAAAAAGAGTTTGTTGCTCTATAAAAAAGCCCTCCGTAAAGCTAGGACATCTTACTATTCATCATTAATTGAAGAAAATAAGAACAACCCCAGGTTTCTTTTCAGCACTGTAGCCAGGCTGACAAAGAGTCAGAGCTCTGTAGAGCCGAGTATTCCTTTCACGTTAACTAGTAGTGACTTCATGGATTTCTTTACAAATAAAATTTTAGACATTCGAGAAAAAATTATTCATAACCATCTCAAAGATTATTCTTCATGTTCGGCTGCTTTCAGCACTGCTGGTATTTGTTTAGACTCTTTTGCTCCAGTTGATCTTTCTGAGTTAACTTCAATAGTTACTTCCTCCAAACCAGCAACATGTTTGTTAGATCCCATTCCTACTAGACTGTTCAAAGAAACCTTTCCAATTATTGATGCTTCAATCTTAAAAATGATCAATCAGTCTTTATTAGTTGGCTATGTACCACAGACCTTCAAGGTGGCTGTAATTAAACCTCTGCTTAAAAAGCCATCACTTGACCCAGCTGTCTTAGCTAATTATAGGCCAATCTCCAACCTTCCTTTACTCTCAAAGATTCTTGAAAGAGTAGTTGTAAAACAGCTAACTGATCATCTGCAGAGGAACGGTTTATTTGAAGAGTTTCAGTCAGGTTTCAGAATTCATCACAGTACAGAAACAGCATTAGTGAATGTTACAAATGATCTTCTTAGAGCCTCTGACAGTGGACTCATCTCTGTTCTTGTCCTGTTGGACCTCAGTGCAGCTTTTGATACTGTTGACCATAACATTTTATTACAGAGATTAGAGCTTGCTATAGGTATTAAAGGTACTGCACTGCAGTGGTTTGAATCATATTTATCTCATAGACTCCAATTTGTTCATGTAAATGGGGAGTCTTCTTCACACACTAAGGTTAATTATGGAGTTCCACAGGGTTCTGTGCTAGGACCAATTTTATTTACATTATACATGCTTCCCTTAGACAGTATTATTAGAAAGCACTGCATCAATTTTCATTGTTATGCAGATGATACTCAGCTTTACCTATCAATGAAGCCAGATGACACACATCAATTAGTTAAACTGCAGGAATGTCTTAAAGACATTAAGGCCTGGATGACCTCTAATTTCCTGCTTCTAAATTCAGATCAAACTGAAGTTCTTGTTCTCAGCCCCACAAATCTTAGAAACATGGTGTCTAACCAGATACTTACTCTGGATGGCATTACTTTGGCCTCCAGTAACACTGTGAGAAATCTTGGAGTCATTTTTGACCAGGATATGTCCTTCAATGCACATATTAAACAAATATGTAGGACCGCTTTTTTGCATTTGCGCAATATTTCTAAAATTAGAAACATCCTTTCTCAGAGTGATGCTGAAAAGCTAATTCATGCATTTATTACTTCTAGGGTGGACTATTGTAATTCATTATCAGGCTGTCCTAAAAGCTCCCTGAAAAGCCTTCAGCTGATCCAAAATGCTGCAGCTAGAGTACTGACAGGGACTAGAAAGAGAGAGCAGATTTCTCCCATATTGGCTTCTCTTCATTGGCTCCCTGTTAAATCTAGAATAGAATTTAAAATTCTTCTCCTCACATACAAGGTCTTGAATAATCAGGCACCATCTTATCTCAAAGCCCTCATAGTACCATATCACCCCAATAGAGCACTTCGCTCTCAAGACTGCTGGCTTACTTGTGGTTCCTAGGATACTTAAGAGTAGAATGGGAGGCAGAGCCTTCAGCTTTCAGGCGCCTCTTCTGTGGAACCAGCTTCCAGCTTGGATTCGGGAGACAGACACCCTCTCTATTTTTAAGATTAGGCTTAAAACTTTCCTTTATGATAAAGCTTATAGTTAGGGCTGGATCAGGTGACCCTGAACCATCCCTTAGTTATGCTGCTATAGGCCTAGTCTGCTGGGGGGTTCACATAATGCACTGTTTCTCATTCACCTTATTTACTTTGTTTATACTCCACTCTGCATTTAATCATTAATTGATATTAGTCTCTGGCTCTCTTCCACAGCATGTCTTTCTCTCCCCTCAGCCCAACCGGTCGTGGCAGATGACTGCCCCTCCCTGAGCCTGGTTCTGCTGGAGGTTTCTTCCTGTTAAAAGGGAGTTTTTCCTTTCCACTGTCGCCAAGTGCTGCTCATAGGGGGTCGTTTTGACTGTTGGGTTTTCTCTGTATTATTGTAGGGTCTTTACCCACAATACAAAGCACCTTGAGGCGACAGTTTGTTGTGATTTGGCGCTATATAAATAAAATTGAATTGAATTGAATTGATCAGCTGCACCATTAAAGCATTCACTGACAGTTAAAATGGATAAAACTGATCTCCTTATTACAGTACAACCTTTTGCTGAGAAACCTTTTGGTCCTTATATGGCTGTTACTTTTACATTCATTACCCACATAAAGATTACTGCAGACCAAGTAGTCCTCCATATGGCAGCAGCCCTCCCCAGCTGCAGAGCTCTTCTCCAGTTGAACAATCCCCAGCTATTGCCTGTCCTCAAACTCCCCATATCCCAATCCAATCAAGCGTCCATATGCGCTGGAGCAAGCCACAGTAGAATAACTCTGTGTAATAGAGGTCCCGTGTTCATGCTCTCATGGGTCAAAAAAGTATAAAACTTCTTAATATTTGGCAAAGGGATTTTAATGTGGTGGATCAGTGTTAGTGTATATATAATACATAAGTTGTTCTTTTTAAAATATTTATTTTTGTGGTTGGTCATTTTAGTTCTGTAGTTATTATCATTGTTGAATTTACTCATAGGATGAAGAGAAAAACGGAAGTGACTCAGAGACCAAGAAGCCCCAGAGGAAAAGGAAGAGAGAAAAGGGAAACGAGGAGGTCATAAGTGAGAGTGATGATGAATCCAAAGCAAAGAAATCACGAAATAATCATTCAAGCTCATCATCAGGTAGGCCGTCAGTGTCAAATTCATCTGAAATAAAAGCCACACTAGGAAATGTAAATCTCTGGACTTGTACATGTACACATCATTTAATAAATCTGATGCAGTTTGGTCCACAAAAAGCACGCTAGCCCTTTAAAACATTTAGTCAAGTCTATCAGTGCTTTCTCATTACTGCTCTCTTGGACGGGTGCCCTACAGCCACAATTCATTCCAAAATTATGGCACAAATGATGTTCCTTGAAAACAGAAATGATCATTTTGTAAATGGGTACATAGGCCTGAAGGCTACATTTACTTTAACTATTTCTATTCCTTGCAGCTTCACTGTCACACCTGTCTCCCTCTCATTCACACACATGTATTCTGTCTTGCTTCTACTGACTTTCATTCCTCTTCTCTCCTGTTTGTACCTCCACCTCACCAGACTCTCTCCCACCTGCTCCCTGCTCTTACTACAGTTCACCATGTCATCTGTGAACATCATAATCCTGCCTGACCTCATCCGTGAGCCCGTCCATCTTCACTCCAAAAAACAAGGGGCTCAGAGCCAATCTCTGATCTAATACCACTCCCAACTCGAATTCTTTTACACTTCTAGTGCATAATGTCTCTCTCACTGTCCTCATACATGTCCTGTAGCACCCTCACATACTTCTCTGCCCCTCCTGACTTCCTCATGCAGTACCACAGTTCTTTTCTTAACACCCTATCTAAAAGTGCATTTTCCTGTCATTTTTGGCCACCCTTAAATTAAATTAAACCACCCTTATCAATGTATTGTCTGTAGAATCCTGTCTGTCATAAGGTTTGTCACTTCTTTTTAAATGGTAAAATGTTGTCCTTTTGTGTGTTAATAATGACAGAATCTGAGGATGAAGAGAACCACAAAACAGAAAGTGAGGAGAGTGGTGACGATGAAGAACATGCCAAATCTCAAGCCAAAGAAGAGCAAGAGGCGAAAACATCAGGACAGAGACATGGAAATCGGCAAATTGACAGTGACATGTCTTCTAATGAGGAACTTAGTGAGTCAGAAAGAAAAGAGAATGAAAGTAACTGCAGTGATAGTCCAGAGGAAGTGGTGAGAAAGAATGGAGAGACAAGAACCAGCAGTAAAGGTGAAGGAAGGAAAACACCGCAGAGTGATAAAGAAAATGACACTGATGGAGACAGCAAGTCAGAAACAAGTGACAAAGTTAAGAGCGACGAGTCTTCTGACAGTGAAAAAGGTGACGTACAATCAAAATTTATTTATTACTCTAATTGTCACAGTAATTTATATGCCTTGATATGTGGGTCGGCTGTGGCTTAGGAGGTAAATACGGTCAGTGGTGGGATCCCCAGCTTCTATAGACTGCATGCTGAGGTATCCTCAGGTTAAGTGCAAGATACCGAATCCCAGGTTGCCCCCAATGCATCCGTTGGAGTGTGAGAGTGTGTAAGCACTTCGTGTAGAAAACTTTTATATATAATTAATAGTCCACTTACCATGTGTCTTACTGATGTGTTACAGAAGAAAAAGTGGAAAAGAAAACCAACGACACCGACTCAGACTCATCATCACTACCTTCTTTGGAAGATGACAAAAATGATGAGACCAATAAAACAAAAGATCAAAAGAAGATTAAGAAGAAAAGTGTGAAAAAAGATGAAAGCTCCAAAAGACCAAAGGTGAGCTTTGGGAGTTTCTGTGACATTTAAGATGGTGCTGCTTCTTATTTGGTTGAGTGACTTCAAACAAAGTTTAAATTCATTTAAATATTGCACATTCATAAAACATATTTATGCAGTATAGTACCTGGTCACGCACACCACAGGAGTTTAGGAATCTTATATCTTACGAAGAATTAGCTTAAATATTCTTTTCTGCATGTATTTGGTTCTTTAACTTGACACTATACTGAGTAAAGATATAGTTGCATTGATTTGGCTGCTTTCAGTCAAATAAATGCAACTAGACTAAATGACAGATGACCTTTTAAAACTATGTTGGAAAGCTGTAAGGAAGAACTATAAAAACTTTTTTTTTTCACATCTTCTATGTCCTTGGCTTCATCCTGCAGTCTGATGACAAATCTGTAGCAAGGCTCAAACGTTACATTGCCCTTTGTGGTGTGAGGAGAAATTATAAGAAACTCCTACAAGGCTGCTCCTCCATTCGCTCCCAGGTGACTGTTCTGAAGAAGGAGCTTGAAGATCTTGGTGTGGATGGTCAGTAGGCTCTTTATTTCAGAGATGATACATTCTGGCTTTATTTGCACATTTCTAAAATACAGGTTTCACATTTGCTCATAAGCTTTCATCAAAGCAGCAGTAGGTCTGTATGTACACCCATAGGGCTGAATTTGTTACTTTGTTTGTCTGGGTCATTCAGTCCTGGTACAACTGCTGCGAGAGCTTCGTCCGCCAGCAATGAGTCGGACTTGTTTCCAGTGGGTTTTGGACTCCGCCAGGGCTGCCCTATGTCACTCGTTCTGTTCATAATTTTTATGGATAGATGATGGTCCTGTTGGCTTCAGTTGCTGGAAACATTCCTCCGAGATTTTTGGTCCATAATGATATGATAGTGTCACACAGTTGCTGCAGATTTGTTAGAATCTTCTATTCAAACAATTCCCAGTGGTAACTGTGGAGGCCATTTAAGTACAGTGAACTCACGTTCAAGAATCCAGTTTAAGATGAGTTGAGCTTTGTGACATCATGTGTTATCCTGCTGGAAACAGGCTGTGGTGTTTAAACTGTGCTGAGTTGGTACTCAGGCTACGTTCACACTGCAGGCCTTAATGCTCAATTCCGATTTTCTGTGAAATAAATTATTTTTTTTTTTTCCTGCGTGGTCATTCACATTTCTAAATATATGCGACTTGTATGTGATCTCCTCTGTGAACTGCAAACAACCTATAAGTGTCCCGCATGCACAGTAGAGGATGCAATAACGTCACACGTAGCGAGCATGCTCAGTGTTTGTGGAAGTAAACATGGATCAGGACGCAGAATAGTGATGTTTGTCGAGTGTCAGTGACGTGCAGGTTGGATGAATGCGACCTGGCCGTACAGACACAGATCACATTTGAAAAGATCAGATGCGTATTGGATTTAGGAGAACATATCCAAGTGGCCTGGGTCATATTTGTTCAAACTGTCATGAAATGATCAGATGCAGGTCGCATAAGGGTAAAAAAAATTGGATTTGGGTCACTTTGGACTGCAGTATGAACGTAGCCTAAGGGGCCCAAAGTGTGCCAAGAAAATATCTCCCACACCATTACACCACCAGAAGCCTGAATTGTAGATACAAACCAAGATGGATCCATGCTTTCATGTTTACACCAAATTTTGATTCTACCATCTGAATGTTGTAGCAGAAATCAAGACTTATCCGATCAGGCAACATTTTTCCAATTTTCTGTTGTCCGATCGTGGTGAGCCTATGTGACTTGTAGGCTTGGTTTCCTGTTCATAGCTGACAGGAATGGCACCCATCTTCTGCTGCTGTAGCTCATCTGATTCAAGGGTGGGCATGTTTCATGATTAGAGATGCTCTTTTGCATACCCTGGTTGTAACAAGTGTTTTTTTTTTTTTTGAGTTACTGTTGCCTTCCTATCTGCATTAAGCAGTCTTGCCATTCTCCTCTGACTGCTGACATCAACAAGGCATTTTCACCCAGAGAGCTACTGCTCGCTGGATATGTTCTCTTTTTCAGACCACTCTCTGTAAACCGTAGAGATGTTTGTGTGGGAAAATCCCAGTAGATCAGTGGTTTCTGAAATACTTAGACCAGCCTGTCTGGCATCAACAAGCATGTCACATTCAAATTCACTTAAATTACTTTTCTTCCTCATTCTGATGTTCAGTTTGAACTTCAGCAGGTCATGTTAACCATATCTACATGCATTGAGTTGATTGGCTGATAAGACATTTGTATTAACAAGCAGTTGTACCTAATAAAGTGGTGAGTGTCACAGTCACTGCACATACCAATGCTTAAAGCCAGCAACTGAACCCACAGAGACAGTTACTTGTTCTGGCTGGATAGATGAGCCCCAAAACAAAAACTTAAATTCAGCTCTATCTCTCTATAAACTGATACGAAGTGTGCTCAAAAAGTTCTTGGATTCGGCCCAATAAATTAAAAAATTATATCTGATTTTTAAATTCAGCCATAAGGGCTAATTATCTTCCCAGGACTTTGAGATACTAACAGAGGAAATTAGCTAAATTTAAACCAAGTATGTTTTTGTTTTTTAATTATCACTTTTATTTTAATATACTCTAGTTCCAGAACATTTTGAGCACACCTGTTACTGCCAGGTGTCTAGTTTCTGTTTACAGTACATGTAGTTGCATTTAAGTGGGCTTTGATTGGATGCTGGTAAATAGTGCAAAGAAAGAGTCTCCCAATATCAAAATTTCTCTTTTTTATTTATTTATCTGTTATTTGAACATCAGCTGGTTACACAGGAAAAAGCAAAATATAGGTTGTTTCTCTCAAAGGCAGAGCCATCAAATGATTTCCATACTGAACCCAGTAGGAAAAACTTATTTAAAAAAAAATTATTATTTTTTTTTTTGGATGACATAATTTGATTAACTCTGATAATGATGGGTTAAAGTAACTATCTTATTCTGTTTTCACACAGGTCAGCCAACTATTCACAAATGTAAAAAGGTCCGAATGAAGAGAGAGCAAGCTCAAGAACTGGCTGCTCTTGATGTCGGCAACATTATTACCACACAAGGTAACCAGCTCTGTCCTCATGCCATGACTCCTTCAGAGCACACATGATTCAAAATGTTGCACTGACACAAAATGCACAGATGCAAGTCAACTTGCTCTACCTAATAATTAGTAAAAATTAAATTTCCATTGCTTGTGCATATCATTAATCTGAACATGATTTTAATTGCAGTCTAAATATATTTAATGGAGTGGATAAACAGAACTGCAAAAATATTTTTATGATATGAGTGTTGAAATAATTTTACTCCTAGGACTTGTAGTTGTGGTTTATTACTTGGTTATATGGAGAAATTGTTGCAAAAAATCTGCAATATTGAGTGTCAATTATCATGTGGCGTAATTCTAACATGGATGCTTCTAAGGTCGACCTACACGCAGAGGAGCTTCAGCAAGTCAGACACAGCATGAATCTCCATTCTCTGAATATCAGCGCACTCTAAACTCTGACTCCGAGAGTGACCAGGAAAACAGTACACACAAAGGGCGCAGGAGAATGTCAGAATGGGCCAACCTGCAGGGGATCATCAGTGACGATGGAGACAGTGACTGACCAGGATCATTCCTCCCAAAGTGTCCAGATGCATCTTGGACATGTTTTTTTTTTGTTGTTGTTTTTTTTTAATGCTTTGATGCTAAACATAGAAAAGTTTAAATATATTTTTTGTCAAATAAGGAGATAACAATGATAAAAAAAGGGTATTGATGGTGTTTGAGTGTTAAAATCTTGTTAAAGTATTGGTAACATTTTAAATGTATAGCTGTTCAATTTCAAATAAAATATTGCGATTAAAATAGTCATGTGGAGGAGTAATTTACTTTTCTGATTGAAGTACTGTTTATACGACGAGCAAAAGAGAGGAAAGTAAATTCAGAGAAAAGACGTAAAACTTTTTTTTTTTTTTTTAAAGTATCAGGGCTCAGTAGTTAATAGTGGTTTATTATTATTTCATAATTATTTGATGCAGTTAAGATAAGATAAAAAAAAAAACTTTAATAATCCCACGACGGGGGAATTTGTGCATTACAGCAGCTCAATACAGAGAAAAAATGAAAAGGATGAGTAAGAACAAATAACTAAACTCAAAACTAAAATTCAATAGAATAAAATAAAATAGCAAAAAACTATACACATATACATAAGCACTATATACATAAATATATAAATATATATATATAGTTACGTTTACACATTGTATCTTTGAGGCCAAAATAACACTGTCCTGTTTTGTAACCATGCTGGAGCCTTCTGCAGTCATGAGCAATTTGCATTAACTTCTACAGCAAAATCATATCTGCGTGGCTGCACCGGAACCAGTGTAAGCTCTTGAGTGTACGGAGTATTTCACAGACGGACTGGTCCTACAGTTTAATTTGACCGCCCGCATTTCTACAGGTCAATAAGGTATTGATCGTTATTGTAATACTGTTGCCATTTTTCAGTTTTGAATGTGTGGAGGCGACATGGGGCAAAAAAGGATTTTTGCCGAGACCACGTAGCCGGATAGAAATAAAGAACCGCGTGGATGTGATCCAAAAACCGCTGCAAACAACGAAAAAGCACCGCTGCTGTTCGCGTGTATTCAGCATAAACTGAAGCAAGTTTATTTTATCTTTTCAGTGTGACGGCTTTTTTGAGCCATGTATGTAAAATAAACCAATAAATGTACGACTTTTATGCGCAACAGTCCAACCAAGCCTTTGTACTTAAGGTTTAGGAATGTGTAGTTACATATTTTAGTTTTATTTATTATTGTCATATAGAGGTAACAATGGCACATCACTACCAATGAAATTCTGAGACTCAGGCCCTTCAGTATTGAACATAATCTAACACTTAAATAAAATATAAAGTAGCTATACAAAACGACTATAAGAGTCTATACAGATAGAGTAAAAATAGAATATATGTAATCATCTTACAGTAACAAATGAGTAAATCAGTGCTGGAGTGTGTGACACCTGCACCAACGTCATTACACTTAAACTAAAAACTATTAAAACTACCTGAAACTATAATAATACTTAAAAATTAACTAACTTTTAGTCTTTTGTGAGTTGGCTGATGAGGTTTTGGTACATTTGTTTGTGGAATATTGGGATGTCTACCTTCAAAAGATGTGTTTTTGTTGTAATACATGTACAACATCTTGTGTCCACACATGCTTCCAAACAACAACTAAACTGAAACAAGCAAATCCTCTCCAGAAAATAACTGAAACCAAACTGAATTCAAAACAGAAACTCAAAAAAAGAGAGAGAGAAAATACAAAACTTCTTATTTTTACATTCTCTAAAGTAGTATAGTTTCCTGTGGTTTCCACTAGTGTGCCACTAAGATTTGTTTCTTTGTCCAGCACCTGTGGCACTTTAATAATGCTGTTTATCTATTGTAGACTGCATTATTTTTTATTCTTTTTCCTGCCACAATAACACAGTAGTTTCCTTTGTGCAATCAATAATGTATCTATCCAGATATCATTTGATTCACTGCATCCTCATCTAATGGAGTGGTGCCAACAAAAATCTAAAATATTTCTATAGGTCCAGCTGTTTGTAATACTGACTGTCTTTATTTTAGAACAAAGAGAGCTGTAAACAGAAGAGTTTAATAAAGCAGAAAGAAACAAGAGAAAAAACAAGCTTATTAGAATATATATATATTCTTTAAGCTGACTTTCACATTTCATGCAGGAATGGATGATGACACACAAGATGAGGCATTTGCTGATCTGAAGTCCAGGCCCCTTGGAGGATGGGGTGTTGCTCAGATAGGCGTTGGCACTGGGCTTGCTGTATATGGCATGTGGGTGGGAATTCTCCAGCCCGGCTTCCGAAAAGTCCCCTTGAGGCTACAGGTATGGTCTACATCGTTTGTAACACTTTCAATAATAAGTGGTGCTCTTGTGTCACTTCTTTTCTCATCAGTACTTTGAAAATTCTCCCAGGTCCCCTACATTCCTGCCAGCAGAGCCCAAGTACAAAATGTAATGACATTGTTAAGGGGTAGAAAGGGAGACCTTGTGGATTTAGGATCTGGTGATGGTCGTATTGTAAGTATAAACAAAATATTTTGGCTGCTTTTTTTCTTGTGCAGATAAATAATGGGGTTTTAATGTGTCCTTTAAGGTCTTGGAGGCCCATCAGTATGGTTTCAGTCCTGCTGTTGGTTATGAGCTCAACCCCTGGCTTGTTCGCCTGGCCCGATTTCATGCGTGGAGAGCAGGGCATCATGGAAAGGTGTCGTACCGACGGGAAGACCTCTGGAAGGTTTGTCACATTTGTATCTGGTATTAGTGACCCTTGCATTCAGATTTGCAGAATTGCTTAAAAAATCATTAGGAAATACAGGTGGGAAATAACCAAATAGATTTATGAAATTTTCCTTTTCCAGTTTTTTTTTTCATCCTCCTTCCCTTTCACTCTTGCTGTTCTTTCCTAAAACAGAAGTGCTGTTAAAGCGGTTTGCTCATTTACATCCTGCCTTGTATCTCATCACAGGTGGACCTGACAAAATGCAAGAATGTCACAGTGTTTTTGGCTCCTAGTGTGGTGAGTAATATTATAAACACAAGCGAGCTATAAATTGTTTATAATACAGATATAAAGAGTAAAAAAATAACTCAGGCTTATGCAGCACTAGATTAAATTAGGTGTGGTGGGTCATTTGCAGGCATTAGAGGAACTTTGTGGTCATTATTACGGATAAGTATTGCAGTAATTTTTTTTTCTTCTGTTTTTAGCTTTCATTGTTGCAGGAGAAGTTGCAGACCGAGCTGCCTGATGATGCTTTAGTGGTGGCAGGTCGTTTTCCCTTCCCTGACTGGAAACCTTGCAGAATTGAGGGACATGGTGTGGACAGAGCTTGGGCATATAGCGTGCAAGCACAAAGACAGCACACTGTCAACAAAAATGATGACCTCACAGCCACATAGTGTGACTTTGACAATGAACTAACTAATAAGAAAGGATCCACTTAAAGCTATATGGATGGTCCTAGTTTTTGCCCTGGTAGAATGGAAGTATGGACTTAATTTGCTGCTTCAATGATATAAACACATTCACTGAACTGTGACGGATGTTCAACCTGATTATAACCTGATTAGATGTTTTTTTTTTTTTGTTTGTTTGTTTGTTTGTTTTAACTACATCTACAACATATGCCGCTCTTACTTTCTGCTCCTCTGTGGACTGTGTTCACAAACATTCAGAGAATTCCATCAGAGTGCTTCTAATCCTGCCTAAAAATGGGAAAATTAGGAGTAAATCAGGAAAATTCTGTGTGAAACTCAGAGCGAGGAAGTATTGATCACCTTACCATATCTGGCATTTCATTTTAAAAGGTGTGATCAAGAAAAAGAAAGCAGAAAATGCTTTCAGAGTGAGGATGGGCATGTAGCAGACAATGAAATCAATATACTTAATAAGAAGAGAAGAAGAAGAAGAAGAAACAGCCTTTATTGTCCCACAGAGGGGAAATTTGGGTGTAACAGCAGCCGCAGTTATTATAAATATAAATAAAGATATAATAATTCACACTATTAAGAAAAGAATATATATAAAATCAACAAACAATATTAACCTTAATACTACTAATAATAATAACACTATATACAATGTGCATGATGTGCCGGACTATTTACAGTATATTATTATTATTATTATTATATATTATCCTACATTGTGTAGGCTATTGTGGTTTTTGTTGGGAGCAGTGATGGTTATGAAGTCTTACAGCTGCTGGGAGGAAGGATCTGCGGTAACGCTCCTTTGTGCATTTAGGATGCAGCAGTCTGTCACTGAAGGAGCTCTCCAGCTCAGCAACAGTTTCATGCATGGGATGGGAGACCTTGTCCATCAGTGATGTTATTTTGGTCAGAGTCCTTCTGTCTCCCCCCACCTGCACTGAGTCGAGAGGACATCCTAGGACAGAGCTGGCTTTCCTGATGAGCTTGTCTATCCTCTTCCTCTCAGTTGTAGACAAGCTGCTGCTCCAACATACTGCTGCATAGAAGATGGCTGATGCCACCACAGAGTCATAGAAGGTCTTCAGGAGTGTCCCCTGCACTCCAAAAGACCTCAGCCTTCTCAGCAGGTAGAGTCTGCCCTGACCCTTCCTGTAGAGCGCATCAGTGTTATGAGTCCAGTCCAGTTTATTGTTTAGGTGAACACCCAGGTACTTATAAGAGTCCACTATCTCAATGTCCACCCCCTGGATGTTCACCGGTGTCCGTGTGGTGGGTCTGCGCCTGCGGAAATCCACCACCAGCTCCTTGGTTTTAGCGGCGTTGATCAGGAGGTGGTTCCGCTGGCACCAGTCCACAAAGTCCTGAGTCCACTGTCTGTACTCTGAGTCATCCTCACCTGTGATGAGGCCAACTATGGCAGAGTCGTCAGAGAACTTCTGCAGATGGCAGCGTGGGGAGTTGATGGAGAAGTCTGCAGTGTAGAGGGTGAAGAGGAACGGTGCCAGCACAGTTCCCTGTGGGGCCCCCGTACTGCAGACCAGCCTGTCAGAGACACAGCCCTGTGTCCTCACGAACTGTGGGCGGTCAGTGAGGTAGTCAAGTATCCACTCGGAGATGTGGTGGTCCACTCCTGACAGTTCCAGCTTATCTCTCAGAAGTCCTGGCTGGATGGTGTTAAAAGCACTGGAGAAATCAAAGAACATGATCCTCACAGTGCTTCCAGGCTTCTCCAGGTGGGTCAGAGCTCGGTGCAGGAGGTAGATGATGGCGTCATCCACCCCGATGCCAGGCCGGTAGGCGAACTGCAGCGGGTCCAACGAAGACGACACCATGAGGCGTAGATGGTTGAGGACCAGCCTCTCGAGGGTCTTCATTAGATGCGATGTCAGGGCTACCGGCCTGTAGCTGCTAAGATCCTTTGGATGTTTGGTCTTTGGTACCGGTACCACACAGGAGGTCTTCCACAGTTGTGGTACTTTCCCCAGCTTCAAGCTCAGGTTGAACATGTATCCCATGATGCCACACAGCTGATCTGCGCAGCACCTCAGGAGCCTGGAGCTGATGCCGTCTGGACCAGCAGCCTTTCGCTGCTGGTCCAATAATTCATTTTAGTCTGTTATGTCAGGGTGTACTTAAATGTATTAAGCCATGGAATTCATTCATTCATTTTATTTCCCTAGAATTTTGTCACTTTAAATAACTTTTTATAATAGTACTATTGTAAAAACAGCCCATGAAATTATATATATAATAATATATTTAGCACAGCTGCCCTTTCACAGCTGTGCAGGGCTTTTTTTGTAATCACACATCTAAGGAGGGCAGGCTTTTAAATATTCATCTGCTCTTGTGTGTCACCTATATAACAAAGAGGTGTAGTTTTCTGTTTGTGACTCCATTGTTTTAACTAATTATTTTTAGGCAGTATTTGTTGTACTAGAATATTATAATCTTAAGAGGAATTTTTCAGTCCCAGAGTGCAGCAAGTTTTTCAAAAGTAACTATAATTGTAAATGCTCTGTGGATGTGGGTTAAAGGTGCTCAGTACTGGAAAAAAAAATTGGAATGTGGCTTCAAGTGACTGGGCCCATGGTATCTAAAGTGTTCATATAGTAACAACAGCACAGTTGTAATACATTCCTGTATTCTTGTATGACACAGTAAGCTCTATAAATGTTATATATGTGTACATGCATGTATTTTCTGGTGTTATAAATAATCATACAGTGCTCCAATTTCTAATGTCTTCTTCCCTCACATACTTCTCTGCCACTCCTGACTTCCTCATGCAGCACCCCAGTTCCTTTCTTGGCACCCTATCAAATGCTTTCTTTAGATCCACAAAGACAAAGTGCAACTCCTTCTGACCTTCTCTATACTTCTCCATCAACACTCGCAAAGTAAACATTGCATCCATACCTGGTCTTTCTCAGCATGAAGCCATACTGTTCCTCAATGATTTTCATCTCTCTTTTTAACCTGGTTTCAGCAACTCTTTCTCATATCTTCATGGTATGGCTCATCAACTTTATCCCTCTGTAATTACTACAGCTCTGCACATCACTCATGTTCTTGAAAATTGGTACCGGTACACTTCTCCGTTCCTCAGGCATCTTCTTACTCTCCAGGATTGTGTTGTTAAAAAGTCCACTGCTCTCTGTCAGAGACATGTATAAACTGATCTTTCTTATATAAATTATTAATGGCAGGCCTTCACCTTTACCTGTATAGTGAGTAAAATTGTTCTATCACCGACAATCTTGGGCTGTTCAAAGTAAAATCAGTTTCTTCTTATCCAATTTATTGTTGATAATTTTCTGTTATATATGAGAAATATAGACGTTATCAAATTTTATTATTCTATTTATGTAACCTTATTTCCCTGATAAACAGGCAAATTCCTGTATTTGTATGTTTGTGGGCGAGCAGAAAGACAGTATTACAAGAGGAAAATGACAAAACGTAAACAAGCTGTTTTAACAGAAAATTGTTGTAGTGTGAAAGCTACAACCGGAGATTGATCTTTCTTAATCTGCGTGACTTGACAGAAGCTGATTGGGTTGTTTGCAGCAGAAGAGGAAGTTGCGAGACAGACTCTGAAACCTGCAAACCAGCTTTATTCTTGAGCCGCCCTAAGCATTGGAAAGAGGACTGACAGGAACAGTCGCGGATAGTATTTTATAATTGGTGTTTTTACGGGTTTGTGAATTATAGAATTTAGGTGTTTTTTTTTTTTTTAAAGCCCGCTTTGAATTTTGTAAGAGAAGCTGTCGTGACCGGACACAGAAGCATGTCTGCGGTTGACAGTTAGCTAACGAAAATTATGCCTTCATCCTTCTAGAAAAGCTAACTGGCTAGCTATCCGCCGCAACGTTAGGAACTGGGTAAATTAGCCTTGAAATGCTCGACACAAAACGCTAATTAACACTGCACACTTCCGCGGTGCTGGAGTAAGTGTCGGCTAGATGCTCCGCAAAACTATGTTTCTTTAGTCAACCTAACGGTGGAATTAGCGTTGTACTGCAATGCAGCTAACCTTTAGGGTCGACATAGCTAATTCAGTGTGCGAGCTATATGTCTGGTAATCGGAAGACGCTTTATTCGAGCAAGGTTAAATATATACATATTCAAGACACAGTCAACGACGTCAATCTTTGCTAGCTAGTTTTGTGTCGACCTAAGCAGTCGAGCAGAGCATGATGAGCTCCCTTTGCAGTTACGTTAGCCAGCAATACCTTAGCTAATGTTAGCTGCACGATAGGCTAGCTGAGTTAACTAATGTTGGCTTATTACTGTAAATAATCAGCGACTAAGTCAACTGAAGAAAGAACCAGAACCAGCTAAACATGGTAAGTATGATTTAAAATGTATCATTTATCCGGTTGTTCACGTTTCTTCTTGTCTTCCTGCTGATGGCTAACGGAATGCATAAGCTTTATTCTTTAAAGTATTCATGAATATAAAAATCTGCTTTAAGTAGTTTAGATAAATACACGTACATATACAGTTGGTAGTGTGCGATTGTATGCTCTACGCACATAATATACCTGTTATGTTAGCTAACGGTTCTGAGGCCAGGTATTTCACAGGATGTGACAGCTCTTAAAGCCATTTTACGGCACAGGACGCCCATCTTGCAAAAGTGAATATTTTCTTTGACTAGTGTTGAGTCTCGGAAAGTTGTGGCTTATTTGTGGAATTCAGACTTGCCTGACACCGGGGCTTCCCTTTAAAATCTCAATTTGCTATCTTGCTTTTACTTGAGAGGGCCCAACTTCCTCCATATGAGAAAACCGGGCTCGAGCTGTTCATTTGCCAAACTAAATTATGCTTAAACCTGTGCAGTTGCCTTTTATACCCAAGCGCAATTACCAGACAGTAAATGAATATAATAATTTACTATGGGAACAAAATACTTGGATGGCCAAATGTGAACATGTGTTTAGGGGCTTTTTTTCTGCATTTGAGCATGAATATGTGGTTTTACCACCATTATACACAACAAATAATGAGAAGTCCTTTAAAAACTCAGTGATTTTATGTTATATATGGTGACATGTAGCTCATGTTGCTTGTACTTAACTTTCTATTACCTGTTAGGCTTCAGAGGAGGCATCCCTGCGTGCACTAGAGAGCCTGATGACCGAGTTCTTTCACAGCTGCACAACTAATGAGCGAAAAAGAGAAATAGGTAAGTAAGACCTGAAAAAAAACCTATCAGGACACTTAAGAAGGTATGAGTATGGTGTAGTATTTTCAGGTTCCCATCAGGCTGGTTTGAAATGGAAACAACACAGAACGGTGTAAGAATGCGTAATTGAGGGTTAATGCGCATACCCCATAATCATCCACAGTTTAACTCCAGGTTGGCCAAACCGTTTGTACATGCTTACCCATTTTCCTCATTTCCTCTGTGATTGTTGCTGTTAAATAAATGCAAAATATCTCAAAAAAAGAATACTTAAGTACTTATTAAGTAAAATCTAAGTAAAAGATGGAGTCTGATCGATGCATCGTTTGGCAAATATTGGCCTGTCACAGATGTGTCAGTTTCTTTGTATACGTTACCATGCACTCAGGAGGTGTGTGACTAGTTTAGACATTTCCAATTGGTAGCAGCCCTTGCTAATTGGTACCAGAAATACTAATCTGCTTCACTCGCTGACAGAAATTCAAGTAAACAAGCATAGTTCTGCAGTACTTTGATGTAGAAAACCAAGTAAAAGACAGTTCAGTGCAGGCATGTGGATGTTAACCTGCTGCTGCCAGCGGTGCCACATTGCATGTTTGCATTTTGCTCACAGTGCTTACACTCTTTCAAAATTACCTCAAGCTAGAAATTTTACATTTTTGTTTTCTCTTCAATGTACATAAAAACTGTGAATATGTGAATTTTGCATCCCCTAAAGAAGTCCAGTATCAGTCTGGATGTACTGAAAAAACTTGCCTAACTTTTACCCAATATCAGTTTATACTGACATTAACTTTATAATTTGAATATGTTTTATCAAAGGTGAAAGAAATCTTGTAGCTCTCATTTCCTGGTAAAAAGATAAACAAGTCTTTGTCTTTCAACATAGATGAACAGTAGAGTTTCCTCTGTGACACTCTCTTCCCCTTTGAATCCATAAAAGATGATATATGTATGTCTTAATCAGTTATGATCTATAAAGACAATAATACTGTTAATTGATCATATGATAATCATATTTAAAATGGCCTAAGATAGTTTTGTTTCTATTAAAAGGGTTTTTTTTGCTTTTTTTAAAAAATGCACTTCCTGTGTTGTGACGCACTACTTTCAGTCTGTCTGCTAGCAAAGTACTAGCATTGAACTACTGTTAGAGCTCATGGTTACTTCCTTTTTTCTGCAGAAGAGCTGCTGAATAACTTTGCACAGCAGACTGGAGCGTGGCGCCATTGCTTGTTCTTCCTCTCCAATACTCGGAATGAGTATGTGATGATGTACAGTCTCACGGTATTTGAAGTAAGTCCTGTGGGTGAAAGATGCATGCTCTCAGTTGAAAGTACTGGCAAGAGCCTTCAAATTTTTTTGACATTTTACTTTCAGATACTTTTACATACTTAATATGTGCATGTTGCAGGAAGAGGCATGTATTAAGGAGAATGTGTTTCATTGCATTTTCCTGTGTCCTCATTTTATAAAATCTGCAAGTCAGATTAGTTAAGTGTAACAAATTTTGCACAGGATGAAAGGATAAACATCAAGTGCCCCATAAAACTGACTTTAACCTTTAATGCATGTCTGAGATATGTAAGCCTAAATTTAGGTGCAGCTTTATACACTGCTCAAAAAAATTAAAGGAACATTTTTTAGTATAGCAACAATTCAGTTAAACTTCTAGGATATTGATCTGGTTAGTTAAGTAGCATAGGGGGTTTGTTACTCAGTTTCAGCTGCTTTGGTGTTAATTGAATTAACAATAGGTGCACTAGAGGGGCAACAATGAGACAACCCCCCAAATAGGAATGGTTTCACAGGTGGAGGCCACTGATGAGGAGGCCACTCCTCATCTGGCTATTTTTTTATTTTTTATTTTTTTTCCTCACTAGTTTTACATTTGGCTAGGGACAGTGTCACTCCTGGTAGCATGAGGGTACACCTGGACTCTACAGAGGTTACACAGATAGTTCAACTCCTCCAAGATGGCACATCAATATGTGCCACCACCAGAAGGTTTGCTGTGTCTCTCAGCACAGTCTCAAGAACATGGAGGAGATTGCAGGAGACAGGCAGTTACTTTAGGAGAGCTGGACGGGGGCGTAGAAGGTCCTTAACCCAGCAGCAGGACTGGTATCTGTTGCTTTGTACAAGGTGGAACAGGATGAGCACTGCCAGAGCCCTATAAAAATGACCTCCAGCAGGCCACTGATGTGAATGACTCTAACCAAACCATATGAAACAGACTTAATGAAGGTGGCCTGAGGGCTCAATGTCTTCTAGTGGGCCCTGTGCTCACTACTTGGCACTGTGGCGCCCGATTGACATTTGCCATAGAATACCAGAGTTGTCGGGTCCCCAACTGGCACCTTGTGCTATAGCACAGATGTGAAAGTGTCTGGAGAAGCGTTATGCTGCCTGTAATATCATTCAGCATGACCGGTTTGGAGGTGACCTCCACGTCATCATGCACTTTAGACTGTCCAGGAACTCAGTGATGCCCTGGTCTAGATCTGGGAGGAGATTCCCTAGGACAGCATCCATCAGCTCATTAGGAGCATGCCCCGATGTTGTCAGGCATGCATACAAGCACGTGGGGGCCGTACAAACTAGTGAGTACCATTTTGAGTTACTGCACTGAAATTTTGGCAAAAAGGCCGCTGCATCATTTTTTCACTTTGATTTTTGGAGTTTCTTTTTCTAGGTTGATAATTTTCTTTTCCACCCAACATTGTGGATTCATTTCATTCCTAACACATGATCCAGTCCATATCAGCATGATTTGGTTTTTTGTCCCCCCCCCCCCCCCCCCCCCCCCCCCAAAAAAAAAAAAATTGAGATCAAATATGATTTCAAGGTGTTTCTTTGATTTATTTTTTTGAACAGTGTATTTATGCGTCTAGAAAGTTTTAAGGCCCTTTTTTGTTTTCCGCATTATGTCATGTTTCAGACTCAAATGGTTGACATTGTACATTGTTTATTTAATATAAAACTTGAAATATCCCATCTATGTAAGTATTCCCTTTCTTGGAAAATGACTCCCTACTTCTATCAGTGGTCTGTGAGATGGTTGTACAGCTTGATTGGGATCCACTTGTGCCTTATTTGGACATAATTTAGAAACGCACACATCAGTCTTTAAAATTGTCTCTGTATCCATGGTATATTAAGTTAAAACCAAAAGTTAAAACCAAACCACGAGATTGAGAGAATTTACTGCAAGACGTTATTCAAGTCAGTAAGCTGGAGAGGGTTGCACATAAAGCTCTGCAGTATTAAAAAGAGCTTAGTTTTATTCAGGACCCAAGAGCACTCAAACCTCTATAATTCTCAAGTGGAAAATGTTAGGAACTAGAAACACTCTTCCATATATCGATGACAAGCTAAATTGGGGGGAAAGGCATTCACAGCCAAAGGATCCTCATCAGATGGGTAACCTAGAACCCAGCTGACAATATGAAGGAGATCTGTGGAGATGACCCATTGCACCCTTCAGAAAGAGCTCTCAGAGCAGCACTTTTATCTATCACTTAATGCTAGTGGCCAGAGGAAAGCCATTCCTCACTAAAAGGCTGAGGATTTGCCCAAAGACACCTGAACAACTCGGAGCAAGAGCAGCAATATCCTCTTGTCTGATGAAACATTAATTTTCTTAATCACCTGTTTAACTTAGGGCTACAGGGGTAGAACCTATCCTAGCTGTCATAAGGCAAGAGGCAGGCTACTCCCTGGACAGGTAGTTTGTGCTAGAATTCCCAACACTATGTGTGGAGGGAACCAAAGACAAGCATCTATTGCACATCACCTCATTTATACAAAGCTGTGGTGAAACATGATGGTAGCAGTGTCAGTTTAGACAGTTGCATACTAAAAATTAAAGAGCAGTCTTGTTCAGTGAAAACCTTTTCCACATTACAGATGTCAGTCTGGCAGTCCAAGCTTGCAGGATTTTCCCCAACAGTATTTGAGGATGCTATAGCTGCCGAAAGCGCTTTAACCAAGTGAAGGGCCTGAATATTTTTGTAAACAGGATATTTCATTGGGCAGCACGGTGGCGTGGTGGTTAGCACTGCCGCCTCACAGCTAGAAGGATATCTAGAAGGTCTGGGTTCTAATCCACCTTGACCCGGGCTTTTCTGTGTGGATTTGCATGTTCTTTGCTTGGGTTTCTTCTGGGTGCTCCAGTTTCCTCCCACAGTCCAGAGACATGCAGTTACTGGGGTTAGGTTAATTGGTAACTCTTAAATTACCCAAAGGTATGAATGTGAGTGTGAATGGTTGTCTGTCTCTCTGTGTTAGCCCTGCGACAGGCTGGTGACCTGCACAGGGTGTACCCCGCCTCTCGCCCCATGACAGCTGGGATAGGCTCCAGCCGCCCCGCAACCCTGAACAGGATAAGCAGGAGAGAATTGATAGATATTTCATTGTTATAGTTTTAATAAATTGGCAAATATTTTTGCTTTGTTGTGGTGGTGTTATGTGAACAGATTGGAGGGAGTTCCCTTTTAAGATGACATGACTAAGACATGATCCACTGTGGAAGTGCACTGCATGTGTTTTGTATAAATGTGTTGTTCTCATTCATACACATTTTACAGCTGATTGTTCATTTTATTTTCAGAACCTGGTGAACAAGATGTGGATTGGACTTGCTTCACAAGACAAAATGGAGATTCGCAGCTGTCTTCCCAAGCTCCTCCTTGCTCAGCACAAATCTGTGCCCTATTTCATCCGTAACAAGCTTTGCAAAGTCATCGTGGACATTGGTCGCCAGGATTGGCCGATGTTCTACCATGATTTCTTTACAAACACCCTTCAGGTAAGCCCACGGAAGGTGTTGTTTAGGGCTGCAACGATTCATCGACATAAGCGATGACTTCGACTACAAAAATTAGTCATAGTGGAATTTGAAAGTCAAAGTGTCATATATACCCATCCATTCATTTTCTTCCACTTATGTGATTTTGTAACTGCAATACACTACAGGAAGATATGGGGGCATTATTACCTCCCTTGTCTGCCAACGATGCCAACATAACGATGGTGGAACAGAGGAGGGTGTAGAAAATGAAAGAAAATGGGGACAGACTGTCGAAGTTTTGGAAGCATTTGACAGAAAACAAAAATACTTGAATGCAGACTGTGCAAAGCAGAGCTTTCCTTCCACGGTAGCATCATTGCAATGCGTGAGCGTTTAAAATGCTGGAGCCCTGGAGCTGTGATGTCAGCTCTGGATACGTTTCAGAGTTAGTGCGTCGTGTTGATACCCTGTTAATGTTTGTACAGTAATGTTTCTGTTAGTTTACCTGTTGGAAACAAAGTCTCATGGATGATATTTGCTTCTTTTTTTTTCTCGCATTAATATTAGCATTCAATCTGAATAGTGATTGAATGCTAATATCATCAATATTCAAAGTTTACAGATGAATTGAATCATCTGTAAACTTTTCAGTTGTTCTGGACAGAAAAATCTTTTTGATTTAATTTGAAGCCTTATTTGAACTTTTGGACAGAGGCCATTTTTATTTATTTGCGCATTATATTATCATTTAAAAATAAAAATTGCATTCACTTTAATATGAATTCTTTATTTGATATTTATTGTGGTGGTCACATTAATGTTAAAAATACATTTGATTAGTTTCAGTCTCATATCTTTATGGGCCATTATTTTAATTGTGAGAAGAGACAACAAGGTGATATTAACAGGTGGGCAGGCTTGAACAGGTGAGGTAAGATTGAAATAATCATTGACTAATTGACTAATCAATAAAAGAATTTACAGATTATTTGACTACCAAAATAATCTTTAGTTGCAGGCCTAGTGTTGTTTAGTGTAACTGGGTGTGTATTGGTGTTTTAAGTATTGAGATGAAGTGAAGACAGAAGTTGCGTTACAAAATTAGAGCTTCTGTTGTATGGAACATAGTAATTTGAAGTAGTCCAAAAATATCTCTTCAATATCTGTCAAATTAATTCCAATTGTCTTTGAGGTTGTCTTTGTTTTTGATGTAATTTTTTTTCTTTTTTGTTTTGAAACTGTGTACAGTACTGTAGTTATGGTAGGTTTTTGCACAAAGATGTTTTGAGGAAGTGGCTTATTCTTAAATGGAGAAGTTAAATTATAAGCCATGAGAAATTCTTTTATTTTTTTTTTAATCTCACAAGATATCTGAAATAAACCCGACTGTTTTCTACATATATTGTTCATCCAAAGTGGTGAACTACATGAACTAGATCTTGAAATTGATATCTTGTCTAGTGGTGTGTTTTGCAAACCAAAGCTTATGTGTAATGAATTTGCTCTGTAAAGGATAATTATATTTCATAAAGGAAGTAGGCAAGAGTGCATTAAACTAAAAAACAGTTAATAAACATCAACTGTCAGCCAACCTTTTATGAAATTTCTATCAGGGGTGTTTTAACTGAATAGCCTGGAAAGCATTTTTGAAGAACTTGTTGGTCATTCATAAAATGAAGTAAACTTTCTGAGCTGTTGTCAATCTTTGGTTTACAGTTGATCCAGTCCCCAGCTCTGGCTCCACTGGGGTTGGTGATGTTAAAAACCACGTCAGAGGAGCTTGCGTGTCCTCGGGAAGACCTGAGTGTCTCCAGGAAAGAGGAGCTCCGCAAACTGCTGCTGGAGCAGGTACCAACGGTGCTTGGACTGTTGACTGGTGAGAACAACCTTTAACTTTATCTCTTTGTGATACTTCATAATTTAAGTCTCTTTCTTCCCCTCTGCAAACAGTGAAGATGCAAATTTTATTTATTTTTTCGCTAGTATGCTAGCTTACAGTTTAACTGCATATTTCTTTACTGAAAAAAAGTGTTGTGCAATCTTTATATGTCACATTGCAAAGGATGTGCAGGACAGTCTTAAATGCAAGTCCACTTTTCAAAGTAAAGCAGCTATACGTTATGTTTGCTAACTTTATTGAAGATAAAATCTGATAAATCAGACAAAAAGTCTGGTGAAAACCTTTTAGTATCTGTGAGCAACTGGGTATTTGTACTTGTTTTCAGGAATCCTGGAGACATACTGGGACAAGCACAGTGTCATAGCTTCTACTCCACCTCCCTCACCCACCTCAGGGGAAAGCAGTGAGTGAATTGTCTCTTACATTGTTAAAATGGCAGACTTAAAATTGTGAAAGAGAAGTTTGTTTCTTGTGTATGAACCATACTCTTTTGTGTTTCTTAAATCAGTGGAATTGCTGGGCAGCTTGTTTCAGGGAAGCCAGTACTCAAAGCTGCTTTGTCAGCCCATGGCAGCATTGGACAATGAGAGTCATCAGCTCTGTTGCCTTGTTCTGGAGTGCTTGGCTCACCTGTTCAGTTGGATCCCTCTGTCCACAAGTATTACACCCACACTGCTGGCATCCATATTCCATTTTGCACGATTTGGCTGTGATCTTCGGCCAAAAGCCAAGACGGACTCCTTCATCTCTTCAAATTCCTCCTCTTCAAATGGACAGCATAATCCTGGAACAGTGCCACCAACATCAAATGGAGGAGAGCTAAATGGACAGCAAAGCGAGGGTAACAAGGTGGACCGTGCACGGCTTGGTGTGCTTGCCATGACCTGTGTCAATGAACTGGTGTCAAAGAACTGTGTGCCAATGGATTTTGAGGAGTACCTGCTGCGAATGTTCCAGCAGACGTTCTTTCTCCTGCAAAGGCTGACGCGAGAAAATAATGCCCATACGGTCAAGGGCCGCTTACAGGAACTTGATGAGAGGTATGGCTGGGTGCTTAATTTGATGGGAGCATTGGTGCACTAGTAAACTCACTCAATACAGCCATGTACCTTAGCTCTGTTACATGTTTTAAGGTATTCTCTCTGCTTATAATGTAAAATGCCAATGACAATTGGTGTCTTGGTCTTTAAAGATGGGAATCACCAGACACCCCACAATTCGATATCATTGCAATACTTCACTCATGAAACAATATTGTGATTTTGAACATTTGAACATGTTGCAATTTATCTCCAACTGCAAATTATGTCTTCAAAGTTAAAACTTTGTCAGTATCTGTTTTATTCAATAAGATAAAGTTATCTCAGTTCAGTTATTTTTTTTTTTCTGCCATAAATTTTGCCATGATAGTCAGTCATATATTAGTCTGTGATTGAATGGAGTCAAGTTGGCAATTACATGCAATCTGTTTCTGATAATACAGTAATTAACTGTGATAAATCCTTGAAAATCACATATCTGTTACTGTCTGCATAGCCAGAAATTCACATTTAACTATTGTCTTTGCAACTTTCCTGTTCTAAAGCACTATAACCAGAATATAACCAGCCAGTTCAATCAAGTCCCCATCAAGTTGTGGTCATTGACAAAGGCTCATTCAGACTGATGGCAGGACGTTGGCAAGTTGCCTGATCAAAAGTAGTTGGGAGTGTGCAACACCCTCAAACTCTGGGCAGCCATTTAGTCACCACAAGTTGCAATCAGTCGCAGAATGAGGAAAAAATTCAATCCAATCACCAGGCAGCCACTTTTTTTTTTTTTTTTTTTCTCCCTCCCTCTTCGACTTCCCCCACCCCATTGGTCTTTGCTAAGAACATTTCCTTGTGTATTTTATTTATTTATTTATTTTTTAACTTTTGTTGAGTTTACAGGGTGATAAACTATATATTTCATTTTGAAGGTTGCACCAGATGCAGCAAACTTTTTTCATATTTCTGTTTCATATATTTCATGAAGCTTTCTTTGAACACCTCACCTGTGAAATGTGATCATACCAAGTTGGCATTTTCAGGAGTGGTCACACACATAAGCCACATTATGGTCTGATTATATAATGCTGCATTTAATCTGATAAGTAATTATATTGTTGACTATTATAGGCCATCTAAAGTATGTAATGACTTTGGTTTAATTATTTCTTTCTCATCTTGCAGTTACCTGGAAAAGTTCACAGACTTCCTGCGGCTATTTGTCAGTGTTCACTTGAGGCGAATTGAGTCAAGTCCTCAGTTTCCTATTGTAGAGTTTCTTGCCCTGCTTTTCAAGTACACCTTCAACCAGGTAATGATTACCTTTTTTAAACGGTCTTGTTCATGCAATACATGAAATGTGCACATTTCCACAGATGTGATGCAAACTTCCTTCTCACTGATCCTTTTTTTTTTTTTTTTTTTTTTTTTTTAAAGCCTACCCATGAAGGCTATTTTGCCTGTTTGGAGATTTGGAGTGTATTTTTGGATTTTCTGACAACCAAAATCAAAAGCAGATTAGCAGACAGGGAAAGTGTCCTGAACAGGTAAGTTGACCGTAAACAGAAGACAAATTTAATGAAGCCCTCAGGGAGCTAAAATCGTTGACTCTTGAGTGTAAAATTGCTGTTGTGAACCACGTGTGTGTGCACTCGTGCAGGTACAAAGATGCTTTAGTTCTTCTGTTGAGGGAAGTTTTGAATCGCATACAGTTCAGATACAACCAAGCCCAGTTAGAAGAGCTGGACGACGAGACTCTGGATGATGATGTAAGAGAATTTAACAAACTATATTTCACAACACATTACGAATAATATCTGCATCTTTTCATGCAATATATTCTGAACATCTCTTGTAGCCACACAAAGCATTAAAGTTTAGAATATTATAAGCATAAGTAAATGCTAAAATATAGCTTTATTTTCAAAGTCTGAATGTTCTACTTCATTTGGTAACTATAGCAACAGACTGAGTGGCAAAGGTACCTGCGTCAGAGTCTGGAGGTGGTTGCCAAGGTGATGGAGCTGCTCCCATCCCATGCGTTCTCTACTTTGGTAAGAGGTCACTGCTGGTCTCTTTGTTATTTTGTAAGAAAGTTTAAAGGCATTTCAAGTGAACTAGATCAGAGTTTTATCATTTTTTTAAAATTTTGAGCAAAAATCCATTGTATTTGATACATGGCTGCAAGAATGCATATGACATCATAATAAAGCATTTATCTGCCCAGTGTAGCGTCCCAAAACAGTGAAACTACTTGTCACTGATGGGAGGAAGTGTCTTCTGTTAAACCAAATACATCGATAACATTTAAAATTCTTTTATAAATGTAATAAAAGATTAAAATGACATTTAAATGCACACTAAGGTGTTTTTTTTTTTGGGGGGGGGGGGGGGGGGGGGGGGGGGGGGCGTGCAAAAATGGTATGTTATCTTTTTTTAATCAACTGGAAGTGTTATTTTAAACAAAGATCTGTTTTTTTAGTTTTTGTTTTTTTAGCTATAGAGCATGTATTTATATTTGTTATTCATAGTTTTCGTTTCAGCAGTGTTTGGTATAATGGTATATCTAGCGAATGCTTTATTATACTTGTGTATTATATCTGTATTTATAACTCAGTCTGTAAAACTGATTTTACTTTCAGTTTGAACTTGGTTCCTTAGAATATGTCTCTCAGTAAACTGCTTAAATTGCTCTTGGGTTCTGATGTCTAATAAGGTTTTCTTATTACATGTTGGGAAAGGTTAGGTGATATCCCTTTTCACTCTCCTCTCTTCTCTTTAAAGTTTCCAGTTCTCCAAGAGAATTTGGATGTATACCTCGGTTTGCAGCAGTTTATTATGACCACTGGCACAAGTAAGCACAATTTATTGGGAAAAAAAGGGGGGTGGGGGGGTGCCACATTTCCAAATGACATCAATTTATACATTAAATTGTTAGTGATGTGTAACATTTGTTTGTGTCTTTTTTTGTTTGTTTGTTTCACAGGTCGACGGCTAAATATCACTGCTGAGAACGACTGTCGCCGACTTCACTGTTCTCTCAGGGATCTCAGCTCCCTACTTCAGGCTGTTGGACGCTTGGCTGAGTATTTCATCGGGGAGGTTTTTGCTGCCCGTTTCACTGATGCCCTGGCTGTGGTAGAGAGGTAAGTGTTCTGCTACCCTTCTAAAACCTAGCGAGGGATTGTTGCGCTAAAATCAGAGGGATATACTATCAGTGTTCAACACAGCCAAACTTTCTTTTTTTTTTTTTTTTTTTTTTTTTTTTTGCTTTTGCTGGCTTGATAAAACCTAAAACCCCAGTTGGAGGTAACGGGTATCATGAAAATTATCAACTTTCTCTGTTAAGGCTTTCTGGTTTAGGGGCTGTGCACGCACACATTAAAAATAGGAATTTTACACATCATATAACTCTTCTGCAAAAGTTATAACTGAGTGCTGCTTACTGCAATCAGAGACATCAGATGATGATAGTGATTAGAAATGTATGAAGAGCATAAACGATATAACAGTATAAGACAAGAGAATGCTGCAGAAAATCATTAATCTGGTGACTTGGCACACAGAGCTTTAAAGTAAACATCTGAATTTAAGTTAATTATTATACCGCTAAGTGCACACTCAGTACTCCTCTTTATTTCTAATGTGGAGGCTGCTTTAATATGCATCCATTTAAATATTAAAACTTACTGTACCATAGGCCAATAAAAGGAGACTCTCTTTAGTTTAATTCAAAAAGAAACATTTTTTGACTGGACAGGTATTCTTGATGTGTGTTCTGTGTTCTAGTAGCTGAAATTCCAGGAGTGTAAAAAAGACTTGGCAGTAGATTAGAATCAAATATAAAACATTTATACATTTTCCACAGCACTAAATTAATACATGCTCATTTCAATTCAATTCAGTTTTATTTATATAGCGCCAAATCACAACAAACAGTCGCCTCAAGGCTCTTTGTATTGTGGGTAAAGACCCTACAATAATACAGAGAAAACCCAACGGTCAAAACGACCCCCTATGAGCAAGCACTTGGTGACAGTTTCTGTGACAATGTGAAGCACAGCTTGTTTTTCATTCAGCGGTTTTAGTTTGGTACAATTTAACAGTTTGTACACATGAAGTGTATTATTTACATATAACCGACCCCCAACCAGGTTATGTGTTCAGCATAAGTTACACACCTAAGCAAACAAATGAAAAAAGAGCCACTTTTATGACACAGAACGGATTTTTAAGCTCGACATAGCTCTCTAACCATGAATCTTGCTTCGTAGTACACCACTCTGAAGGCTATATTTGTATTTAAAAATGAACATTGTTGTTGCAAATTTTGTCAATATTACAAAATCTCAAGTTGACATTGATTTCTCTTTTTGTGTTTTATTTAAATTACTGTATGGCTTTCTTCATATTGTAATCGATTGTAGTGTTTAATGAAGGGTTAAAATACCAAAAAAATACCATTTTGTCTTTTTTTTTTTTTTTAAAAAGATTGGTTGAGGTGACTTGCTATGGCTCCCAGACCAGCCTCTATGACCTGGAAACCGCTGTGCCTTCTGTGCTCAAACCAGACCTCATTGATGTGTGAGTATCATCTTTAAAAATAACACATTATATATGATCTTCCTGTTAGAAATGAAAGAATTATAAAGTCACAGTGTCATGTAGAAGAGAACAGGGTACTTAGAGTGTGAATAGCTATAGGGTTTGTGTCAAATGTTGTGACACTTCACCGCCCACGCTGTTGGTACGTTGTTGGTGTAGTTGCCTCCCATTTAGAGCAACCTCATGTTTTACATTATGAACTTACAGAATATTGTTACTCTGACTTCTAGAAATCCAATATCTGACATGTAAGAGTCTAAAATATACACTTCACAAGAAACATTTCAAAGTTACACTAACAGCAAATTGGGTAAGCTGTATAAGAAGCATGTTTTAACTGAGTGGGTGTGGGGATGTGTGTTTGGTTTATTTTGTCACAGACATGCACAGGCCCTCGCTGCTTTGCAAGCATATTCCCACTGGCTTGCACAGTTCTACAGTGAAGTCCACAGTCAGAACCAGAGCCAGTTCATCAACCTCATTACATCCGCAGTTGATGCCAGTAGCCCACTCATCACAGCTAAGGTAACTTGCCTGCTATGCCTCATTTTTTTTTCTCAGGCATGTTACAAATCCAGTCTTTATTAATTATCAGTTTCTATTAAGAAAAGCAGTTTAGAAATAATTTGTAGAGAAACTTATATTCAAGTATACTTCAAACGATAAATGAGTCGATTATAAGAAGCTGCATGTCATGCACACAGAAAAGTGGTAAGTTTCAAGTTTCATTGTTGCAACAATGGTTTAAAAATTAAGGAAGACATATGATTCAGAAACTGTTAACTAAAGCTTAAAACATGCAGCACATGTTCACAGTTTATGTATGTTTTCGGCTTTATTTTTAGCTTTATACATGTGATCCATACAGTTTGTCTTGGCTTTGCTTGAGTGTAATTATAATGAGTGTGGTTGTGCATGACAGATTGATTAGCGCTGTTTAATTTTACACTTCAGTTTTGTTTAAACTTTTTTACACTGAAATCTCCAGGTACCTGAAAAGTTGCTGCTGTCAGCGTGCCATCTGATGGTCTCCATAACCTCTACAGTGAGGCCTGTGTTCTTGGTCACCTTGCCAGCTGTTGAGAACATCTTCAACCTGATTACTACAGAAACTCGGACACGCAGACTTCCCCAGGAGGTAAATAGTTTTTTATTTTACATATATCTAATCATTATAGTTTCTATACACTATATTGCCAGAAGTATTCACTCACCTGTCCAAGTCATTGAATTCAGGTGTTTCATACACTTCCATGGCTACAGGTGTATAAAATCAAGCAGCTAGGCATGCAGACTGCTTCTACAAACATTCATGAAAGAATGGGTCGTTCTCAGGAGCTCAGTTAATTTCAGCATGGTACTGTGACAGGATGCCACCTGTGCAACAGGTCCAGTCAGGAAATTTCCTTGCTTCTAAATATTCCACAGTCAACTGTTAGTGGTATTATAACAAAGGGGAAGCAACTGGGAATGACAACAACTGGTACGCCATGTAAAATCACAGAGCGGGGTCAACAGATGCTGAGGCACAGAGTGTGCAGAGGTCACCAACTTTCTGTTGAGTCAATTGCCTTAAGAGTAGTTCAAGAACAGTGCGTAGAGAGCTTCATGGAATGGGTTTCCATGGCCGAGCAGTTGCATCCAAGCCTTACATCACCAAGCACAATGCAAATCTTCGAATCCAGTGGTGTTAAGCACGCCACCACTGAACTCTAGAACAGTGGAGACGTGTTCTCTGAGGAATCACACTTCTCCGTCTGACAATACAATGGACGAGTCTGGGTTTGGCAGTTGCCAGGAGAACGGTACTTGTCTGACTGCATTGTGCCAAGTGTAAAGTTTGATGGAGGTGTGGGGTTGCTTTTCAGGAGCTGGGTTCGGCTCTTTAGTTCCAGTGAAAGGAACTTTTAATGCTTCAGCATACCACGACATTCTGGAAAATTTCATGCTCCCAACTTTGTGGGAACATTTTGGGGATGGCCCCTTCCTGTTCCAACATGACTGTGCACCAGTGCACAAAGCAAGGTCCATAAAGACATGGATGAGTGAGTTTGTTGTGGAAAAACTTGACTGGCCTGCACAGGGTCCTGACCTCAACTCGATGAAACACTTTTGGGATAAATTAGAGCATAAACACCCCTAAACCTTGTGGAAAACCTTCACTGATGAGTTGAAGCTGTTACAGCTGCAAAGGGTGGGTCGACGACATATTAACCCTATGGATTAAGAATGGGATGTTACTCAAGTTCATGTGTGTGTGAAGACAGATGAGTGAATACTTTTGACAATCAAGTTCAAGATTCTTTATTTATCTTCCTTGGGAGAAATTTGACTTGGGGGGGGGGGGGGGGGTATACCACTACACAACTGAGCGTTTGTACCTTATGTTTACAGAGGGGAACCTTTTACCTCCTACCTGAGTTCAACAATACGTTCTCTGTGTGCAAAACATGGGAGCTGTCAGTTAAGATATTATTTGCCTGTAAAATGACTACCTGGTCAAAGAGCTACTGGAGGTTAAAGGGAATGTGACCCATAATCTTCAGTTTTGCCTGCTGTTCTTATTAAATTGTGAATTTGAGTATAGTAGTATGTTTACCTAATATAGGAGTTCAGTGCTTGGAAGTTCTTTGCTGGATGGTTTCTCTCTGCACAGCGTAACAATTGTGAATATGTAGATTTGTTTAAAATAGTGTCAGTAATTGAAATTTTTGATATGTCCATGATAATGAAGTAATTACTCTGTCTGTCTGTCTGTCTGTCTGTCTCATACAGGCTCACATGTTGGTGTGTAGGTCTTTATCCAATACGTTGTTGCTCCCTTGGCCAAATTTACCAGAGAATGAACAGCAGTGGCAAACACGCTCAAGCAGCCATGCCAGCCTGCTGGCTGCGCTCACTCGAGAATATCGCATTTTAAGAGGAACAGTGAACATTACTTCACGGCAGCCTGGCCTAAATGACAGTCAGTGTCCACTTAACTTTCATAACTCCTTATCTGTTTTATTATTGCTACTATGCTGAGTCATTGTTTTGCCTTCCTTTAATTTTGTTTTCTCTTTTGTAGTTAAAGGAGTAGTACAGCAGACTCTGCCTGTGCTCCGAGACATAGTGGACAGCGTCTCCAGCGAATCCACCAAGTCACGTCAGATCTGTTATCAGAGTCTTCAGGAGTCTGTCCAAGTGTCCCTCAGCCTTTTCCCAGTGTTTATTCAGCATCCAGGTCAGTTTGATATCTGCGGTTTGGATCATTCTTAGTCTTAATGCCACAGCACAATTTGAAGCCTTAGAATCTGCTATTCCCTTCCAAAACCCTTAAACACAAACCTAATCAACATATGGTACTACGCTGAAGTATTTCCTTTGTACGTTCAGATTCATTTTTATTGTACTGATTGACATCAATTCTCTGTTAAAATTGTTCCTTTCATTATCTGATAGCCACCACCACCATTTTCCAACTAGTGCTGAGAAATAAAGGGCTGTCCAGATCAAGAAGGGCTCGGGCAAATGAAGAAAAGTGCTTTTATTAAGCCCGTGGCTTTGTTTTTATAGATTTGATTGCCTTTTAAATGTAAATACTGGAATTGAATTAAAAGCTGTTTATTCATTCACTGATACCACTGTCCCAGCACAGCTGCAGTAACTTTATGACCCACTTGGTGGCTACAGCATGGGCTTTGGGAGTCGCCAATCTAGAGTTGAAACTAACTTTTTGAGCACGGTGAAGCTTGATTCACTCTAATCTAAAGTCTAATATTTATTACTGTGAACACTGAAGTTGTTTTCTTTAACTTTTTTACTACCCAGCAAGATAATTTCACATGCAATTTGGCCAATTTTGTTAATTTTCATTTCACTTCTGCAGATGTGACAGATGAGATGTTGGCCTTCTTCTTGACACTGTTCCAGGCATTGCGAGTCCAAATGGGTGTTGCTTTCACAGGACAGATCATCCACACGTTCCTCAGCATGTTCACCAGGTAAAAAAAAACTTGTAGCTTAAAACTATATTTCAAACAATAGCTGCTTTTAGCAGCTGCATTCACAGTAGCATTACATCATATCTTAATAGGTAAAGGTTTAAATAGTATAGGGCAAACACTGAACTTGCTGGTATTGTTTTTAACTCCGAGTAACAATGTTGCTTTCATGTGCTTCAGGGAGCAGCTGGCAGCCAGTATTTTGCAAGAAGGCAGTGCAGGGTGTAGAGTAGTCCAGAAGTTCCTGAAAATCCTGCAGGTTGTGGTGCAAGAGCCCGGTCAAGCTTTTAAGCCCTTTTTACCCAGCATCCTCTCCCTGTGCATGGAGCAGGTCTACCCAGTTGTGGCAGAGGTCAGTTGGTGCTTCATTCTTTTGATTGACTAGCAGCTAAAATGTCACTTCTTTCTTTAGAAATCATACATAATGTACCTTGTTAAAATATGAATGGATTAATTTTTGGTTTGTTTGATAGCGATCTTCTCCAGACATCAAGGCTGAGATGTTTGAGTTGCTATACCAAATACTTCACCAAAACTGGAGGTACTTCTTTAAAACTTCAGTCTTAACAAGTGTCCAAAGAGGAGAGCCAGAAGACACAATGGAAAACGAGGCCCAGTTCACAGCTGCCATGCAGGTGCGTTCATGCATGTAAAAGTATTACCATATGTTTTGGAGGTTCTTTGCGTTTCCAAGTGGTGTAACAGCTATATACAGAACAGACATATACAGACTTTGAAATTGAAATGTATTCTCAAAATCAGCAGTAATTTGACTTTTTTTTTTAAATGTGCTAATTGTAAGTCAACTGATTGTTATCACTGTTGAATTTAACCTCACTAAATTGCCGGACTTGTGCTTAAATCTCTTTACCAGGCTTTTGGACAGTCTTTCCTGCAGCCTGATATCCACATCTTCAAGCAGAATCTGTCCTATCTGGAGTCTCTCAACAGCAAGCACAAGTTATACCACAGAGTGAGTTAAACTCTCCGTCAGCATCTTTGATTATAAGAAGCAGGCTGTCACAGTCTCTGGGGTTCAGTGGTGCACAGATTTCACATTTTGCTATGCATCTACAGGTGCAGCATATCCAGAATTCTTTTAAACTAACTTTTAGAGTCATCTGTGTACGTTGCTCTAAATAAAATATATTGAACTTGATACTAGATAGTATTCATTGTGGCTGGTCAGTTGATCTGTGCAGTGTTAGCAGAAGAGTTGCAGATTCTGCCTGTTGCCAGTCAAAAGATTGTACAGGACTAATAAAATGTGTCTCCTTTTTGAAGTCTGATTTAACATGTAACATGCTGTTCATGTCAAAGGGTGGAACTAGAGCTCGATTATTTCTGGTTTAGATACTTGTTTGTTTTGATCACAGTTTTAGTGAACAGAAGTCTCATACCAAATCAAATGGCCTTCCATTTGGTAACCATACTCAGATCAGTGTGACCCTAATAATCCTTAGGTTTAAAAAAAAATGTATATTTACAGTAAGGTTGTTAAAAAGAAAAAAACTACTACTATTTGTTTTGATTGCCTGTAATTAAAGTAGCAGTGACTGGGCCCCAGGTCAATGTCCATCTCAAAAACCCACCATCAGAAATTCTTGCACAATGTGTCCAAGGAAGCACACACTTCCTTTATCCACAAATGTACACTATATGACACATGCACCAACTTTATTGTCATGCTTTGTGTGTGTGCGTGTGTGTGTTCTTCAGAAGCTTTTCCGGACCTCAATGCTCTTCCACTTCATCAACGTGCTGCTGCAAGTCCTTCTTCACAAAAGTCACGACCTTCTTCAGGAGGAAATCACCCTTGCCATTTACAACATGGCCTCTGTCGACTTCGATGCCTTTTATTCGGCCTTCATGCCAGAGTTCCTCAATAGCTGTCACGGTGTGGACAGCAGCCAACGAGCTGTTCTCGCACGTAATTTTAAGCTTGAGCAGGTAAGTTCAGTGCCAGTAACTATAAAAATGCTATACGTGTTGTTCTGTGGACTTGCAGGTTATTCTCCACTGATAGGTTAATAAGGGTAAATTTGTTATCACACACTGTTATATTGATACACAGTGATCAGCTCCGATCAGCACATTTTCCCATTTCTTTGTATTCTGTTAAACACCTAGACACACACACATACACAGGCATTTTCACTTGTCTGATGGGAACTCTGCTCAAGGCTGTACGTGCGTACATGACATTTTTCTGAGTCCTCTGTTTCTGGTTGTGCAGGGAAACTACACCCCTATTTTTTGTAGAACTACAGGAATTTGTAGCCCTGACATCATTCACGGTGTAGCTCCACCAACCTTTAAGTCTGACAAAATAATCTAGTCTTATCAGTGCAGTGCTTTATATTAATGTTGACATACAGGGTGTAACCAGAACCAGCATTCCACTTCCACTTAGTCTCATTCTGCAGAAATTAGAGAGTAAGCAGGAAAGCCAGTTCTGCCTATGCTAGCATCCAGGTAATGTCTGCTGATTGGTCGATTTAAAAGATTTGCACCAGGACATACTCAGTTGATGGCACCCATTTCCAAACAATAGTTAATAACTACTGAATTTGGAAAACTAATGATCTTTAGGTGTGTAGATGAGAAGCCACTGGTTGTGGTGGTCAGTGGTAGCTGCTGTCAGGAAAATTTTCGGCTGCTTCACATTTCATGCTTGAAATCAATATAATGCACACTGTGAACTGGTTTGTAGTACTGTGTTGTCCACAAGACTTGGAGAAAGGTATTTTAATACATTCAAAGGTCAAAAATCTAAAATACTGAAAATATAATAAAAATTGGTTTAAAAATGAATAAACAAAAATTCACTAGTGCCGCATGTGAAACCAGAAGGTTTAGAGAGTGGGAGTTCTTGAAGTTTTTTGTTTTATTATATTGTAGCTTCACCAGTGTATCACTCATTGCTGTATCCATTTAGGGGAGATGTGTTTTTGTGCATTTCTTTCATAAATTAAAATTAGTGTTTATTTCTTCTTCTCTTAAGGACCTGCCTTCATTCACTCAAAGCGTGCAGCGGCTGGTGAACGATCTTCGCTACTACAGACTGTGTAATAGCAGTTTGCCCACTGGCACCATCAAGCTATAGCACGATGACTGTTTTGAACCACTCCACGAACCGACTATGATTTCAAGGACTGCCTGTGCTGACCACTTTTCCCGACACTCCTCCAGTTCGGCTTTGCTCCACCTTTTCAGAGTAACAGGACGGAGCAACACATGTTCGGTTATGGAGGTCGAGGATGCTGCTGATGTTTTTATTTGATTTCTACTGTAGTAGGTTGGCACATTTATTATTTTTAAGGCAGTCCCCTCCTTGTGAATTGCCAATGACAGTTTGGTAAGAAATGTAAACCTGGTCTGCAATTGGCTTTTGCCCAGACCGGGAGCAGTCTGAGCCAGACCTTCTTTCCCACGCCTCTACAACAAAGCTGGGCAGGGACAGAGCACTTTCAACTCATTTTGAGTTTTTTGTTTTGTTTTTTTTAATGTCTGCTTTTATTCATTTTGCCTTTTTCATCTCCAAAGGAGACAGACTCTGAACTTAAGACCTTTCATATCATTCCATTCTGAAAAGAAAAAAAAAAAAAGAATCTGCTTGAATAATAAAGTGCTTTTTTAATAAAACCTTCAACTGGTCTGTGTGCCCTCTGCTGGTTGTGTTACAGTATTAATGAGAATTGTGGCATAGACATATTTTCCTCCACTTCATTTACATTTTTCAGTGATGCATTAAAAAAAAAAAAAATTCTTTGAACTTAAAATCATCTGCTTCAAGTATAGAGTAACTTTTAGCCTGTAGTTTTTGTGCATTTTGTAAAAAATGCACAAAAACTATAGTTGGTAGGCTAAAAGATCACAAAAGGCAACACATCAGGCCACAAACTAAAGAAACAGCTGAGAAACAAAGGCATGGACCTGTATGAGCCTGGAAAGTGTTACAGAGCCATTTCTAAGGCTTTGGGACTCCAGTGAACCACAGTGAGAGCCATTATCCACAAATGGAGAAAACTTGGAACAGTGGTGAACCTTCCCAGGAGTGACTGGCACCATCAAAATTACTCCAAGAGCTCACTGACAACTTATCCAGGAGGTCACAAAAGAACCCAGAACAACATCTAAAGAACTGCAGTCCTCACTTGCCTCGGTTAAGGTCAGAGTTCATGATTCAACAATAAGAGAGAGACTGGGCAAAAATGGCATCCATGGGAGAGTTCCAAGGAGAAAATCACTGCTGACCAAAAAGAACACAAAAACTCCTCGAACATTTGTCAAAAACATCTTGATGATCGCCAAGACCTTTGGGAAAATATTCTGTGCACTGATGAGACAAAAGTTGAACTTGTTGGAAGTTCTGAGTTCTAGTGTAAACCTAACACATTTCATTAAAAAAAAAAAATCATACCAACAACATCAAACATAGTGGTGGTAGTGTGATGGTCTTGGCTGCTTAACAAAGTGAAGTTCCTGTTAAGTCAAAATGTCACTTGAATATTTTACCACCCAACGTTTAAATTGCCAGTTCTGGAAAGCACCAGATTTAACTAAAGAAAATTAGAGGTGGTTTTGCAAACAGGATTTGTGGAGGCTGAATGATTAACAGGCACACAGATGTCTTGATAACAACACAAATGTGCTTTGTAAATTGTAAATGCTGTTTAGAAGCCAATGAGTGATCCAAAAAGGGCCATCGTGACATAATTTTTCTTCTGCTGCATTAATTTTGGGACGTCGGTATGATTTGTATTTTACTACAACTACTCATTTTCACAAAGAGACTAAACTGAAGTGCAGCGTCATTGTTTGAAACTAACAGTCACCACCCCACTGTTAGATTTCGACTGTAGAAAGGGGGAAATTTAAGTGAAATAATATTTATGCATGGAACTGTTAATTTTTACATCCGTCTGCGAGGACACAATTTGAATGGCGCACACGTGTTCGGAGAAATAGGGCAAACACAGCTCTGGCATCACTAGAGTTAAATGATTCAAACTGAGTGACAATGAGGAGAGACGGACAGAGGGATGACTCGTGAGTTTTTATTGATGAGGGTTGACTTCACTCACTAGAGGCTGACAAAGCGCACATCAGATCACGGTCATGTTGCAGCTGCGCGTTTTTAACAGACTTCTCCAACACTTTTATTGGAGGACTCAAGAATCCACAAAAAGTCTCTTACCTGGGTTTTCCTCTCAGCTGTGGGCTGGATACTTATCTACCTGGCATAGAAACAAATCAAGTAAGTGGTTCATTTTGTATCAGCTGGTAAGTACACCCATATGTTTTGAGTAGCAGACTAATGATATTAGTTCTTTGAGGCAGAAATTGAGAAGGAGTGGTTTATAACACTTTCATGTTATTTTTAATGGTTAAGTACAGGTTTTTTTTGAATTACGAATTAAAAATTTGCACTGTTTTGAATATACGATTGTGACATGATGAATGATTTTACTACAAAATGCGATTTTAAAAGATTTCTGTTGAACGTGTTTGGCACCGAGTCTATCAGACTTTAGCCTCCCTCCAAAGTTTATTTGTCCCAAACTTAACGGACATGTTTGGGAAAACAAACTTGCTTGCCAAACGCTTGAGGTCATGAACTGAAAGTAGGTTAGAGGCATAAAAGTTGAGCTGTAGAAATGATGCGCACCGGTGCGCAATACCGGCGCAAAACTCTGCGTTTTTTGAGAGTACCATACAAAACACCCAAACCTTTGTGTCAGAACCAGACTTCCATCCAGCCCTCTATGGAGTCGCTGTGCTTCACTGACTCAGCCGGTCTTAAAGATGCAAGGAGGCTGCAGTTCTCGTGGATAGCCACGTGTGTATAATTGATCCCATGCAGTCATTTATAAGGGGTTGTGTGCAGCTTCTATTTTGTGTAACTAAACAAAAACCATGCATCTCATGCAGTTTTGGTCACTGAGGGTTGTCTGTCTGTTTGGCGTGCAAACTCACGTGAGCGCGTGAGTTCATTAGTAGTAGTTGGGACCTTGTCTTTTTAAGCACGCTATGGGGGACACCTTTTGGTGGGACAGAAGCATGTCTCCATAACGTCTATTGTGACTTTATGGTGTTTGCATAGGCATGTAGTGATAATGATTATGGTAACTCTTTTAAGATGATGAATATCAGCCAATTTAATGTATAAAATGCTTAAAAGATGCTTGCATGTGTGTATGTGTTTACCTGCTGTAATGCTGAAAACTTGAGGTGATTAATTTTTTTTTTTTTTTAATCTTCCCTGTGGTATGATTAACACCCAATGCTGCTCTGTTGTGTCTGGTCACATCAGCTCTTCCAGATGTGAGTGAGCGGACTCTTATAGCCGTGAAGCCAGATGGAGTTCAGCGTCGTCTAGTTGGACAAATAATTCAGCGCTTTGAGCAGCGGGGGTTCAAGCTGGTTGGCCTGAAGATGATGCAGGTTAGGAGTTTGAAATGTGTTTGGCAGTGTGTGTGTTTGTGTGTGAGATGTGCAAGCTTCCTGTTTAATCTGTCTCTGTTTTAAAGGTGTCTGAAGATCTTCTGTCTCAGCACTACTGTGAGCTGAGGGCTAAGCCCTTCTATCCTAGTCTGTTGCATTACATGACTTCAGGCCCTGTGGTGGTCATGGTGAGTGCTCCTTCCAGGATTCTACTGGTTTTCTCCTCATTACATTTCTGCTTATTTTTGTTTTGGGCTGATCAGGCTTCCCAATGCATGTTGCTTTTCATATATAGGTATGGGAGGGACCCAATGTGGTCCAGACATCGCGTAAAATGGTGGGACCCACTAACTCAACTGAGGCCCAAGCAGGCACAGTCAGAGGAGATTTCAGTGTCCATGTCAGCAGGTAACCTGATGTCATGTCATCTCATTATGTGCACTGGCTTTTCTGTGTGTGTGTGTGTGTGTGTGTGTGTGTGTGTGTGTGTGTGTGTGTGTGTGTGTGTGTGTGTGTGTGTGTGTTTGTGTGATTTAAAAGCAACTATTGAAAATTACAGCTTGTGACAGTGTGCTTTTTCTCACTTGGCAGTACAGTGACCGTGTGTGTTGATCATTTAAAGGAATGTGGTCCATGCCAGTGATTCACTGGAGGGGGCTCAAAGGGAGATCCAGCTGTGGTTTCAGGGAAAAGATCTCCTGGACTGGGACAGCTGTGACCAGAAGTGCATGATGGAGGACTAAAGATGTCCAAGGCAGCGAGGATCAGTAATAACTACCTCTTTGCCTGCTGCTTAAAGGTCTGTTCTGTCTCCCATGAGCCATATTTTCTCCCTCTAAGCAATTTACCTCAATAAGTGCACTAAGAATCAAAACTGCTGAAACAAATGTGAGATTTTAGAACTCAAGCTGCATTAGCAACTATGCAGATATACAAATATATTGTAGTTGTTGTCATCTTGGTCTTAGCATTGGTATATTATTGCTATACGCCAATCTGCTACAACTTGGAAAGAATACTGAATTGGTTCACTGGACATGCGTCTTAGGGACCACAAAGGATCAGTGGCTCCTCATACAGAGCCTCTGTTTAAAATAATAGTTAGCTTTATGAATGAAGCATAAAGCAAAAGAAACAACAACCAAAAGAGACTAAATAAAGACCATTAGATTCAAAATCTTCACAAGTACTGTTTTAGGTGCAGAACGGCTGTAAAGTCTCTAAACCGCCACAATGAGATGCAAAATTCATACAAACAGATGTGAATTTTGGCTCACAAAGAGACACAAAATGATCACTACAAGGTGCAGATGCAAAAGTGTGATAAATAGCCAGAATTAGATGCAGTTTTTCAGCCTTTCGGTTTTTGTTTTGGTCCTTTCAGAGGACCCGCCTGCTCTAGCAGGGTAATGCACCTCCCCACATTGCAAAAGTATTTCTGTAATCCTATGAAGAACATGATAGAGAGTTCAAAGTGTTGAGTTGGCTTCCAAATTCCTCAGATCATAATCTAATCAAGCATCTGTGGGCTGTGCCGGGAAAACAACTCTAACCCACAGAAGTACAACCTTTCAGTTTTAGGGACTTGAAGAATCTGCTGCTAACATCTTGGTGCTTGATGCTACAGGGTCCGGACCTCCACTGATTGGAGCGATTATGGCACAACAATGGGGCTCGAATATTAAACAGATGGTTTAGATTTTTGTTGCTGATTCTTTCTGACTTAATAGTTTTTAAAACTTACTCTATGTTACACCAAAAAAACATATATGCATATTTTTGTTTTCATATTATGAGATTTGATTGGACAAATATGTTTTGTTTACACTGTTAATTTTACACCCCTCCCCCCACATCTGCCTTATTGTGTGGTGATTATTCTTATTAACAAATATTATTATTTAATGTATACCTAATTAAATTGTTTACTTGACCTCTGTCCTCAACAAAAACCTAAGTGCAATTTTTATATGTGATTGAAATTTTATAATACATTTTTGTAACTGAAAACACTGAATAATTTTTCTACCTCTGAAGAAATAAAACAAGAGAACAGTTTAAAAGCAGGTGCACTGCACCACTCTCTGTAATGCTGACTGACTGCCATCAGCTACCACTGAATCGGAGTTTTTATGTGAATTTACATCTGCAGTATCACTTTTTCTTCATTATTTTAAATCATAATGTTTCAGTTGCAGTGCTCCTAACACTACTAAAATCATTAAGTGATTGAGTACAGCGTATAGCACGATATCTCAATGTTGTACATTATGTTTCGGAGCTATAAGCAAAGAAAGACAGCATATATTTTTTGGCTTGTATTTATTGTTAAGTTTCAAATATTGTCTGAACAAATTATACAAATATATTAACTGTAAAACAAAAAAAAATGCATTGCATGGGAGTAATAAGAGTAAACTTGTGAGAAGATCTAATAAAATAAAATAAAATAAATGGATCCTATGTCGGAGTACTGGAGCGTTAATTACTTTTAAAATCAGATGTTTTTGTTGATAAATCTGTCATGCGCATAATATTTAACAGATTTTGTGATTAAAATATGAGCATTGCCTTTATATCAAAGAAGCTCTGATGTCACATCTGTGTTAGAGGATAGTGTAAGTCTGTTACAGTACATCACTCCTGTTTTGAGTTAATCTTCAGCTTTTGCATCTCCATTGATGCGTCCAGTTCTGAAGCCTTGCGTGCATCCTGAGGAGGGCAGAAGATTTAATTTTACTTCACTTTTTTTATGCACTTAATGTTCTTTGGGCATATCTGTTTCAAGAATGTGCACTGAAATTCAGGTTTAAACACATCACTAAAGACACTGTTTATGAAGTCTATTTACTACAAGAAGAATTATAAAAGATGCCCACCAGCACCGCTGACCTATACAGTATTTCCTGAGCCACTATGCATTATGGATTTTGTAAACTGAAAAGTACAGTGGCAATAAAAAGTATATGTACCCTTTGAAATGATCTATTTCTCTTGGTTTTATTGGTAATAAAATCTTGAATCCAAGTGTAGGCAAACAAAATGTGACACATGCACTATCTTGTGGATAGTTCGTTTTCTTTTTTTTTACTAGTGAAATTTGCTCTGACTTACACTTCCAAACTTTTTGTTTAATTAGGCTTCAATTTAATTGAAGCTGTGACCACATTTTAAAAACAATTTATACACGACTGCATTAAATTCTAAATTGCTAACATTGTTGCTGCTGTAAATCTTTAATCAGTTTGGGGCAGTAGCAATGATGTAAGTCTGTGCATATGTCAAGGCTGAGGAAACAAATGGACCAGGGCTCACGGACCAAAGCATATCTGTACAAACACACACATACACACAAACTAGTCCACTGGACAAACCTCAAGCAGGGTCTTCTGCTCCATCACCTTGCTGTAAACCTTTGCACCCTCTTCTGGTGACACCTGAACAAACTCCTCCTTTTTTAGGGCGAACAGCTGCGCTCCATTTAAAATTCTCAGGCTCTGGATTGTCCTGGTAGAGCAACAAGGAGCGACAAGATCAGCATTTTCCTGTTTGTTTTCATAAAGCTTTCACTGTCAAAAAGATCCTCTTTTATTTTTTTTTCAAAATTCACCTTTTAACTTCTGTTGGGGAAAGTCAAATTCAGTACTCAGTAAAGCTATACTACACAGTATTGTCAGCAGGGGTATTTTAATCTTTACTACACAACATCAGCATGTGTATCTTTGAACTCTATGGCAGATGTATACATCTCTTGGCGGGCAGTTCTAATACACTAAACCAATATAAAAAAAAAATTTCACATACTTTCAAACATTTTGAATATGCTGGACATGATATGCTTCAATTTAGTAGCTCTTGAGTACTACCTATAGCTAAACATAAACAAATATACAAAAACTAGTCTTTCTCTGAATGTGAAGTACTCACAGTGGCATGAAGCCTTTGGCAGTAAGCCAGGCCTCCACCTCACTAGGCGAAGAGTCATAGTTCAGAGATGTAGCGTTATCAGCTGTCTGTTGAAATGAGCCTCTTCTCCAGGCTATCTTTTCTGTGATTTCCTTATTCATCAGAACTGTACAAAAAGGAAAAGCAACTCCATTCACATACACATGCACAATTGTAGCCAAAATTGTGCATGTGTATGTGAAACTAATTTTGAATTTGATGACAATATGTCTCAAAAAAAAAGTTGGGACAGAATGACGTTTACCACCGTGTAGCATCCCCTCTTCTTTTAACAATAGTCCTTTAACATCTGGGAACTGAGGACAGCAGCTGCTGGACTTTTGGTCCCATTCTTGTCTGATAGAGGATTCTTATTCAACAGTCCTGGGTCTTTTTTGTTGTTGCCAGTTAACATAATTAGTTGCAAAATCTTCCTCCAACTTTTCCTTTTTAGTAAAATTTACTGTTCCAACCTTTTGTTGCCATTTCCCACCTTTTTTGAGATATGTTTCTGACATCAAATTCACAATGAGCTGATATTATTCATGAAATAGTCAAATGTGTAACTTTGATATGTTTCCTATGTTCTATTGCAAATAAAATATGGGTTTACGAGATTTGCACATCACCGCATTTAAATTTACATTGTACAGAGTGTTCAAACTTTTTTGGAATGGGTTTGTAACTCAAACTAAGCTGAGACTAAACATTTTTAATTATTTAAAATCGAAACCGAAATGAGCATACTCACTCTGGAAACTAAACTGTAAACATACAAAACTATGATAACCCTGGTTGTCACTCAATTTCTTTTGTCTTAGAAATAGATACTAAGGACCTGAAAAAACATCAGTAATTGTCCTTTACTGTGTCTGTTTCTACCATCCTTCAATACAAAGTGAGTATGGAAAGCACTTATTAATGATAACATGTTGCTTGGATTCAATTTATCGCCATCTGCATGTTCATTTACAACATGGCATGCATGGGTATGTTACCTCTGTCGTTATTGTGTCCCTGCATTGTTGTCGATGGTAAAACCATGCTTTGAGGTCGCACTGTTGGACTTGTTGCAGTGGTACTCTCAGGACCCACACTTGATGGGGTGTATGAATAGCACTTTGTCCGAGGCACAAGACCTGCCTTTTGTTATGGAAAAACAGGAATGAATAAAAACTGCATTAGACAAAAGTTCACAGTATACACAGTTTCTGTGGCAGTGACAAAAAAAAACTCTTTGTGTAGCTGTGTCTCTACTTGTACCTTTGACTCTCTGTGCACCAGTGGGGCAGCTCTCCCTGTCTTATTCAGAGCAGAAAGAGGCTCCAAAATGTTAAAGGGAACAAATCCTATCTCGCCATAGCTGTTCTGACACTTCCACCAGCGTTTTGATGAGTCAATTACCTACGGAAAGATGACTCCTGTCAGCTTACTTGTGTGACGTATTCCCAGAATTTTGTAGGCAGATCACCACCCATAATTCTAACACAGGGTGTGTACCTCTAGTGTTTCTCCTTTGAGCACAGAGAGTTCGCTGCTGTTTCTGGCAACAAAGTCATAACTGCAGCAGTAATAGCGCTCGCTTTCTGGAAATCCATTTCCATCTCTGAAAAAGAAATATGATTTAAAAGATATCGAACGCATTTGAAAAGTAAACATCAAATAGGAGCCAGAGATCAGCAATCATAATCATGGTTTGTCAAGCTAACCACTAGACTGATTTTATTATAGCCAGTAGGAATATGGCTGTCATTGTCACAACTGCTGTAAAAACATAATATCTCGCTATATTTCTGCATATTTACACTTCATCACTGGTTTCCCCGGGGCCCTCTGCTGCCTGTCGAGCTTGGTCCTGTTGTCTTTGTGTCTGCCTGCTTTCGTTGAAAGCATCCACTTTGTGCTGAAGCTCGATGGGATCTTCCAAAGGCTGGCCAGCAGAGTCATAAGCCTGAGGCCGCCACCCATCCAGAAAGACGGGTGCATACGGAGGAACAGACACACTGAGCTGCGAACTGGAGAAAATGGAACAAATCTGTTGTTAAAACCATGTTACACACAGTCTCTGGTAAATTTGACATTTACAGTCACAAACACACAGACCAAGGTGAAGTCCAGTGGCTTCCCAGTGAAGTCCACAGCTCATGTTCCTCTGCAGTCAGTTGCTTCTGGAGCAGTGTAATGGCACCACTGGTCAAAGCGGGACTGACGATGGATGAAGCTAATGCTGGCCCTCCAGTGGTAGACACCAGCTGTAAGAGAGAGGGGTCACTACAGTAAAGATCACAGAGAAGGAGACACAACAGAAATGCTAAATGAAGTTTTCAGGTGTCTCACCAGTCTGAGAGGCAAACAGATATAATGGAGCAGCTCTGGGGCATCAGGTGAGATGGATGACTTCAGTCGGTCCTGATTAAAAAAACAAAAAAAAAACAATTTGGTTGGTTGTACTTTTTAAACAAATTTCTTTATGTTTAATTATGTGTAGTCTAATCTCACCAGCAGACTGAAGGAGTATTTGATTTTCTGAAAGATGTCCACAAATTCTTCCTCTGGTGGAGGACAAGCTTTAATGGTCAACAAATCATCTGCACACAGAAAAGCACAATACATACACTGTAGATATAAAACATAAGCTTGTTATAACCACACAGTATAACTGTTCTTTTTTGTTTGTTTGTTTGTTTGTTTGTTTGTTTGTTTAACATATACATTGGTCAGATCTGGAACATGTGGGTGGTAATTAACTGACACTTTAGTTTGAGGAAAACCTTTACAAAAATGAAAATAGAAATGAAAAGGACTCCTAGAAGCCGACACGCTGTGACTCTTGTTCTAGCTTGTCTCAGCAAGTGCTCTCCTAAGACAAAGCCAGAGGTAATGACTAATAATAACTCTGTGCCTTTAGTTCATCCCAGCATTAATTTAGGAAACACCCAGATCAGGTTCCCAGGTTAGACAAAAGAGAAACTCAAACAGTGACTCAAACATTAATTAATAGTGGTGAAGAACAGTCCAGAATAAAAAGCTTTATTGCAGCATGAAAGAGCCTCTCAGCTGTTCTCTTTACCAAAGAGAACTGCATTAAAGTCTTCTCAAAGAAGAACCTTTCAGATTTGTTTAAGAAGCTTGACAGAATTTGCACCATCTTTCACCCCTCTGAAATGCGCTTGGTGCCAGCTGCATTGTTCTTTATCTTCCCAGAGTTACTTTCCAGCTTCAGTCACTTTGTATGTCTTCTGTCTTACACATGCAGGAATTTTCTGCATTACCTGAAAGAGTTTTTTTGGCATCCTGCCCATTGAGTAGCTTTCAGTGAAATATTGCGTCAGCGTTCAGCCCTTGTGAATTGTTCCTTCTTCCACATGTTTTGAAGCTGACTAGAAGCCACCAATGGCCACACTCCTGCCAAGACTCACCTGCTGTCCTCTTTCAACACCTGAGCTGCATTTTAAACTCCAACATTGCCTGAAACACATCTGACTATATGCTGTCACTCGAAGGTTAGGCTGCCTTGCTTCCATTATAACTCACGTGTTTTGATCAGTGCTACTGTGGAGGTGCGACTCTCACCTTCTTGGGGCTCCTTCTTCTTCTTCTTGCTGCTCCTGCTGTTTTTCTTTTTCCTTTGGTTGAGAACACTCTGGGCCTCAGCCACCTGTTGTAAGCGCGACATGAATCGCTCGACATCGTCAAAGCAGTGGTTCAGAATCTCCTGAGGATTGGTTCAGACGTGAGGCATGTTTTAGCCACTTACCACTGACTTACAGGAATTAACAATAAAATTAATCATTTAACAGCTCATAATGCAACCAATTTAATAAAAAACCTTTAAATATAATAGGATAAGTTGACATTTATGCAGCTATAATGTAATGTACAAATGACATTCCATTTATAATGCTAAAATTGTTCTTTATTTTTTACATACTTGAATTATATTTGCGACTTTGTTTTTCATTTTCAAGAGCCCCACACCACGTCAGTTTACTATCTCTAAAGTTTGCATAATGGTTTGTTGTGCATATCTGTGGTTTCCTGACTTTTGATAAGCTTCTTTGTGCAAGCTGCATTTGAATTCAAGATTGCATTGATAATTTTTAAGTCTTTTTGTACCCACTCATATATGCACAAAAAAAGAAAGAAAAAAAGAAGAAAAAAAAGAGTATGAGTACATACCACTTCTCTCTCTGCATTCACTAGAGATTTATGATTTGACTCCCCACTGGCACCATTCACTGAGCAGATGAAGAGTAAGGCCATTAGTTCAAAATGCATAGAAACACCTAGGTTACCATAACGTGCAGAAGATGGAAATGTATCTTTTTTGCCGACACTACATGCTCACAGAGGAGTGTACCTTTGCCAGACCGTGTGTAGGTATGATGTCCACCAGGAACCTGCTGTTGTCCTGTAGGGACCATGACTCGGACACCTGAAGCCCTTCTAGGGTTTACCAGCGGAAGTGATGTTGACATCTGTTTTATGTGGATGTAAACAGGATGTAATGCAATATACACAGAATAGGGAATAATGCTTTAGTAGCACAGTACTTACATTTACTCTTTTTTCAGTGTCTCATTTCTTATCCCGCCGTGTTTTACAATCTTAAATGTCCACATGCAGATCACTGTTCTTCTAACTGAATCCTCCAATTATATAATAGATGCTCATACACTTTACGTGTCTGGCTGGCTTCATATTAATGTTGGGGATTAATTTAAAAAAATTATAAATGAGAGCACAATTGTGTCACATACCACAGGCTGATTGTAAGAATGCTGAGAATTCAGTGTTGTGTACACTGGCGTGTTCACATGCAGGTAAGTGACAGGTGCACACTACAGGAAAAACCTCTGTCACCAGCTGGTATGCAGATGATACAATCATCGAAGCATGACAGAGAAACTACACCAGCTCTGTTTTTTTTTTTTTTTAAGTCTCTTTATCACAGGTTATAATGTAGCATTCTTTAGTGCCATCGCTTCTCCTTTTTCTGCCTTTCTTTCCTTAGCAAGGTGACGGAGCACAGCACAAATATTTCTGAGTGGTATCTCATTCAACACAATTCATGCAGTAAGCAACAAGCAAATACACATCCTGAGGTTAGGAGCACTAGTTTGTATCTTCAAAAAGTCCAAACGCAAGACATCCGTCCTTCATTTGACAGGTTTAATTTCTAACACTGTCATTTTTACCCTCTTTTTCTCTCGCTCTCTCACACACACACACATACACACACACACACACACACACACACAGAGTTTAATTCTTTAAACCTAGATACATGACTGTACCTTTCAGTGTGGCTCGCGTGTTTAAATCCAGGACACAGACACCAGTCCTCCTGCTGAGCTGACTGTAGTGAGTTTAGCTGTTTTGTGAGATGTCTTCCCTCCTTGAGATGTGCCAAAACGAGAAAAACAAGTCTGGCTTCCTTTCACAGTTACACTGTGTTGCTTTATTCCCTCCTAAAACTCCAATACAGAGGCGCCCCTCCCTCCCTCCTTATCACAGGTATTTCAATCAACAGCTGCCTTTGGCTTGTGCCCGGAGCATAGTGTGATCTGCCCTACATTCCTTTTCACAAATGTAGGACAGTCTTGCTGAAGCACTTCACGTTCACTAATTCAGGGACATAAAGTTTCATTTGAGCAGAGGCCAAAACCAAGATAAAGTTGTGTAATCATATCATATGATGGAAATGAGCTAATAACTTAAATCTAATATGTTTTAAAATTTGTCTTTTACTCTGGTGAAACAGTATTCATGAACTTGCCTGTTAATCAGACCCACACACAAAAAAATTAATTGAATTAAATAAGCACAATTCTTATCATTCGTGTATTTGTTGCTTTCTTGGGTTCTTGTTACCCAAAGGAAACCAAAGGAAATAGTTTGAAGGTGGATCATTTATTAACCTCTTTTTTTATAGTTATCTTTTATTGGTGTGTAGACACTGAAAGGACTGATTCCTGAAGAATGAAAAAAAATAGAAAGAAATCCATGATTTATGGAACAATGTGGTAATTCATTTAAATTTAAAAAAAAACAAAACAAAGTTTGAGCCTCAGTTTAGGATTAATGCTGATGTTTTACAACTAAATGAAAGATAAAAACAATCCCAAGAGAGCAGCAATAATCAAGGGCTTGGAGCCAAAGGGGCATAAGTGACATTTCCCCAACTTTACAGGAGAGCCAAAACAAAAAAAATGACCATAGTTTGCTTTTAATTTGTATACTGATTTTAGTTTTTTTTTAAGCATGTTTCTTTTTACAAATTGATGACACAATGCTTAATGAACAATATTGTCTTTGTTGTAAATGCTCTTACGCCCTTTTGGCACCAACTTCTTCTGTGCACTCAGATTTAAGCCTTTTGGTTTTTGTTGAATAACTTTATTTCTATTAATATTTTACTTCTGTAATTTTGACAGTAGATAGAGCACATCAAGAGCTTTCATTTGATCTATATATCTCAATTTTGACCAAAATGTCACTTACGCCCCTATGGCTCCAAGCCCTCGTAATGTCCTTAGCTGTTTCTGAACAGAGAGGTGACTGTATGCAGGTAGGGATGGCACAAAGTGAACAGAGGGCTTTTAAGCTGGAAAATAGTGACACCAGCTGGTCATTTCATCTCATTTCCTCATGTTTGAATATCTACAAGCTGTTGCACAACTTGTAGATACTGCATGAGCTCATGATCTCGGATTGTGAATGTATAGATTCAATTCCATGCTTTGTGTGATCTGACACTATGTCCTATTTGTTTCCCTGACTCATTCACTCTTGGCAGTGTCACATTTTGGACAGCAGTAATCATGTATTAGTGGGCGGTGTAGGTGTACTTGTATAATATCCCCTGCTTTGTATCAGTTGTCACTTTCAGATCAGCTGATGTGCTGCTTAGCTCAGCCTGCAAAACAAACCTTTCCATGTTCTTGTTTGTTTTTTTTTTTGTGAATTAATGCTAAAAACCTCAAATAAAATTTTGAATTTCAAGGATGTGTGCAAACATGACATTTTCCACATTTGGATTGTTCTAAAAAAAAAAAAAAAAAAGAGATTAACTTTACAGTCATTATTGCACAATGACAATGAGCGATGCAGCACATTTTCAGGTGCACAGTTAGTTTAGGACCTACTATCCTGCTGTGAGCGTTGTCTTGTAGAAGGGCACTTATAATCTGCATTCCAGCAGCAGGGATACTACTTCAGCACAAAGATGTCCACAGCAGGAAAACAGTGGAAATTTCTGCCCCACCACCTTTTTAATGTTCCTTTTAGTGAAAATCTGGCCCTTTTAAATGTCAGTAAGATTTGAACTTAAGAAACATGTTCAGTCACTTGAACTGCTACTACTCTGAATTATCGCAATTCTGATCACACTGCTGAACCACAAGTTTCAAGCCTTCCAAACAGTGGGTTATAATATGGCTGAGTTGGTGGAAGTTGTCATTGTGATACATTTTCTCCACTAGAGGGAGTGTCGCTTCTTTAAAACTGACACTATTCTGTAAGAATGGCCACAGCGGCTTTTTAATCCCGGTAATCCATGTCATGTTTATTTAAAATCAGCATTCATTTCTATGCAAAGCCCAAAATTTCGTTTCTGTGTTAGAGCATGTTATTTTTTTTCCACACAAAGCTTTTTACTTCACTTCTAACAGCTCCGTTACAAGGCCCACGTTATTACAATTTAGTAACTGAGCTGTGCCCACTGCACACAGACTATGAGACGTTTGGTTGTGCGTTTGTGTGCGCAAATAAAGGCACAGGTGGCGCAGTCTTCTGCGCTCTCTGGTTGAGTTTTAATGAATCTGCTAATGGCTTTTATTTATGCGTGTGACAGTAGCCTATAATTAAGTCTAGTGTGAGCAGTTCAGCATGTTCACATTCAAGCTGTGCAGGTTCCACACAGTAATCCAGCAGCAGTGTGTATTCTTGTGTTGCCGAGCCCCGCTTCCCATTTTGGGGAAGGGCAGCTCAGCCCCTTCAGTCTTCCCATTGGCTCAGCTCCTCTCCTTCGTTTCTTCTTGACTTTATGACCACGGTTTGTTCCAACTCACGAAACGTGGTCACAAGTTGTCAAACCTAGTCAAGGCTTTTGTCCCTTTGTCAGCTGTATCTGCTACTTTGATTGCTATCAAAATTTTTTAAAAAAGAAGGTTTTTAAAAATCAGCCCTGTGGGAAGAAGAGCAGAGAAACCAACACCGGGACTACTAGAAACTCTACTCCTCAGTGGGACCCTGCTGTCAGCATGGTATGTCCACAGCACATCGTTGTTTGACTTTTACTCTGTAATGCTGCAGCTTCGTCAGCTCTAATGTCAAACCTCCCCCTGCATATCTCATTCACGCTTTTCTTTTTTCAGTGGAAAAAAAAGCTTCTTGTTGTTCTTATTGTTTGTATTATGTACCGGTGGCGGACTCCTTTGCCAGTTATGTAATCAGTCATGTGCGCTTTAAACCTGTAGGCTGCCTCACTATGTCTAGGCTCGCCTATGGATTTTTACACAAGAATGCCTTCACTGTTTATATGTTGAGAAATAGCTCCACATCCAAAATCAGCAACTTTCAGGACAAAGAGTGTTTCTGCGGATGAAAACCACTGCTCAGTGAAATTAAGTATGGATTGCTGCATAAGCCAAGCTGCAGCCAAAAACACATTTAAACACTTTTTAAAAATATTTGTTCATCTTCTTTTTGTTTCGTTTTTGGGGTTTCGTGTGTTTTATGTTTGTTTGTTTGTTTTTTTGTCCACTCAAACTTTGGGCACTGGTGATAAAATCTGCCACAGTTGTTACACATTTATCTGATATGTGGATGCAAACGTCCTTAGAGATGAAAGGCTGCTCTCCAGCATCATGATAACAGTTCAGTTTTAAATAGGATATTTATGATGGAGTAAGGAGCAAGTTCAGCCCTTTGTTACTCAATGCAATTTTAAAGACTAATAAATAAATCTTTTTGTTTTAAACTGTATTGTAAAACCAGCTGCGTTCAGCGAAAGTTTCTGTGGTCATTTTATACTGTGGGTAGCAACAAGCAGCTGTCATGACTGACAGCTACTTAGGCTGTGCAATGCCACAGTGCTGAAGCCTATATGCACAGTGTAGTGTTATATTATGTAATGACTGAATAATGTGATTAACAGTGTATCCTTTTATAAGTGGTTGCATACATTTTTATGCACATCCATTTTTTTAAATTATGTTTACAAAAGACCAGCATCATCACTGCAACAGGCCAAGTACTGACCCCCCCCCCTTTTTTTTCTGTCATGGAAATTTTGCTGTTTGATTGTCATTTTGCAGCAGCTGGCATGAAAAACAATTTACGGTGCATTGCCAGCTAGCTGTTAGCCTGATGAGTATGAGTATTTATTTTACTCTTAAGAACTGGAGAGACTTTTACAGGAAAAAACATATTCCCACTCTTCTTCAGATGTGATATTGAAATGTAAAATTGAAAAGGAGTTTTATTCGAGCTGTTTGCAGGGGGCTGGGGAGTCTGTAAACTGAGAAGCACATGTTGACCTCATGTACTTTGAGACATTAGGCCACATAATGTGACTTTACTGCAGATCCAGTGTTATGACATTAAACTCAGAACTAAAGCATATGCTCCAAATGTAAAAGTGTGCAGTATTGTGTCTATCTATACTTTATGCACAGGATTCAGTGTGTTGTACTTATGTGTTTACTGATGGAGTAATTTTGTACCTTAAGGATAACTGAACCACTGCTGCATGATTTTGTGCAGAGTAGAAACATAGATGTGTGGTTGCTTGTTTTCCAACTGGTCCCTGGGATAGATGCTCACTGACCAGTGGACAAAAATTTACAACCACTGATTGTGTGTGTGTGTGTGTGTGTGTGTGTGTGTGTGTGTGTGTGTGTGTGTGTGTGTGTGTGTGTGTGTGTGTGTGTGTGTGTGTGCGTGTGTGCGTGCGTGCGTGCGTGCGTGCTGGGGTTTCTTGTGTAAGGAGGACAATTAGGGTTAACCAAGTATAGCAAAAGAGAAGGAAAGGGAAAAATACTGTAGTTCTTTTGAGAAACACTGCATAATGGCTTTCAAAGTTGGAAAATGAGTTTAAAATTACAAAAAATATCAGTCAAAAGTGGAAATAAACATTGAATACAAAGGCCTCATATGGCAAATGTGTGTATATTGCTGATCTTTTTGAGTAAACTACAAAACCAAATACAGATTTGTGTCCTTGTGGTTTTGTAATGGCAGATACACTAAAAGATTCAGGAATTTAACAATATCAACTTATATATACAGGTCCATATCAATGACAAATGTTTAGTTTTCCTTTGAAGACAGACATACACAGTATTGTGTAAAAGTCTTGCGTCACCCCTCATTTCTTTCTGTTTTGCTAGGAAAAAATTTTTGTAGTGATTTATTGAAACATCCAAACATTAATGGAAATACAGGATAAGAGGCAAAAACAGAGTTTGCACCATTCTAAGGAGCTTGAAAGTCAAGATTTGGGGTGACCATCTTTATTCTTCCACACAGCCTGAACTCTCTGAGGCAGCTTCCTTGTCATGTCTTTAAGTAGCCTTCAGGAATAGTTCTCCAGTCTTCTTGAAGGACATTCAAAGCTCTTCTTTGGATGTTGGCTGCCTGTTGTTCTGTTCTCTGTCAAGATGATCTTCAATAATGTTGTGGTCCAGGCTCTGGGGAGGCCAATCCATGACAGATAGTGTTCCAGTGTGTGCTTTTCTACCCAGTTTATCTATCAAGGAAATCATAATAGTGTATTCAGTAAAATTACATGACTAACCAAATAATCTACTAATCATTTTAGCTCTGTGTTGTTCTAAGGTAAGCAGTCAAATAAACTCACAGGAGTGTGTGAAGCGACTTTTTTCAATATTGTCCAACAGAACTCTTTTTATAGTTTGTAAATCATTTGGATCTGTAAAGCGTAATGAAGCTGTTGACTTTTTAGCTATTTGATCAGTATATCCTGATAGCTGAAGCCTAATAACTTTTTTCCTGTCTTGTTACCGACTGCGCCCACTTTGTGGTTTATCCATGCACCTCAGCACCACCCACAGTATGAACCAATGCAAGCCTAACACCTCCCAGTGGATTTCTCCCTCCCACTCCCACTCCCACTCCCAACCACACATCACTGTATGCCTGCTGTCCACCCTGCTTTTCCCTCCTTTCTATTTGTGCATGCATATTTTTGTCACAGTCTCACATTCTACGCATGTGGGCATAGATATTTCTGAAATCACCTGCCCTATCCGGGCATGTGTCTTGAACAGCCATGAACTCTTTCTGGGTCATACATCTTGTAATTTTCCATTCTAACCAGCTGATACCAGCAGGGCATGTGCAAATTATCCAGATAGGTCATGTTCTGAAGCCGGCTTGGCTTGTGTTAAGCCATTTTGGATCCAGCCTACTCATCTGAGCTGACTTGGAGTGTTCAGTGTTGAGGTGATTTAGCTGGTGATTTTCTACATGCTTTTATTTTCTTTTTCTCCTAAAAGGCACACCATGACCCTGGGGTTTATGCATATCTGCACATTATATGAAGGAAGATTCAGGTGATCCAATTAATCTGGATAATTTCATAATAACAAACCACAGTAAGAAACACAGATCCTTTACCTATGCATTCAATATGGATTTAAACTTGCCAGTCAGTGTCAGCCCTACTAATGAACACATGTGCTTACTGGTCAATCACAGTTAGTCTTCACCCCAGTGCTAAATATGCCAGCTGAATGACTTTAATGTCAAAGAGCATCAGCAGGAAATTTAGTGTTTGCATTAGTATTTTATTATACATCTAACACAGTAATAGGAGAATAAAGACTAAAGGTAAATGTACATTAATAGTACATTGTCTCACTGTTGTTGTTTTCAGTGACAGGTAAGGAGTGGTGGTCTGAGCTTAGACTACATATGACAGCATAACTACGAAGCCCCCCCCCCCATTGTGGTGCCTGATAAATTCAGTGTTTTTCTAGCCTAATTAATTTTTTTCCTTACATAATTCTGTACAGAGTAGTTTATCTCCACACATATTTTCTTGTGCAGAAATGTTGCTCAGCATAATGTCTTTGATTTTGTGTAGACTGTGACACGTCAGCCTGGAGCTTCTACTGATAATTGGTTTCATTTATCATATTACTTCTTCTGTTTATGACAAGACGGAGAAGCCTCCGCTGGACTGCAGCGAGGGCAGAACCTGGATGGAAGAAAGCCAGTCTCAGACTCAGCTTACAGCTGTGGATGGTCCTGATGGAGTTGAGACAGACGACGGAGACCGTCCGGCATGGGATTCTAAGATCCAATATGTTTTGGCCCAGGTGGGGTTCAGCGTGGGGTTAGGGAATGTGTGGAGGTTTCCATACCTTTGCCACCAAAATGGAGGAGGTGAGTGTTAAAAGAAGATTAGCAGGTTTAGACTGATTAACTTAATGGCTGTTTTGATGCCAAAGCAACACAACACATAAAATCACCAAAATTGCTTGAATAAAAGTGAATTTTAATATAAACAAGCTGCAGGACCTCAAAAAACTAGAGCGCTTTCTACTACAGCGCAGTAATAATATGATAATACTGGGTAATAATAGGAGATAGCACCTTATTACCACTTAATTACCAACGTAATAGCCAGGGATATACAAGTAATTATCTTGTATTTACAGTGGTTATGGTTAAGTAATATATTAAATTTATGGGAAATTTAACAGGCCAGAAACTGGGGGTAATAATGTGAAAACAAATATGCCTATGAGGCAAAAAAACAATTAGTAATAATATCGTAATATATTAAAATGACAAAAATCTGTGCATTACAATTTTGATATACGGACTTGTGGTAGTAACCTCATAATAATGTTATATTGGTTGATGAGTTAACATTTTAGCATACTAATACCATATTATAATGCTGGAATTAATCCTATCTTATGTCCCCAGCATTCTTCTTTGTTTGAAGGCAGCAGTGTAAATATTATGTTCAATGTTGTGGCATTATTACGTGGATACATGTGTGGTAGTTCCTGTGTAATAACCAGGAATCAGGGCTGCAAAATGCAAAACTGTCTATTTCTAGTGATGTTAACACCCTATTAAAACAAATTTCAAGAAGTGTGATGATTACCTGGAAATATATGTGGTAGTTTATCTGTGATAACCTGAAACCAGGGCTTCATTTTTTTTTCTACGATAACTTAAAAGTCATTGTGATTGAAGCTGACTATTATTAGAGAAGAACAGATTTCCAAACTAGATTTTGTATGCCTTTATTTATAGGACATTGCACTTTTACAACACATACTTCCAGCCTGTTTGAGACTGAGAGACTCCAAGTATGTCTTGGAAAAGTTGTTAGCACAGAAATTCACTTATTTTTTCCAGCCTCAGTTGTGAATTATGAGTCTATATTTAATACAGAAAAGAAATGTAGAACTGTTTTTTGTCATGTGTTTAGTTAGATTGCGTTTTCTTGTAACTGGGACTTAGAGGAAGATCAGTATTAAATTTGTAAATGCAAACTTTTTTCCTGGAACTATTGGTAACTTTAGCTTTGCTGTTAAAGTATACCTCCTCCTCCTTGCCTTCCAGGGGCCTTCATGCTGCTGTATGTTTTTCTTTTGCTGGTTGTGGGGGTTCCACTGTTTTTTATGGAGTTGGCGGCTGGCCAGAGCATTCGACAGGGCAGCATTGGTGTATGGAAACACATCTCCCCAAAGCTGGGAGGGATTGGCTACTCCAGCTGCATGGTGAGCATATTCATTTTTTTGTTTTTGTTTTTTTGGGGGGGGGGTTCTGTGTTTGAAACCAGCCTGTTCATGTATCTATGTATGTTAAGTTGCATTTTGGATGATTTGTTAAGTGGGGCAGAAGAAAGCAAGAAAGCCTGTTCTCCACCTTTATACGACCCCTTAACTGTGAAAAGTTGGTGTTTGTACGCCATCACAATGATTACTCATAGCTTCGTACAAGGCTGCTGGTTTAACAGCTTTCTTGCTTTTTCAAGTCAACACGTGCCACCCTCTTAGTCACCTTTTTGTAAACCTTTTTTCTATATCCAGCTACGCTTCATGTGTGTATATATATACTCACACACTCACATGCTGTAACATGAGAAAGACAGTGTGCCGTACGTCTGTGCTGGCAGTTGATTGTGTAACAAGATGGGGAAAGCACAGAGTGCCCAAGAACTTTTTGTATGTATACAACACACAGAAACGTACAACTTGATAGCCTGTGCCTCTTATAAAACGCGTTTGTCTTAGTCAAGGTCAGCGTCACAAACCTTATGTCTGCATTCCCTGGGTTAATCATAACTAGAAGAACACACACGTAGAGAAGCATAACATTACACTGGAGCTCCATCCTATTTTAAGTCATTTTAGGTCTCACAAAACACATTTTCAAACAATCTGCAGCACAACATATTTAATCCGGTATATTTAATAATGATAATTTATTGAGTGAAGCAGTAATAAACCCCTTCTTCTTCCCCAGGTCTGTTTTTATATGGCTTTGTACTACAATGTTATCATTGCGTGGAGCCTGTTCTACATGGGTAACTCTTTTCGGTATCCTCTGCCATGGGAGCAGTGTCCAACTGATGTAGCCAGTAATGGCACAGGTAATCACATAACTGACAAGTGCAATGAGATGAAGTCCAAAAACTTATAAATCTATAGTGTTGTTTTCTCAATCAGTAGTGAAAGAATGTGCAGGCAGCTCCCCGACGTCGTATTTCTGGTTTCGGAAAGCTCTTAACATCACAAATTCCATTGAAGAATCTGGAGGGTTTAACGCCGTCATGACGGGCTGTTTATTGGCCTCTTGGGCAATTGTTTCCTTGGCAATGATAAAGGGCATCAAGTCTTCTGCAAAGGTAAGTGAAGGCCAGCCCCAACTTTAGCAATAACACACACAGGCTTGTACTATTTTACAGGATTAAGGCAAATCTTGGGAAATCACTCTTATCTCTCAGCCAGTATCTCTATTCAGACACTAGCATTAGTGCACTTCTATATATTACACTGTGTTCATTGTTCTTACTTGATTGAAATTCATCAAAATTAATGTATGGAAATGTTGCATTAGTTGCTACATTTTAGATATTTGAAGCTTGATGAACATCTGATGATACTAAAATCTTCTATATTGAAAACACTTCAAAAGTTTTTAGTGGGTCCTTCCGACTAAAAACATTACTGTGGCTCAGATGGTAGAGCAGGCTGTGTACCCACTGGAAGGTTGGTGGAAAAATGCTCAGCTCCTCCAGTCTGCATGTCAGGGTATCCTTGATAAGATGCTGAACCCCCGTCATGCTCCTGATGCATAAGTTTGTGAATGTTAGCAAAAAGCGCTGAGGAAAAGATAAAGCATTATGTGAATGAGAGTTGTAGTAGGAAGCATTTTGAGTGCTCAACTTGAGTAGAAAGGTGCTATATACGTACCAGTCCATGTACAATGGTAGATGGCCATAAAGGCGACCACAGCTTTACATGTGGCTGTTCAGCCAAATAGTGCACCTACCCAGCAAACAGTTTGATGCTGAATAACTGTCGGCTGGCAGTCTTTTCTCAATGTCCAGTCATTGTTGAAAAAAGCACCAAAATGAAAGTAGAACCGACATCGTGGACGTTACCACAGCATTGGTTCAAGCTTCATCTTCAGCGTTGCATGCACATCCTTGACTTTGTGGTCAAGAATTGTTTTCTGCTATCTCTTTATTGATTAGAATCAAATCAAATCAAAAAGCTTCTGGATAGAACAAACGAGAAGAAATAAAAAAAACAACAACACCTCCATGGTGAGTCAGACTCAGCCCCTCAAATTTGGGTCCACCAAGTTATCCTACTAAAGCGCTCTAAATTCTACTCTACTCTTGTTGTGAATCGGTGCTATATATAAAAAAAAGTGAATAGAATATTAGTTGTTGTTTAAAACAAAGCAAACACAATTGCATTGCTGTAGTGGCTCTGATATCTGGGAGTCCAGTACATCAAATGTGAAGGACAGACACGAGAAAAATAAATGAGCATATTTTAACAAAATGTTGAACTTTTCTTTTAATATTTTCTGTCTGTTTTTCATTTCTTTTTCCAATCTTAGGTGATGTACTTTTCCTCTGTTTTTCCCTACGTGGTGCTTTTTATTTTCCTCATCAGAGGGTTACTGTTGGACGGTGCCGTGGAAGGAATCACCTACATGTTTTATCCTAAAGTAAGCACACTGTTAAATCACGTTCATGTGAAAAAATCTTCATAGAACATTTTAAGGGTTGAAAAACACCATTTCAACCTAAAGAGAATTTTATTTTGTTGTATTTGTAGCTGGAAATCTGGGGTAATCTGCAGGTGTGGCGACAGGCTGCTACACAAGTGTTTTTTGCCCTCGGCCTGGGTTATGGCTCTGTTATCGCGTACTCCTCCTACAATCCAGTCCACAACAACTGCCACAGGGATGCGCTGATGGTCTCCTGCATCAACTTCATGACATCTGTGCTGGCCTCACTAGTGGTTTTCGTTGTGCTAGGTTTCCGTGCCAAGAACATTGCACTGCGCTGCGTGGCTGAGTACGGATGTGTGTGTATGAGTGTGCGTGATTAAAAACAATCCCAATCCAACTGCTGAGGATCTTGGGTTGACAAACTCTTAGAACGGTGGACTGTTTGATTGTGTTTCTTATATTAATTAATTTTGTTTTTAACTTTTCCAGAAATCTTGGTGTATTAAACACAATGGCATCCAGTGGATCTGACCAGCACTGGTGGCCATGGTTCAACATGACAGATGCAAGCTCTGTGACTATAGATGAGTACAGACAGTGGTACCAACACTACAGCTCCATGGTGGGCCCTAAAATCACTGACTGCAGTCTGGAGCAGGAGATGAATAAGGTAATCTTGAGATATTAGCAAGTCACAGCTTTACTTCACAGTGAGGTAAATCCAGAAGAGACCTTCAGAACAGCAACGTGATTAAAGCAATAAAACAAGCAACTTGAGGCATGTAGTTTCAAAGATAAGATTAAAAAAACAAACAGATCTGACTTTTGCCATAGCTTACAGGAACCTAAGAAGCTGAAATTAGAATATATAGTGTAGCTTGTAGAATGATAAGAAGGTAGGACTACACATCTATGAGCGAGTGTGCAGATTAGGAGACTAGCTGTTCTGTATTAGGCTACATTTTAACAAGAGGTATGTCCAATACTAAAGAGTGGTGACTGGTATTAAATCGGGCTTTTAATGTGGTATTTAGATGCAGTTCTAGCCTGTTTTGTATCATTGGGGGAACTTCTGATTTTTGAAAAAGATGCTCCATTCTTCCATCCATCCATCTTCTTCCACTTATCCGGGGGTTGGGTCGCAGGGGCAGCAGCCTAAGCAAAGAACCCGAGACCTCTCTTTCCCCAGCCTCCTCCACCAGCTCATCCGGGGGGGGGGGGGGGGGGGGGGGGGGCAAAGGTGTTCCCAGGCCAGCCGAGAGATATCATCTCTCCAGCGTGTCCTGGGTCTGCCCCGTGGCCTCCTCCTGGAAGGACATGCCCGAAACACATCTCCTAAGAGGCGCCCAGGAGACATCCTAGTCAGATGCCCGAACCACCTCAACTGGCTCCTTTTGATATGGAGGAGCCAGTTGAGGTTTCATTCTTCCAGTACCACAAAATGTTTTGCTTTTAGTCCCTTTTAAAGAACACTTTGTATAAGCGAAAGAACTGCAGGTGTCCTACGAGACACAAGATACTGGATTGCTTAAAGGAATTCAGGGACCAAAGGTGAACATTTCAGTAACAATTGTATGTAGGCGCTGATGTTCCCAGGACCTATGAGGAATCTGGGAGGTGCCATAAAATATCCAGCAGGCAAGAGGGTGAAAATGTATTGGACACTGAATCTTGCTGGTTTCTAGGAAGAATGGAAGCAAGCTGTGATAGAAAGGAAAGAAAGGAGAAACTAAAGAAACAGAAGAAGAGGTACAAAAAGTCATGTTATCTCACAGTGTTTATTTAATTTTTTTTTTTTTTTAAAGGCTTATTCTCTGTGCTGTCAAGCTGAAAAGCATTTTTTTTTTAGCATGTGGTACCAAAGAAGCACAGGTATACTTGTATAGGTTGCCTCTAAAAACAGCACTAACAGTTAACTTGCATTTGTTGTCTGTCAGACTGAGTGGATCCTGCTTATTCTGACATGTTTCCATTATCTGTCGGTCTTCCCTTTGTGTGCGTTCAGGGTGTCGAAGGGACAGGCCTGGCATTCATAGCATTCACTGAGGTGATGGCATTCTTCCCAGCCAGCCCCTTCTGGTCCACTTTGTTTTTCCTCATGCTGCTCAACCTGGGCCTCAGCACCATGTTTGGAACCATGCAGGGAATCCTCACACCTCTCATGGACAATTTCAGCCTCTTGGGGCGCCACCGGACCCTACTCACGAGTAATACAGATAAAGTCACATGTTCAAACTGTGCTGCTGTATTTTATTTTTTTAATAAAACTACATAACTAAGAAAGAAAGTACATGTTTTTCATAGTGCAGTGGTGTGTTATGAGATAAATACATATTTTCTGTTTTTTTAGTGTCCATCTGTGCTGTGGGGTTCCTTCTAGGATTACTGTTCACTCAGTGTTCTGGCAACTATTTTGTGACCATGTTTGACGACTACTCTGCAACCCTGCCCTTGATCATTGTGGTCATTTTTGAAACCATTAGTGTGGCGTGGGTTTATGGAACAGATCGGTAAGAAACAATATACAAATATACAAATTTTTGTCTTTATGTTATATCAAAAAGATGCACCTTATGTAAATCATTTTGATGACTGCAGCTTCTTGGATGATATTGAAGTAATGCTCAAATGGCGCCCTCCAGTGGTGTACAAGTACCTTTGGAAATATGTTTGCTTGCTGTCGATGGTCACTCTTCTGGCAGCCAGTTTGTTGCGCATGATCTTCAAACGGCCCACGTACACCGCCTGGAATCAGAGCACGGTAAAATCTTTGATTGTATCTTGTTACTTATACAGTGCTTTTCTACTCTGAGCACTCAAAGCACTTTTTACTACAAGCCACAATCAGGTACTTCTGCTTCCTCCCACAGTCCAAAGATGCATTTTAGGTCCCTGATGATGCTAAATTGGCTCTAGCTGTAATTATGAGTTTTTCTCGATGGGTTTGTGACTGGCAGCCTGCCCAGGGTGTACCCCACATCTCTCCCTATGACCTCAGGAATAGTCTCCAGCCTCTCTGTGACCCTGATCTGCATACGCAGTTAATACAGTGAATGGAAAAAAAATTGTAAAAAATAGATTTTTAACTTCTTGTTCCCTCTCGCTTTTTTTTTTTTTTTTTTTTTTTTTTTTTTTAAAGCAAAACTTCATTTTAAACGGCAACTGTCAACTCGGAGCTGTACATTTAGTAGCCTAGCATTCAGTGGTTTAAGCGTTGGTAATTTGGATTGATTAATTATTTTATATCAATCAATTGTACAAAATGGCAGACCCTCACAAGAAAAAACTAATTTGTAGCTATCCAAATAATTATGTAGGTCTAGACTGTCATGACTGAGGAGATCTGGTCGACTCAAAATGCAGACACGTAAATCAGAGTTGAGTGCATTTATTTACAGCAAAAGGTAAGCAGCATATAATAATGGGAGGGTCAAAGGTTAGTGGCTTCTGATGTTTGCAGTAGTCTGATCCAAAGCTCACAGCTCTAAGTCACAATCCATCAGAGCCACCAGAATAACAGAGCCTCTGTTTCTTCACTCCACAAACTCACTCACTCTCAGGAACACACTCAGGGTCCGGATTTCCTGTACAGAAGGAGACAAAGGGTTACAAAGGTCTTCTGGTAGCCAGCAAGAAGCAACACACAATGCACAACCACTGGAGAGCCAATTTCACTGACTAGGTGTGGGTAACAATCCAGTAGTCCGTCTCCCTCCAGCTTAGGTAGGAACTGCTGATCACCAAATCACCAACAGCTGCAGTAATCTGCCCGGGTGCTGGGCCAATGAGAGCTGGAGGAAGACCCGTCTCTAAAACACAGGGAGTGGTTAGACGACATATACACAACAGAACAGAGAGAGAGCCAGAGTGAGAGAGCGAGAGAGAGAGAGAGACCATGACACTATCCGGCATGTGCTCCACAACAATATCTCTGTAGCTATATATATAGTGGAGATGAGACCCAAATCTAATGGAGAATAAATTTAAATTTGTTTCTAAAGAAAATCTGTTTAGGCATTTGTTGTAGCATCAACTTGTTCATCTGATAATTGTACTCATATGCTTTTAGATTATGTGATATCATATTGCTTAATTATCATTTATCTTCTTATTAATGTCATAGTTTCTGTAAGTCTCACAAATAAGCCATACATACGAACAGTCAAAGGTAATTCTGCCTGTGCTTTTCACCGATCAGCTCTGTGTCTTTGCCTCTTCAGGCTTCAGAGATGACCCTTGAGTACCCTGGCTGGGCCCTGGTTATGATCATCATGCTCATACTATTTGCCAGCTTGCCTGTACCTGTTGGCTACATCCATTCCTTCGTGAAGAACCGCCGGGTCCGTAGCACTCCCTCCCAGGATGAGGTTGGCCAGGAAATGTGTCGTGAGTTGTACACCAAGTGCAGCTCCACTGAGCAGCTTGATTCCCATTCTCGTCGAGTCCCCTCTGAAGAAGATGAGGTTCATCCCAGGCCCGTCTTCCTTTCGGTGAGCAACGAACACTACCAGCTCCTTTCCCAGCAGGAGGACGATGACGAGGAGCAAGACACAAGGGTGTGAGCATGGTGGTCAGAAGGAAGTTGCTTGTAAAAGGACAAAATACAGCTATGAAGAAAAATACAAAGACTAGAAACTAAAGCAAGTAGAGGCATGAACAGCATTAGCCTTGGGTTATAAATCTTTATATTCCATAAACTGTAAAGCTTTGACAAGCCAAAGTTGTTTTAAATCTGTATTTATATCGTGCTCCTAGTGCCTCCCTCCATTTGTTTTCTGAACCATCTTTGCTGTTCAGAAGATAAAAAGAGTTGTATTTAAAAAAAATGAAGATGAGGCTGCTGTATTTGGTGAGACAGTTAATGGAAGGATTTGGAGCAGGAAACATATCTAACACGTTGGCGTCAGTCACAGCTTTTCTGTCTGGTGAATTGTGGAATGCAGCAACTCATGAAAATGTTCATATGATTTTTTTAGCTACAGTAAAAGTTAAATATGTATTTGCATGAAAACATTCTAGCTTGAGAAACTGTGATGTGTTTGCATGTGTATGTATGTGTGTGTTTAAATGTTGTGAATCAAGCTGGTTTTGAAATGTAATTTTTTCTTTTTTTTTTTTTTTGTATTCTCACAATTTTACCTCAGAAGACAGATGTTTGTACATTTGTTCAGAAAAAATGTGCAGTAGCAGTATTTTTACTGTATTTTAATAAACCTCTAGGTGGCCGCAGCCTGATTCTGTGCCTTTTTTTATGATGCACAGCTCATCTCACACTTTTTTCTGCTGTTGACACCTTTAAAATCTGATATTTGTTTTGGGTAAGAAAAGAGCAGCTAATATTTGGCTGCTTTGTTTTTCCCTTTCTGTGTGGTTTGTTTGTTTTTTACTATGCAAAAAGAGATATGTATAATTAGTGCCAGTGTTTTCACATTACTTGTGCAGCTTGAATCCTGGATTCAAAAGTATGTCCTATTTTTGTGTAGCAAGTAATTTCCCAGGCTACATTTTTATATTTGCATGCCCTCTTAGGAAGATTTTGTTTGGCCTTTAACCTTGAAATTTTAAATATTTTATTGAAATTTACTAAACTAGGTGTACTTAAGAATTGTGGGTCTATCAGTGTTATAAATTGACTGAACTCTTCATGATGAACATGAGTTATAATATCCAGATGAGAAAGACGTAGTTCAAATGGTTACATTTAGATATTAGTTGGCCGGTCTCTCAGACATGAATTAAGCCTAGTCCTAAACTAAGGGTCTCAAACCTGAGGCTTCAGAGCTACACACGGCTCTTCTGCCCATCTCCAGTGGTTCCCTGTGGTGATAAAAACTCATCTGAATAACGTCCTCATATTTATTAAATATGAGGATGAAGTTTATTAAAACTTTTCTAGTTTTACAGACCACTCAACGTGGTTTAGATTTCAAGTCACACTTTTAACCAGACATTCATATGGCACTTTATTCTATACACTTAAAGCACTTTATCTACCTCACATTCACAGTTACAGCCAGTTTAGAATCACCACTTAACCTAACATGCATGGAAGCTGGAGTACCCAAAGGAAACTCATCCAGGTACAAGGAGAACATGCAGTATGCTGCATCAGCACCAAGAAATGAGCAAAATGTCAAAAAAAAAAGGGGGGGGGGGGTGGAAAAATGTTTGTAGAACAAGCACACTGGACCTGTTATAGAAAAGTATGGAAGTATTTAAGGAAGGATACGAGAAACAGAGCAATCTGTAAATCAGAGAGAAATCCGAGGACATCGGTTCAGCTCCAGCTCAGCTGCTTTACGTTTTATATTTGTTATAACAGTAGAATCCTTTCATTTTTGATTAATTTTGCACAAACACAGCTCAAAGTGGCCTTTAAAGCAGGTCTATACTACAGTATATGTGAGTGTTTTTCATGGTTCAAATGTGCCTTTGGGGTGGCTGTGCAAGTAAGCATTGTCTGAGCATCAGTCTATTTTCCTATTATTTCTGGCCATTTGGTGAATACAAACGTATTTAAGGTTAAATTTAGCCCCTCAGGATTGTTATTTAAAAAAAAAAAAAACAATCCTGGTGATTTTCCTTTGCTGGAGGACCAAAACCTCGTTAGTGGATGTCACAAATGTTTATATGAAAAATTTTGCACATTCGCATTGTACATTGTACTGAACTATCAGCTCTTCTCTTTTTTCCTACCACTTCAACCATACACACAAAACAAGGAATACATTATCGCCCATCTTGTTTATTTATTTATTTATTTTCACGGCTTTTTTCATCGCCAAGGACGGCAGTGAGCATCGTCTAGTGTTTGGAATTGGTATAAATGAAATTCTACCCGACTCCAGAGTCCATGCTCGATTAGAGGGAATCAATCCCTGTACAAGAAAGATCAGAGGCTGAAAGGCCCACACCTGTCCGAGGGGTGGTTGGCTCTGAAAGTGAAGAGGAGGGTAGTGCAGTGAAGGAGGGATTTGTGCTTGAGAGAGAGAGAGAGAAAGAGAGCGAGAAAGAGAGAGAGAGCGAGGCGTGCGCGCTCAGGCAGGACAGGAGGGCGCGCGGGACATCAGCACACCGGCCGGGTCAAGAAGCTGCAAAGATGGAGATCCGACCAGACAGGTTTAAGGCGGTCGCGGGCAAAACTTTGGGGAAAATTCACAGGTACATTCTTATTTCGAATATTCCCAACTCACCCGCTTTTCCTGGCGTTTTATTTTTTCCCCCTGCAAAACAGAGCATTGCTGGTGGTGGTGGTTCTGTTGCTGGTCCCATCATCTCTCTCTCTCTCATCCAAGCAGTAATTTTCAAGTCTAAAAAGTTGGTTCTTTATTGGTTTTAATTGTTGTGGAATGCAACTGCTGGGTTTAACCAGCAAGAACAGCGACAGAAGTCCACGTTTGTGCGGTAGAATTCTTTGATTATAACAAGAGCGGGGAAAATAGTTTTTATAACTGATAAAATCCATAATATTTTGCATATTTTGATTTATTTGGATGGATGGATGGATGGATGGATGGATGGATGGATGGATGGATGGATGGATGATTTATTTGGAGGGAATAAATATGACACAATGTCTTCGCTGTAACAGACGCCCATCATGAGTAGCCCGTAGTATGACAGAACTTGGCAGTGAAAGTGTAGCGATCCGGCTGCGGCGCAGGAGACTAGAAATTTTGTTTGTTTTGCTTTTGGTTGTTTTTAGTTTGGGTTTTTTTTGGGGGGGGGGGGGGGGGGGGGGTCGTTGTGGTTTGATGCTTTATTGCATACATGATTTTTCCTTGTGTGCTTGTCTGTTTATTTGCTGTTGTGCGATTTGGTCCAGCTCAAAGTGGTGTTTGTGAGAAGAAGAAAGTCCGGTTACATAATGCGTCCGTGCGTTACTGGCACGATCTGGCTGAATGGAAGCGGTGGCCAGATAATACCGGAAAGTGTTAATCTTCCGGTTTTGCTGTTTAAACTCCAGTTCCTGGACTCCAAATTGTATTTGCCGCATTTTTAAATATAATGGGTTTTTTTGTTGTTGTTTTTTTTTTTTTTTTTTTGAATGATCACCTGTGTGTGTGTGTGTGTGTGTGTGTGTGTGTGTGTGTGTGTGTGTGTGTGTGTGTGTGTGTGTGTGTGTGTGTGTGTGTGTGTGTGTGTGTGAAGTGCAACATTGACTTCACCTCCCATTTGTCATAATAACGCTGTGCAGGAGTAAATAAACAATATTTCACATGTTTTGGTTAAACAAAATGAGAAGAAAGCACAAAAAATCATGTCTGAATTTCTCAGGTGGAAGGTTAAGCCCTGTGCTGAACCCTGATATTTCAAGGCCATGAAATTTACCAAGAAAATTAAGTTTCTGAAACTTTGAGTGACAGAAATACAACCTGGTATTTTAATAATCATCTGTGTGATAATACACACAAAACTCTGTGGACACTCTGTGGACAAAACAAGCAGTTTCCTTGAAATAGTGCTTTTTTCCCTACCTATATCTGCTACTTAACTATACAAACCAATTGATTATTCATATATATCATATATATATATATATATATATAATATATAGCAAAATTATAGGGGGTTAACTAAGACCAAAAGTACTTCTTAGTTGCAGTGGAACAATGATTGTAACTGTGTTACTGCCGCACCCTGTATGATACAGTGCCTCTAGTTGATGACTTTGCAGGTGCATGAAGGTATTATTTAAAAAAAAAAAAAGATATACTCTCATTCTCTAAAAATTGACATTTTAAAGTGCTGCATATACGTAAATAAACTACATATGAGTGCAAAAGTTGCTACATAGATTGATGTACTAACAATATTTCAGTTAAAAAAAAAAAAGAAAGGACAGATTAAAGACAATCATAAAACCTCGTGCAATAACCATTGCTTTAAGCTTTGGCTCTCTCAGGATTTGAGGTAGCAACCAAACGTATAAATCCTGTCCTGAAATAGCCTGTTTTTCAGTCCAGCTGTCGAGCCACGCAAATCCCCAAACTCTCCCCTCCCACTCACTCCATCCCATGCAGCCCATGTCACTTCCTCCAGCCGCTGTCTCCTCCTTCTCCTCCTTCCTCCTTCTCCATCCATTGAGACACCAGCATGGGCAACTTTCAGTCTATTGGGGTCTCCCAGATTAGCAGACATGCAAATCTCTTTTCTCTCTTACTGGTCCTGAGCCATGCACCACCACAGCTGACTCCATGAGAGATGTGATATGCTGGAGCAGATTCAGGTTGACTTTAGTGGGCGTTTCCTCAGCTTAGTGTGACCTTGTGGTTTTATGTCATCGCACGTGTTAGGTGCAGCCAAAGAAAAAGAGAGCAGTGTGTTTAAATGGGTGCAAAAGCAAATATTGTGAGGCATACATCTCTGTGTGTGCATGCGTGTGTGTGTGTGTGTATATATAAAGGTGTATAAGTATGAACACATGCAGAAACTTGGGCATCCCTGCATTGTGTAAGTAGATGAGTGTGTCTGTGTGCAATCTCACCACCTCACAGACAAAACCATGATCCCTTCTGATGAAAGCAGCCAGGAGTTCATCTATTATTTAAACATTTTCTCCATCAGAATGCATCTCCTGTTTCTATATTAAACTCCACTAGGTAAGCACAAACTTCAGTGCTATAAGGTCACTCCACATCTCTACTTTCATTATTTGCTCTTTTTCTCTTTTTATGATTTCACATGAACTCCCCAAATCCAGCTATTCTCAAGGAATTATTTGCACATCAAATATGATCATACAACTGTCTCTCCTGGTTCTAATTTGGGTTGTGTGCAAAAGTTACTAACAGTACCCCACGGACATTAGCATAAAACGCTCCACCTCGATTTATTAAAAGACTTTTAAATGAATTGGCAAGTGTATGCATCTGCAGGATTGCTTGGCTACACAATGAGAGCTCGTGTTGTACTACACACAAGGCAATACAGAATATGACAGGTAATCCATTTTTAATCCATCCTGCTTGTAGTGGAGTGCATTTTTCAGTTACTGTCGTTCAGTGTCATCGCAGAAGTGGTCAGAATAAAAAAATAAATCAAATAATTTAATCACAGCATTCACCATTAGTTGTTATATCATATGTAGTATGTTGCTGACATTAATTTACTGTTAATCTTGATATCACTATAAAACTGTGCCTGGGAAAATAGCATGAGCACAATCAAAAGGCAGTGAATCCCATGAGACCGAAGAGCACTTTTGAGACACTTCTGACGGTGTTTCCTATCTTGATCTTTTATCTGTTCATCTGTCTCTATTATTGTGTGTGGAACATGAACACAGGTTTGTGAAATGGTCTTCACAGATGAGCAGAGATGCATCTACAATAGCTGCGCACTTTGGAGAGTCAGCTCCAACGACTCAGCATGCCTGGTTTTTGGCAGCAATGCTATCCCTGCTGTCGCTTTCAGCATTTAGTGTCTGCTTCAGTTGTTCAGTTTGTGTAGAAATTTTTTAATATAAGTTAATATGTGGTTTGATGATCATATTATTACCTGGTGCAGTTCATTGTGGAATCGCTGTTCTCAGACAAATGCAGAAGGAACTGTTGTGTGCATGTGCAGTCGGAGCTCACAGAGTGATTGGCTTATACTGTGTAAGTATTTAGATAATATGTCTATGAAGGTTACACGTGTGTGTGTGTGTGTGTGTGTGTGTGTGTGTGTGTGTGTGTGTGTGTGTGTGTGTGTGTGTGTGTGTGTGTGTGTGTGTGTGTGTCAGCAGGCGAGAGAGAAAAAAAGTGGTGTGACAGGATGGGGAGGAGGGTGTCTCCCTGGGTGACATAGTCCCACCGAGACCCAATCTGTTCACTTCAGGGAGAACGAGAGGCTCGCAAAAGAAGGGTGTGTGTGTGTGTGTGTGTGTGTGTGTGTGTGTGTGTGTGTGCAACACAATCACTATTAAAACTATAAAATGATGGGACAATTTAAAAACTGAAAGCAAAAAACAAATCTTCAAGCTATTGTGCACACTTTGAAAAGAATGAAATGAGGTAAGAAGAGAATGAGAATCAAAGAAAAGAATCAAATCAAGGATTGATTCAGCTCACAAATTTGGAGAAATAATGACGGGGGTGCCCGGTGTTATATAATATTTTTAGTCCCTCTCCCTCTCAGTTTCTCAGGATTCCACTGAATACACTGTGAATTGGTGAATTCAATACACAATCTAATAAAGGTCCCAGATCTCCTGCGAATCACTGTGATTTTATCAAAGATGACAAAAGACTGCAAAATCAAAGACTGCAAACACTAACTCACAGTTTAGGAGTTTTAGGAGTTCCATATTAAATACATGGACTCTGTTAACTTTGACAGCTACACAGACTCCAAAATTAATAGCTGCAGACTGAGAAATGTGCTGATTACTTTTTTGTATGTACATTTGTTAAGTCCATACAATCTTTAGAAATACATGAGCTGTGAGATTATACTACACAAAAAGGCAGATTTTTCCACAATGATATCAAACATATGAAATCTGCTTCATATCTAATAATGTTCAAGTTGAAATGCAACTTTGATACTGTTTTATTTAACTTTTAGGTAACTGTAGGCACTGGAGCCTTCACATTGGGGTTAAACAGGTTTTAGAACGTTGCTTCTTTTGCTCGGCTGAAAATCCTGAGCTCAGTTTGAAGTGTGTGCCTCCACTGAGCCTGCTACTATTGTAATTATGATATTTCAGAGAGCCCCAGGTCGCGGGACTCCTGCCTGCTCATGCTCACTTGCTCATTAATTGTTGACAGCTGAGACCAATCAGGTCCTCTCTAAGCTAACGAGAGATGCTCCATCAGATGAGTGGAAGCTCACGGTATTGTGAGCCTGTGTGTCTCATGCCTCTGCTTGAACAGAGAGCTGGTAAAATTTTACCAAAAAAGCATGTTAAGAAGTAAGAAGTTTGCGTATGACTTCTGTCTTTGCTTGCAAGCCATAAACACCTTCACTTCAGCTTTGTACACACACACACACTGGGGTGAGGCTGCCTTTTAGTGGAAAGCATCTGTAATTAACAACCATTTTTTGCTGTGGGGTAGCCTCGTTAGCTCTTAGCATATGGGCAGGTGTCAAGCTGCAATCTGTCTTGAGGTTTAATGAGGATCCTCCTGCAGCCTTCACCAACTCTGAAGGAGGAGCTCCACGCAGGGGGACGAGTCAGCACATTTGTTTAGCAGCAGGAACTTGGACAACTGATTCACCAAATTTACATACACCACTTTGCTTGTATCATAGCACCCTTTAAAATCACTTACAGGATTGGTTGCAATTTTCTTTTGTAGTATTTGATGCACGTGGATTTACACACTAAATCATGTCCTTAGGTCAGTGCACTTTGCATGAAATATCATCTGACTGCATCTGCAGCTGAAGACATTATGAGCACGGGGGGTATGAGCCTTTTGGTCCCACTTTCAACAATCAAATAGGCCATTTTACAGAAATGTAGAATATTAATGAACAGGTGAAACAAAGCTTTAAATTTTCTGAAAGGTAGACTAGAATAGCTGAAAGAAAAAGCCATTACAGTAGGACTAAAAACATGACCAGCACAGTGTGTCGTGATAGAGGGAGAAACATGCTGAATCGTGCCCAGCAGAGCCAGTCTGTCCATCCATATTCATTTCCGGAAGTAAATCATTTTTGTAATCCTAATCTTAGTGTAGTGACAGATTAAAAGGGAGGGAGGGGGAGCAGGAGAGAGAGGATGCGGCCTCTCTAATCTGTCACAAATTCAAAAATGCTGCTTTCCATTGTATTTTCTCTTGTCCTTTGAAAAGTTGAACATTTCTTGATGTAGACTGGTTTAATTATATTCATAATTGCATTGATCTGTCTTTTACTCTTATTCATTCTTTTTTGTTGTTTTTGACAGATTGCATGGATGCATAAAGAGATTATCCAGTCTGCTGTGTGCAAATGGGGGAGGGACTGGAATTCACAAGCATAACTAAAGAAATAATGACTGTGCATGGGTGACGGTAGATGGATAAATAGTGACATGGTGTAAAAGATGGACTAAATTATTTATCTCACTCAAAGAAAAAAAAAACATCAATAATTAATTAGTGTCAGATTCTAACATGTCTTGTGTGTAAAGTGCACAAATAAGTTATTTTGCACACTTGCTTTAGAATCGTGTATTAACCCTGAACACTACGAAACCTCATCAGTCAGACCCTCGTGTTGATTGTGCCTTTTTCTGTCCATAATTCTCCAGCTCACTGGCTAACTGGATCAACCCAATGGAAAGTGGATGGCTGACACATGAGTGTGCTCTGCTGTGAACAAAAACATAACACACACTCACAGTGAGCGATGAAATATACTTTCACTGGAAATGGTGGAACTTTGTCTAATTTAATGTATATCTTTGGGTATGTAGGTATTGTTTACTGCCTGCGTGTATGTGTGTGTTAGTGGGAGTGTATTGTTGTAATACACAGATGGCTGCTCTCTGACTTCCCTGTTTGACTCCTGTGTGTGCTCGATGCTCGACAAAATTTTACAAAAATGGCCACACAAACTGAACAATAGCATGAAAGAAACAAATATCCTGGTCAAAACTATTTGATTTAAGTAGTTAAAAGAAAAATCATTATGTTCCCACGATGAGCACATTTCAAGTTTGGATTACACCCCTCTCTTTGCAGCTCATTGAATCATGACTCTGTGAAAGCTGTTTTTCCTTTCTTTCTTCTTCCTTTTTTGATTTTTGACATAATGTACAGTTTATTAAGCAGGGTCAGCTGAATGATGTCATAAAATAAATGAATGCATTTGGTGGTAAGATGCCATCAGAGCGAGTGGACTAGGCAGCAGGTTCCCTGCACCCTGTAGCAGAGAGGACACTGCTACCATAGCTCCTCAGCTTGTGGCAGCTGCTTGCACATGCTAGGATGCACTGAGTCAGGCATGACCCCAGAGTGGAGCATGATGTCAGCCTGAAGGAGTGTGTCTGTGGGAGACAAAAAAAAAAAGGGATAGAGAGTACAAAATCTTTGCAGCTTAAAACATGCATGAAGAAAAGACAACCTCTTTGTCACAGGCTGAAAATAACCTGGTAACTCCATGTGACGTCAGCATGAAGATGGAAACTGCAATCACTCTCTTGCTGAAGCTTTTAGAACCAAATAGAGCTCCTTTCTAAAAGAAGCTCCCATTTTTGTGTCCCTGTCTTTCTTTAAAGGAAGATGGTACACTAGATTGGACTGCTTAAATCAGCAGGTATTGTTTGTTTTTTTTTTACTTTGATCTCTTAGATCAGATCATCTGTGAGGCTAAGTATAAAGATCAGTGCTAACATCCCAGCATCAATTGCTAAAAGGCATCGATTTCATTGCAGCACATTGTAATGCATTGAATTTAGTATTTTCCATCATTTTCTATGCGTTCACCTAAATTCTATCACATACTCTTTTGTCTTCTGTCAGGCTGATTGAGAAACGGCAGGCAAATGGAGAAACCATTGAGCTATCAGCAGAGGGTCGTCCTGAGCTGGTGGAGGAGAAGGAGCTGCCTGTGGTGGATTGCACCTGCTTCGGCTTGCCCCGGCGGTACATCATTGCCATCCTGTCTGGCCTGGGATTCTGCATCTCCTTTGGCATCAGGTGCAACCTTGGTGTGGCCATTGTAAGTATGGTCAATGACCATACTGTCTACAAAGGCAACAAGGAAGTACTTGTGGTGAGTAGCAAAACAGAAATTAAAGTTTTTGTGCTTCGTTCTGTTTGATTTCTCTGACGAGCCTCTCATGCGTCAACATTTTTAAATATTTGTTTATGTTTCTTCATGCCTTGGTTTATTGCCCTACTTTATAACTTTGATATTAAACCATGTGTACTGGGTGTACTCCAGGATTCATCCACCCTGGCAACCTTTCAAAATGAAACCATGAAGCGTTGTAGCATGCTTAATTTTGTGAAGGAAATCATTTAAAAAAAAAAAAAAAAAAAGATGCGTGCACAAATGTTAGACAAGGTGCTTAAGTATAGAAAAATTGCCTGTGTGAGCAATGTGCATTGTTTTGACTTAAGTACAGTGGAGTGAGGAGGCCATCAAGAAATTTAGAAACATGTAACATGAACAAAATATGCACAACACAACAAATAAAAGATTGAAAATAGAGTTTTTCCTGTGTGGACAGAGGTCTTCAGGACTATTGATGAGTGCAGCAGTATTCTCCTCTGTTTGGAAATGAACTGAATTAAAGTTGTGTATTTTCTTCTTCTCTCCAGGCTGCACAGTTCACCTGGGACCCGGAGACAGTAGGCATGATTCATGGCTCCTTCTTCTGGGGCTACATTGTCACACAGATCCCGGGTGGCTTTATATGTCAAAAATTTGCAGCAAACAGGTTAATATCTCCACATTTATGGTGTCTTTTCCACAACGAACAGCTCAGTAATCTGAACTACTGCTAACCGGTTGAATTGGAATACATATTTGTTATGAAAAAAGAATAATTTCACGTTGCATCAGAATGTAAGAGGTGAAGCAGTTGTGGCAGCACTGACAGAAAAAGCCATTCCTTTGTTCCTGTATTGTTGTTTCATGTTATGATTACAGTGTTACTGCTGACTGTTAAGGCTGCTTGTGTGTCCTTTGTGTGTTTAAGAGTGTTCGGCTTTGCCATAGTGGCCACATCCACACTCAACATGCTGATTCCATCTGCCGCTCGCTGCCATTACAGCTGCGTCATACTTGTCAGGATATGCCAGGGCCTTGTTGAGGTAAATACGAGTTTTTGTCCACATCTGGATTCAGTGTAGGACAATTCCCACAAGCACAAGTGTTTCCCTGATCGTATTCTGTCCTTTAGGGTGTATCATACCCAGCCTGCCATGGGATCTGGGCCAAGTGGGCGCCTCCTCTTGAGAGAAGTCGATTAGCCACAACGGCTTTTTGTGGTAATGTTTTAACAGCTTGCTGTCACCTTTCTTCACAAATCAATATCTATGATATCTGCAGAGGTTCTGTGAGTTTGAAATCAAGTTTATGAGTATATCTAAACCATACTGTGTGCAAAATATGATATAAATAAGCTAGGAAAATTCTTATTTTTATTTACATTTTCTTTGTGTCTTTTGCCTTTGCAGGATCCTACGCTGGAGCTGTGGTGGCCATGCCTTTAGCAGGGATACTGGTGCAATACACAGGGTGGCCTTCTGTATTTTATGTCTATGGTTAGTACCTTTATCCACAAATATGTGTTGTATTACTTTTATTACTATCCTTCTCAGCAATAAAGAGTCATTTGTTTTCCTAAAAGTCCACTTCTTGATTCTCTTGAAATTTCAACTCCTTTTCATTTTCACTCTTTCTCTCTATTTTCTTAAACTTCCTCTTTCTCTGCCATGTCTGTGTCTTTTGCATCCTCTCTCGCTTCCTCTCCCAGGCAGCTTTGGGATATTCTGGTATTTGTTTTGGATTCTGGTGTCTTATGAGAGTCCTGCAGCTCATCCCACCATCTCACCAGAGGAGAGGAAATACATTGAAGATGCAATTGGAGAGTCTGCAACATTTCTCAATCCTCTTCAAGTATGTGTATTTAGACACATGCAGTCAGCTGAGTCTGCAGTTCTTGATCAGTGGTGCATGTTATTAATATCTTATTACTTTTGATGGCAGAAATTTAAAACCCCATGGAGACACTTCTTCACCTCCATGCCAGTCTACGCCATTATTGTGGCCAACTTCTGCAGGAGCTGGACCTTCTACCTGCTGCTCATCAGCCAGCCGGCCTACTTCGAAGAAGTCTTCGGCTTTGAGATCAGCAAGGTGAGATCAGAACAAAAGCTTCAGTTTCACACAGCATCCAAGCTGTTACATTTAAGACCGTAATTTTCCCACACCATCAGAACAAATTTGAACATCCATCACCCCCCAATACACTATTCTTACCTTTTTCACGCACATGTGCTCACTGTCTGCCTCTCCTATACCACCCCCACCCCCTGCCCCCCACCTTTTGACTTTCAGGTGGGCATAGTGTCAGCTTTGCCCCATCTGGTGATGACAATCATCGTGCCTATTGGGGGCCAGTTGGCCGACTACCTGAGAAGCCACAACCTGATGTCCACCACCAACGTCAGGAAGCTCATGAACTGTGGAGGTGAGACTATCAAACATAAAATAACACCAAAGATGGTGTAAGAGCAGAAACTAAACAGTAGTGCTGTATAAATATATGAATAAATTGTGGCTTAGGAAAAGGCCAGTAACAGGCACTAAGATTTCATCTTGTCATCAGCTTGAACTTATGATAGCATTTCATTTTTGCTGGATTGAAAGCAACATACAAGTGAAACTCTTTCAGTGCTTTCCATAATATTCAAAAAAATCACAGTGATTAAAGCTAAATGAGCAACATTTCTAAAAAAAAAAAAAAAAATACATACAAAATACAAAAATAAAATGAATTATTAATGATGCTGCAGTTCTCCTAAAATTCAACATATTATGATACATTTCTGTCATTTGTGTGGCACCTTTTACCCAGCAACTTACAATTAGGGTGCTTGAAGTGCAGCAGGTGCCATTATTAGAACCAAATTAATATTTCAGCACAGCTTAAAGGTCATATCAGTCTGTGCGTAAACACCTTCACCATTTCAAACACAGCAAATTACAACATACTGGTACTTTCACGTCCCTCTGTTTTGATTGTGAAGACAAGGTTTGTGGTTAGTTTTCTTAATTTCTTTGTGTTGTTGTGGATTTCTTTGGATGGATGCGTTTCAGGTTTTGGAATGGAAGCCACCCTCCTGCTGGTGGTGGGCTACTCTCACACAAAGGGTATTGCCATTTCTTTCCTGGTCCTCGCTGTGGGATTCAGTGGATTTGCTATCTCAGGTAATCAATGTTCTAAACAAGTCAGGCAAAAACCTGATATATCATGTTACTGTTACTGCACAAAGGTGATAGGAAGGTCACTGTAAATTGCCAAATCAAAAATTTTGAGTTTAAATTTGAGCAGTAAAGCACCTCAGTGTTTAAATGAAGAGGAGACAGAAAAGAGAGCGGGGAAGACACGCAGCAAATTCACCCTGAGGTCAGATGGTGCAATGCTCAGAGAAACTGCAAAAAAACAAAAAACAAAACAAGAGCTCCATCTCAGACTCTACAGGCCTCAGTCAGCATGTTAAATGTTAAAGTTTATAATGGTACAATTAAGAAGTGGAAGGTTTGACAGGAGAAAGCCCTTTTTCTCTAAAAACAACATGACAACACAGCTTAGGTTTGCGAAGCTGCATCTGAATAAACCACAAGACGTCTGGAACAGTGTCCTTTGGACAAATGAGACCAAAGCAGAGATGTGTTGGCAAAAACCAGACACAGGATATCTGTCAGCACAGGGGTGGAGAGGTGATGATTTGGGCTTCTTTTGCAGCCACAGGATTTGAGCACCTTGCAGTCATTGAGTCAACCATGAACTCCTCTGTGTGTCAAAGTATTCTAGAGTCAAATGTGAGGCCATCTGTCTGACAGCTAAAGTTTGACTGACAATGATTCCAAGGACAGCAGCAAATCTATGACAGAATGGATAAAAAAAAAAGAATCAAGGTGTTGCAATGGCCCAAAGTTCAGACCTCTCCTATGGTGACACCTTAAGTGAGCTGTAATAAACAAATGGCCACAAATCTTAATGACCTAAAGCAGCGCTGTAAAGAAAAGGAGGCCAAAATTCCTCCACAGCGATGTGAGAGACTGATAAAGTCAAGCAGAAAATTATTACTTCAAATTAATTATTGCTGCTAAAAATGGTTCTACAAGCTCCTGAATGATGGTGTCTACTGTTGATAAACACAGTATCCCTTTTTTCTACCTTAAGTGCAAAAATCATCTTGTGCTTTTGTTCTTTCACTCAGGGTTTAATGTCAATCACTTGGATATCGCGCCCCGATATGCCAGCATACTGATGGGCATTTCAAATGGAGTGGGAACATTATCTGGAATGGTGTGTCCTCTCATAGTGGGCGCCATGACCAAACACAAGGTGAGTCATTCACATGTATCAATAAAGCCAAGCATAAAACTCTAAATGTAAAATATTTAATGGATAAAGACATTAGGCAGAGTTGTTCTTTGTCTTGGATATGCTAAAATACCTTTTTAATTATTTCAGACACGTGAGGAGTGGCAGTACGTCTTCCTTATAGCCTCACTTGTTCATTATGGAGGGGTGGTTTTCTATGGTATGACTTCGGCTTTACGATGTTTTGTGAGGCATGTCCAAAAGATCTCACTCTCATTACTGACTGTATTTTTTCCTCCCTAGGACTCTTTGCATCAGGAGAAAAGCAGTCGTGGGCAGACATAGAAGATACAAGTGAGGAGAAGTGCGGTATAATCGATGAGGATGAACTGGCCAATGAAACAGAAGAGCTATACCGTGGAGGCGGGCAGTACGGAGCCATAAGCCAATCAGGGGCTGGTTTCAATGGCGGAGGAGGAGGAGGAGCAGGGGGAGGAGGAGCAGGATGGGTGACAGACTGGGATAAGTCTGAGGAGTATGTGCAGCCGCCTGGATATAACTCTTACATGTATGGAGGAGAAGTGGCGAAGGAGCTCACATAGAAGACTGACATGACACAAGTTTTAAAAAAAAATAACATAAATGAAAGAGGAAGGTTGTTTAAGAGAGTCACTGAACGGACCTGCTCTGTGCTTCTGAAAATGTATAACAGCACATATCAAAAAAATTGATTTGCTTCATTCCACTGTAGGTGTGTGCGGGAGTGAGAGTGTGTGCAGGCATGTGCATGCAGAGTGCTTAAAATACACAAACACAAACAGCTTCCATTTTCATCAGAACTCATCTTACATCCTGATCCTGATGCTCATTGTGATTGGTCAGGAGTTTGTGCGTGTGTGTGTGTATTGTGGGCTTTTGCCTGTATAGCAACTTGCTGAAGCCACTGGGATTGTGTTGTGTTTAATTTTTTATGTGTGAGTCATGCATTTACTTTTATTTTGCTGGGAAAGCACCTTCAGAGCCTCAGTTTTAAAACCTCATACTTCTATTTATTACAGAATTTGTTACCAAATCTAAGCTTTCAAGGTTCAACAGATACATCAAACACACACTACCAGCCACAGTGAGTTCAACTTTCAAACTTTCTCATCAAAGTGAAAAAAAAAGGTGCTTACGTGTTGTAAAGTCATACATTTGTATGTGTAAAGCTGTAAAACCTCGGTGAAAGCAGGTTGCTCTTCACATGTGTGCTTGACACACAGAGCCGCCTATAGTGTCTCACTGCATCTCACCTGAGTCTGACCTAACTAGGTCACGTCCAGCCAGGCTTATGGGTCACAACAAACCTATCACCAGGAATCATCTGACACTTGCAGCTTTCCATTCAGTGTGTATGCTCCCATCAGAGAGCAGTAGTTATAATACTCCCAGGCCTCACAGCACTTTCTGTCTCTGTTCATGCCTTTTGCTGTTTCTCTGGCTGCCTCTCCCTCCATTTTCCTCTCTGTCTTCTTCTTTTTCTTCTAAATATCAGTCATGTTTGTGTTGGTAAAGCTGAGCTTTTCAGACCGTCTGTGTGTGGGTGTATGTGTGTGTTTGTGACAGCAAGTGTGCCGTTGTGTTGGGTGCAGGTGCTGAAACGTTGTGCAGTGAGCATGTTCTAATGGACACAGTGGTGCAGTACTGCGCCAACCCTCTTTTTTTTTTAACTTTCTTTTTTTTATTCCTTTTACACACAAATAAACACAGGAGGCTAATTTCATGCAAGCACAGCCAAATGTGCAGAGAGAGTGGGACAGGCATACATTATTAGAGAAGGTGTTAAGTTTGGTAATGGTCACGGCCAATCACATCAGCTCCTCTTATATCCCTTAAGAGCAGTGTCCCTCTGCCTGTCAGTGCACTGGCAGCTGGGAAATGGAGTGCACTGTCATACAGGAGAGGAAATCTATTGTACAAGCTGAACAGTGCAACTCTGTGCAGTAGATAGAGCCAACAGAATTGGACAAAAACAGTGCGCGCACACACCCACCCACACACAACTCCTACATTTGTTCGTGCTGACGGACAGAACATTTATGGATGGTACTCATCGGGTCACGTTTGTGAGATTAAAAAAAAAAAAAAAACTGCTGGAATGTTAAAAAGGATATATTTGATTCACTTGGGGGGGGGGTAGTTTTTAAATGTGTTGCTATGTCAATAAATAATTTTTTTAAAAAGTGAATACAGTGAATTGCCATTTTGCTTTGAGAGAGTCTTAAAGAAGTGAATGATTATAACTGTGAACAAGTTCATTTTGTACGTGTTGTATCAGTGTATCTTTGATCTGCTTTCTTCTTCTTTGTCTCAGTTTATGGCTGCTCCAATGTTTTCCTCCCCATCCTTGATGAAATGTGTGGTTACCTGGTGGGCATTGGTGTAAAAATTAAAAAAAAAAAAAAAAAAAGGATCGTATTTAAAAATGCAAAGACATGGAAAATATTTTATGTATAAAAATGTACATGTGAAATAACCTTGTGTATAATAAAATGTGAGCAATTTAAGATGATGTCACTATTTCAGCGCAATTGTGTCATCAGGGTTTATCACCTACAGCATGATGACGCATTAAAATAGTGTTGGTTTGTAGATTATCAGAGCGACCTCGGGGCTTTGTCTTTCTCTCTCTCTTTCTCTCGGGACAGATGGATGCGGGATTATCTCTGTGATTTTAGGCAAAGATTAGATAGGAGAGCAGATGCACTCAGTGGGAGAGTGAGGGCAAAACATGGGCGTCACAGACAAGGGAAGTGAGGGTGATGGATCAGAGGGTAGGGCGTGACGCCTGCCTGTGTGTGCAGCGCAGTGCCGCTTCCCAAAGAACTTGCAATTTATAATCAGCGATTCTCCACAATAAAGTGTATTTACTACTTACTTTATTTTACTCTGTTGAATTATTTATTTGTAATTTATACAGTCATAATAATCATTCTGTTTCCAAAGGAGCTGAACTGATGTAAGCAGTGATTTTCATCGTCATCTTTTAATTATTTAATATCCACTCTGTCGGCACTTTATTAACGAATCAGTTTGGTCTTTATTTTGAAAGAATTAACCGGAAGTATTGCCTGCATTGTCATGACTAATGGATTTAAAAGTTGTTTTGGCCACTAGAGGACAGAAAAGATTAATGACTCAGGTCATCCAAAATTCTACAAACCCATTCCCGAAAAAGTTGGGACGTTGTGTAAAATGTAAATAAAAAAAAAATGCAAATCTCATAAACACGTATTTTATTCACAACAGAACATAGAAGACATGTCAAATGTTTAAACTGTGACAATGTACCAGTTTTTTTTTTTGTTGTTGTTGTTTCTTTTGGGGTTTTTTTGCCTTTTTTTACAATTAAAAAAAGTTATTTTGAATTTGATGGCAGCGAAATGTCTCAAAAAAGTAGGGACAGGGCCATGTTTACCAGTGTGTAGCATCCCTTCTTCTTTAAACAACATCTGGGAACCGAGGAGAGCAGCTGGTGGACTTGTAGGAGAGAAAGGTCGTCCCGTTCTTGTTTGACAGAGGATTCAAGCTGCTCAACAGTCCTGGGCCTTCTTCGTTGTTGTTTGTTTGCTTGCTTGTTTTTCATGATGCTTGTTGGTGAAAGGTCTGGACTGAAGGTAGGCCAGTTCAGCACCCAGACTCTTCTACTGTGAAGTCATGCTGTGGAACAGATGCAGTATGTGGTTTAGCATTGTCTTGCTGAAATATGTGAGGCCTTCTCTGAAAAAGGAGGTTACTGACCTGCTGCCAGTTAAACTAATTAGTTGCAAAATGTTCCTCCAGATGTTTTTGTTTTCCATGCTACTTACTTTTCCAGCCTTTTGTTGCCCCGTCTCAACTTTTTCTGTGTTGCTGCCATCAAATTCAAAATGAACAAAATCTTTGAGAATAGTACTAGTAATAGTAATGAATTTCTCTGCTCTATTGTGAACAAAGTATGAGTTTATGAGATCTGAAAATTATTACATTCTGTTTTTCTTCACATTTTACACAACATCCCAACTTGTTTTAAATTGGGGTTGTACCGTAGGTGGTAAAGGTGCTATGCTGATGAGCTTGATTAGCAAACTCCTTTCATACACTGTGAGTGCAACACATAGATGCACATATAACTGCTTATTTGTACTAAATAAAAAAATACTAGATGGTAAAACGCTAGCACAAAGTTCTTGGACAAGCTGTAGTCAGATGAGCCATTAAAATGCTACAAAAGGCACCAACATGCCAGCACAAATATGGCTGCCAAGTCCAGTTCAGTGACTCCCAATCAAGGAAGCCACGCCATTCAAGAAGGAAGACTATGGAGATAAAGGGTTGCTGGTTTAATTCCAGCCAGACACACATCCCTTGTCAGGGTTGTGTCAGGAAGAGTATCCGTTGTAAAACTGTGGCCACCCCCTGTGACAAGAGAGCTGCTGAAAGTAGCTTTAGGCCCTGTTTTCAGGTTAAAACGATAAACTTTTGTTGTGTTTCGGCCATTCGTTTATACGACAGTGACGTTTTGAGTCCCTGAAAATGGCACAATTTGAAAACGGCTTCCAGAGTGGAGCATTTTGATAAGATGAGAAATTCTTTTATTATTCCCAGGATGGGAAAATTCAGTATCTCCATGTGAGTAGCAAAAACGCTACTTTTTAAAAAAGGGAGGTACTGGCACATGCGCACTATGGTTGCTATTTCCAAACACACACTGCCAGATTGTGGCCTGGTATGAGAACTACAGCGTTTTCAATGTCACTTGTGGTTTCATGTGAACGGCAATCATTTTAAAAACGTTTCCGTCTGAATGTGCTACTTTTTGAAACTGAAAACAGAAAAATGATACCGTTTCAAGAATATCATTTTCATGTAAACAGGGCTTTAGTCAGTGGCGATTGACTTACTTTTGAAGCCCTCTAGTGGGACCTAGAAGAACTGCAGTTTCTGCCACTGTTATTGGCTTCATTTTTCCAACTCTGGAGATTGCCAGCAGTTAAAGGTTACTGCCATGTGGTGCTGCTAGTTGTCTTTGAACAATTTAATTTTCATATTACCAAGACCAAGTGCATTGATTATAGCGAATACTAGTGATATGACAATCAGCAGTGACTGCCTGGAAATTGTAGTTTCGTACAGTGTCCACTAGAGGGCAGTGAACACAACTCAAAATTTGAAAGTCAAAATCGGTTTGCACAGCTGTTTATATAGATAACTATTAAAAAGTAAATGTTGGATAAATTCAAGATTATCACTAGTAGTAAAAAAAATTGTGAAAAAGATCAAAATCAAAATATTGCTTAAGTAGGGTGCTGCAATACAATGCCATTAAACCTTACAGCAAAGTAAAAAGAAAAAAAAAGTCTATATTTCACAAAGCTACTGTTTCTCAGAAAGAAATAACTTTAGTATATTTTAGATGATTTGGTGACCCTGCTGTGCTGGGTTAGACAGAGTTTAATTTTTTTGGCCAGTTTATCTCTCTAAATCCAAAATTAAAAGGTATTATCCACATTGACCTGCAATAGGTCTGGGGCATCTAAAACTCATTTAGGAGACATAAAAAATAATATTCCTATATTACCATTTTATTTAATTAAAAAATAACTGTTTAAAGTATAATGTTCAAGAGAAATGTATTTTCATTAATATAATAATTGCTATATTTATTAATATAACAGTTATTGTGCATTAACTAATATACTGTTGCAGGTCATCAATCTGGCCAGTAGGGGGTAGTGAAAGCTCGTATCTACAGCATATTCTGGAGTCATCAAGTTAAACATCGTAACACTTCCGGAAAGCAGTTTGCGAATAAAATAATCGTTACGCAAAGCATTCACAAAGCTACTGTTTGCTTCACATTTCTTGGGGTTTTTTTGGTTTTGTTTTGTTTTGGGGTTTTTTTGCTATTGTTCGTAATAAAAATTTTATTTTGTTCTATTTGTGAGCATTTTTGTCCACTTAAGTCGGTAAGCAGAGTATGCGAGAAGAGGAAGATTGATTTTTAAAGGCCACGCCTGATTAAAGCCACACACCGCTTTGTAATTGGACAATTCAGCAACCGTGGGCGAGGTCACGAACAAGATGTCCGCTGTGATTGGGCGGCTAGGATGTCTGTCTGCGTGCTGTGCTCCCGTTGGCTGTTTCACGAGAGGATTAACCTTAAAAAAAAAAAAAAAAAAAAAAAAAAAAACGCCCGACTTCCAATGAACGACAATGAAGAATAAGTAGGAACTCCAGTGAATCTGGGATTTTAATTAATTAATGACATAAATTCACATTTCTATTAGTAACTCCACAGATTCGCATTATTTTTTTTGACGCGCAGGTCAGAAAAGCGAGTTGCGGACACATCCCGAATTGTTTCTACAAGTGTTTTAAACAAGGAAATCAGGCTAACGTTATGTAGCGAGCTAATCTCATTTATCTAGTCCTAAACTCCGTTACTATTTCACGCCGTTATCACTTCTACACAAAGGTAAGCCCGTCTGCGCAGCTTATACATTCATTTGGTATTCATGTAGATCGATTCAACTTTCGTAAAGAAGACTTAAAACGTCTGCGGATAAATCTGGGTCAGTCAGTGTCTTCCTCGCCATAGCAGTTTAGTGAGGAAGGGGGGGGGGCAAATGGTTAGATCTGTTAATGTTTACCTGATCCGGAGTCGCAGCTTTCCACCTGTTGGCTTCATCCTCTGCAGGTATGACCGAGTACAAGCTTGTGGTGGTCGGGGCAGGAGGTGTGGGGAAGAGCGCGCTCACCATCCAGCTCATCCAGAACCACTTTGTGGATGAATACGATCCAACCATCGAGGTGAGAGTCCAGCAGACGCAAAGTGCTGTGATATATGGGCTAATCTGGAGTTCAACAAGTCACTGCACTGTTCATTAGTGCTAAAATTGTGTTATTAATTAGGATTTTATGTTATCAGAGTTATTCAGGTTTTAATGGTTTAGCTGGTTTTAGAGAGTGATATCTACTGGTAGTGCTGGAAGAAATGTCCCCTTGGGATAGGTATCGTGTGTTTACTTAATAAATTTGTTAATCTTAGGTAAGTGTTTGCATATGAAACTATCTAACCCAAGTAAAAGCTTAATTTAGTACCTCAGATGGAGCATTCCTTTTAAACCATTTTAAACTTTTAAATATCACAAATACATATAAACAGATTAATGTAGATATTACAGTTTTACAGTAGTGCAGAATTACATTATAGGATTGTTACTCATGCTGCACAACCATGTGAGAGACATTTTTAATGTGTTTCTAGTTGCGATTGAGATTTAATTTAATATTTTTCTGCCAAGTGTTTCATAGACTTTATATATTTTGTGTCCAAAGTCTGCAAATAAAATCTAGCAACTATAGCTGTCTAGCAACCGTGGCGTACGTCACTGTGCAGACTGCTGCCAGTGTCAGGCCAGAAGATCTGTTAAAACCTGCCCAAAACCATCTAATAATGTAGTCTTCTGCCAAGGAAAGTTTTGAACGGTTCAGTTTTGTCAGCAAGACTGTGCATAAACCACCAAGGTGGAAAAGGTGAAGCATGGGGCTAGGCACGAGCAAGAATCCATTAAATTTTGGTGCAAATCCAGACCTCTTCAATTAAAATTGCTAAACAGACCATCTGCCTTGGGAGAGAAACATGCCCTCAGGGTACCCTCCAAGTTTAAACATGGCAGGTATTTGATAAAACAGAATAATTAGCAAAGATTTAAATAACTGTCACTTACAGGTCTAAATTATAATGTGTTTATAATGTGTTATCATGTTTTTTAAATGTCAACCTTAAAGCCAATGGTGTGATTTCATCATTGCTTAGAAAATATTCAGTCATACCAAAACCGCCTAATCATCAAGATCTTGTTTCTACATGATGCAGCAGTGTGAGTGTTAAGGGGGGAAAAACAACTACAGGACTCAGTATGATGCAATCTTGAGAGATGTGTTTGTCCCTGCTTGTTTGGTCTAACTCGTGTGGTCTTGCAGGACTCATACAGAAAGCAGGTGGTGATTGATGGAGAGACGTGTCTGCTGGACATCCTGGACACTGCAGGTCAGGAGGAGTACAGTGCCATGAGGGACCAGTATATGAGGACGGGAGAGGGCTTCCTATGCGTCTTTGCCATCAACAACACCAAGTCCTTTGAAGACGTTCACCTCTACAGGTACAAGAAGACTCACAAGTTCACATCAGCACAGACAGCTGGAGAAAGAAGTTAAACCAGTGCTGTCCAAGTAGGACTAATTCCTTACTTAGCCACACAGTGATTAAGACAGCTGTGCATAGTGTAGCCTAGTGTGCAGGTCTAGACACTCAGAGACCATTTCCTGATTAGCAACTGCGCTCAGTTATCTAGCACAAATCTGCAGATACATAGAGCATGTCTGCAAGTTACATGTCATTTGTAGATTTCATATCTGAGCCAAATATCTTAAATCATAAATTTTAAGTGTTGCAAACAGGGAACACACAGAAAAAAATTGCAACACTTAACCCAGCAAATGTTGCAACACTGACTGAATTATTCTGTCTGAAAATCATAAAGCTCTAAAAACTCCAGCCTTCACTCTGACCTGCTGGTGAATATTTTGAATATTGCTGCCGGCCTGATCTGGTCTCAAAAGGAGGTGATCAGTGATTGTACCTACCTGTTCAAAAACCACTGTGCTCTGTTATGTGTGTTCTCAGAGAGCAGATCAACAGGGTGAAGGACAGCGACAGCGTTCCCATGGTGCTCGTGGGGAACAAGAGCGACCTTAGCACCCGCACGGTGGAGACACGACAAGCGCAGGAGCTGGCTAGAAGCTACGGAGTGCCGTTTGTCGAGACCTCCGCCAAAACCAGACAGGTAACCATAACCTGCAAACGGCGTACGTCAATCCATTCATGATTGCCTTAATAAAACAGTTTGAAACCTTAAATCTGCATCTGTGTCATGATGTTTTGCTTCTTCTCTGTCTTGCAGGGTGTGGAGGAAGCTTTCTACTCATTAGTACGGGAGATCAGAAGATACAAGGAGACCAACCGCAGCAACAAGAAGAGCAAGAAGAACACTCAGAGACGTTGTATAATACTATAGCAAACCACACAGAGCCAGCATTACTTACAGCACTTGTTTGACCCTCTCCTCTCCACTTAGAAACTGCCCCTTCACCTTGGGGACATTGTGCACAGCTCCACACAAGGACATAGACATGGGGGGAAAAAACAATTTTATTGCTGTGACAGTTTCCAGTTATGTGTGTTGCCACAAGGTTTGTCATTCACACATTCATGTGCAGTGTCAGTTTAGCAGCATTTGTGCAAACTTACTTTTTTAAAAATCTGATTTTATTGGAAGTTAGTGAGATGTTTTCAGCATCTGTTGACCATTTAGAGGTCAGGGGTTCACAGTAATGCATCACTGCACTTTATGCTGTCACATTTCCATTTATTATTGTAGTGCTCAGCACATTTACACTTTTCCTTTTTTTTTTTCTTGCTGAATGGTCAGTGTTTGACTTCACCAGGAAGCAGTGTTCAAATGATTTTGAGATTTTTTTTTTCCTGTGAAACCATTTTACCCCACACAAGTAGTTAGACAAAACATGTCCAGTCTTCCCCTTGTGTTCATTTAAAAAATATATATATATAGGTTGGTGCAGTCTCTGGGGTTTGAAACACAACAGCAATATTTACTTAGGAATTTATCTGATTAAGTAAAAAAAAATGGATAGGATGATCACATTAACAAACCTCAAAACTGTGTTTCAGACTCTCAGGTGCACTTTATTAATTTTCTGTTGCGTGTTTAATTCAGATTTTAGGATTAGTGCCACTTTAAAAGTTACTCAGGAATACAGTTTTATCAGATGCTGATTTATAACAGAGCAGTCAGATAATCAGCTGAGGTCTGATTCTGGCCTGTTAGTAGTTTTCTACCATCCAAACTTGATTTTAAGGCTGTTGGTCTCATATGGTCACACTTTATTCCAAAGTCCAACTTTTAATGCAGTTTTTTTGCCTGTCCTAGTGTTGTCGGTGGTTAGTTATTGTGTCCAAACACTGTTTATGTCACACCAACTTTTACCACACCATGTAGTTTGTGAAAATAACCCTGTGGTATTACAGAGAACATTTCAGGCACAGTAACAGTTGTGAGATCTGGTCATACTTGATGCTGGATGATAAGGATATTCAATAGGGCAACATAAAGGATTGTTAAAATATATAATATATATATATGCTACAAACATCCAATATAAAAACCAGCATCTGCATTAATAAAACGCTGTTTGAATATTTACTAAAACTACATCAGTGTTCATTGAACTAACTTCATGTGAGGTGCATCCTGCTAACAAGTCAATCCATCCATGTAAGGATTTTTAATCATCTTAACCAGCAGGCTCCAAATGCCATATAAATGTTTACATATATATATATATATATATATATATATATATATATATATATATATATATATATATATATACAGTGGTGGCCAAAGTACTGACATTCTGTACTTAAGTAGAAGTACAAGTACTTGTGTTAAAAACTACTCTGGTAAAAGTTGAAGTACTGGTTCAACTTCTGTACTCAAGTAAAAGTAAAAAAGTACAGGCTCTGAAATCTACTCAAAGTAAGAAAGTAAAAGTAGCTCCTTGTTTCTACCTCTTTCTTACATCTTTCTCCATCTGAGTGAACTTATCGCTCATTCTTTGCTCTCCCCTAAAATACAGCAGCTGTTCTTTTAGCTAGCAGACACACTGTGTGACAAACTGCACACACTGTTTTTGTCCTTTACGTTTTCTGTCATTTATTTTCCTCACCGTTCCGGCGTGCAGCCTCTATGTAAAGTGTAACTTCCTCTAGCTCTTTCCGGTCTCCGTGCGAGCGTTGCAGGAGCCTCTCCCTCTACCGTGCCGGATGTTCCGACCCGCTCGCAATCAGAAGCCGGCTCCCGCACTGACCGGAAATGCAAACGTTTCTCAGACGCATTCAACCTAAAGTAACGAGCTTGTTTTGAAAATGTAATAAGTAGAAAGTACAGATACTTGTGTAAAAATGTAGTGAGTAAAAGTAAAAAGTTGTCAGAAAAATAAATACTCAAGTACAGATACCTGAAAAATCTACTGAAGTACAGTAACGAAGTATTTGTACTTCGTTACTGTCCACCACTGTATGTGTATGTGTATATATATATATATATATATATATATATATATATATATATATATATATATATATATATATATATATATATATATATATATATATAAAAAATATGTGTAAAATGTTCAAGGCTGTTATCTGAACAACACTGTGTAAATCTGTAATGCACTCTGCTGTAAGGAGGAAGTAAAAGTCTTCAGCTTTTACACTGTGTCTGTTTTATGTAATCTGGATCTTTACCAACAGGCTTTCAAAATGGTATAACTGACACACAGTAGGTGCATCCTTGTGAATAACTGACACACAGTAGGTGCATCCTTGTGAAAATGAAGCCCCTGAATTGGGATCCAGCTAATAATGTAAATTCCCAAATTTTCAAGTTTCTCACAGGCCAACCTTGACAAAGCTTTACCAGCACTAGTGCAGGTGATCTTCACACCAAGCCTCACAAATGATCAGATTAATGGATTTTTGGCCAGATATTGTCTGTACTCCAAAAATAGGAGGGGTGCATTCTCCCCATCAATGCTTTCTGCCATCCTTTGAACATAAAGTTGCAAGAGCCCTACACCTCCTTCCTCTCCCATTGCTGCTTGCAACTATATTTATAGGGTTTTAATCTGATGTGTCAAATCGGTGGAGAGGAAGGCCTGTGGTTGTGAGGTTTGACTGAGACAAAAGTGCTGGAGGTAACCAAGTTCCTCTTTTCATTTCTGTGAACTAACACACTTTGATGTCAAAGACTGGAGTGTGCACATATAGCTGAACAAAGTGATTTCATTTACTGTAGACATGATGGTGTGTTCACTTTGATTCCTTTTTAAAAGACAGTTTAATAATAAGGAAAGTCCATAAATTGCTTTTTGATTTTATTTTACAAAAGACACTTAGAAAACACAGAAAATAGATACATATGCATTTTTTTTAAACAAAAGACAGAAAATACAGTGAGAGGTAATCTGAAATGAGGCACGTGAGTAATGGCTGTGCACATGCCTCCCTCACCATCCGAAACGAGACACCAGCTTGCTCTGGTCGTCCAGATCTTTCTGAACCTTTTTCCTCATGTAGAAGATGGGACAATCCCGGCTGCAGAGGAGACAGCAGGTACTGAATTATACCTCTGCAACAAACAAACCAGCTGGGATCATAATGTTAACTGTATATGCACCTGGTACAGAGCACATCCTCATGGAGGGAGCCTTGACAGCGCTGACACTGAGTCCACAGGCGAGAGAAACGCTCCTCCAGCGTGTTCAGGTGAAAGATCTGTGATTAAGAATGTGCTCATTAGCAACACACTAAAACGGACAAAATGTTTATTTGGTTTTTTAATCCCCCAACAATCTAATAAAGTGGTGCTCCTATATGACAGCTTGAAAAGACAAAGCCACAATTTAAACATCACAGCAGCGTGAAGCCACTTTTACCTCCTTTTGGTACAGCTCAGACTCCTTCTTCTTGCAGAAATCACACACAGCCGCTGTAAAGATGTACATTACAAATAAAACTTACAGCCAAATGCACACAAAGTAACAGGATCTGTGGTGTTTTCCAAAAGCAAAACACCACCTAAAGTAAAAAGGTGGAAGTTTAAAAAAAAAAAAAAAAGAAAGAAAGCATACACACACCGTCTGTCTTGAGCACAGCTTTGCAGCCAATGCAGGTGCTTCTCTTCTGAGCAAACGCCATGAGGCCCCCCACCTTCGACGTCAACACGGTCTTGCAGCGTGTGTGGTCGCCCTCTGAAACACACCACCAAATTCAACAGCAAGATTTACAGTACTATCTCAGACTTTTAACTTTTATGTTCACAATAACGGGTTTTTTTTGTTTGTTTTTTCCCAGAAAATCAGTTATTTATTTTTGTTAGTTATTTTTGTTTGTTTTTTCCCAGAAAATCAGTTATTTATATACTTAGTTTTAGTTACACACAGTAACCTTGTTTTGATGATCTAGCTATAGATTAATGAAGCAACAGTTTTTATTTCACAAATATTAAAACAGGCTCTGGAAGACACCATAATGTTTAGATGTGCCGACTTACTGAGCAGGATGCTCTCTGCTTTGCTCTCTCCCAGGATGGGCTCAAATATTCTCAGCAGAGGTTTGGACAGCTGCTGTTCCAGATAGTATTGTGTGTCAATGGGAATGTTGTTCTCCAGCACGTAGATTGGGTCCTGAATGGACACATTTAGGAATGGAGATCATCATCATCATCATCACCAGGGCTAAATATGTACAATAAGATCAAAGGTGCAGATGCTCAGATTGAACATTAACAGATGCTACACACCTCTGATTTCATGTACGCTGCTGCTCCCTTAGCAGCCTTGATGATGACATACGGGACTCGGTCTCCCAGGTTGGGGGCGCTACCTGCATCCCTTTTCCTCATCCTGTAAAACAAATTTAAGGTTTTAAACATTTTTTTCTCTGATATCTTAATAAGTTGTCTCTGTGTCTATTTAGGGATTAATCAGACCTCTCTGCCAGCTCCACATGCGCCTGCTTGCCAGCGTACTCCTGGGCAGTGCGTGTTAATTCCTTGGTGATCACCAGCTGGCTGATGTCGATGCGATTGCAGAGCAGGTCTGAGATCACTTCTTTGGCGTGTTCCACAGCTCCTTGGGGATCCCTAAAGAAACATCACATCAACTCTGTTCATTTTTTTTTAAACCACATTAACATTTCTCAGTTCGGGTTCAACCAATAAGGCAACGAGAGCTGAGTGAATGGAAGCCAAAGTTTTAAAAGTCATGACTTATGAATTTCTATACGCCGCAAAATGAACAGAGAGTGCAGCAAGCGTATATGTTTACCTGTCTATGAGGATTTTCTGCAGACAGGTGTTAATGAGGTTAGCCACCAGAGGGCAGTTGTCTCTGCGGACAGTCTCAATTCCTTTGCAGTCCATCTTGTCATGTGTGTCTGCGCTGGAGGAGAAATACAGGCCTGCATAGCGCTTCTTATTGATCAGCAGATATGGGAAGTACACCTGGTGAAATATCAATAAAGACATAATTAATACAAAATCCCTCTGACAAGTAGAACAGGTTATTGATTCTGAAAGCTTTGGGACTTTGGTGCTAAGAGGACCTGATTGCAAGCCATGGTCACCCTTAGACCGTAGCTGGGACTCAGGACAGAGGACCACAGTGACACAGATAAAGTAAGCAAAGGGCCAAACACTGAACAGCTGAACTGAAACATGACACACAGTGTTGAATTGTGACAAGCAGCATAAATCTGGCAGAAAAGGAAAATACTTGCTGGCTTGTACATTCGGTTACAATAAAAAGATTATATAAAAAATCCAGGAAAACACTGTATCAACTTTTGAATTAGCCTACATCTGTCTAATTATCTAATATGCACCACTGATAAACTGACACATTGGAAATTAAATATACACTCGAGGCAAACAAATTTACAGTCAGGACAATGTAATACTTGTCTCCATCAGTGGCACTCACATGAATAATTATAAACAAGCACACAATCAGCTTTATGAATATAAATGAAATCAAAATGTATATTTTTTTGTTTTTATGTAGCTAATAGATGTTTTCTCTAGCGTGACAAATCACGTTTCTCCATCTGGCAATCTGATGGATGAGTCTGGGTTTGGTGGTTGCCAGGAGAACGGTACTTGTCTGACTGCATTGTGCCAAATGTAAAGTTTGGTGGAGGGAGGATTATGCTGTGAGGTTGTTTTTCAGGAGTTGGGCTCAACCCCTTAGTTTCAGTGAAAGGAACTCTCAATGCTTCAGCATACCAAGACAATTTGGACAACTTCATGCTACCAACTTTGTGGGAAAAGTCTGGGGATGGCCCCTTCCTGTTCCAACATGACTGCACACCAGCGCACAAAGCAGGTCCATAAAGACATGGATGACCAAGTTTGGTGTGGAAGAACTTGACTGGCCTGCACAGAGTCCTGACTTCAACTCGATGGAATACCTTGACATACGGGACTCTGTCGCCCAGACTGCAAGCCTGGCCTTCTCATACAACATTAGTGTCTGACCTCACAAATGTGCTTCTGGAAGAATGGTCAGAAATTCCCATAAACACTCCTAAACCTTGTTGAAAGCCTTCCCAGACAAGTTGAAGCTCTTATAGCTGCAAAGGGTGGGCCAATATTGTATTAAACCCTATGGATTAAGAATGGGATGTCACTCAAGTTCATATGCATGTGAAGGCAGATGAACGAATACTTTTGGCAATATAGTGTATATTAATATCTTTGCAGCACAGACCTTAAGTGCCCTCTGTTGGATTTAAATAGTAGAACCCTCATGATAGGCATTTGCCTCTTGATTCATTAACATAATTCTATCTTCCATTGTGGGGGAACTAGAAATCCCACCTCACAGCACTGTCTCTGTCACACAGTCACACTACAGTGTCTATCTAGACTCATAACAGACTGCTCAAATAAATTAAGGAAACACTTGATTTTTGATGACCCTCATGAAAACTAGAGGGTGAAACACATTGGTCAAGCAATAGAGGTGTTCTTCATACTACAAGTGCTGCTGGAGCTTCAACTTCTTTAGCCATTGTTGGAACTGACAGTCCACTCAAGCTGAACGGCACAGGACTGTGAGCATAGGTCCCACTAAAGGCTGCCAGGTCCTCATGCCTCATGGAGTCTGTCTGTTTAACCCTAACAGTTTAGTTAGAAACATGCGTGAGTCGCCCACTGGAGGTCATTTTGAAGGGCTTTAGCAGTGTTCCTTCTGTTCCTCCTCACACAAAGGAGCAGATAACAGTGCTGGGTTGATCCCCTTCTACAGCCCTGTCCAGCTCTACTTATGTAATGGCTGGTATCTCCTCCACACTCTTGAGACTGTGTAGGGAGACACAGCAAACCTTGCTGTGACAGCACATATGGACGTGTCATTCTGGTGGAGCTGAACTACTTGTGCAACCTGTCTCATGCTCCCAACAGTGACAAGGACAACAAAAAGCAAAACCAGGAGGAATAAGGAGGGTGCAATGGTCTGTAGCTGCCACCTAAAAAAATCCTCCTTTTTTGGGGTCTGTCTTGTTGTTGCCTCTCGAGTGGACCTTTTGGCACGTTCATTGGCACCGAAACAGCTAAAATTGATTCAAAGTGATTTATACTTCCTAACTGTACAGAATGATATCCATCAAGTTTAACTGACTTTGTGTTATACTGTGATGACCAAGGGTTTTGAGCACCATACATGTAGTGAAGCCACAGAAGAAACCTTTGGACTAAAATGGTACCTTCTCAAACTCCAGTTTGATGGGTGGTGTGAAATGGGATGACACCCACTCGGCTGCCTCTCTCCCGATATCCATGGCCTCCCTTACTGTTGCAACACCAAGCTTTACCATGACAGAGTCTGTGTCTCCATAAATTACCTGAACAGGTTTAAATAAAATGGAAAAACAAAACAAAAAAAAAAAAAACATGCATGTCAGGATAAGAACAAATCTTGTATGTCAAGTGTTTTTGAAATGTCAGACATCATCGAGAAAAAGAAAGAAAAGGAGAAAACTTTGGTTCATTATTGGGGGAAGCAGCCATATGTTCTCACCTTGGCATCAGCCTGGTACCCATTGGAAATTGTGTATTTAGACTCCACCAGCTGCTTGGTTTGCTCAATCATCTGTCTTCCAAAACCAGTGACACTCTGGATGAGACGAAAAAAAAAAAAAAGATTTAAATACATTTATCACTAAATTACCAACAATGTTGGGAAAAGAGTTAATGTTTTAGTCACATTGCAGGCCAGAAGTTTCAATGTTTGGGAAAAAAATATATATCTTCCCTCAAAACAGCCAGACACAGAGCTCTCTGTAGTTCAGCTTTATACCTACAGAAGATCTTTTAGGTTTTCTTTTTACTTGTTAACATGTTTTCTCCACCTGTTCTGTGGTTTCTTTTTCATTGCTAATCTTTGCTCTACATCTTTGATGTTTGCATTTACATCTGTGCACACAAAGTATAGTGCAAAGAAGTTAAATGAGGACAACTTGGTTTAGACTGATAGACAGTTTTGCAGGTCCTTAACTGTGAACATTTGCTGCCCAAAAATAGTCATCTGATCTAAAATGCTGACCTGTGAGATCTCTAGGCAGGGCAGTTTGCCCACTTGGGCCCCCGTGAAGCCATACACAGAGTTTGCACTGATTTTGAGGGCCAGCTGTCGGCCGTCCAGCACTTGCTTCTTGAAGGGGTCAGTTTCCTTTTTTAGTTCTGCCTTGGCCCTGTGGACAGACAGTGGGATCACACAGGTTGTGAACTCAGACCATTTCCATTTTACAGCTTTTGGAAAATTGTCACTCCAGTCCAAACAGTTTTTGAGATTTATTTTAACCAATGCGAACCTCTTTCGGGCAGACAGCAGGTTTTCCAGGATCTCTGGAAGAAGTCCTTTTCTTACAGAACTCTTCACAAAAAGATCACCTGTTGGAGTCTTGATGAAGTCCTGTGGTGCCAGACTGAAGATACACAATAATTTTGATTATTAACTCGACTTTCACTTAAATTAATATAAACAGTAAAGATTTGCAGACGTGACGTGAATTAACACTGCACACAATTTCAAACTGTTTGCTTACTTAGTCAGTGGTTTAGTTTAACTAGCCGAAGCTGCATGTTTGTGAAGACAGGCGCAACTTTATGACATTTCAACTCTGATTACAGTTTTAACAGGCTGAGAGGAAGAGTTAATATGCACATACACACTGCAAAAGCATAGCAACTGGCAGAGCAAGAAGATCCTAACCTAAAGATAAATTAAATTATTTTGGCAGTTTCACATCAGCCTTCTTTTGATTCCTGTTCAATTTAATTTTTTAGTTTTTGTAGTGACAGCAAAAAGCAGAGGTCTGCTGACAACACTTCAAATATGGGCAAACAGGCTAAAACTATTCAACAAAACACATTAATTAAGCTTAAGAAACTAAAGGCAACAAAGTTGCATAATGTGAACAACTACAAAACTCAGTTTCTCTTACATGCTTGAATTGGAAGAATTGGATTGAGTGAAACTGAAGTGGTTTCATTTCATTTTAAATACAATCAATTTTTACAAAGCTACTCTCAGTTGCTTCCTTATTTACAGGGGGTTGCCACAGCAGGCAGCTCCTTATCTTTGATTTGGCAGACTTTTAATATCAGTTGCCTTTCCTGACTCCAAAGGGGTTTGCACTCTTCCTGGGATTGAACCAGGAGTTTTGTTTGTTAGGTGAATGTGTAAACCCACTACACTACAGAACCCATACATCCACCCATTTTCTTCCATTTATCCAGGGCTGGGTTGTGGGGGCAGCAGGCTAAGCAGAGACACCCAGAACTCTCTCTCCCCAGCCACCTCCTCCAGCTTATCCGAGGGAACACTGACGTGTTCCCAGGCCAGCCAAGAGATATAATCGCTCCAGCGTGTCCTGGGTCTGCCCCAGGACTTCCTCCCAGTAGGACATACCCAGAACACCTCACCAAAGAGGTGTCCAGGAGGTATCCTAGACAGTTGCCCGAACCATCTCAACTGGCAGAAATGAGCTTAAGTGGCAGAAACAAGCTTCCTCTGAAGGGTGGCTGCCCTCTCCCTTAGAGACAGGGTGAGGAGTGCAGCCATTCAAGAGGGGCTCAGAACAGAAGCACCTCAAAAAAGAAAAAGAAAAATGCATACCCCAGTTTCTCCACTGAGCCCTTCTGCAGCAGGGTGGTGTAGCACAGATTATGAGCCATCATGATGGATGGATACAAGGAGGAGAAATCCAGGGTGGCAATGGGAAGGCTGTAATATCTACACAGAAGAAAGTGGGATAGAAAAGTACATGACGAGGCCGTAAGAGGAACAGTGGACTGACATAATCATAGATTATACTTACCCTTTCTCTGGCTCAATGACAGTGGCTCCAGTGTAGTCTTCTCCTCCTTCTGTCTTTATAACGGGCATTACCAGATCCTGTTTCATAGCCTAAACATATACATGCACTTAGTTTCCAAATCCAGGTGAGCAAATGCAGAAGCCATATTTGCTTTGGCTTTCTTACCTGTCGCAGCAGCTGAGAAACAACTTTGATCTGCTGTCCTCTTGAGAGCAGATAGGTGAGAGGCACACCTGTCACTCTGGCCATCTCCATGTAGTTAATCACACACATCAGCTTCTGTAGCAGGCGCAGGGGCAGATAGGCATCTTTCAGACAGTAGACTGCCAAACGACGACGCGTCTGTTCATTTCCATTCTGTGATGGAGGAAGAAAAGGCAAAGGACAGGGACAGGCAATTTAATGTTAATTGTTTTTAGGTTCTTTAGTAGCACATAAAAATTGATTGATAGGTTGCTTTGACCTTACCTGCAAATCAGTGATGATTGAGTGCTGCACATCCTCCTTCTGCTCTTGCAAAAAATGGAAACTCACAGCATTCAGTGTATAAGAGCGCAATTTATAATCCCTGAGAAGAACCTGAAAGAAACACACCAACTCAAAGCTCAGTCTTTCCACAAAAATATTCTTAGCTACATATTGTCTTTGAAGCAACCTATAATTGGAATTAGAACGTGCTCACCTGCAGCAGGTCAAACTGAACTCGGCCCTCCATGTTAATGGTTTTGTTCTCTCTGCGGCCCATCTGCTTGCTCTGAAAATTTGAGTCTTTCAAAACTGATCTGCTGTTTCGCACTCGGCCCAAGTAGGGAAAATAATCAACCTGAACACAAAAGAAGATTTATTACTAGGTGGATAAACATAGAAGTTAACAGGCAATTAAATATTTCCATGAAATCTTTACTGCCAAACTTCAATACGAGCAGTGAAGCTTCTTTCTCAAATATTTTAGGCCTTGGCAGTGGCCTAAAATAAATCAGGCTCCATCTAACCTTCAAAGCAGCTGCCCTGTTGAGCAAGTAGGGAAAGTCAAAGTTTTGGATGTTGTAGCCAGTAATAATGTCTGGATCCACAGTCCTTAAAAACTCAGCCCAGCTCTGCTCATATAGAGACAGAATAAAAACAAAATATTACTCATAAGGAAACAAAGAAAACATGTCAAACTATGTATGTCTTTCATTGCCTTAAAGGTACACATGTATACCTGCAGTAGCTTTTTCTCTTGTGTAAAGCAGAATATCTGAGAGCCAACAATGCTGGCACAGGACTGCAGGGTGAATACTGTGCGAATGAAGGGCTCCATCTCACCCTGCCGCTGCACCATAGATGCAATTTGAATCACAGGATCTTTGTCTGGCTCTGGAAAGATTCCTGGAAATAAAGAATCAACACCAGAGTCATTTAATTTTCATCAGGTTAAATGAGGCTTTGGTCATGAGTTTAAATAACATTTTAATAGGTATTTTTATCCAGATTAAGAACTCCAAAGAGGACTTTCTTTAAAAAAACAAACAAACAAACAAAACAAAGCACCTTTTCTTCCTGCACACTCTATGTCAAAGCTGAGGACTCTGAGTGGTGCAATCTTCTGCCACTCTCCCTCTGCTGGGTGACTTATCAGATCTGTCCATCCTACATCCACCTCATACTGACACAATGAGACCTGGAGAACAACCACAAGAGGGGCAGAGTTCATGAACACCAACATTAACTACAGAAATGCACCAAAATAGCATGAATGGACATGAAGGTTAACTGGTGACCAATGTAGCATCATAGCCATTAAGTGTATTATATGAGAGATTGTGTCCTATGTAAAACATATGCTACACCTACCTTTCCTGATGACTGAGAATTCGTGTTGTCTATGCTCTTCTCCTCACGCACTCTGTACGTGCCTTTTGGGAGTTCAATCCAACAGCAACCCACCACGTCACTGTCCACCATAAACCTGAAAACACAGAGGCTTTTTATACACAGGCATAAATACATACATACTCTAAAGATATACAGCATTTTTTTGTTTATTGGCTGTTTTATAATAATGGGTTCCTTAAACACTTTAAGAGAGGTGAGATTTCAATGGTGCTTCGCATACAAAGGGTAAGCAGACACCCTGATAATATAACCAAGAAAAAAAACATGAATATGGCAGTATAAGAATACCTTACTAAAAATCTGGAATACTTCACATAAGCAAAATAATCATTTTGAATGAAAATGCATCAAATATATGATGCATTTTCATTCAAAAAAGGGCCCACTCCGAGTTGGGAACAAGTTACTGCCCTAGATGCAGGAGTTTAATTATCTTGGGGTCTTGTTAATGGGTGAGGGGAGAGTGGTGTGTGAGACTGACAGATTGTTGTGGTGTCAGCAATGATGTGGATCCTGTACCGGATGTGGTGAAGAGAGCGCTCAGCCTAAAAGCTGGCTAATCTACATTCCTACGCTCACCTATAGTCACGAATGCTTGGTAGTGACCAAAAGAATGAGATACTGGATACATGTTCCACTAGATGGAGTCCCCGGGGCAGATGCAGAACAGGATGAAGAGATTACATCGATTGGCTGGCTTGAGAATGCCTCAGTGTCCCCCACCCAGAAAAGCTGGAGGAGGTGGCTGGGGAAAGGGAGATCTGGGCACCTCTGCTTAGACTGTGCCCCTGCGACCCAGAACATGCATGGATGGATATGATACATCTTTTTTTCCTTGGTTTAACCTGAATACGCTGCAGGTTCTGCAGTGCTCCGCAAGCAGATATACACGTAGTGTGCCATCACATTCTGCTAACTTAATAATTGCTACCCAAGACTCATGTTTTCTGTGCTGTATAATTCACCATAACAAAACACAAACTGACAGAAGAACCCAGAAAATCTTGGTGCAGCTATAAATGATTTCATATAAAATTGCAATATGGGAGGAACAGGCCCTCTCTGGGCTTGTTTTGGTATGATTTCCAAAAAATATTCAGCTTCCTTTAATAAAAATGGTCCTTTTCATCTCTCTGTCATGTTTTCACAAATTTTTTTTTTCAACCATTTTTATTATGCACACACACCTGATTTCAAAGTCTATGTTTGCCTCGTAGGACTGGTAATTCTGGATAGGAAAATGTGCAAACTTAAAGCCCTGTTCCAGCAGTCTCTTTGCTGGGGCGATGAGACGAGGCATCGCCATGGTTATCCGCAAGAAATCCATACTGCGTTTCCCATGGTAACCATACATGCCTGTGGGGAAAAAGAAAAGAGTGCTTGGATGCCTCTGGGAAAAAAGAAGCTTGCATCTGAAAATTAACACCATTTTATTTTATTATTGTACAAGATTATAGTACACAGTAATAAAATATGCAAGTTAATGTATTAGTGAATGTTGCTGTCCAACAAGGTTCAAGAGTTTGATCAAAAACACATTTGTGATTGTGCTTCTCTTCACAGATACACTGTTTGTTTCACCTAATAATAAACTTTAAAAGTCACTTGTACTCACTCTCTTTGCGGGTGATGTCCACAGCCAACACTGTGACAGAGATATTGTCCTTATTGGAGCGCATGTCCTTCAGGACAGCAGAGTTCAACTCCTTTTTGAATTCTACCAGGTGAGCAGATGTGAACCCTTTCCAATCAAAGCAGAGGGGAACATAAGTACAGAGCACCAATTAGATAAATTATTTTCTTCCTGAAAGCAGAATTTTTCTTAAGAAATGTGACAACTCAGATAAAAAAAGAACAAAAAAAAGAAGAGAGTGGTATTTTAAACAGCCACTTTGAAGTGATTTGTACTGAGGAAATGTAGTATATCACAAAAATGCAAAGATTAAAGGATGATAAGCACTCACCATTTGGAGCAGGAACATAGAAGTAAGGGGCAAAACCATGGACATGGCAGCACACGCTGTTGCCATTGTCTGTTACACCAAACATTCGAATGATTGGCACTTTTCCTTGTGACTGACCAGGCATGTCAGCTACCGTTTCCCCTGCAAGACACAAAACCATTAGAAACCGAATTACACACCATGATATATTTTCACTTGACTGGGTGGATATGCTCTAAAAAGGTCAAAATAACTGGAACTTAACTAGGATCTTTTCACATGATACCACAAGCCAGCCAGGTCCATAATTCTGAGACTCAAATCTACAGCAAAAGTGGCTTTGACAAAAATGATATCTGATAATTACCCAGATAGTAGTCCAGATCAATCTGCTGGAACACCAGAGTATTAGATGATGGGTCCAGTGTCGGGGCAAGAGGGCGTCGCCAGCGAGGGTTCAGGTCTGCTGAGAAAAGGTCACCTGACAGGATGGAAGAACCAAAGACCTTTAGTTATTACTGTATGTCAATGGACGGGGCTATATGAAAATACAGCTTTAGAAAGTCACTTAAATAACTCAGTAATCTCCTCGTACACAATGCAAACATGATTCTGCACTTTGCAGTTCAACACTCACCTACTGGGATAACATCATGTCCTGCCTGCCCCTCCATCTCCTCTGCATCCATCTCTGCTTCTTCAAACATGGACAACTCCTCTTCAAACTGTGAGGGACTGTCCTCCCATTCACCCGATGCTTTACCCTTTTTGGCATGTGACGCACCACCCATGAGATGGCCACCATTGTGCCGTTTGGAATTCATGCCTGCAAGCCGATTGAAAGAAAACTTTGTAAAAATCTACATGAAAAAATAATGACAAAGAGAAAGATATTACTTAAAACAGCATAAAAAGAAACCCTGAAGGACAGCAGAATGTGACATCCTATTTTTGGCAAAATTCAGGATTAGAAAGATTAGCCAAAACGGCATATTTGACTAGATTGCTGTCAGTGTGCAGCACACAAGATCAGAATCAGCCCTGGGGGCGATGAGACTACATCCAAGCCCGAAATATTAATTTTAAACAAAAGGCAGCATTACATTAATAAAGCCTGAGGTGAAAGACTTTAATAAACAGAAAAAAGAACGGATACCATAACACTGAATAAAAAGAAACAAATGCAGCATCAAGAAGGCAGTAAAACTGGGACATTTAAAACACATTAGCGATCTAAACATGTAATAAACAGACTGTCATGGGTCTGGTGATAACCATCCACAACCTTCACACCAAACAGCCTGTTGCCATGTAACTGTGACTGCTGTTGCACCCCTAATAGCTCTCCACAGCACACTACACATTAGCATCACATCCAGGCAGTGCGGGTCGCTGTCACCATCTCCTCTGCTTCTCTGATAATTTATGCACGTTTCAGTGCCGTACGTCCAAATGCAACATCTGACTGGAAGGAGTAAAAAAACATATGAAGCTCAGTAACAGTGCGGTAAAGACTCATCGCAAGGTAGAGGGAAGCCTCTTTTCTTTTGTAAGAGCTAAAGCTGAGTAAGCTAGCGAGAGCAGATATAAACACACACAAGTCTCGCGCCCTCGAGCTAATCTTACCCAGGTGTAGAAGCGACCTCTCTGTGAAATCTGCCAGGACCAGCTATCAGTGACCGCCGCGTTTCTAACCAACTTATAAACGCCTAACAGTGGTACTTCTTCACAACAGACCCTGTCTTACAGCAGCTCCCGCCACTCTTCTTTAATTTGTGAACTTTCACCGACGAACGCGCGGAAAATTTCCGTTTAGATGCCAGGCTCAGAAGTAAAGCAACGGACAATTACGTCACACAATGGGCGGAAACCTAACGGCAATAAAGAAGAAGTTGAGCGCGACTTGGCTAAACCCATTACAAGCAAAAGACCGTGCGTTCGCGGCAAAATGACGCAGTCAGTGCGTAGCGGCAAGGGAGGGAAACTTGCCATTTCTTTTATTGTCTGTCCTGTTTTAAAAAACTAAATAAATAAATAAATGAAAGAACGATTAATACAAACTAAAACCGTTTTTGGCATGAAATTATGTGTTTTGTAAATTTGTTTTTTACATACCACCTTATTAAACACTGTTAAATCCCCATAGCAAGAGGAACTGGTTGATGAAGTGTTGATGAAGCTCTTGTATCTGAAGTTGACACAGTTTCATCCAATGAACACCTATTCACAGACTTCCAAACCTAGGGCAGACAAGACAATATCAGATATTTGATTTCTGCAGATGTTTTATTGATAAATAGAAAATAGGTGGTAACAGGAAGCTGCCTTCACACAGAAGAGTTGGCAAGAGGAAGTTTACTAATCTACACATGAAAGAAAAACGTTGTGTAAAGTGTAAGGGCCACTAGAATATCTTCATTGCACTTTAGTATTGGTTCTCCAAATGTCCCTGGAGTGCTACTGAAAATATAATCATTATTCATAATATATTCTCCTTTTCAATGTTTTGATGATGCTGCACTGTGAAAAGGTTGCATTACATTTTACAGCAATATACCAACATCACACTGCCAGTACAAACTGTATTTTTTACAGTATTATTACTGTATTTTCATTTATAGTATTTACTTAATTTTACTAATGTAAATCAAATTACAACACAGAAAAATTACAGTAGTGACTATTTCACAATCATCTTTTGTTAGTTACAGTAATATACTGTATACATATATTATAGTTTCTTACTGTACACATTGGTTCTATACAAAAAAGGAGATCAAGAGGCTCTTTTTCTAAAAGAAACAGATCTTTCAGTGTAAACAGTGAAATGTGTGTGTGTGTGTGGTGAGTGCAGGGTCTGCATTTGAAGCTGTGGGGGAGAGGGGGTCATCCTGACCACCTTCTGCACCACTTACTGGACAGGCAATATTATTCTGTTTATTTAAGATATTTATTATATATTTGTTGTGTGTGATTTATTTATTTATTTTTTAACTGCTAAGTATTTCCCAAGTCTACCTTATCTTATCTTATCTTATCTTATCTTATATCACACTGTTTGGAAACAAAGATCAGGCTCAGTGTGGTGAAGAATACTGTCTCGCTGGTCCAGTATCTCTTACAGGGGTTCAGTGGAGGCCACAGCATATGATTCACATGATTCTCATTCTCATCACACCCTTCAGTGACCCCCCTATGGATAAGTACTGCCATCCAAGAAACGACCGCTCCCATCAGGCTATAAATGTTTTACCATAAGATAAATGTGATAGCTCTGCACTGACTCCCCTTTCCAAACCATGCTAGAAAACCCCTCCTGCAGCATAAGAGATCCACTGGATCCCCCTCACTGCAGCAGGGGTGGAGAGGTCAGGGGTTTTCCTTTAATTTGATAGCTCTGAGTATTTCCATAGGTACGATAGACCACGTAAATCTGTAGGGTTAAGAGGCTTAATGACACTGGTCATACTGCATTTTCAAACCTACTCAGTGTGTAGTTTGAGGAGCTTATAAATAGCTCTTCCTCTTCTCCCTCTCACAGGAAACGAGGAAAAGTTCCCTAAAGACCGTGACTCCCCATCTTTTGTCTGGATAAAACGTTAATTCACCAATAACCTCCGCCCTTTAACCTCTTCCCAACCAATTGCATCTCCTCGCTGAGGAAAACACCCAGTTCCTGTCGTGTCTCGAGCAGAGGCGGAGTCACAGAGGAGCCCCCGGCCAATAGCAGTGACGCTCATGAATAATGTGAGGACGCAGACTCCGGGCTCACCAACCCAAACCTTCTTCCTGCATCGCAGGCCATGAGCGTCTCGGCCCTCCGCACGACTCGAGCGCACCAAAGCAGTGTGACTCGCTGACATTTAACCAAAGCTGCCGCCCCCTTCTCCTCACTCTCTGCTGTTATTCTGGTTGTGGACTGACTGCGACAGCTGCCAATGTGTGGTTCATTTTCGTGAAGTTGGGGAAAAACTGAAGGGTAAGTGGACATCTGTGTTTTATCCTCCACGGCGATAATAAGTGAATAATTTCTTTAGCGTGCGCGCGTCTGTCCCGGACGCGGCGTCTGTTTTTCCGCAGCTGTGTTGCAGTAGGTGCTTCATGTCACGTTCGCCCCGCAACTCACGAGAGGCACGCAAACATGCAGACGTGCATGTATGCTGTTGATGCCTGAGGTCTTAAGACGTGCCTGTCTCGGAACATTGTGGGCTTTTCTCAGAAACGTGGCCCTGCTGGACAGCAACCACTTTATTCATTATAAGGGGCATTAACAAGGTCACCGTGGTGCTGCTGCTGATGGTGATGATTAGGCTGTGGATGAGGATGGTTTATAATGAAATACTAATGAGGCAGATGGGTACCCCCCCCCCCCCCCCCCCCCCCCCCCCCCCCCCCCCCAGAGCCTGGGGGAATCCCATGTGGATTCAAAGAGAAAGTTTAAATCAGCAGTGATGTATTTACTCTGAGAGTGTTTGTAAGGATAGTGATGGTGGAGTGAGGACCTGTCATATTTAGCTATCTCATCAGAACAGAATATGGGGAGGTTACATCCAGAAAGATGGTAAGTTTATATTAGAAAATGTTTGGTTAGCCATCAGATTGAAGGCCTATCAGAGACTTGTGTTCTGTGTTATCAGTAGCAGCTCAACACAAACACGTTGGAATTTGAGTATCAGCTTCTTTCTACAGTAAAAGTCATGGACAGGATTTTTATAACATGTGGAAGAGGCTATACATTTGTCTGCTGGTTTTTGTGGCAGTTTTTCACATGCCTGAACATCAGCTGATTCATTTCATAGTAGCCCATCATCAGTCCTTGCCACAGGATCAAGTTTATACCTGATCTATGTCCTTGTTTGTCTCTTCCTGCATCCTTTCTCATGCCACTCCCCTCTTTCTTCCAGAGGTTTCATTACATCTACAAGCAGGAACAGAACACAGTTTGTTTTACTCAGACAAAGGGAATGACACCACCTGCCCACCTACTAAATGTCTACTACTAATGAGAAGACAGGTGCAGAAGTGATTGGAATTAAAATATTGTTTTGACAAAGTGAAACTTCACATGTTTCATGCAAAAACTAATGTAACACGTGATATGCATTACTGTGCACATATCTGTGTCCGTGTGTGCCAGAAGAAACCCTATGGTCCTATCCGATAGTGCCCCAAAGAAAATCTGAACATGTGTGCACTCCTATGTTAGACCACCGTTACTCAACACTTCAGTGTGTTTGTTTGACTGGGCGCTCTGTTCCTGTGAGAGCAGGTACAGGTTTGTCTTCTATCAGGAATAGAAGGGAAATGTGTGGAAATGAGAACTGTAAAAGAATTGAGACAGATTGAGTTTAGATCCCAGTTGTGTAATATTGTAAGAATGATGCAATAGGGTGTGTGGTTCAGTGAAAGCGTAAAGGTTTCATACAGATATGTGAGGAAATGTTGGTTCAGAGGAAATTACTCATATAAACCTCTTGAGGTTAGCCTGGTTCTATTTTAAAGCTTAAGAGTAGCTTATGTTTATGATTTAGATAACGTATTCAAAATACTTGAAATATTTGATTAAACATGAGCTGTTTAAAATAAGTGTGTGAAATTTCCATGGACAGAAATAAGCAAATTGGCAAGATACATATTCGTACATGTGAACTGCTGGAAAATAATTCCAACACATGACAGCTACATTTTGTGTGTGCATGGTTGTAAGGTGTCTCCATCTCAGGGGAGTGTTTTCTATATTTACCCAGCATGCCGCTGGCTCGCAGCCTGTCCGTCACGTCCCTGTCAGGACTGGAGGAATGGGACGAGGAGTTTGATTTGGAGGATGCCGTCCTTTTTGAAATAGCCTGGGAGGTTGCTAACAAAGGCAAGTGTTTGGTGCTTTTGAAGATAATTGAAACAAGTGACCAAGTTTTGTTGCTCCACAAAAAATAATGTACTTAAGGTTGAATCACATTATATCTATATATGTGTGGCATCTTTTGTTCTGTGTGTGAAGTCGGAGGCATCTACACCGTCATCCAGACCAAAGCCCGTCTGACCTCAGAGGAATGGGGGGAGAACTATTTCCTGGTGGGTCCCTATGTGGAGAGCAACGTGCGCACTCAGGTGGAGCTGATCGAGCCCACTAACCCCGCACTGAAGCGGAGCATTGACAAGATGAACTCCAGTGGGTGTAAGGTACTACCATATGCACACTGTAAACACACACACACCTCTGAGTTAAATTTATACGTTCCACTGAAGGGCAGCCATTCTTACCACTCGTGGCTGGGATACTAATAGACTGATAGTTGTGTACACATGCAGTGAATGTGCATTCTAAATCTCAATTGGAGTTTATCTTTAGCCCATCTTTTATATCTGACACACTCCCACTCAGCTCAGCCTTCTATCCTTGAGCACAACTCAAAACCCAGTGACATTTCCCCACAAAGGTTAAAAGTTGTATCAGTGTCTCCCTGTTGCTCTCTCTCTTTCTTTCACACAAATGCAGCCCAGAAATAGATGACTGAGTGTCATACTTTTAATGCATTGTGCTGTGTCATTCTGAAGTATCAGGACATAATAATTAAAAAATTATCTTTACTAGGTTTTAAAATTATTTGAATACAACCTCAGATGAACGACAACACATATGACATTTTACACAGTGTCATTATTTGTATTTAAAAAAAAAAAACCTCAGCCAAAATGCAGATGCAGTGTGTGAAAATCTAACTATACCTCATGATTCAGTAGCCTTTAGAACCACCTTCAGCAGCAATAACTTTTAGTAGTGGTTTTCTATATGACTTAATCTCTCCGTTCATTGTGAAGGAATTTTGGTCCACTCTTCTTCACACCATTGCTTCAATTCATTGAAGTCTGTGAACTTTTGTTTATGCACAGCTCTCTTAAGGCCCCACCACCGCATTGAGACCTCAGCAGGTTGAGGTCTGGACTTTGCTGCTTACTCTCTTAATTCTTGTAGTAAGGGTGTACTTTATTTTTTAAATAAATAATGACACAGTATAGTATGTCATGTGTTGGTGTTCATCTGAGGTTGTATTTATCTGATTTTAAGACTTGCTTAGGACCAGATTATTTAAAAAATATTTTTAAAAAACTGTGTCCTGATACATAAAACCTTAGAATTGAAAGAGGTTGTAGGTTCTTCTTCACATGACTGTATGTAGCAGTAGTAGCAGTAGTAGAACTTGAATGAATGGGGCCCAGGGTTGCTCACAGATGCACAAGTGAAGTGGGGGAAGGGTGCAAGCAAGGGTAAGGGGGATAATTTGCCTATTCATGGATCTGTTCAGCCTAAATAAGGTAAAGGAATGTAAGAACCTGAAAGCCATTTTAAGTCTTGAAGGAATCATTTGATGACAAAAGATGCACCTTTAGGGGTTTAATCATTGTTTGGAGAGAAACTTTAGATGATACTTAGACACTTTAAACAACTTTGAACCACTCGATCCAGTTTAATCTCAGATTGTATGGTTGGAATACATTTTTGTAAAGGTATAGATGCTATTCACTTAAGTTTTGTTAGAGAGAGAAGGACTAATCAATTAATATAAACATGAAAACAAGTTTAAAAAATGTTAGACATTGTTGCAGCTCTGAATGCAACTAAAGCAATAATTTTAAAGAACTTCTCATGACCTTATCCATGAGTGCAATGTGGCAAAACCCTTTCACCCTTGTCTCTATTTTATTACAGGTCTACTTTGGCCGCTGGCTTATTGAAGGCAGTCCCTATGTTGTGCTCATTGATGTCGGATTCACCGCTTGGTCTTTAGACCGCTGGAAGAGTGAGCTGTGGGAGCTTTGTTCTGTTGGTGTGCCGTGGTTCGACCGTGAGGCCAATGATGCAGTGCTGTTTGGTTTCCTGACTGCCTGGCTTCTGGGAGAGGTCAGCAGCTCAGACTAAATACTACACAGCTGACAAGAATGGACATAAAACATAAAGATTAATTATCTGTAGGTCCTTCAGCAGTGTAAAAAGCCCTTTAAAGTAGCATAGTAAACTAATCTGAACCACTTTTTTTTTTTTTTCTTCTTCCATGTTGCAGTTTGCAGCCCAATGTGAGCAACCTCCACACATTGTGGCCCATTTCCATGAGTGGCTGGCAGGTCTTGGGCTGGTGTTATGTAGACAGAGACAGCTTCCTGTTGCAACCATCTTCACTACACATGCTACACTCTTGGGGCGCTACCTGTGTGCTGGAAATGTGGACTTCTATAACAACCTAGCAGAGGTATGTGTGTTTGGCAGTATGTACCTGCTTTTTATTACATATCATTTCAATAAAAAAAAAAAGATGTCGTTCAACAGTTTTTAACTCTGGATGATTTATGATCAAATATTACCTAGTTCAAAAATATGTGACTACATTATAATCTCTTTCTGTCCCATCTATGTTCAGTTCAATGTAGATAAGGAAGCAGGCGATCGACAGATCTACCATCGTTACTGTTTGGAGCGTGCAGCGGCGCACTGTGCCCACGTCTTCACCACAGTGTCTCAAATTACAGCCATTGAGGCAGAACACCTGCTCAAGAGGAAACCAGGTACATGGAAGTGAATTAGTGTATGACTTTGCATTCAGGCCGTGGAATAGACTGGCAGCCTGCCCAGGGTATACGCCGCCATTCGTGCTGTGACAGCTGGGATGGGCTCCAGGTCTCCCCGTGACCCTGAATTGGATAAGTGGTTAAGAAAAACGGATAGACTTTGTATTCAGGAACATTTTTGATGGTTAACTCTGTTCTCATTAATATTGCTGGCTGATGTAGAAGGCCATGTAATTCTGGTGATTTTCAGTGTAGCACTATTTTTAATTAACCAATCATCACTTCAGCAAAGGGAGGTTTTTCAACAGTATGCTTATGTTTTGGATTTCCTCCATCACAACAGATATTGTGACTCCTAATGGGCTCAATGTGAAGAAGTTCTCAGCTATGCACGAGTTTCAAAACCTCCATGCTCAGAGCAAGAGTCGGATTCAGGAGTTTGTCAGGGGACACTTCTATGGGTCAGTCCACAAATCACTGTGTTCTAAAAATGCTCAAAATGTAATTAATTTGGCCAGAAAAGAAAGAGACCAATCCCATTGGTAAAATGATCTCATTAACATAACTTCTTGACCATCAGACACCTGGACTTCAACTTGGACAAGTGTTTGTTCCTCTTCATTGCTGGAAGGTATGAATTCTCCAACAAAGGAGCCGACATCTTCTTGGAGGCTTTAGCCAGACTCAACTATCTACTGAGAGTACGTATGTATGATTGTGTTAAACACAGGTGTGATTGGAAGTGTGTTTGAGGAAGGAACAAAGGGTCAGTCCTAGGTGTAAAAATGTAACTCTATATTTTTGTGTGGTCTACACATCAAAGGTCAACCACAGTGATGTGACTGTGATTGCGTTTTTCATCATGCCAGCTCGGACGAACAACTTCAATGTGGAGACCTTGAAGGGTCAAGCAGTCAGGAAGCAGCTCTGGTGAGGTTGTTTATAGATGCAGTTGTTTCAGAAGGTGTAGCATTTAGATGGTGTGTCTATCAGACGCATTTACTTCACAGTGGGGTAATGGCTATGTATTCTTTTTTTTTTTTTTTTTTTTTTGTCCCTGACAGGGATACTGCTCAGACTGTGAAGGAGCGCTTTGGGAAGAAACTTTATGAGTCACTCCTAGTGTAAGTTGGCCACTTTTTGAGTCTGCTATCTGAAGCCTGCAAGATGTACACCCAGCTTCATTACAAAAAAATATCTCCTTACAAACAAAATCCAGAAGTTGTTCATTAAACCTGGATATACGTAAATCTGCGGTAAACCTGTGGAAAATTTAGACATTGTATTGATTTTTCAAAGTCAAAACAAGCTATTCTGCTAGTTATTTGGGGTTTTTGTGCATCTGTTCCGCTGCGGTGCAAGGTTCTTTTTAACATTAAGTCGAGCCATTTTCTTCAGTGGGCAGCTGCCAGATGTGTCAAAAATGCTGGACAAAGAGGATTTCACCATCATGAAGCGTGCCATCTTTGCCACTCAGAGACAGTGCCAGCCACCAGTCTGCACCCATAACATGCTGGAGGACAGCAGTGACCCCATCCTTAACTGTGTTCGCCGCATCGGCCTTTTCAACAGCTCTGCTGACCGGGTCAAGGTAGGTCAGATGACAGGAGTGGAAATAATGTTTTGTTTTTTTAAGTTGGAAGGCATCCTAAACACATCTAAAAGTGTAAAATGTTCAGCTGAGCATGGTTCAGCTATTTTTCAGTCAGTTCACTGTGTGGGTCGCCATCAAGTCATGGGCAAGAATTACCCCTCACACCATTGGTTCTGGTAATCCTTGTATTTGGGATATCTGTCTGTAACACTGAATGTCTTCATCCATTAGATTATCTTCCATCCTGAGTTCCTTTCATCCACCTCTCCTCTTCTTCCAATGGACTATGAGGAGTTTGTAAGAGGTTGCCATCTTGGCGTCTTCCCCTCTTACTATGAGCCTTGGGGCTACACACCAGGTATGACTCATGCATACTGACAAGATGCATCTATGTGTATAATATAAAAATACTAATTAAGCCTCACTGTTTCTGTGATCATCAGCTGAGTGCACGGTCATGGGAATTCCATCGATCTCCACTAACCTCTCGGGCTTTGGCTGTTTCATGGAGGAACACATAGCAGACCCAACAGCATATGGTGCGTGCCTTCATACTGTATCTTCTAAATTCTCCTTGATTGTCAAAAGAAATCTTCCTTTTAAAGATAATCAAGAATAACTGCTTTCCTTTTCACTTTGCAGGTATTTACATCCTGGACCGCAGGCATCGGGGGGTGGATGAGTCATGTAACCAGCTCACTTCCTTCCTGTTCCAGTTCTGCAAGCAGAGCCGGCGCCAGCGGATCATCCAGAGGAACCGCACTGAGCGCCTGAGTGATCTCTTGGACTGGAGATACCTCGGCAGGGTAACATTACAAATCCTGTTGCACATCTCTGGAACCCCCTGGGTGGTGCAAGAGTTTAGGTGGCCCATGGGCTTTACTGTCTTTGTTGTACTCACCATATTCTCAAGGCTGCTCCTCCCTTTCCCTCTAGAGTTTACCTTAAGCTCTCTAGTTATTGAAATAAATGCTTACTTTTGGAGGTTTTTGTGTTGTTCTCCACTTTATGTTGCAGCCCACAGCCAGGCTGTAACAAATCTCCAAGATAAAATTTGCTTATGCAACAGATTCTCAACATTTTTTTTTTTTTGGTATTTTTTAAATTCCTTCTTCTTTTCTGTATTAGTATTATATAGCTGCCCGCCACATGGCCTTGGCTAAAGCCTTCCCTGACACCTTCATATATGATCCTCATGAGCCAACTCAAGTAAGTTAACTGGTGTTTTTTATTTTATTTTTATTTTTTGAATTGAAGCAATATTTAAATTAAGTGTGAAATCTTTTAAGCTTCATCTTCCAGTTTGAGTTTCTGATACTTTTTACTTTAATACTTTCAGACCACCGGTTTCCGTTACCCCCGACCAGCCTCTGTGCCACCATCTCCAGCCCTGTCTCGCCACTCCTCCCCGCACCACAGTGAGGCTGAAGACAACGAGGAGGACGAGCGCTACGACGAGGATCTGGAGGCCGAGAAGGACAAGGTGAACATCCGCCAGCCCTACACCCTGCCTTTCAAAAACAAGTCCAATGCTGTCACTGGGGCCAATGGGAACGGTGACAATGTGACGAGCGTGAAAAACTGAGACCGACGCACTACTGCTAAACCTCACTCGTGAAACTGTGGTTCAAGTCATCTGTGTACTCGCAAACCTTACAAATGAGCGTGGCTGTGTGAACGCGTGTGGTGAATTTAATATTGGCATGTTGTGACAAAATGCATCACTGTCAGTGTCTTCCCGACCTGTGCGTACCTCAATTGGTTTGATATATTTTGGTATTGTTTCAGTTACACCAGCAGTGCAAACAGTAGTTTGCTTTGTGGAGTTAAATGGCAGATCAACACAGGAAAATAAATCAGGATTGCTGGATTTTTGTAGAGTACTAACAGTGAATAACATAGATGTAACAGAGGATTATTAGTAGCAGACTGTGGAGTTTGATTTTATACTTGATTCAAACATAGGTCAGAGCCTAACCCTCCTTTTTTTTTCTCTTTTTTTTTTAAAACCAGCTTATCATCTGTACAAGTTCAAAACAGGATGCTTCCTGTGAAAAGCCCCACATTAACGGTATTATGCATTAAGAGCCAGAAAGAGCTTCTGCTCTTTTTTGTTTTGCTTTTTTTTTCACTTGTGGCCCACCTAATGTGACAACCATACAGTGCTTCAGACTTCGTTTTCTGCCTTGTAGAATTTTTCTTTTTCTTTCACACGCCTTGTTCATTACAAAACTGCCCAGAATGGAAATAAGATCCAGAGCACACACTTAAAAAACACACTGCTGAAAATGTTCACATTTTGAGAATACTGTCAGGTGTGTGTGTGTGTGTGTGTGTGTGTCCTCATTTTGTTTCTATGCCTTACAGTATCACAGTTTGTCCACTGTACTCCTGTTCTGTGTGTGCACTTGTGTGTGAAGATCGTTATTCCTTAGTTTACCTGTTTCAGCAAGTATTTATTTGTGAAAGGGAAAGAGGTGAAACGTAGGGGAAATGGTACTGTGTCCTGAGATGGCAACTATACTTTCAGGTAGAAGACCTGAGAGCAAGAGGGCTGAGAAATATGCTACTGTATGTGTTGACTGTTTGTCTTGGAGGAAGAAAAACGGTTTTACCAGGCGTATACTGTCACTATCACTCCATGTAAGAGTTATATAATTTGCTACAATCTTGCACCAGATGAAAATATAATAAAATTGAAATATCTATATACACCTGTTGGTGTTTTATGAACAATAACTGGCTCTTCCTTCATTGTGTTCATGGAGTTTATTGAAACAAATGCTTCTAAAGATCTGCTTCTCTGTAACACGCTGATCTTGTCTTCACGGTGTATCCTTCATAAATTATTCAGATCAGCTGGAATTTTGCAGTGAATTCTCTTCTTATGGTATAGGTAATCCTCCATAGTCCTCAACTTCTTCAGCACAAGTAAACTCTGCCCCCGTGACCTTTGCAGACTGAAAAGAACAAGAATGTAAAGGTTAAGATCTGAATCTTAACATGATACATACTGATGCACACCGTACACTGACACTGATGAAAAGTAAGAATCTAAAAGGGGTCTTATTTTGTGACTTCCACCTCCAAAATTGTTATGCTTAGACTCTGCTGTAGACATTTTGCATCACTCACACTTAAAATTTATCCCCATTTATCTTATATTAGCCTCAGTGCACCTCCTAAGTTCCACTGAGACAAACTCACTTTATCTTTAAGCCAGTTTTCCTTCTTTTGCCCCTCATAAACAAACACTTTGAGCAGCAGGTTTCATTGATGCTTTAATTATCATGGTGGGTGTGCCAGAGATTACCATATTAAGGGTATCTGCTTTCATTAGCATCATATAGAGCCAAATGTAGAAAAAACTGTGTAAAACTGAATATTTAGAGCCTCTTGGCTATGGAAAAATCAATAGGGAGAGATCAATAGTCTGTGGCCACCACTTCAAAAGAATTCTCTTTTTGGCAGTTGTCTTGTTGCCTCCTCAGTACACCTTTACAGGACTTACAGGACTTTACTCTCACTCTGGCCATTATCTCTTTGCACTGTTGCCCTCTGGCAGGTGCTACAGGTCAGCCAAGACAGGCACCTCCAGATACAGGGACAGTTTTTTTCCCCCCATGTGCAACAAGTATTTTAAAGGAAAAGCACTAAAAATGCCACGCATCTTCCTGCTGTGCAGTGTGCACCCACACTTCATTTATTAATGTACATTCAAATTTGTGTATTTTTAATACAGATTTTTAAGTCTTTGTTTATTCTAGATTCTAATTTTTATTTTATGTATTTACTAAGACCATAAAGGCAATTCAGCCATCCATTTGGACTTTGGGATGAAGCCAGAGTGCTTAGAGAGAACCCACAAAGACGCAAGGAGAACATACAAAGTCCACACAGAAAGGCCCTGGGCTGGATTCAAACCTGAGAGCCGACAGGTGCTAACCACCTCATCACCATGCCTCCCCTAAAGGCAATTCATTTCAAAGCAGGTGAAATTGATTCACAGTGATTTCTGCTTTTTAATTGGACAGATTGACATCCCTGAAGCTGATTTTGTGTCACACTGAGATGATCGAGCGTTCCCTGAATCGTTTTAAGCAGTGAGAAAGTATCATATAGCATGAGAGAAAGTGAGTGGAAAGCACCACTTACAGAGCTTCAGAACAGTTTGGAGGTGTTTGCATTTATGCTACCTTCTGCACCAGTACATTTATTTTACATTAAAACATGTAGCACCGAAAAACCTAAAATTGGTTATTATTAAATACATTGTTGTTACTTATGCTATGTAGTCCCCAATGAATGGGGAAGGACATTTTTTAAAGAGTAATATTTTACTTTTAATACTTTATGTAGGATTTTATTTTAAATTGTGTCTTTTTAGACTGATTCTTAAGGATATAAGTTATTTTTTAAATACTAACAACAGACAGTGTAGATGACAGTGAAAAAAAGGGTCAGCTTGTGTCCACAGCTGACAAACCAGATTCACTGAAATTTGCTTTTATCCAGCTATTTGCCTGCTTTTTTGAACAATAAAACAATTGTCACCTTAAAGGGGTGGCTTAGAGTGCTTTACATCAGAATCACTGAGAAAGCGTTTGGCAGTCATTCAGGACTTACTGAGTAAACTATTCCAGAAGGAGTTGTATGTAGCACTGCCAGTAACAGCTCCAAGTTTGGCTGGATTCCTCCTCACTGTGTGTACTGAGAAACCATCAGGCCCAGTCACCTCCACCTCCACCACGTGATAGTCCCTTAACCTGCAGCACGAAGGAACCTGAAGTTGGATGATGCAGGCAGGATGTGAAAGTTGCTGTTTCGTGAAAACAGATTTTTTTAGAAGCACTCACGCTGTATCTGACACAATCTCTCCCTGGACAGCAGTAAAGCCCAATGTTCCTGCTGCCACTGCTGCGGCTGCCATGGTGTTCACATTGTTAGGAGCAAGTGGGCACAATTCTGCAACGGAGCCTCTGAATAAAACACGCCTGCCCTCTCCCTCCGTCCAGTCAGTGAGGACATCTCCTGTCAGCCGAAAGCAGGATGGATGCTTGGACATTCTTATGAACAACGCCTGAAAATAAGCCAAGAGAAGACAAAGTAACATTAAGTCTGATATGTTCATGTACTCAGGCGAAAGGAAAACTCAGAGCAGCTGCATTTTCATTCCCACAGTTTAAACATTGTGCACTGCCCTGTGTTACCTTTAACATCCCGCTGTCATTCAGCCTCTGGATGTCCTGGCCTCCCCATAATGCACCACTGGGTACGTAGAGAGTCCTGCCATACTGCTGAGCAGCCTGACGCAGCTTCTGGTTCAGATCAGGATCAGCAAGGGCAGACGGAGAGCCCACCTACAGGAGAAAAAAGGGGGTATCATGACAGTACGTGGAGACTGAATGGACACTTGTTTGTTCCTCTAATTTTTTAAATCAGATGCTGAATTTAAATCTTAAGAGCAAATGCTCTTACCTGTGTATTTGTAAGATCCTACAATAGTTAATATATGGGACATTTACAGTAAATTTTTAATTTCAGGATGGTTCACAGTCACAGACACAGCTGGAGATACTATGTAAAACAAGTCTGTGATTAAGAAGTGTTAATTGGAAACTGTCAAAAACAGATGGTGTGTCAGGTGTGTTATATGTGTTAGCTTAGGTTAATCCTGAGGCACATAAAAGACTTTTATCTGCAAGAAAGTGGACATTGAAGTATAGCAATAAATATTTTCATTATGTACAATGGCCAGAGGACCTCTTTGCCATTCTTTTTCTGATAGTAAAGTTTCTCTTTGTGAGGAATGAGTAGAATGAATTAATTTTAGTTTATGAAGTAGGACTTTAAGCTTAACTATCAAATACTTATGAGGGGTCCTTTTTTACCAAAGGAAGAGAAAATTTCATGTTGTTTTGCTATGACTGGAACAAAACCCGGCTGTAGTATGATTGGTGAGTTAATAAAGGCAACGCAGTTTCAAATTTACCAATGCTTCCCGGATTTTATGCCTGGAAGGGAAGAATGGAGGAACTACTTTTGTGTTTTTGTGTGATTTTAACCTAACCAATCAGAAGAGACTTCAGCAGGACCAACATGACAAGATGATTACAGTTGAATCACATGATATTCTATCCAAACATACAGTATCACTACTAATTTATCTACACCCACTGTGATCAGTTGAGTTAAGGCCACTGTAACTCAACTGATCACTTGTTAAACCGAAGGTATGCAGAAGAGCATCTCTGAATGCACAGCCTTGATGGGCTACAGCTGCAGAAGATCACACCAGATACCACTCCTGTCAGCTAAGAACATAAAACTGAAGCTACAGTTGACATAGACTCACCAAAATTGGACAACAGAAGTTTGGAAAAAAAATGTGGCTTAAACAACATGAAAGCATGGATCTATCTGACCTTGTAGGTGTAGAAAACGCCTTGTTGAGGTCAGAAGAGAATGGCCAGACTACTTCAAGAAAGGCAACAGTAACTCAGACAACCACTTGTTACAGCCAAGGTATGCAGAAGAGCATGTCAACACGCAAATTATGTCATACCTTGATGCAGATGGGTTACAGTAGCATAAGACCACACCAGGAGCCACTCCTGTCAGCTAAGAACAGGAAACTGCTTGCACAGGCTCACCAAAATTAGACAACAGAAGATTGGAAAAATGTTGTCTGGGCAGGTGAGTCTTGATTTCTGCTGTGACATTCATATGGTAGGACCAGAATTTGGTATAAACAACATGAAAGCATGGAGCCATCCTGTCTTGTTTCAGCAGTTCAGACTGGCGGTGGTGGTGTACAGTAAGTATTTTATTGTGTAAAGTGCTTACTGTACACCAGTACTTAATGTCAGATTTATTGCTAACCACATCCATCCCTATTGTGACCACAGTGTACCCATCTTCTAATGGCTGCTTCTAGCAGGTTAACACGCCATGACATAAAACTCTTATCACCTCAAAATGACTTCAGATCTCAATCCAATAGAGCGCCTTTGGAAACGGGAGAGTCACATCATGGATGTGCAGCTGGCTAATTGTGTGATGCTATCATGTCAGTATCATGGACCAGAATCTCCGAGGCATGTTTCCAGCACCTTGTTCTGTGCCATAAAGAAATAAGGCTGTTCTGAAGGTAAAAGGGGGTCCAGTCTTATACTAGCAAGGTGTACTAAAATCACCAAAGTGTTTAAACAGTATGTGTCCATAAGCATTACCAATTTAAGACATTTAAAACAAACTATATCAATAAATTAAATAAAATGCTTCAATTACTAAAAAATTAACTATAACGTTTAAAAAATATATCAGAAAACAAAGAAATGTGCCAGTTCTTTCACTCAAATATCAAAATCAATAAACAGGAGAAGCTCACCATGAAATGAGACTGAGACAGAAACTGGAGCCCAAATTCTTTAACTATCTGAGGATGGCACACCTCCACAATCACATCACATCGCCTGCAAAACACACAGTGATTATACCTAAAACTTTATAAGAGAGGTTATGGAACACAAAAAAGCATTGTTTTTTTATGGTTATGTGTGTATTTGCACCTTTCTACAAAGGATGATAGTTCCCCAAGTATGAGCTCAGAGGGGACGAAACCACTGAGTTTGTCAGAATTCCTGTTCCAGACAAAACCCAGAGTCAAACCAAGGGCAGGTCCATCTTTAAGGATCCGCTCCACCAGGTACTGCCCTAAATTGCACACACACACACACACACACACACACGCACACACACACACACACACACACACACACACACACACACACACACACACACACACACACGCTGTCAGGAAATAATATACAGTAATTTACAGAGTGTTTGCTGGGATTTAAAGGGAGACTTCAGACCTAGATGTCCAAATCCTACAACTCCAATCTGCAGGAGGGAAGAATCGGCTGCCATGTCTGTACAAAGGAAGCAAACAAAGCAGATAAAAGACAAGAGTGCAGCTACAAAGAAAACCAACACACATGCACGTATATACATATCTATTTAGACCTTAAACCCTACCTGATATCCCTGAATTGCTTCTTGTACAGTTGCTGCATTTATTGCTCTACACACCAGTAGCCCTGCACCCCCTCGAGCGATGTCTCCCACCCTGAATTTCAATAACCAGCCCACAGCTCCAAGAACCGTGGGCAAGCAAAGCACAAAGTTTGACTCAGAGTAGCCTGTAGTTAATCATTGTTGCAGGTCTGTGAAATTTTTACACGCAGGGCTCCTCCCCATCCGCTTAAACTTAAATTTCAGCTTCAGACCCATTATGTACAAAAGAATTTAAATAATTTGTCTGAAAATTAGAAACCACATCCAGTCAAGACAAATAATGAGCACCAATCAATACATAAAGCACTTTTTTTGTCCTATATGCACTGTGAGAATGTGTTTCATGTTTTAAACAGTGCAATTTTCTTTGATCACAATCCACAAAAATGAGTAAACAATACTTTTAATTTAGTTTAAAGCTAAAACTAGATGGGGCATGGCACAGAAATTTTTCAAAACCATGCACATTTCTTGAAATAGTTGCCACAAAGATAAAATAGAGCATTGTGAATTTACTAACAGGTCTACAGATATGAATCAAAGAATTCAATAATTTCACAGGAACATGAACATTTTCTTTTTTCATGTTTGTTTAGTCAAATACTGAGACATGAATGTCTTAATGACAGTAGTCATCAGGTTAAATCAGTTCACCAATATAAAAGTTTACATTTCACAGTGATTACACCTGCACACTTCAACTTTGCACCTTACGTGCTGCTGTCACCAATTTATTTCTGCTGGTGAGGTCAAAGGTCAGCAATTTGACCATTAGAACTCAAAACAGGGAGAGCATTGATTATCAGAGTGCAATCAGACAGTGAGGATAGGTCTAAAGTTCATTGACATGAAACGCCAACAGACTAAAAGACACGACAGAGGTTCAAGGCGAGGGGTGCGGGAGAAGAGCTGAGGATTGTACCTGCTGGGAATCAAGACAGTAAAGCCAGAAGAACAAAGGAGTTTGGACAATTTTTTTCCTTCTGAGACAACTGACCACAGCAGCGCTGACTGATAGAAGATGGACATCCTTGAGACTCACGCCTATCACAGGCGGCAGAGAAGAAATGAGGTACAGTTGACCTATATTTACAGCCACTGTTCAATATTTCTTTATTTCTAAAAACAGTTTACTTATTGCAACCAGATGGAAAGATGTTTAAAATCATAACTTCATTCTGGTTCATACAAAAAAGTGATGCCTCTCCCACTTTCCTTCTCTTTGTCTCTTTCCATCAGTCCTGTGCTCTCTTTTTCTTTCTCTTGCCTTTCTTTTTGTCTGCAGCTTTGTACTTCTACCTCTGGACTCCTGATTCCCCCCCGTCCATCATATCTGCAGGTGTCAAATCTGCACCAGTACTCCTACTGGCTGTAGCGGTGCTGAGCTGGAATGGAGGTCAGAGTGTTTTGGGTGTGGTGGGAGGACTGGTCTTCTCTGCTGTTGGTGATTGCTGCCTAGTGTGGCCTGAGCTTTTTCTGCATGGTAAGAGCCAACGGCTGGACGAGTTAAACACAAATTGGAGCATTTTTGACTATATTTCATTGTAGGCCTATTGCTTGCAAATGCCTCATTATTGTAATGCTTATTTGTAATAGTTACCTTGAGAGGATATGCTCAGTTTAACATGCCAGGATTTATAAATTGCAAATCACATGCCCACTATGTCCTCAACATCTGTTTCAGGAATGAGTGCATTTGCTGTGGCTCATCTGCTGTACTCACTCTCCTTCCTATCCAGACGTTATGCAACACATTCCTCTTCCTGTTGGACCCGTTTTTTGTATCTGGTCTTGTTCATGGTTGGAGGAGGTTACTACATATTTCTATTTCCTTTTCTACAGAAAGACCCAAAGGCTGATGTATTAACTCCAGCTGTTGGAGTCTACTTTGCCTTAATTATTCTAATGTGTGCATTAGCGGCAAGATCTGGCAATGTAGCAACACTGTTAGGAAGTCTGAGCTTCATTGTGTCTGACGCAACACTGTCTGTGCAAGTTTTCAAGGTGATGGCACCAATGCAGCATGGTAACTCTATGGTAATGGTGACATATTATTTGGCACAGCTTCTAATCGCTGTGGGTGACATGACAGTAGCAGAAGACACAGATGACTTTTCAAAATGGAAGAGGTCCTAATCAATATCCCTGTGGTACTCCAAAAGCTTGTAATACATTACATGCTCTCCATTTTCATACGTATGTCCTGTAAGAGGTGATGTTTTTTTTAATGAAAACATTTTTAATATTTTAAATGGAAGAATTTATTTACAAACAAGATGGAAAAAAATATTCAATAAACTTCAGTTTATAATATTTGCATTCTGTGATTTAATGATCAAAGTATTTTCTTAGACATCCATGTTTACAGGTAGATTGTGCATGTGGTGGTATGATGTGAACTGCACATTATACTGTATGTATCTAAACAATCCTGTGTTTCATTAAAAGCAAATAAATATGTCTGTAACTGTGAGTTCTGTTTTCTGAAAAAGACAACTGAAATGAAAGACTGTAAACCTTAAAGCAATGAAAATAACACAGATTAAACAGATTAACACCAATTAAAATAGGAAGGACTTTACATACTGTCTGTAATGGAGATGCTTGGAATTCTATTTAAGATATTAAAAATGTCAAAGATTGGACTGAAATAACAGTACAGTTATTTTACACATTACAATATACAGTACAGTTATTTACACAGTGAAATCCAGGTCCTGGATTACATGCAACTGTCATAACAGACAAAAAACATTGCTCAGCATCCATGACCCAGCTTATGAATGCTCAATTGCATCTTTTCATACTGATGCCAAAACAGGTGAGGTCAGAAACGAAAAAACAAATTAACGATCCATCCCGACGTCATCTGAGTGCTGCCCCGAGAAACACATAACCCTGAGACGCTCACAGAAGTCAAGCTCTTCCTGTTGGAAACAAACATGTGACTTTAAGAAGATTCAGCTCATTTTTTTATTAATTCTTTTATGTATCTCAGTATTTGCAACTAGTTAGCATTTAACAAAATCAGCTGTAGTTTTATTTCTAGACTGAAATAAAAAATTTATAACATAATCATAATATTTGTATCCAGTTTTAACAGTCTGATTCTCAGACATGAATTACCTGACTTTCAGCTTTTCCTTGGAGTTCTTTGGCTCTCTGTTTGAGTAATTCCTCCAGACCCAGAGTAGGATTCCTACAGTCTTTGAGCCCTTGTGGAAAGTCTTCCACCAGACTACACCAGCATCAGAAATAAGGATGGGTAAAGTTACTAATAAGAACCATGAAATAATGTCAGCTTCTCAGTACCAAAGCCAGCAAGGTAATTAATATTTCTTACCAGCAAAGGGCACCAAGCACGTGTTCATGGACAGGTGAATGTGGTGTGCGGAGCACTGATACCAGCTGCTGTACCATACCCATGGAGACAAGTGTGTCTGCAGGGAGAAATAATCAGGAATAAGCTGGAGTTCATGTATATTAAACCCAAATTAAATAAAAGCTTGCATAGAGAAGCACATCCACAGTAAAAGATCTGTGGTGGCTCCTCTTGTTATGTCTACTATACATGTGTTCCCTGGGCAAAGGTAGCAAGAGCAGTGAGTAACACAAATATAACAAGGACAAAATGAAAGGGCAGAAAGTATAAAAGTTCTAACACAAGACTTAATTCTAAGAAAGACACTCTTAATTGCTGCATGAGGAGATTCATATAAAGGCTGCTTTTTTATTTTTTTACCCAGTAAAGTTCTGAATTTGGGACATCAGAAACTAATCACAGATGGAAAGCAAAGTTGTTCACAAACTATACAAACAGTACAAATTTTACACACAAAAGTTGGCTCTATAAGCTGTTAATGACATAATGAGAAAATATTGTGCCTTAATAAAACACTATAAAGTGCCCTATCCTCCAGGTAAAACTAATTGGCATCCCCTTGAGTGTAAACCAAAAAAAGAAAGAAAGAAAGAAAGCTACTGGTATAGGTTCACAGCGCTGTCCTTTCTGAATGTCATTCTCATGCATACCTTTCTGTTCAGGATGTGACGTCAGCAGATTGAGCAACAAGAAAGCCGACTTGGTTCTGAGCTTCTCGTTCTCCGACTGCATGCCTCGCATCAGCACTGAAAACCCATCATGGGACAGGAAGGCCTGGAGACCTGCCTCCTGCTCTCGGACCAGACCTACGATCACAACAGGATACAGTATTGTTGAGGGATGTGAAGCATGTTGGTCCTAATATGCTCTCATACCTTTTACATGTCGCCAAACAGCCCTGAGCCACTAAGATGGTGCCATGTGCTATTTGGCATTAAAAAGGGGAAAGCAGCAGATAATTTTGGTTCTGCAGGTTTACAGCTGAGATGAGGGGGTACACTTGGCAGATTGGTAAAAAATAGACCTAGAACATGCAGCTGTGGAACAATACATCAACTATGGGAACCAACTGTTCACTTAAATATTCTCAGACTGTGACATGCACAGTTAAAATGTTCTTGCTCATGTATGCTGCACATCAGTCACTGCACAACCTGATGCAGACTTGTTGTTTTGATGATAATTTTTGAAGCAAAGTGTACCTGCAGGTTAGAGCTCTACTTACATGAGACAGCGTAAAGAGCTTTCACTCTGACAGTAGGGTTTGGGTCTGAATCTGTCAGCTGCAGCAGCTTTGGCAGAGCCCCGATGCCAAGCAAGTGGACCTGCAGCTGTGGCATGTTCTGGGCACAGGAGGCAATGAGCTGGGCAGCACGCCACCTCAACCCACTTTGGGTGTGATTAAGATACTGGGAGACACACAACTCCAGCCCACCAAGGATCATCAGGTCTGTAAAGGACAGGATACAGTGAGCATACAATCAGCACATACTGTCTTTAGTGTGCCTGATCACTACTCCAGTACCATTTATTACAAACCTCTGGCATTGTCCAGATTCTCACACAGCTCAGACAGCATCTCAAAGGCTGTTTCCCGCTCATCATCCTCATCATCCTCTCCCCTCTCTTCCTCTCCAACTCTCTCCCTTTCACTCCCCTCTTTATGTAGGACAGCCAAGCACTGCTTCATCTGCTCCACTTCATCCAACTGCCCTTTGCATAATTCTGTAAGAGCTTCTCTCAGCCATGTTTTCCTCTGGAACAAAGAAAAGAGCGTGAGGCTGTCACGATTAATTCATATTCTCTGATGTGATATCTCCAAATATTGAATGAAAAAGAAAAGAAAGAAAGAAAAGAAAAATTACTCAATTTTTGTCGTTCATTACTCAAGTAAATGACATTTCAGTTGATGTGAAATTTTACATTACTGTAGAAAAGTCTTGAGTCACCCCACATTTCTTTATATTTGGCTTCCAAGGAACCAGAGTTTCTTGTATTTTTAAGCAATAATTGAGCAATAGCTCTCCAGGATTTCTGAAGGTCTTTCAAAGTTTTTCTTTCGACATTGGCTGCTTTTTTTGTTGAAAAACTTTTTCAGTCCAGTCTCTGTACCTGAGGAATACATATATTTCAGAGGAATGTGTTTTCTGTTTCTTCAGCCACTTAACACTGACCTATGAATCATTCAAGCATTAAAAAAGGCAGAGAAACAATTTTAAATTGTATCTTTAGGCCCTTTTCACTAGCAGCCTGTCAAAAAAAAACACACAATTTGTTCCCATTTGTCGAGTGGAACCAATGAAAAACTCCGAAGTTAACACAGTTCGACAAGCATAAAATAGCATTTTTCTACCAACAAGGTGATGCCCTAAAAGCTATTAGCCAGAATCTTAGTATATCTCAGCCTGGTGTGCAGTGTGTCTTTAAAGAATTTGATGAAACTTGAAGTGGCAGCCCTAAAAAAAACTATCTACAGCAGATGAACAGTATCTGAGAGCCTTGTCATTAGGAAATATGAAAAAACGACAGCAAAGAGCTGACACAGGACCTGAGAGAAGCATCTGGCCCTTCACTTGTTCATCTACTGTTCATGAAGCCTCATCAGAAATGGTCTCAGTGGAAAAGTGGCGGAAGGAAAACAGGCGGAAAAGGCTGAGGTATGCCACATTACACATGAACTAGACTGAAAATCAGTATCAACAGGTCTGATGGAGTGATGAATCCAAATCTGAAGATTTTGGTTCAAACCATCGTGAGTGTCTTACAGTCATGTGTAAAACATGATGGAGGCTATGCCATGATTTGGGGCCAGTGGTGTTGAGGACCACAGACTGAAACAAAGCCCCCAAAACAAAAATGATCGAATCATGAATGCAGAAAAGACCATCAGATTTTAATCCACCATGTGGAAAGCATCTGATTGGCAGGAGCTTAATTTTTTCAGCATGACAATAATCCCAAACACACTGCCAATGTAGTAAAAGCATACCTAGACTAAAAAAAAAAAACCTCTCAAACACACAGTGTAAAATGATCATGAATTGGTCTCCCAGAGCTCATACCTCAACATTATTGAAGCAGTGTGGGATCATCTTTACAAAGAACAGAATAAAAGACTGCCAACATCCAAAGAAGAGCTTTGAATGTCCTTCAAGAAGCCTGGAGAACTATTCCTGAAGACTACTTAAAGAAAGACAAGAAAGCTGCTGAAGAGAGTTCAGGCTGTGTTTAAATGTATTGAAAGCGCTGCCAAAAGCATGCCCCAGGGATATTCCTACTGGCTTACTGAGGACTGGGGTTGTCAACACTTCTAATAAATAAAATTTCTATTCTCTTTTCACTTAAATTAAAAGCTTTGTGTGATCCAGTTTTATCCTGTTTATTTATGGCCATAATGTCTGTCTTTCATTACTCATTTTTTAGCCCACTCTAGTTATCATTATGTTATTACACCTATGCCCCAGTCAGATGAGGTTTTCAGGCTTTTAGTTGACGAGCTGCTCACTCTACTTATTTAAGCTCTATTTCTGTCAAAGCCAGAGGTGAAGTGAGGTAAGCTACAATATTTGCACCCAACGCTTTGTGAGGTTATCAGACTTAATCCTGTTCAGGGCACAGGTACTTACCTCCTCTGACATGGGTTCAAGAGGGGCAGGACCCTCTGCAGCGGATCCAGCCTCCACTGCGAGCTGAAGGACCCCCTGGAGGTTCTGGGGATATCTTCTATCTTCTGACATGATGTTCACAACTAAAGAGTAAAGTGGAGAATAAAACAACCAAAAACAAAATAAAACAAAACAAAAACAGATCAACAAGACAAGTAGAGGAAGATTTAAAACAAACAAACAAACAAACAAAAAACCTCGAGCTAATATAAGGCTCCTAGCAGTGGCACCAAGTAAAGCCCCAGGATCACGCTTTACTACAAACATTCAGCCTTAATGGACAAAACCCGCTGCTAGTCTCTTACGAATAATATTGCCCACTTACCTTTGAGTTGTCTATAAACCACCGTAGAGTTTAGACAGGTTAAGTTTTTGTCTGAGCTCAGAAACAGCTCCCTCCCTCTATAAACACACCAACATGAATGCGCTCGAACCTTCTAGCTAGCTCTCGTCTCACGAGTGGCAAGGGGAGCGCCATGTTGTACCGTAAAAAGTAAACCAAGTGGGCAAGCAAAGTGATTTTTTTTATACTATTTACTCTTAAATCAAATTCATTTTAGACTTTCCTTTTCTTGCGTCAAATCAGCTTCTCAAAATTATAATACTGAATATATAAGACAGTATAACCTCGAAATTTAAAAATTGATTACCGCAAACCTCCCCGTATTAGTATATTTAAGGTAAACCAGCAACGCTTGTACGGACAATTTACAGAGAGAATTAGTTATGTTAAAATGAGTACGTGCGAATCCAGTCAAACAGAAGAAACGTGTCAAACTATGACTGTCTGAGATACGTTTGATATTTTTTGCATATTATTATAATATGATACTTTTTTCAGTCAACTTATTAACATACATTAAGTGCAGGCTACTTCGTATTGCTTACTTCTTTTTATCATAATATCTACCGATTCTATTATCTAATTGTTTAAATAGGTTTTAGCTTATTGTTTTGCCCGTCATTATTATTCATAATAGTGGTATTTGGGATAGCTTCGTTAGTAGTTGCTTTTGTTTTAATGATAATATTTTATACACTAATTTAAAAATGCGCATGTGCATGTGCGCAAAAGGCGCGACATCTTTGATTCTGGCAGGTTACTCTCTTGGATTCTGATCGTCTTTGGTGTGTCTTAACCAGCGAAGATGGCGGCGCTTGTAGGGCTACGTGCGTGTTTCTCTGGTAAAATGGTTTAATTCATTGAAACCCTCTCACTCTGTTTGTGTTTCTGACAGCTAATTGAGCCACGCCACCTTGGACTGCTTTATAAATAATATCAAACGTTGTTGAGGGCTCTAGAATTACAAGAACATGAAAATAATATATGATGCTGTGTCTCCGACAGCGGAGCAAGGTCACGTTACTAGTGACGGTTAGCTAACAATAAGGCCAGCAGTGGATGAAGAATGATTATTAAAACCAGCAAGTGACAGTCAGATATGTAAGGAAACATACTGCTGAGATAGGTAGCCTTTAAAGAGGTGTGGTGCCATCCTTCTGATGCAAAAGGCACCAAATGACTAAATGTTAGCTGCAGCTATTAGCCTGATACAGCCTGCGTGGTTTATGCAAAAATCTCATTAGAGCTGCTCCTGGCATAAAAATTTCAGGGCCAGTGCGAGTGCCGAACTCCCGGAGCTGTGCAGATATGCTGGCTCATCTATGTGAGCACACGCCTGCACTGATTGAAATGGAAATGAAGGCAACAGCCAAATGTTCATTGGCCCAAAATCAGTACATATGTGCTTTAGAAACAAACCCTAAACAGTTTATGTATGTTTGTCGATGTTTCAGTGATTGCATTGTGACAACTATAGCTCAACTATCCAGCAAGTTATCACTCTTGATCAAAATATTTGTAATCTTCTGATTTTCTCGTCAAAGCTCTTCAGCTATCTTCACCAAGCCTCTTGCACAGCTCCTACAAATTGGTAAGTAGTCAGACAAACTGCATGCTGCACACTGTGAAGCATTGATTATTATTTTTATTTTTTGCAATTGTTTAATTAATAGGTTTCTCTTTGTCGTGCAGTGTGCTGTCCCTCTGAGTCGGCGAACCTTCGCTGCAGAGGCGAAGAAGACGTACAGCAGAAGCAAGCCCCACCTGAACATCGGGACAATCGGCCATGTCGATCACGGCAAGACCACCCTGACTGCAGCCATCACGAAAGGTAGATTCTGTCAAGCTCCTGCTGTCGCACTGTCCTGGCCACAGACTCATGTTAACATGTCTAATGTCGTAGTCTGCCATAAATTTGACCTTCTAAGGAAAGTAAAAACTTCTTCAGGGTCTTTTTCAAGCTTCTAAGATGGACAATTGCAAGCCAGATGTTTCTTCCTACCTTTTATGCTTTGCTGAGAAATTTTATATATAAATTTATGTGTTGATTAATTGAGCCATAAAATGTGGTCATAATTGTTTTACCTGTACGTACTAGTTTTTCTGTTGTGTGATTATTTTGTAATCCTCCCCAGTGCTCGCTGATGCTGGTGGCGCACACTATAAGAAGTATGATGACATTGACAATGCCCCAGAGGAGAAAGCCAGAGGAATTACCATCAATGCCTCTCATGTAGAATACTCCACAGCCAACAGACATTATGCTCACACAGACTGCCCTGGACACGCCGACTATGTCAAAGTATTCTGCTTTATTTTAATTATTTTAAGCTAAGAAAACAGTGACCTTGATGCTACCTGGTTGTTTGAGTGTTTAAGAAATGTGGCTGCCTTTCTTTTTCAGAACATGATCACAGGCACAGCTCAGATGGACGGTTGCATTTTGGTGGTGGCGGCCACTGATGGCCAGATGCCTCAGACACGTGAGCACCTGCTGTTGGCCAGGCAAATCGGCGTCGAGCATGTGGTGGTTTTCATCAACAAGGCCGACGCCGTGGAGGACAAGGAGATGCTGGAGTTGGTGGAGATCGAGATCCGCGAGCTGCTCACAGAGTTTGGCTACGATGGCGAAAACACCCCTGTTGTGATTGGCTCTGCACTCTGCGCCCTGGAGGTGAGGGGAAACAGTTTTGTATTTACGAGCCAGTCGCAGCTTTGTCAGCTTAAATATTTGGTCAACAAAATAAAAAGCATAGATGCATAGATATGGAAGCCTGTTTCCACCACTGGAAAATCCTGTTTTTTATTTTTTTGGCATCTGTAAGTCTAAAATTGGGGTTATTGTCCCAAAATTTCAGTTTACTCAAACTTCTGAGAAAAGAAATCAAAATTGAAAAAATAACTTAAAGTTTTGAAATAATAATTTTTTTAATAAATTGTATGATTCTTTGAGAAATACTATAGATTGATATTTAACTTTAATCCCCTACTCCTCCCTTATTCCTAGACCAACTCTTTTGAAACTTTGTATGAATATTCAATGTGCAAAAGTCTACAAAATACTTAAGACAATTTTTTTTTTTTTTTTAATTTTGAAGATAAAGAGTGCATTCATGTTTAACTTCAGTGACTGCTTCTCCCTTATTTAATGGCTGAATCTTTTGAAATTTGCAACATATTCATTGGGAAAATCTTTACAAAGTGCCACAGATGAATCAGATTTTTTCACTTTTTACGAGTTTTCTAAATTTTCAAGAAATACTGTAACTTCAATCGCTACTCCTTCCTTATTTATAAGACGACTCTTCTGAAAAGTGCCATCAGTATTCATTCACAAACTTCTACAAAATGCTGGGGATGGATTTTCTGACTTTTTACAATTTTTACAAATTTTCAAAAATTTCAAGGAAACATTGATGTTTAATCGCTGTTTCTCCCTTGTTTTGTTGATCAGTTCTTCTGAAACTTGTCATTAATATTCATTAGGCAATGGTCTACAGAATGTTTCAGACAGATTTTAAATTTTTTATTTATTATTATTATTATTATTATTTTTTTTTTTTTTTTTTTTACAAATTTTCAAAAGTTCTGAAAAACAAACTGTCAGCTCAATGATGGTTGACCTACAGCCAAATTAATTTACCACATATTGTACAAGTAAAGCATTTGTTAGGGGGCTCTATTGGCCAACAGGTCTCTTGTCTCTCCATTTCAGAACAGGGACCCCGAGCTGGGTGCGAATGCAGTGATGAAGCTGCTGGAGATTGTGGACGATTACGTTCCTCTGCCCAAAAGAGATATGGAAAAGCCTTTCCTTCTGCCCATCGAAGGGGTTTATTCAATCCCAGGTAGGAAAACACACAGTAACACTTTCAGTCTGAAGCTAGTTAGGTAGGAATAATGTTGGTTTCTCATCAGTCCCGGTGGTTGCATCATGTAAAGTTGAAGGCAAATGAAAAACTACAACAGTTAGTAAATTTTCTATAAACCAGTTGTGGATAACTCCAAACATCCAAATCAAGAGTCACCCTTTTTAAAAAAAAAAAAAAAAGAGGTAAGGCTGAATTTGTAACCATCCATGGGTCTCTGAGGATGCTAAAATGGTGAACTTGTGCCACATTTGGTCTGAAAGCAGTGATTCTGCCCTGAACGTAAACACAACAAAATTGTTGATCAGCCAATTCAGCAGCTGGCATTATTTGATAAGTCTATTAAAGGGGTTTAAAGAAAACATGGTGACACTTTCTACCTGTGTGTTGCATGCTGCTCCAGTGGTGTGTTGTGCTATTGTTATCAGATGCTGGAGAGCCTTCCTGTTGTGAACAGTGCAGGTTGCAACAAAGCTACAAGGAAATTTATGCGCTGTGTGTTTTGTTTTTCATGCCCCCAAAACCCCCAAAACATTCATTTTGTCATGATGCATTGCATTAAGAGTTTTGAAGCTTTTAGTGGCAAAATGTTAGTGATTCTAACAATTTGCAGTAAGAAGATTGTCGATATCTGACACAGTTTCTAAGTTGAGAGAGAAAATGTGGTGTACTTTGAGTCTGAAGGTTGCCACTTGTCTTTCAGGCAGGGGTACAGTCGTGACGGGCACTCTGGAGAGGGGCACCATCAAGAAAGGAGACGACTGTGAATTTGTGGGGCATAATCGCAGCTTCAAGTCTGTAGTGACAGGTGAGTGAAATAAAATAGAAAGCAAGGGGACCTCTTATGTTAAGATTGGATGTACAGATAAAACATGACAGCTTGCAAGTGAAAGGAGAACCCTAGAAAAAAGTAAGACAGAAACTGTACAAATGTGTCCAGGGGCTCACTGAATAGTTTGAAGAGTATACATGTGCTGCAAAGCTCATACAGTTGGCTCAAACCTTTATTGGAGTTCATGGGCTGGTTTATTGAGTATTTAATCTTTTTCTTTTTCTTTTTATTGGAGTGCAGGTGTTGAAATGTTTCACAAATCTCTGGAGCGGGCAGAGGCAGGAGATAACCTGGGCGCTTTGGTCCGAGGCCTGAAGAGAGAGGATTTGAGGCGAGGGATGGTGATGTGCAAGCCAGGGTCCATCATGCCTCATCAGAAAGTCAAGGCTCAGGTGTGAGACCATAGAGTTTGACTGTTGTATAAAGACAGTTTTAATGATTTATTTGTTACATTAAACAAGTAGTGTTTACTAAATCAAAGTCACTGTCTATAGTGTGTCTAACATGGGGCAGCAAGACAACAGTGGACTTTTCAATTCAGTGTTATTTATATAGTGCCCAATAACAACAGTCACCTCGAGGTGCTTTTTATTGTAAGGTAAAAACCCTCAGGAATAACAGTGAAAAAATGTGAATTATTTATGAGTTTTCTACAGTTGTCACACTTTTGCAAGCCATCCAGATCTGATGTAGATTTTTGTGCAGCAGCACATGGTTACTGGACCTGGAACTCTGGTGTGGGTGTTCATCATTTCTTTACTTTGTTTCAGGTTTATGTTCTGAGTAAGGAGGAGGGAGGCAGACACAAGCCGTTTGTCACCAACTTCATGCCCGTCATGTTTTCTCTCACCTGGGACATGGCCTGCAGGGTCATTCTGCCTGCTGACAAGGTGTGTGTGTGTGTGTGTGTGTGTGTGTGTGTGTGTGTGTGTGTGTGTGTGTGTGTGTGTGTGTGTGTGTGTGTGTGTGTGTGTGTGTGTGTGTGTGTGTGTGTGTGTGTGTAATTGAAGATCCCAAAATTATAGGCACTGATTTCAGAGGAAAGTGATTGTTTTTGCTTTCTTTTAGGAAATGGTGATGCCAGGTGAGGACACTTCATTGACGGTCACTCTCCGCCAGCCGATGGTTCTGGAGAAAGGCCAGAGGTTCACTCTGAGAGACGGAAACAAGACCATCGGCACCGGCCTGGTCACAGAGATCATGACCGTGACAGATGACGACCAGTGCAACTGGGGCTGAGGGGAGCCTCTGTAGAGGGCTGGGCTTGGGGGTGGGGTGGGGTGTGTCAGAGGGGAGACTGAATGTGTGGTTCTGTGTCTGGTCAGATCCAATAATTATAGAAATATAAATGAACAATACATAAACACAGGTGAACAGGAGACAGAAGAGGACCTGGAGAAACGCATGTCTCCGTTGTGCAGGTCCACCCAACCAAAACACCTGTGATGTTCCACTTTCAGTCAACATTATGTCGTTTATGTAATAAAATGTATTTAATAATAAAAGGGACTCCTTGGTTTTGTGCTACTCAGTGTTAATTTCATTGACTAAATATTTTTGTCATAGTTTTCGTCAACGACCCTTTTTTTCATGACGATAACGAGAAGATAACTAAATGAAAACTACCTAAAAGGATAAAAACGATAACGAAATTAACTGACACTTTCGTCAACGAATGAAAATGAGACAGAAATGCTTGGTGGGGACAGAATCCAATCAGAACTTATTTAACTTTGTGACAGGGCGGGACAAGTTAGGAAAACATCCAATCAAATGCACAGCTGGGCAAATTTGCTCTAAACCTGGGAAGACCAAAGTAGCCTGTGCATTTTCTTTACTTCCGATAGAACTAAGTTATGTAAACTATGTCAACAGGGAGAAAGAGAAGTATGTATGGACACATTTGTCCTTTGATACCGTGACAAACGAAACGATGTGTAAACCATGTGGGGCGACTATCTCGGGTAAAAACATGACAAATCTTAAACATCTGCAAACCAGTCACCCAGATCTCCATGCAAAGGTAAGCATTTTAATATGCAGGGTAAAGTGTTTTTCCCAGTTTAGCATTTGTGTTTAGAGAAAATCACACCGCAGTGGATTAGCCTTTCCTGATCTGAGTCCTGAACACTGCCCTGTACCTTTCAGAGCGTGTCCTGCTGTAAAACACTCGTATTATCTCAGTAAGGTGGTGTTAATGATCAGGTGTGTGGGAAGCAGGTGAAACGCTAATGTTAATATTAATAATATTAACATTAGCGTTTAATAATATTCCATAACTTTTAATAAATGTTTAATTTTGTGTAAGTGTGTATAATGACTAATTCAAGGTAACTGAAGAAAAATCATTTACATTTTACACCCTTTATATTTTAGTCGACTAAATCGACTGTAGATTTAGTCGACTATATTCTTACGATAATTTAGTCGACTAAAACTAAACCTATTCAGGTGACTAAATTATGACTAAAACTAAATTACATTTTCGTCTTAAGACTATGACTAAAACTAAATCAAAATTTGCTGTCAAAATTAACACTGGTGCTACTTGAGTCGATTTTCATGATATCAGTTTGTGCTTTGAAGTCTGCATGTAGAAACAAATGCTGCAAAGAGAGGATGTGTGTGTGTGTGTGTGTGTGTGTTTAAACAACACACTGGTAGCGGTTTCATGTAAATAACTGCTCTACCTCCACTGCAAAAATAAATACCTAATATTCTGTTTATTTTCTGCCAGTGCATTATCTGTTTTTCTTTTACAGAAGTTTATGGACATTTCCATAAATGCTAAAATTAAATGTGGTTAAAAATACAGAAAAATTATTTATAAAACTCCTTCATTCTAAAACTCCACATTTTATTATTTTTTTAGGGATAGTATTTTAGTGTTGCTTTGCTGTTGTTATCAGGGTAATAACTTGGGAGAGCGGTCTAATGGTTAATACAAATAAAACAATGAGGAGCAGGCTATAGCTGTATCCCACCTATCCAGAGCTGTTACAAATCAAAACATCTAGGCAGCTTGTTTGCCGTCTTTTTTGAGTTTTTCAGAGCTGAAGGAGCTTTCATCCAAAATTTTACAGCTCTAAACTTTTTTATATTCATTCTGACACTATGTAAATGCACAGTGAGAGCTGCGTCACTGTGTGTAGAAAGGTTAAAATGCCACAGGAGGGCAGCAGAGACGTGCCTCAAACAAGGGTCAAAGTCTTGTAAACGATTGTTGTAATAAACATGATTAGGAACTCGATTTGATTATGCTGCTCAAATACATGTTCTTAGCAAATTGTTCTCACTCATCAGTTTGATGTACAGTACTTGTGCAAAAGTCTTGAGCCTGTCCCCTGTTTCTTCATATTTTGCTTTCTAGGAACCAGACTTGTCCTTTTTTTTTTTTTAAGTGGCCTTGATCAATAGTTCTCAAACTTTCTGAAGGTTTTTCTTTGGACATTGGCTGCTTTTTCACTCATTTTCAGTCCAGTCCTTGTACCTGACCATTTTCAAAGAAATGTTTTTTTGTGTCTGTATTAAGCCATGTGATGTTTTATCCATAGCCACACAATTTAAATAAGTTGGTAATATTCATTCACACTCATATAAATCAGGCACAAACTTAAGGTTTTATGCTCCTACATTCTCACATTTAAGTTAATTTTGCAGTCATTGAAGCTGTTTAGCTTGTTTGGTTAATTTGTTTTAATAGACATTATGACACTAGACTTTTTAAAATGATGGCATGCATGTTTGGGTAACATTGTTTTGTTATTGATTTCTATATGGTGCGTTCATTATTATTTTTTCTGTTTTCTTGAGTTATGCCTGTCTGCTGCTCCAGTCCTCTTCTCTGATCTGAGCAAAGGTGAAGGTTGAGGGTTGAGGCCAACCAAATGAACTGAACCATCTCCTGGGACCACATGAGGGAGAATAGAGTTTTAAATTAAATTTAGTTATTGTCCCTGTGGTTACCCCCCTTTCCATTTAAAATATACTCTGCTAGTGTATAGGTTAAGCTGTTAGATCAGTTGGTTGATTTAAGGTACTTTTTTGTGAAGCTTTATTTTTGAGTAGATTTCTGTTTTATGTGACCTCTTTTTAATTTTGCACCTTGTGATTTGGTGCTATATAAATAAAATTGAATTTAATTGAATTTTAGGGGGTGCTTATTTCTTAAAATGACCTGTTTTCATGATTATGTATTTTGTATTTTTTTGGGTATAATAAAACCCACATTTTGAACATGAAACCCATGTCTGTACATGCTTTAACTGCTTGGTTACTTACCAGCCACTGAACTCTGATCTGTAAATCATGCAAGCATAAAAAAGTCTCCTAACTCAAGGAATAAACCAGTGTTGTGTCTACACATAATAGACAACTTAGCAAAGAACTCCCTTTAAATTGTATCTTTAGGCACTTTGTTATTAGCAGCATGCCACAAAAAAATACAAAACAAAACATAATTACTTCCCAGTCCTTTTAGCTGAATCTATGAATGTCAAAGATAACACTTTTTGACAGGCATAAAGTATTACTTTTGCACCAATAAGCTGATTCCCAAAGAGCTGTTAGCTCAAAACCTGGAATATCTTTTCATGGTGTGCAGTGTGTCCTTATGGCATGGCAAGTGGAGGACAAAAGAAGATGTGACAGGCCTAAAAAACTATCTACAGCAGATGAATAGAATCTGAAAGTCGTGTCCTGAAGAAATAGGAAAAAAAAAAAAAATCTAGCAAAGAGTGTCCTTCATGAAGCCTGGAGAACTATTTCTGCAGACGACTGAAAGAAATGACAAGAAAGCTGCCTCAGAGAGGCCTCAGAGAGGCAGCTTTCTTGTTCAGGCTGTGGTGAAGAATAAAAGTGGTCTCACCAAATATTGACTTTTAAGCTCATTAGAATTGTGCACTCTGTTTTTACCTATTTCCATGTATGGTTGCACATGTTTCATTACGTCACTGCACCTACTTCCCATTTTTCTAGCAAAATACAAAGAAATGAGTGGTGACTCAAGACTTTTGCACAGTACTGTATTTTTGACTATCAGCTGCTTCAGTTTGCAATGGATAAATACTCCACGACGAAAAAATGAAAAACTCCACGCACAGTATTTTTGGAAGTTTGTCTGTCCAAGTTTGTGTAATACACTAATTAATAACTAACTTGAAGGTAAGCAATTAGTGTGGTAGGTGCATACAGTACATAAAACAAAGCCTGCTGCCAAATGCTCAAACACAGTGAAATTAAGATAGTTAAGTGGTTCATCAGGTTCTAAGCTAGAGTCAATGCTGCAAGTAATCCGAACAGATTTTCCAGGTTTACAATAACTGCTTTTTGTCACATAACCAAAGACCAGCCTAAGAAAGAAAAAAGAAAAAGCATCAAATGAGACTGATGGTGAGAGTAGTTTTTATAGCTTTTGGATGGTGATAGTGTTTGACAGTAGAGTCCTTCAGCAGATCTCAGCCAACCTGACCTCAGTGTACACAGAGCAGTCGGTGTCCCTCAGCTCGTTCATTCCCAGAAGGAAGCTCTCCAGTTGCTCTGTGTTTGCTGTCGGCATTTGAGTCAGTGCCTCCAGTAATCCAATCAGCCCCATGCTGTAATCAAATACTGCATGTCTGCAGGAATCGAGGCTGGAGCAGCAAGTACTACTGAGTGATGTGCTCAGCTGGAGGGTAAACATCTCCAAAATTACCTCCTTGGGACAGACACAGATGACCAGACAGAAAGCGGTAGTGTGTTTCAGTGATACAAACATTAATTGTGTCACAGGTGTGTTAGCACATTAGATGTGATTCAGCTGTGTTTAAACCTGTGGGGGATGTTTGCTGAATTATGCTGAGACAATTTCCTTGTTTATTTTAACAACAAGCTGAGATTACCTTCAAAGAGCTGTTTTAGGGCTGAGACTTGGTTTCAAGGTTAGGGTTGAACACTGTTATCTTTCAGCATAACTGGTTTGGCTGCCTGATTAATAAAAAAAATGAAAGCATTTATATACAGACATATGTAACATTTTAATGATTTAAAGCATATTATGATAAAGATTGGTTAAAATACTATTTAACAACTATAAAAATAACAATTGATAAAGTCAGTGGTGAAAGAAATAGATACACTCTTTATTAGGTACACCTTGCTGGTAGTGAGTTGGACCCCTTTTGCCTCTATAACTGCCTTAATTTTTCATGGTATAGTTTCAATAAGTTCCTGGAAACAACTTGTTTTGGTCCACATTGACTTGATAGAATCACACAGTTGCTGCAGATTTGCTGGCTGTACATCCATGATGTGATTCTCCTGCTCCACCACATCCCAAAGGTGCTCTATTGTGGAGGCCATTTGAGTGCAGTGAACTCATTGTCATGTTCAAGAAACCAGTTTGAGATGATTTGAGCTTTGTGACATGGAAGCAGGCATCGGAAGATGTAGTTACAGTTACACAGGCAGCAGCAGCAGCAGCAGCAGCAGCAGCCTGAACTGTTGATACAAGGATCCAGGATAGATCCATGCTTTCATGTTGTTTATATCTGGCTTCGGTGAGCGAGGAGTGGGACCCGATGTGGTCTTCTGTTGCTGTAGCTTGTCTGTTTCAAAGCCCAGCATGTTCATTCAGAGATGCTCTTCTGCATATCTCAGTTGTGATGTAATGAGTGGTTATTTGAGTAACTGTTGCCTTCCTATCAATTTAAAGCCATCTGGCCATTCTCCTATGACCTCTGGCATCAACAAGGCATTTTCACTCAGAGAACTGCTGCTATTTTCTCTTTTGTGGATCATTCTCCACTAGAGATGTTTGTGTGGGAAAATCCCTGTAGATCATCAGTTTCTGAAATACTCAGAGCAGCACCAACAACTGTGCCACATTCAAAGTCACTTAAATCACCTTTCTTCCCCATTCTGATGCTCAGTTTGAACTTCAGCAGGTCATCTTGACCATGTCTAGATACCTAAATGCATAAAGTTGCTGCTATATGATTGGCTGATTAGATATTTGTGTTAATACAGTTTTAGGTTGAAGCAGTTAAAATGTTGTAACTGGTGTTTGCAGTCACATTTCTCTGTTTATGAGCTTTTTCTATGATTTTTCTTTGCTTTTTTACACAGTGACATCCACACACACTTCTTTAGCACAGCTACTATTAGAGTTAGATAATAGTTTACATTACAGTCTAATCTGCCCTGATTTCCTCCCACAGTCTTTCCCAGACAGGGTGGTACTTTCCAACCAGCGATGTTCCATTGACAAGTTCACTTCTCTGACCTTTAAGCTGTTCACACCCCTCAAAAAAATAGTATGATGCCACTTTAGCTGCCTGGTTTTGCTGTTAGTGGAAGGAAAAGCTGCAACATAATATAATAATACCAAGAAGATGCTACAGTGGTTTCCCTGACATGTTCTGTCTTGGATAGATGTGATACTGGAAGGCCAGTGACAGCGTTAATGGTTTCATTTTCACCATGCACACTCATTTCCCCAAAGCCTGATCATTATTCCATGAATCTTGGATAAATGGAGGGTATATCAAGCCAAATAGCATCTGAATGCAGAATTTTTAGTTTATATTAAATTGATGATTAACCACAGTAGAACATGCAGGCAACATTAAGCTCTAGGGTGTTTTTAAAAATTCTACTGATTTGATGCAACGCAAATGAGGAAGCAACAAGAATGATACCTCCATTTTTGTCTTCAGTAAATGGGCCACATCTACCCCCTATAAAACAATGTGTTGTGTTTTAACAACAGATACAGCATACAGTAACAGGAAGGAGAGAGTTAAGTAGCAGCCATGCCATGTATTATCTACTCCAACAAGGTATCATTTATGTACAGCTTTTATTACACAGAGGGCCTGTAATCTGTTCAGGTCAAGTTTTGTTTTTTGTTTTTTTTAACTTACAGTGTCTTTAAGGAGCTGAGAACATTCAGAGAAACCTGAGTTTTAATGTGACAAATTCAAGACATCATCAAGGCAGAGGCCCTATTGTTCTCTACCTTGATGATGTCTTGAATCTGTCTCCCTGTGCCTGTGTGGGTTCTGATGCATGATTTTTTACTCGATAGCAGAAAGTAGCTCTGAAGTAAAACAGCTTATATGCAGCAAGAATGTAATCTAGGTCCAAAATATCTGGAGTTATTGCTTAAGGAACAGAAATGCAGCTGTTAGTACTGCATCATGTTATTTTTTTCCTCCACCCTCCACCTCGTTCTGGCAGCTGAGGTAAAGAATAGAGCTGGTCCAATTAAGGCTGAATTTGCCTTTCAGCAACCCACTCTGCATGTTTGAAGACTGACCCTCAATGGCTTCTCATCCTCCAACACTGCAGAGTGGGTGGGAAGCATCCCAGGTTTATTCTCAGTGCTCCTTCCATCACACAGCACATCTCAGAGGATGCAGCCGGATAAAAGTAAGAAATTGTGCTTTCATTTGGCACTAATAGTATGAAAGTCAAATGCAATTAAATGCAGAACAGCGTGCCACGGGTTTAATATTTCTCACAGCCTCATTTCAGCTCCTCATATGTCAGGTCACATTAGGTGGTAATTGAGTAAAACAAGATTTGAGTAGCATTACAATTAGACAGAAGCACCACCAACACATAGACACAATAATATTCTACTTACATGTGCACATTTTTACTAAATTTGAAGCATTTCCTATCAGTCGAGACTTTTGGTGACTGTGAAAGAGAGCTAAAGAGAGTGAGAACAACCTGTTAAACTGTAGCAGGAGCAGTGACGAAGGCTCTACATCGCATTTCTTTGGTGTGAGTATATGTGCATGTGATCCCTCTTCAAGTGCTCAAGGTTACAGGGCAGCAAAATCCAAAAGAACTGCCAAGTCTTGTGTGTGTGTGTGTGTATAGATGCAAAGACGTGACTGATTGGTTGCATAAGAACGAAAGAAGAAACCTCTGACCCCAACCAGATACCCTCAAACCAAATCGCAGTCATAAATCCCAGTCCATTCCTTTCTGCTTATCAAAAGGCTCACTTACTTTCCTCAGTCACGCTACAACATACGCACTCATCAGATGCTTATTGCAAGATTATCCATGCACTTAGTGTCTGCCTACCATGAAGGAAAACTTTTTTTGTCAGACAGATTTTATTGTGGTAATGAGCAGGAGAAATCTTTTTTCTTTTCTTCTTTTTTTTAGCACATCTCCCACTTTTAAGCTGTTGTCTCACACAACAAACGAAACTCTGCAAGGAAAAAACAAGGCATAAATCAGAGTCAAGAGTTTGGCTTCAAATGCATTTAGTGGAAACGAGCAAAAAGAGGTCAAAGTTGTTCATGTCATTAGATGTTATTTTAGTCCTTTAAGCAAAGAGAGTATTTCCAGTTTCTTGTCTTTCTCAAGATACTTTAAATACTAACCCTCACTTTTGTAAAACAGTGTACTGACATACACTCACCCCAAATTTTATTAGGTACACCCAGCTAGTAATGTGCTGGAACCTTCTTCATGGAACAGATTCAACAAGGTGCTGGAAACATTCTTCACACATTTTGGTCCATTGGTTGTTACACCACCAACACCAGCCTGGACAGTTGATACATCCGGGATGGATCCATATTTCATGTTGTTTATGTCATATTCTGACCCTACCATCTTAATGTCACAGCAGAAATTGAGACTCATCAGGCCAGGTACCCTTTTTCCAATCTTACATTGTCTAATTTTGGTGAGTCTATGCAAATTGTAGCCTCAGTTTCCTGTTCTTAGTTGACAGGACTGGCACCTGGTGTGGTCTTCTGCTGCCGTAGCTCTTCTGCTTCAAGATTCCATGTGTTTTGTGTTCTTCTGCATACCTTGGCTGCAACAAGTGATTATCTGAGTTAATTCCTTGAAGCAATCTGGCCATTCTCCTCTGACCTCTGACATCAATAAGGCATTTTTTTTTTTTTTACAGAGAACTAATGCTCACTGGATATTTTCTCTTTTACTGGCCATTCTCTGTAAACCCAAGAGATGGTTCTGTGGGAATGTAGATGAGCAGTTTCTGAAACACTCAGACAAACATCAACAACCATGCTACGTTTAAAGTCACTTAAATCACCTTTACCCCGTTTGCTCTCCATCTTTGCTCCGCCCCATTCCCCATTTGCTGGGATGTGATTGGCTGATAAGATATTTACATTAAGAGCAGCTGAACAGGTGTACCTAACAAAGTAGCTGGTGAGTCTCTCTCTCTCTCTCTCTCTCTCTCTCTCTCTCTCTATATATATATATATATATATATATATATATATATATATATGTGTGTGTGTGTGTGTGTGTGTGTGTGTGTGTATTTACAATATCAAATGTATGTACATTATCAGACTGACACATATACTAAAGTTCTTGCCATTTTACATACAAAAACCTTTGACTTTGCTCTTAGTGCAACTGTTATTTGAACCACCGTATGTTTTCTGGAGCAAATCTATTCTGATATTTTCAGCACAAGTCAGCAATATATCTACATATACAAATGTGTTGAAATGTGCTGAAATGGCAGTTAGGTGTATAAGTTAACCCACATGGAGTTTTTTAGTTTGATGAATATGGAGGGAAAACTAATTTCTCTCTCTAGCTCTCCTGAGATAATACAAACAGTGCAACACAAGCTGACCTATTATCCTTATTAAGAAGAAAAGGAAGTATAAAACAATAATCTTTCCATAAGAAAAATCATCGGGCTGTTACCAACAGATTAAACAGTAGAACAAAAATTGATAAAGTGCATCTGTTCAGTGGCTGTTGTTACTGAACATGATTCATCATTTGTAGCTGTGCATGTGATCTTCCGCCACATGAGCAGGTCAGAGTAAAACTAGGACACTCAGGGTCACTTCAATTAATAAATAGCTAAGATATCTGAAGTGTGATTTGATTAGTTTGCACTGGTTGAAATTATTGAAATGTCCTGACTTTACTCTAAATACCTGTTCCACAGAAAAAGAAGCCACATCAGCCATCTTCTGAAAATCCCTACAAATTATAAACCAATTGACTTCATATGAACTTAGTTGTTATGTCAGGGCCTCACTTTTGGATTTGTCCTCTTAACTCAATATAGAGCTCACATATGACACAGTATTAGTCCAATCTGCCTCCCATGGGTCACATATGGAACAGTGTTTCATTTCACATGTCATTAATTAGACTCTTCTGTTGCCAGTGGGGTCCCTCCAAAATTATATGTCAAGCTTTTTTGCTGTTGTTTTTTTTTTAAACCAGTATCTGAGTCGTTAGATCTTATTAGTGTTTGCTTATTTCTAAATATATTTTTTCAGACCCACACAGCTCAAGATTTGCAGGATAACCTTTGAAAGGAGAAAAGTGGGCAGTTTTATTTTTATTTCATAGTCTGTTGCATCTGAGAGGAATGGACAAATTTATTTCCAATTTAAGTCCTGACTCAGATCACAAAATGTGCAATCATGGCTCCAGAGCTGTAAGCAGGCAAAGCATGGATGAATCAGTGCTGGCCTTTGTAGTAACACCAGGTGAGGTTATGTAAGTAAACCTAGCAAATGTGCTTACTTTAGATTATTATAGGATTCAAGCTTCCAAATGACAATATTTTGTGTGGGCCCACTGGTTAAGCCAATAAAAGACATGCTCAGATCACATCCACTGTGCTTCTGTTTCTAAATGGCTTTTTGCATTTCTAATGTGTGGAGCATACCATAGGCCTGCTAATAGAAATCTCATCTCTGCCTTGGTTGTAGTTTGCGAGCTAAGCAAAATTTGCTAAACAAAAAACTTACATTTGTTCTTATCATAGATATATGGAGGAGTGAAATATGTAACAGTGTACGTGGGTCTCTTCTGCACTATAATTCACCACCACATTGTTGTGGGTAATTGGCACTGATTTGGGAGTGGTTTTGTGTGTCTGTATGTTTCACAATTACTGTGAGCCAATTAGGCTGGGTTAATTGAAGGCAGGTATATTTGTGCAGACACTGCTGCACATTTTCCTGTTTTTCTGTGCCAGGTCGTACTGCATGCTGCAGCTTGAAGGTAGAGTTGGCTGGCTGAGGATGGGGTGGTTGCCGGGCTACCCTGTACAGGACAGCTGCTGAATCCTGTGGAGGCTGTCAGTGTGCCAGAGAGGCTAGCTTACACAGCACAGCCAACGCTGACCTTGAACTGTGTGTTATGCCCATGAAGGTTTTCAATCATCTGGGTCATGGTAGTCTTCAGTGCTTGAAAAGAAGGCATCTGGACTTCTTTAGGTTTGTGAAGATGTTTTGTCTCTGGTCCAAAAAGCTTCTTCAGTTCTAAAACAACTGGCACAGAGTCTCAGGTATTTAACCCCTAATGAGGGCTTTGCGCCTTGGCATTCTTGAAAGAGTGTTCTTTCTCTTTTATGTAAGAGAAAACATTCATTCAATGCATGACACAACATAGCAGAGCCACCTCAATGGGACAAGACTCAGCTGTACACCTACACTTAAAGGAGAAAGGACACTCTTCTGATGATGCCAGTGCTCACATTTTGGACCAGGAAGACAGATGATTTGAGAGAGAGAAAGGCTATCTGTGCCCACTGTGAACAACTCATCGCTGAACACCAACCATCAGCCACCTGAAATGCAGTCTTGAGATCCGTTCCCTGGCATTTAAACCCCACTCATACCTTGCCTCAGGGGACCTCAATAGCCCACATGATGGCGGGGTGGTTTCACACTTTGGGCCTTGTGATGCCTTTTTTCACACCTCGGCTCAAGTCATGTGATGACTCACACAATTAATAATGACCACAACCAAGGGGACAGTCAGCAATGGGGTTTAGATACTCGGGACTCTCTGCCAGTTGTTTTAGAAATGAAGCCTCTTGGATGAGAGGTGAAATGTCTCCAGGAGCTTAAAATGAGTCCAGCTGCCTTCTTCTTAAGAACTTAGGACAGTGTGTTGTGTCTATTTTCCAAGTTGGACTCTTACTGTTCCCCCCTTAGCTTCTATGCATGAAATACCGTAGCTGGGATTGTTTCCCTCTGATTTTACTGTTTGTCTAAAAAATTGTATCTTAAAAATTCTCCCTGAAGTCATATTTTTCCCATAGCTGAGACTGTTGCTCAGACCAAGATCAATGCAGTTTCTTTATTTGCAGAGTTTCTGCACTGGTTCAGCATCTTGTGAGAGTGCACTTTTTGGTTTGGGGCTATTAGCCTTAGTCTCTGTATCATGATAGTCATGAGAATTTCTATATTTAAGACCACTTTCTTGTTTTAAAGACTTTACAAAGTCAGTCTTTACTGCCAAGTCACAAAATGAACATTACCTTGATTAACCAGCAAGGTACAGTAGATAAAATCATTTGGCCTACAAAACTGACAGTTGCAAGCTGGAAAAGACACTGTTTATTGAGAACTTTCTGAAATTGAGGAACCTTTGTTTGGAGTGAAAAAAACAGTGTCCATCATCAGAGTAAACTGTATAATGTGTGCAGTAACAGTGGAAAGTTTGACAGGCGTAGTAACAGTTACCAACAGAAGTGAGCAAACTGGTTCTTCAATGGTATATTAGCTCTGAAAACAGCTGATAGCATCATACAGCATATTTGGAATACTTAACACACTGTAAGACAGTTTGATTTCTGTGTAAATGAGAAAATACCCATAAAAATGGAAAATGAATTGTGTTTATTTACTGTAATGTATTAGTGTGCGTTTGTATGTATTAATATTATAATATACAGTATATAATAAGAATAACTCATTTTATGAACATGTCTAAATTCAATTAATTATTTCTTCCATTTGTTTTTCCCTGCTGTCCACCACCACTTTCTCCCTGTAAGCTTTTTCTTCCATTCATTTTACCATCATTTATTTGATACACACCACCAAGCTTCATGAAATAGTGACTCTGGTAAATCAAACTAGCAGGGGGATTGATTTGGAACTCCAGGAACATTTTCAGCAGTGTATCAGTAATGTATAGCAAGACGATATTTTGTCCCACCCTTGCTCTCGGTGCCGCAGAGTTTCTAGTAAACTGCAAGTAATTAAAATTAAAATTTAAGATCAAACATTTGTCACTGGTTGAAATAAATAGAGATGAATAGTTTTCCCTGTTATATACAAAGCTTATACATGATGTACCATCATGTGTGTTTCTCCTTTTTGGATAGAAATATGTATAACTCTATCTTGTCTTGTGTGCCCAGTTGTTACATGCAGCTCAAATCTGCATAAATGCATTTGTGCCAACCAGCCAAATCAGTCACTGACAGTGTTTAATGTAGAGCATTTAATGTTGTTGTTATTCAAATAAGTTTTAAGTTTCATTAAGAAGAAAATCCACCTTTTAGCTCCTTTCGATTTACACTTTTGTTCCTACCAGGTGAGCTTGGAGATAATATTTATACAAACCTATGCTATTGTCATGCAATTAATTACTAGGAACATCTGCAAATGCAACATGACAGTTGTGTTTCATAAAACTCGGTGACCATCTCAGGAGAGCTGAAATGTTCATCAACGAGTTTCACTCCTCATTAATGCTGGTCCTCCACCTGCTTCAGCGGCGTCCTCATATCAGCAGAATGACAGTCATAGGTCTCTTCATGTGACAATGTTCGAAGCACGCAACAGACAAAGGTTAAATCTCAGATTCCCTACGAGAGGACGTTTCATCGTGTTCAGTAAAGGTCGACTCATTCACTAAATCAGATGGACACTCTCTGTCTTGCTCTTTCTCTGTATCTCCCTCAACCTCCTCATCCCTGCTGATGAAGGCCAGCTCATTCTCATAGCAGAAGGAGTTGGCGCCAGATGTTGGGAATTTTCTCTCTTCCATGTCTTTGGCACTGCACCTGGGGGTAGACGGTACTTCAAATGTTTTGTGAAAGTAGGCGTAATCTATCCTGTACTGGTTCTTCTCCTCAAAGATGACGGGCTCAAAGCGGTGACCCCACAGGATCTCCGAGGGCAGGTAAGAGCTGCGTGCTTGCGTCGTCATGGCTGTGGCCTCCACCAGCCCTTCAAGTATAATTACTATCTCAAAGTCAGATGTTTCAAGATCGTGTTTGCTAATGCCAAAGAGTGGACTTTCTTCATCTATCTCGTGTATGACAGTGAGAGGAGCAACCAGAAACAAGCGGTCCGTGCCTTTGTCGTAGCCGACGTTCATGTCAATCTGATCCAGAGGGATATACTCGCCTTCCTCTGTGTACCGAGGTTTCACCATCTGGGCTCGTACGTGAGCTTCTACGATGTGGCTCTTCCTTAGATTCGCAACTCTGAACATCAGGCACAGCTTCCCATCACGCATAGCGATTACTGCATTATGGCTGAAAAGTAGCGTCTCTGCACGTTTTTTGGGCCTTGCCATCTTTGCCATGATGGCACCAATCATAAAGGCATCAATGATGCAGCCCATGATAGACTGAAAAACCACCATGAAGACAGCTGCTGGGCATTCCTCTGTGACACAGCGAGCTCCGTATCCGATGGTTGTCTGGGTCTCAATGGAGAACAGGAAGGCTGCCACAAAGGTATTAACGTTCATGACGCAAGGAACAAAACTGTCATCCCCTCCAGGATGGTCCATGTCACCATGCAGCAGGCCAATGACCCAGAACGCAAAGCCAAATGTTAACCAGGACACCACAAACACCATGCTGAACAGCAGGAACATGTATCGCCAGCGGATGTCCACACAAGTAGTGAAAATGTCAGATATGTACCGCTGTGACTTCTCATCCATGTTTGCGAAATGGATGTTGCATTGGCCAGTTTTGCTGACAAACCGGCTGTGTTGTTTGCGTCTTGTGTGGATCTTTCCATTGCCAAAACTGCCCACAGCAGGCATGGTACTTAGTCTAAAGCCTTCGTCTTCACAGGACAAGAAGCTGTGGTGGTGGTGGTGGTGGTGGTGGTGGGCTCTTCCCACACTCATGCCTCAGTGGAGCACAGCCACAGGGCTTTACGCTATCAGCCTGGCTCATAAAAAAATGACCAGGCTTGGGGTAGCACACAGCTCTGTCCAGCAGTCACTGAAGGTTTCTGTAAAAGAAGGACAGGAAGGATATTAATACACAGCATCAAATAAGTGGAAAATAAGATAATCGTATTTGTCTTTGCTTGAGCAAAGGTTTAAGATAACTGCACGGCCTCAGAAGATGGTGGGGTCACATGATTATCAGCATTGTATATCAGGTTCATTAGTCAAGTCCAATGAAAATTATGCTCTTTTCTGCTTCAGTTTCCCCTTCCTGAAGTACCTTCGGTATGATTGCATTAATCTTTTCTGTATTCATTCTGATGTTTTCTACCTTTCACATTTCTTTCTCAACCAAAGCACATCTACACTTATAAATGTGTAACTGCTGATTTAGGTACAGCTGTGTTTTCCCCTGTTAGTTTATTCTGCCTGTGATACATCAAAATCATGATATTTAAGTTTTTTCTTTTTTTTTAAAAAGCTGTTTAGATATTGTTGAAGTGAAATAAGGCAGAGAGATTTGATAGATACTTTCTAAAACATTTTTAATATCATTCAATTAATAATCTACTTTCTTTCCAGCTTTTCTGTTAGAAATACTCGCCTATATACAGTGCATGTTTCACTGATCAACAAGGTACAGAAATAGCCAGCTAATCCAATGCCCTGCCATTTTATGTGACGTGTCTTCTGTTTCTTCCAGCTGGCAAAACTATTAGAGTCACTGGAGTACAGTGATGAGGCTGTGTGATTCCCTTGTGAGGCTGAACTGGAAAGTAATATGGGCTGAAAGAGATGGGGCAGAACACTGGGTATCACAGAGATATAGATGGCAGAAATCAATCGGCTCACTTCAGACACTTTAATGCAATTTTCTTCTTTTTTTTCTGAAAAAGTTGCATGTGGAGGAAACCTTTGTTCAAGCTTGTATTGTACTAAGCATTAATGTTATACAGCGTGCCTGAAGAGGCTTTTCAAATTAAAGTGCTTTTCTATGTCATCGAATGGCCCACCATCCACCCCTGCCAGAAATAATCTTTACACTCTCTTTTTCTTAAATGTAATCAAACTAAATTTTATATATCTTTAATAGTACGATATGCATGAAAAGGCATAAATAAAATTTCCCTTCGACAGAAAGAATAAATGTGTTGGAAGGATCAAGCCTCACCTCATTTCTTGAAATATTTTTAAGGTCAAGCTTTCCATGAAATATTATGACTAAATAATTCAACTTTGCATCAAACAATATAGTGCAGTAGATTTAATAAAAATCATCAATAATTAAAAATGTGAAAAAAGTATGAAAAGTTGTATAGTGGTAGATTTTTTTTAATGCTCTTTCTTTTAAAAACAGGACATGCTTGTGCAGGCCAAAACTGCCACTGCCATCTTGTTTGTAAAGATGGCCACCATAGGTGCTGGTTTAGGTTACTAGGTAGAGTAGGCAACACATCTGCTGTAAGGCTACTGTAGATGGCCTGGGTTTGGATCTGCTCCAAAGCCCTTTACTGCATGTTTTTTCTTGATCTTTGTCACAGCATTCTTGTCTTCTCTCTGCTGTCCTATTGCAATAAAGGCTTAAAAGCCCAAAGGAAAAAAAAAACAACTACATTTGCAATATTTCAGTATTACCAAAGCATTCATTGGCTGATAAAATAACACGTCTTCCAATCTGACCCACAATATGACCCTTATAAGCGTTTTCAAAATGAACCCCCCTACATGTGGCAGGAGCAATCGCAACCTGATATTGTGAAGTGGTGAATAAACTACAGGCCAATTTTTAAAATAACCATTCGGGTGCCATGTCAGTGTGTAACATGGCTGTAGCTCAGAGGGTAGAGCAGGGCACCTGCTAATTGGAAGGTGGTGTCTGGGTGCTCCAGTCTGTGTGCCAAAGTATCCTTGGGCAAGATAGTGCTTTTATGAATGAGTGTGAAATTGGCATGTTGTATAAAGTGCTTTGAGTGCTCAACTAAAGTAGAAAGGAGCTACTGTATATAAGAACCAGTGCATTTAATGTTTAAGCTTTTCCTGTGGTATCTAATGCCATTTAGTCCACAGAGACTTATAGTCCACATAGAGCAAACTGAACACGTTATTCACACTCCCTTTCGAGTACGACTGCTAGAAGTCGCTTAATTTTAAGACATAGGTATTGGTCGTAAAAATGTGCCTGCTCATGTTAAATGAGGACAAACTTTAAGATCATTTATATTTGGACACAATTTAGAATCTTTTTTTTTTTCAAAATGTAAAAAGATTTAACCAGTTAATCCCACCAGGTGTTTGACAACCTCTTTAAGGTTATACGCGACTACAAAATGTCATATTGCAATATCATTGCTAGAGCAACATCATGTGTTTACGTTCCCTAGTGTGCACAACAATAAGGCAAGCCTGGTGCGTCTGTACTTTGCAAAATATGCAAGAAAACTGTTCCCGCCAAATGTGGAACTAACAATCTTGTTTCACCACTTGAGGCAAACATACACTGTCCAGTACAACCAGGCTATGAAGGAAGAGATACTAGCAGCTGGTGATGTGCCACTTAAATGTAGACAAATTACTCAAACAAGCATCATGTGACAGGAAGGGCAAACAGGCAGGTGGAAATTACTGATGCGGTTACATGGTGGAAAAGCAGGAGTTTAAGCAGCTGGTTAAAAAGTTTGACCAAAGACACAAAATCCCAGGTAAAAAATATTTTTCAGTCAAATGCGACAATATTGTGCAGCTCCTGCAGAGTTACATGGTTAGGTTACTTTAATTACTGTTAAACTAAAGTGTTAAACAGCTATTTTAGACTTTTACTTTAAATTTCCAGGGAAAACACTACTTTTGTGCTTATATTTGATTTATGCTGTGTCACTACTATTGCACTGCAATGCTGCTGCTGCTGGCACCTTGTTTCAGCAGATTCACACTTTAAATTAGGTAGTGTGCCATCAATGACAGTAGCTCAGTAGAAAACAAGGCTTTTGTACACAACATACCAAATGATACACAAGGAGATACATTTTAAACGAGGCTAATCTGAATTTGTAATAAACAAGACACTCGGCTATGTGAGGCAGTGCTTTGCGCTAAATTCTAACTTGTTGACTACGACTATGCTAAAATTTGTGATTTCATACCAGAGACATGATCAGAAAGAGACAGCATCCTGAATTCACACTTATGGGAAACTTTTGCAACACCAGAGATAGTATAGAAATTCCAAGGGGGAAAAATATGTTTTTTTTTGTTGACAGGGTCAGCAAACTGGTGAAGGTTTTTTTTTGTTTGTTTTTTTTTTATCAGATTTGAATGGGGACTGTATGTGTGCATTTCCAATGTCCTGGTGACTTCTGAAGGTAAAATTAATTTATTTTTGTTTCAAATTAACTGCCCGGAGACATTTCAGTATGGTTTCCAAGTCAACAGATTTCTGGAGGTTTCTAGAAGGACTCCAGAAACAAGTCTTGAAATGATACACTTGAGCAGATACATTTTATCATTATTATTATTATTATTTATTTTTATTTTTTATTTTTTTAGCTTCTACAGACTTGACTGATGTAGCTGCACTTTGGTCTGATGTACCCAGAAGCACCTTACACCTCAACTACAGATTAGCACAAGATGAAATTTTTACTGTGACATGTTTACTTTTACATATGTTTTTATCATGTTTGAGTCATTTGTTTTTTCATCATATTGTTTGGGCTTCTTTTCAGATATCTGAGAACATTACTGGATCATAAGACTAGTTGTGTATGCTCAGATACAGGATAAGGGATTTTTTTTTCCTCATCATAAAAGATGTAATCATTGACAAAACTTAAAAATAGAAGTTGACCACACCATGGATAGTTAGTCATTAATACCCTGTACATATAACAGAACAGATAAACATAAAGAAAGGCTATGTTTGTTAGAGCTTAGAGTTCAGGCTCTAGGATGGCAACTTATGATAACAAATCTGACTCCCCCCTCCCTTTCTCGAAGGTCTAGTTGCTAGGAAGCAGGATGTTGAGTGTCCAAGGGATATTAATATCTAATTATTTGTGCGACTGGTCCTTGGCTCTCTCAGGAGCCACTCTCTGCCTGCTGGGCTGTGATCTTAACTCAGGAGCAGCGATGAGTCTTTCTCTCTGCTGGCATTTATCACAGTAGAAACTGTTCTCACTGAAAATATTCTTGAATTGAGCAATAAGAGACAAGCACCTTACCGTGTGTGCATGCAAGTGTTCCCAATATGCGCTGATTCCCAACTTTCCTTTTCCTCCAAATGTCCGAGATTTCTAGCCAAGCTGCCGCATGTTTGACCTCAGGCTTCCTTCACTTCTTCTATCCTCCTGAGGCAGAAAAGTAAACAGCCACAGAGTGTCTTCATCTCTTTCTCCACTAAATGAGGAGAGCAATCACTCCTACCGTCAAGTACTCCAGAGTTACCTCTCAACTGATATCCAGTTGATCAGGAACAGAAATAACAAAATGGTTTTAGTCATGCGGTGAAGTTGTAATTTTGATCTTCAGTAGCGCAACACCTTGGTTAGAGCGTGAGCCCAAATCAAATGAATATAGTGCTCACGTGGCCTGTTGAGTCCAGTCCAATCAAAAAAGTCAATTCCTCACAGCTTATTTTAGAGTCTTGCGAGAGTGGACAGTCTCTCTTCTTCCATGTGTCTCACACTTTCTTAGTATATCTGCTATCTGATCTCGTTCTGCTGCAGATCCCACTCTGTATCCCACATCTAGTGAACTATTGCTCACTGCTCAGCTCCAGTCCTCCCCCTCCCTTCCACAGTGTCACTGTAGATACTTGGCATTTGGAGACTACATGCTCTTCCCCTACAAAGTGTTGACAGTCAGGTGATCATCAGCGGCGTTGAAAGAACCACCCGGTTTATTCAGGGCTGTTGTGCACCACAGAGCGATGAGAACACACTGATTTATTTATTTATTTTAGTTGTGCTACTTTTTTGGGACCATGTATTTAATTATTCTGTGACAGAACAGGGTGCACTCCTCCTGCATGAATAAACTTACAATTATTTCCAAATATGGATTATATATTCATATGTTTATTTTCTAACTAAAACCCAGCATATCACAGAGTGGGTGGTGTGGTCTCCATTTTTACTCAATGAGAAAGCAGAGCAGCTCCTGCTGAACATGCTGAACTTTGAAGAGCCCATGTAGGCAGTTTCTGATGTTTGTGTGCGTGCCTGAATGAACGAGGAAGTCTGTGAGGGTTTTGTATATCACAGGGCCATGGAGGAGATGTTAAAAGCAGCACTAGAAGCTCAAGCAGTTATACTTGAGGACGGCACCACTTTGAGCTAAATGGCAACATCGACATGCTAACAAAGTTGAAATGACTATGCTGATGGCTACACAGGCGTAAAAGGACTGGTACTTTTATAACACTTTATAGCCCTATTGCCCACTCAGAGTGTTATAATGCTTACCATTTTAGTTTACTGTGTTACCATGATATAATTTATTACTTGGCAATTGAATTCAAACAGATAAAGCCAATGGGATTATCAATTGTTTTTTTAAGGTGTGTAGCCATAATAGGACAAACCGAAAATTTTAGATGGTGGTGATAGACGGGCTCACCAAAAACAACATATCAAATGTTCAAACTAAGAAATTTGATTGTTTTTTTGAAAATAAACCTTCTCATTTTGAATTTGAACAGTTTTCTTGTATATGAAGAGTTTTATGAAGCATAGACGGGGAGTTCATCACTCTGTAAATGCAAATAGGCAACTAGTCTCACAATTAAAGAAAACGTTTTTTTCCTTTTTATAAAATAGCAAAGTAATTAGGAATTTCATCATTTACGCTACATAACGTCATTAAAAGAATCAGAGAAACCAGTACTGCCTACCTTGTGACTGCATGGGCTCAGGAAAATTTCTGAAAACCATTGTGAGTGAACACTGCTTCAACAAATGCAATTTAAAACTCAAGGTCCGACTTGAGTAGCTGAAATCTTATAACATGCAAGACCTGCAAAACTGTTAGCTTCCAAAACTGCAGCAGCTGGTTGCAGAGTATTATTGAAAGGGAAGATGATGCAACACAGGGGTAAGCATGCCCTTGTTGAAGTATTTTTTAAAAAAATGCATTTTTTGCAAATACATAAAAGGTTTTAGAAGGTGTATGTATTATTTTGGAAACAGCAGAGCTGTAGGTCAAACAGACTCACAGTAGCAATCAACATTTCCTGTTTTGAAATGTTTCTGCCCGGCCATTAGCAAATCTTAAACGAGACAAAAACAGGATTAGCACTTCCAGTACTGGCCTAACTCAGATTCACTGGAGGACGTCACAGAGCAAAGGGATTGGTGGAAGGTTTACGTGCAACACACCGCTATGATGACCTGCAAGGAAGCTAAGCCATGATGGTTTCGGTATCAGTTTTCTAAATATAATATGAAATAATATTTGACCTTTGTGAGTATTAGTCCCACTGGATCTGTTTTGAATGCAGGCATCTCACATGTGAAGGACTACCTCGCATACAAGATGATGCAAGTAAAATAAAAAAGACATTCAATTGGTCAGACCCTATTTTGAATGAAGACAATACATATAACAGATAAACACGGTGCTCTGAATGCTCATAATCATTACTGTACATGTACACTGTGAAGTGTTACTATGATGTCAGATCTGTAAATAGGTTATGGGTTCAGTTAGGGGATAGCGGCCCCAGATGGGGATGTGGAGTGTGCTATCAGGACAAAGCGTGTCCAGAGCTCGGCCAATACTTCATATCCAGCGAGTTATTTAAAGGCCCCTTCTCTGCAGCAGGATAAAGTGGGCCAAGCTTGACTGTACTTCAGAACATACAAGAGGCAGACTTTGATCACCTTTAAGATTCTCAGCACAGTGCTGATCAAAACACATTAATTTCAGGTATGTTATTTTGTGGTTATCCCTGTGTGAGTAAAAGCACACAATTTTTACTCAAAACTCTGTAATCCAACAATAATATTGCTAGTATCCTATGGTATTAATGCAGCAATACTCACAAGGCATTACCTTTCTATACCAGGTTGGCTTGTAATCTGCTGCTTTCTAAATTATTTTGTTAAAAACAGCAGGGGAAAAAAGTTTGAGATGTTGAGGTAACTTTGCTGCAAAACACGACAACAAGCTTGTTTAAAGGCCTGTTTCTTGCAGCAGTGATCAAGGAAGAAAGAGCGCAAACACGAAGGATGAGATGCTGTACAAAGTATCTGCTGGCAGCCAACACAAACTGAGTGTGAGTGGGGAAGAGAGGCGTTGTTCACCCACCCAACAGAAATAAAAGGCTGTACATACACAAGATTCATGATTTTGTTTTTCTTAAGGAGCTGTTCACTAACCTCCCTGCTCCAGTTAGTGAATATGCTTCAGACCTGCTTAATTAACATAATAATAAAGCACTCACAGTGCCAGTAACTCAGAGAGGCAATGATAGCTCCACACAGGACTGGAGGTTGAATCCAGGTCACTCTTACTGTACTCAGTCTAAAGGCTAATTAAATCTTTCCCTTATTCTGCCTTTTACAAGTGAATAATGAAAGTGTGTGGATTTTTTTTTTTTTTTTGATCACATGATTTCTATCATACTCTAGATGGAAAAAAAAAAATCATAATCTGGTCTGACAATGTTGGATCACACACAAATCTCATGCACCAGACTTCTTGTGTTTGATCTTACCATAATTTCCTTACAGCACATACAAAAACCGCTTCCCCAAACACCCGTCAGCCTCATCATCCCCCATCCCAAAACTGATATTCTCAGGTGAACAATGTAGGATTTATTCATTGTCATGGAAACAGTGATGAGTTTGAGTTAAGTTGCATGTAGGTCACACGCCTCTAGCCCTGATTTTATAACAGTGTAGTTCAAATCAGAGTGGGAATGAAGTTTGTGCAGCTCTATGTTGATCTGATAACACAAACTTGGACTTCTGTCACACGTGAGAGAAAAATAATGAAAGCTGTGGTCCTGTCCACAGCGCTGAACTGTATCTTTGGAGAAGCGGACTGTACAGACCAGAGCAGTCACTGTGCTGGTTGCAGTAATTGATCTTTGCATGGCTAAATGGGCCACTTATTTTTACAGCCTGAGCAGGTGCACCTGTGTACTGGTGTTTCTTCACCAGTTGCTGATCAGTCATGAGGACCTGGTGAGTTTGTGGGGCAGCTCGACTAAGAACAAACCCTGCAGGTGCACATGAAAAACACACACACACACACACACACACACACACACACACACACACACACACACACACACACACACACACACACACACACACACACACACACACACACAGAGTGAGGAAAGTTTGTAATGTTTTCCAGTGACAATTATTCTGATGTAGCAAGTTTTACATATATACATTTAAAGAGAGGATCATTTAAATATGAAATTTTTAAAAAGCACATGGTAATAATTTTATTATCAGTAAGAATGATTTCCAAACATGATTATCAAAGGTTTTTAATTTAAAATCAGTTGAGAGGTGAAGACGAGAGTGCTGGCAGGGTGGAGTGGGTGGAGACAAGAGTGACAGAAGGATAGCAGCAATGATGATGATGATGATGATGATGATGATGATGCAGATGGTTTGGACATGTGCAGAGCAGGGACTGTGGATATACTGGACAAAGGATGCTCATGGAAGTTCATGGATGCAGTGAATGGTGACATGCAGAGGGTTGGTGTGATAGGGATAGGGTGAGATGGAGGCAGATGATTTGTTGCGGTGACCCCTAAAGGGAGCAATCAAAAGAAGAAGAGGATTGGGTATTTTTGATGTAGAAATATTAAGTAGGCTGTAAAGTTTATTTTATGAATCCAATCATCTATTTCAAGAGCTATAATCCATGCAACAATAAGGATGTCAGCTATACTTAAAATATAATAGGAACTCTGCCACCCTGCTAGTACCAGAAGAAATGGGACATGATTTAAGTCAGATTAAATCCTAATCTGACTTAATTCTGGACATACTTATACTTATACTTTAAATACTATACTATGAAGATATATATGAAGATATAAATAGGATAATTTGAAGAATATAATCAAGATGTGCTCAGAATGTACAGTGAGATAAAATGAAAGTGGAATAATTAACAAAATATAGTCAAAATAAAACTGAGCGGCCTGCAGCTAGTGATTACACCGACGGTCAAGGAGTGAAAAGGGAAAAACAGGGTTAGAACTTGCAGGTGCTGAGGCGGGTTGGAACAGATGTGAACAGATAGATGCTGAGGATAAAGGATGGGGCCAGTTTACCACCATAGTAGAAGTAACAACCTGGAGGAGAATCACAGCCACAGCAGATCCTTAAATACTCAGCCTTCAGATGAACAATGGATTGCAGGTGTGTGGGAGTGAGCCCGGGAAAGTGGCTCCACCTGGAGGCAGAGACAGGAAAGAAGTAGCCTTTAATTCCACCTAAAAAGAGAAAGGAAAAAAACAGCCTGACCATGGTAAACGGGGCATGAGGTCTGCCCACTCCTCTGTATGAGGATTACATAAGAAAAAGCTTATAATGTATCATATAATATGATACAGCTTCTCTGTCAAGATCATCCCACACTGCTTCAATAATGTTGACATCTGGGCTCTGGGGAGGCCAATCCATGACTGATAGTGCAACACTGTGTTTTTCTGTCCTATCCAGGTATGCTTTTACTGCACTGGAAGTGTGTTTGGGATTGTTGTCTTGCTGAAAAATTAAGCCGTTGCCAATCAGAGGTTTTCCAGATGGTATTACATGGTTGATCAAAATCTGATGGTAATTTTCTACATCTATAATTCCATCAACTTTGATGGAATTATGGATGGAAGATCCCCAACACGACTGCCTGAAATGCCAAAAAATATACGTGGATTTTTACACACCAGCTTACAAAAGCTTGCAGGTGCAGAATTATATCCATGCTTAATAACACAAAGAATCAGCTTTGCTATTTCAAAGTGTCAACTCCCTTGACTGGAGTTTCACAGGCAGTCACAGTGAAGGAAAGATGGGTGTTGGGTTTTAATGAGGTGCGATGTTCCATTTTGGAAATGCGACTCCAAGGAACAGGGTACCACTGAAGTTACATACTCTCCACATGCACTGACAGCTATGACATTCACAGAAACTGGATCTCTGGAGGTGTGGGTCAGTGTTTCCAAAAAAATAAAGCTTAAAAAATATTTTTTAAAAAAAGCACTTATAAAAGCTTCACTTATTACCCTAATTAGTTAAATAAAAGGTTTTCACACACATAAAGCATTGAGAGTTATCTGAGGTGTGTTTGAGTAATATGAAGCCTGTTACAGAGCAGTTTAGTGGGACAGCTATTTAGAATTCATTACAAAACACTTGGGATCTTTCTGCCATGAAAGAGAAACGCAGTGTGATGCTGAGCAGCACAGCAGTAGGTTTTTGGAGACCAGAAATCCTGACTTCATCCTGTAACCCTAACAGCTCAGTTGTATATCTATGCACGGGATGTCCTGTGAATACAAACATGAACACACTGCTTAAACTGAAAATCTAGTCAACTTTTTTATGCTCAGGAAAAAGGCAGTGTGCTTTTTTTTTTTTGTATCCTTTTTGTGTCCTTAAGGGGCAGTTTCCCTGTAACACTGTAAAATCACTTGAGTCACTGTTTACGTGGTGAGATCAGTCACCTCCAACAGCTTCTTTTTAGAGTCTACAACCCCAAATCCAGAAAAGGTTTGGGACACTGTGTAAAATGTAAATAGAAACAGAACCTATATTTTATTCACTGGTGAACATACACAGAAAACATATCAAATGTTTAAATGTTTGAATTGTGACTTAGATGGCAACAACACATCTCAAAAAAGCTGTAATGGAGGCAATAAAAGGCTGGAAAAGTAAGCAGCACTAAAAATGTTGCTGCAGAAACAGCTGAGGGAACATTTTGCAACTAATTAGGTTAATTGGCAACAGCTCGGTAACATGATCGGGTATAATAAGAGCATCTTAGAGAGGCTGAGTTTCTCAGAAGTAAAGCTGGGCAAATGTTCACAGTCTACAAAAAACTGCATCTACAAATTGCAGAACAATTTTAGAATCATGTTCCTCAATATAAATCTACAGTTCATAATATTATCAAAATATTCAGAGAATCTGGAGGCTGGTCTCCTCAGCTGTTAAAAGAAGAGAGGATCTACACATGGTTTTAGTTTATATTGTATTCTCTGAGTCTCTATGTATTCCTGCCTCCCTTATGTCTGGTTTAGTCCTCGTCTCTGTGTTTCTTATGTGTTTTGTGTCTAGTTAGTCGTAACGCCTCGGTGTTTAGTTTTTGTTCTTGGTATCCAGTTTAGGTTTCACTTTGTGTTAGTATTTATATTCTCAGGCCTTCTTAGTCTTAGTTGTATGGGTTCTGTTCTTAGTTACAGGTTGTTGTATTCTATTCCTTGTTTAGTTATCATGCTTCCCCTGTGCTCCCCGTTAGTTGATGTTAGTCCCTTTCATGTCCGGTCTGTCTTAGTTTCATCTCTGTCCTTAGTGTCGCCGTGTCTGTCTTGTCGCTCTGTGTCCTGCCCCCATGAGTGTCTGATTGCCTGATTGTCAGGTTGATCTTGTCTCCCTGTTCGGTTATGTCTCTCTTCCTGTTTTCTGTGCCTTTAGTTCCCTGCCTGCTCCAATTGCTTAGTTGCTATTCCCTTTTATATTCCTATGCTGTCCTCCCATCTCTTCTCTGTATTGTTTATCATCTGTCAAATTTGCATGTCTTAGTCCTGACCTAAGTATTAGTCTTCCAGGAGTCTTATTTTAATAGCCTCTTGTCCCTCATCTGTATTTAGTTCCCTTGTCTTGTCTTAAATGACTCACCCCAGTTGTGCTCCCACCTGTTTCCTCTACCCCCGTTACCTTGTATTTATTATCTGATGTCCCTCATCCTCATACCCAGTGATGTGTTCTTCCCGAGTTCTGTGTTCACCCCTGTCCCTTGTTTATGGTTCCTGGTTCCAGCCCAGCTCTGTGTATTCTGTTTTGGTAAAACCTTCAGCATTAAAGATGCTTCTCTTGAGTTCATGTCTTGTTTCCTGAGTCGTACATTTTGGGGTCCAACTCTGCCTGTTTCACTGCACTTCATGAAAACATCACCAAAATTTTAATAAATTAATTTTGAAAGAAACCCCCCAAAAAACAGGCACCGTGGGTTCAAGCTGATTCATTTAAACATATTTTAAGTCTGTTTGGTAGCCCCCTGTTACACATATTGTGCTCCACTTAGTTTAATGTGTCTGCTTGAGGTAATTGTTTTCTGACTGATCAAACAATTAAATGAATCATGCATAAAGTAATCAACAGATTCACTGATTGGTTCGCCTGTCGTAAGTTGCTAAGTCCACGGTATTTGTTTGTAGGAAACATTAAAACAAACACTGATGATAGTTAATGGTTGTTTAAAAATAGTATTTTTTTATTATTATTATTATTATGGAGTGTATCTGGTAAAACTCAGTGAATTCATCAAAATACAAACCTTCTTTTACCTTTTGCTCCTATTTGTGAAAACAGTGGCCCACATTACATTGACCAATCTCATTTTATTCGAAAGCTCAGTTATTTTACATCATAAAACAGCTGCTTTGAATAAATTTGAAGGTTCAGAAAGTGACATCTTGGTTTCAGGAATCTGCTGCCTCTGCTGGAAGGGTAAATATTAGATTATGTGGTCCATAATGTTAAATATAAGTGATCCAATACATTTATGTGAGTTGTACTTTAATGTAAATACAACCAGTATGTCTATAAGTTACAAAATCACTGTATAATTCACTGAACTGTAAACCAGAAATATAATGTCACTATGATATTCTTTCCTGTGTTAACTGTATGTGTAAAATGATCTGTGTTTGTTGCTCCCTCTAGTGGTTGAGTGGGTTATTCTGTTAATTCAACACACCATCACAAACTTTTTACACAGTAAAAAGTTGTACTATTTCTGAAATGCTCTGAAGTGCAGATGCCAGCAGCTCATCTTCTTTGGATCAGAATGACTCAAACAGCTTCATTCTTTCTTGGACAGAAAGGCCCTCTTTCAAACTCTGGGGGATAAAGAAATGTACAAAACATATTTAAAATAAGATCATGTGAAGTGGTGAGGGGATGAAGGTCTATGTCTAGTTACTGCCACTGAATGTGGTTTGGATAGCGGAAACATTGTTGAATAGCATTTGTCATCACACAAGGTAACAGTTACAGTCGTGTGAAAAAGAAAGTTTTCACAGAGCTCTGCAGCCCTAAAAAGACTAACTAGATTTCTGGGCTTTGACTGGGCCATTGCAAAACCTTGACTCTTTTCTTTTTCAGCATTCTGTTGTAGATTTGCTGTCCTGATGCACCAAGCTGTCGTTCAGATGGCCTCACATTTGACTCCAGAAAACTTTGGTATACAGAGGAGTCCATGGTTGACTCAGTCACTGCAAGATGCCCAGGTCCTGTGGCTGTAAAACAAGCTCAAATGATCACCCTTCCACCACCATGCTGACAGTTTGTATGAGACGTTTGTGCTTGCATTGCACAGTTTGTGCATTATGGTCAAACATTCATACTCATCTGGGCAAAGGACACTGTTCTAGAAGTCTTGTGGTTTATTCAGATAAAACATTGCAAACCTAAGCCATGCCACCATGTTCTTTTTAGAGAGAAGAGGCTTTCTCCTTACTTTAACATGTAACATGCTAACTGAGGCCTGTAGAGTCTGAAATATAGCTCTCGGGGGGTTTTGCCATTTCTCTGAGCATTGCACGGTCTTGGGGTAAATTTGCTGGGATGTCCGCTCCTGGGAAGATTGTGGTATTATTTTAACACACACCTGAGTGCTCCAGACCAGCAAATTGTCAAAACTTCTGCTTTATAGAGGTGCTCACACTTGCTGATGATCAGTTAATCAACTGCATTTGATCAGCAGCACCGAGGTGATACTTACCCTCTTCATTTCTATGAAAGGGAGAACTTCACAGGACTGCACAGAGTCCTGTGAAAACTTTCTTTTTCACATGACTGTACTTTCTATTTTGTTAAAGCATTTTCCTAACAAAGACTTAAAATGTAGATGCTGCATCAGTTCTTACCTTTGATCTAACTGCTCTTATTTGACGCACGAGGGATGATTTCTTTGGAAAAGTAGCACTGTTTGTGTTTGTCGCAGAGTCCTCTGAGTGGGGAAAAGAGGACAGAAAGGACCATCTAAACCTCAGTTTCCTATAGTTAACAATGTGCTGATAAATGCCATCAGGCTTTACATCAAGACAGACATCACTCACTTTGTATTGGATGCAATGTTATATGGTTGGATGCTTGTGTAAGTAAAAAAATTATTTCATTTTATGATCTTCACATTGTTAAGAGCCTCTCACCATGACTCTGCCCTGAAGTGACTCTTCTTGGAGACCATGTGGAGAACTTAAAATGTTCACCAATATTATTGACGTGTTGATGAAGATCATCTTGGCTGTTTGTATAAGTGATCTTGAGCTTATTCTCAGCGTATATTTTGTCCTGTGACACAGATACACACACAGTTAGGTTTGAGTTAAATACTAAATTGAACAAGGTTAATGTGAATTATTTGCTTTTTTGCTATTAAATTCCTCCACTGTTCTCAGTAAATATGACGCATGATAGCAAAGTACATCGTTAATATAACATTGACATTCAGCAAAAATTACAACAGGGTTAAAAAAAAAAAGTACTACCATTTGAGCAATCTTCAACTCTTCTTTGAGAGAATGAGCTTCCTGTCTGAGAAACTGAATCTCTGCCTCCCTCGCCCTCAGAATCACCTGCAACATAGATTGATTAATACACACACAGTATATATTTTCTTCCTACTTAACTATATAACCCTTTGTTTTTGCAAAAAAGATAACAAGCAGTTAAGTGTTTTGTTTTGTAATGTGAATGTTTGGAGTCATTAAGGATACAGAAGCTGAATTTTTCAGCAATCTGTTTTATAGACAGCAGGGAGCACTTTAGCAATAAATGTGGCTGAGACATCATTTGTCTCCCTCTCTGCATGTCTCTCCTGAAATGTGGATATAAGATCAGTGAAAGCATGTTTTTCTAACCTGTTTATTTTTGAGTTCCTGGTTTTCTTTTTGGCACTGCATCATTGATTTTCTCTCATCTTGCAGTTCCTCTCTGAGCTGAGAGCTTTCCAGGCATTTCTCAGTGTGCTGGACCGACAACATCTCGAGCTCCTTGTGCAATAACTGGACCTCCTTCCTTTGATGACAAAGCACAGATGACGTTGAACAGTAAAGTAAGCAGTCCCCTCATCCTGCATGATATGGGTTGGGTATTTAATTTGTAAATCTGAAGCCTCTTTAGGCTCAGTCTGAGGCAAAACTATGTCTTAGAACAGATTGTGCTGGCAATTATGTGGATTCACACAGATAGCTCTGCAGGGAAACTGAGAAATGAGTCATTCACCAAAAAGCCATTTATGTGTATTTGTGTACTGCTCATGCATTTTAGTCAAGATTTTCACATATTTTTGAGAATTTTGTTGGTGTTGTTTGAGGTGTTGTTTTTGTCAGTGAGCTCAATTATTTTCACATCTGTAAATGTGCATACTATATATTTCAATTCAGTTCTATTTTAAAGGAAAATCATATCTTTTCAAATCTGACCTGTTGTACAGAGGAAAGAAAATAGCACTAACTCTTGAACCTGCATTTCTAGACACATTTCACATCATTAACACTAAGTTACCGGTAACAATTTAATGCAATACAGCACGACAACTCTGAAATAAGTGCTGCAGTAAACACAACTGCTGGACTTTCTATTGAGAACCTTCAGTGAAAGACAAAGAAATAAACGTGTTGAAAGGACCATCCGTCACTCACTCGTATTCGCTGTGGAGCTGCGTGATGTCAGCACTTTCCATGATGCGCTGAGACTGTCTGCTTTTCTCTAGTTCCTGTCTGTGGGCTCTCCTTATTGCCACAATGGCTGTAAAAAAACAAAACTTAATTTCAGTACTGCCCTGGTGAAATCGTTAATATCAGTCCTAAGTGTAATGAAACATTCTTATAACTAATGTTATAAAATTTTTCCCATTTTATTAGAGGTATTTCTTCACTATTGCTAAACTAATGGCCTGTGTACTGTAACTGAATAATAATTCTTCCATAAATCTCCCCATTTAAAAAAAAGGAGGAAAAAGGTGTTTTTATAAATGCATGGCTTTTTGCTTACCTGCCATTGTTGCAGCTGTCTCCTCCTGTAGGAGCTGTTCTTTCTCCTTCAGAAGTTCAGCCACCTCCTTCTGATGCTGCTGCTGCAGATCTTCTATAAGATTCCTGTGCATTTCCTCCATAGCAGTCAACCCCTGATCACAGGAAGCCTATAATGATATTTTAAATTAGTTGTTGCTTGATATAATTGGCTCCATAGTGTAGTGGTTTACACATTTGCCAAATAAATGAATGGTTCAATTTTAGGAGGAGTCACAAATCCCTTGGGGTTTTGTTAGGAAGGGCATTTAGTCACCTGTTTAACTGTTAGTTAATGCAAATATATAGTGATAAAAGCAGATATTTTCCCAGAAATAATACATGAAACAATGTCTGAATGATTCTGTCATGGCATTTTTGGAAGTCTGAACCAAACTGTAAATTATTTACAAAGAATTCACTCTTTAAGACGAATCATCTCACATAAGGCAAAGTCTTGGCTACCTGAAGATTTTCAAGATCTTTCTGGTAAGCCTCTCTCATGGCTACTGCATCACCTCCCTTCATCTGAATTCCAAAGTCCTCCTTTGTTTTTCTCTCTATCAAAGTCTGCTCTGGGAGAGAAGATGTACTTTGGACAAAAGGGGCTGCCTCTGTGCAGGATTTGGTCTGTTTCTCTCTGGAAACACAGGACTTGGTGTAGTAACCATGTAAGTGTTTCATCTCCTCTTCGTGGATCTGCTGCAGTTCCTTTATCTTCTCCTGAAACTCTCTTTCCAGTTTTTCCATTCGTTCTGTATGATAATCCTCAATTTTCTGTATGTCTTCCAGGAGTCTCTGGTTCCCAGTCTTTACAGATATCATCTTTTGTTCAGCCAGCTCCAGTTCTTTTCTTAGCATGCCATTGTCTTCCTGAAGCTGGCAAATGGTGTCATTTAAAGCCTCTTGATCATCCATTACATTGTTGCCCTGCTCTTGCAATTTGTTCATGTCAGATTGAAACTCTTGCTTTAAATCCATGTATATCCTTTCTGACAGATAAATTAACTTTGCCTGCTCCAGCAAACATTTTAAGTCAAAGGCAGAAGCCTTCTTCCCTTTATGCTCCATACCGTCCTCACTGACAGGTCTGCTATCATCAGAGATCACCTGGCAGAGTTGGTGTAAAAATTTAGCCCTTCTTTGCAGCCGGGAAATCAGTCTCTCTAACCAGTCTGGCTTTTTCTCTGCCTCTCCCTTTTTGTCATCTGATTGGTCCTCTTCTGCTGGTTTTGCATCTTCTTTCAAACCTTTGGCATCTACCTGCACTTGCTCCTCATAAGGAGCCAACTCTGAGGGACTGATATCTGCCAGACCCACCATTTGATCCTCTACTTCTTTGCCCTTTACCTGAGTCACACTTTCATATTGTTGCTGAATTTTTGAGGCAGCATAAATGAGCTCTGCTTCAGCACAAACTGTATAGATTGAGCTTTCTAAAGGGTCATCTGTGTCACACTCTGTTCTCTCAGACTGCGTCCTTTCTTCTGCTTTCAGGGTTATTCTTTGAGTGATTATGTTTTTGTACCTTTGTGCCACTTCCCCCTCATCCTTTCTTGATATTGAGGATAGCTGACCATGCTGGCTCTGAAGGACAGATGCAATTTTTTCCACTACAAACAATTCCATCATTAAGCACTTCTCAACACTCCCAGTGTCATCCAAAGAGGACCAAGTATTAGTGGATTTACTTGTGTTACTCTCAGCTCCAGCTGATTTCTCATCATTGAGGATCTTGCCCTCTCCTTTGCTGACATTATATGATTCGTGCTGTTGTTTCAGTGCATCTTTTTCTCCTTGCTGAAGACAGGCGGCAACAGTAGCTAGTTGTTTCTCCAAGTCTGGAATATTGAGGGGAGTAGCATGAAGTCTCTCTCTGCAGGCCTGAATGATGTTCACAGCCACCTGAAACTTGCCGACTAACATCCGGCAGTGATTCTCTGTCTCCTGGGCAAAGCGCTGGCTCTGCTTAGCCTGACTGTGAAGCAGCAGACTGAGGTGCTGGGCGGTCGCTCGACTCTGAGTCAGCTGGGAGCAAAGCTGGGGGTCTCGACAGTTGATGTGACTCTGGTGTTCCTCCAGTCTTTGTGTAATGTCCCTTAGTTTCTCTTCCGTTACATACAGCTTGGTTTCAAGCAGCTGGATTACAGACATAAACCGTTCTGGATCATCTCCTGCAGTGATGAAGTACTGGTATGACTCATCAAGTGATCGAGAGCCGGTTCTTCCATGTCCATTAGAGTTGTCACCATTTATGTGGCTGACATCTGCAGTATTGGACCAGTTAAACAACTGGTAACTGTCCTTTTCTGTGCTTTCATTTACAGTGAAATGCGGTGTTGTTTGCTGTTGTCGCTCTTTATGTTGAATGATCTCTGATGAATTATCCCCCAGCCGAGAAGAGGCACAGGTGCATGCTTTCAACACCTCATTCAGTTTCACTTCTGTCTCCTCCAAGCTATTACCTAACACTTCCATCTTTAGCAAAACTTCACTCAGCTCTTGTTCCTTCCTGTCAAGTTGTCTCTCATATCCTTCTCGTATGTCCTGTGTTTCAGACTCCCTTTGCCTCAGTTTCCCCAAGGCCACCTGCAGTTCCTCACAGACTCTCTCATACGTGTGCTCCAGATTGTAGTAGTGGGTTTCTTCTGTTTTCAAACGGTCCTGCAGCCTGCTCACTTCCCTGTCTGTCTCTGATAACTGATCCTGCAGCTCCTGGCAGTGACGCTCGACCTGCTCTCTTTCCTCTTGCAGTCGCTGTACAGCAGATATTGTACGTGCCAACTCTTCTTGAAGCTGTCGTTGTGCCACCTCAATTTCTCTTGTCCATGTCTGACTCTTAGTAAGGCTCTCGACCTGCTGCTCAGACCTGTCCAGCTTCTCCTGAAGGTCTTGTGAGTGTTGTTCAGCCTGCGCCAGGCTTGCCGTCAAGCTCCTTCGCTCCCTCTCCTGACTTGCTTGAAGGAGCACGAGGTGCTTCTGTAGCCGAGTATCTTTTTGAGCCTGTGTCTCCTCATAAGTATGAAGCTTTGCTGACACCTCATCAAGATTTTTCCGCAGCCGTTCAGCCTCCTGCTGAAGACTTTGGTAACTATCTAATTCCTGCTGCAGCTGTGACAAGCGAGACTCGGTCTCCTTCCTCTGCTCCTCACTGATGTTCAGCTGGGACTTCAGCGATGTCACACATTGCTCCCATTCCACCTGCTGATCTTGAAACCTTTGACGCTCTTGCTTGAGATGTGCTTGTGCGAGCACTGTGGCATCGCCTGTCACCAGCAGCTGAGCTTGCTGGGCTAAGAGATCGACTCTTTGCTGTAGTTCTGCTTCTCTGGCTTCCTCATGACTCCTTTTTTGTGCTTCCAGCTCAAAGCGAAGGTCCTGATTTATCTTCTGCAGTCGCTGTAGAGCCAAAGCTTGTTGTGAAGACGAGTTGGTGGCATCCTACAAGACAAAAAGCCTTGATTAAGAGAAAACCTTAGATTATATTTGCTGATGTCTTAAAAGAAAAGTTCACATTTCACGGATGGAATCTCCTACTTTAAAGTACTTTAACTTGGAATATTGCTCAATATAGACATTATATCTGTACTGAGCTATAAGCCAAATTGTAATTTTAAACAATGGTATCGCTCCAGAATTTCACAGTTGGTGCATCCCTTCTAGCTATGTGCTCATTTGTAAATATATATAGATGGGTATGTGAGTATTGCTTTACAATAGAATTAATAATCTACATGCAACTTTTTAACTGTGCCATTAAGAATTTAAATAGGTATATTTGAAAATTTTCTGCATTATACCTGTGCACCAAACCATTCCCTTGAATGGATCTCTTTCTCTCTTTGCAGCTCATCCTTCAGATTCCTGTTCAGCTGCTGGAGTTGAGACAGTTCCCTCTGTGTTTGTTCCAGCTGCAAAAATAAATAAATAAATAAATAGTAATAAACTGGATGCATTCTTGTATTATTTAGTTATTTCATTTATTCAACTGATTCCTTCACATATATATCACAGATATATCGGTATCAGACTTTTTGTTGTTTGATATGAAAACATTTTCTAAAAACAGACAAAAGATCAGCAGGTATCAGATTTTGTACTGATATCACTTGGGCTCCATTTTTTGGTTTGATACATAAGAAAAAAAAATATGTGTGCTCTTGTTATTGTGATGGAAATGCAAAATTAATCTCACCTCTTTGACAAGTTGCCCAGTTTGCTGCTCACACGCCAGAGTTTGCTTGTCTTTTGTGCAGTCACGGCCGCTGTTTATCGATACCTGCTGGTCTTCCCTCTGCAGAGTGTGTTTAGTTTGATGTTCACTGACGCTCTGCGTGTTCAAATTGTCATCAAAACACTCGTCATTTGACAGCACCACTGCTGAAGTAGAGCTGTCACTCTGGCATCCTTCACCACATGATGATGCATCTGTGGCACCCGGTGCACAGAAGACCACACAGAAAATATAATATATTAACATATTATTTTCTATTAGATTAATATTTATGGCATGTGACTTTAGATGTGGAGCTTTTCTTTTCAAATGAGTTCATTAATGAGTTACATAGGTCTCAGTTTTTTAATGACTCACCAGTTTGTGTAGTTCCACTAAGAACTGGACACTGGTGAGCACCTGTGCCTTCCTCCTCCACCTGGCTTGGAGAATCAGTAGGAGCTGGAGCACCAGGTGAACCAGCGAGAAGAGAAGATGAAGAGTTTCCATTGGCTGAGCTCTGCATTTTTTCTACCTGCACTTTGGAGTCTTTTTCCTGCTGTTGATGTGAAGCTTCCCTCTGGCTGCTTGTTCTGTGCCCTTGCAACTGCTGGGTCTCCGGCTCTGAACGAGAGCTGTGAATACAGAAATCTCTTTACACAAAGTGCAATTTAAGTAAATTGATCTGTCAAGCTGGCTTGTGAGGATTTAGAGTATCACATACCTTCCAAATAATTATCCCAAACCCACTGGAATATATATTAATCTACAAGTTTGACTCTAACAATGCAGCACTCATCTACATAGAAATAAAGGCTACCTTGTGGTGTCATGTGCAAAACTGGGCCGCACGTTCTTGAACACTGCGTGGACCCAGTTGCGTTTCATCCCAGCGGTCATTGCACACAGTGTGTACACCCCATCTGTGGTCTGCAAAAGTGGAGACATTTTTAAGAGAAATATTACAGATGTTTTGGCTTAAAACGGCAGTTTCCCACTGCATTAAAGTCAGCAGTGTCTTAAACTGTTGGATGACATTGATTTCTCCTGGAAAACTTAATGAAGCTGGATTCTTGCTACTCAGCCCATGCAGTAAATCGTGGTACACAGATACTTGCTGAATACAACCCACCAACCCACCCCACCCCCCCTTTTTTTTTGCAATTTTCTTTAATATGCAACAATAGTAATAATTTATTTTAAGGTCAGTAATAAGAAATAGTGCAATAAAAGTGTTGTACGTTCTCAAAAATAGTGAGCACAAGACCAGCGATGGATGCCTGTGGACCAGATTTAATAGCCAAAACAATTCCTGTAGATCATGAGCTGTAGCTTCAGCGTGTTTAGATTTGAACAGAAAATATGAGATTAAAACGTAAAAGTACCAGTTTCTTTCCTTTGATGCAATGATGGTGATGTGCACTGGTGGAAACCAAAGAGGAGGAAGGCTCTGCTGGCTGCAGGGAGCTGCTTGTTTTCATTCTGTCAGCATTATCTCCATGACAGGACTCTTTGCTACCTCTAATAAATATATAAACAAAGCAGATGGACAAAACAGGATAATACTGACAGCAGATCACATGACATGATCTATGTTTCTAATGAACAATCATTAGAAACATAGATCATTTCATAGAACAACCATTTAAACAAATAAATAATTTTTCTTTTATTAACCAAACCTGATTTTGTCCAAAGAGGAAGACAACCGGCCAGTGTTCAGAGTTTTCTTTCCAGAAGCTTTGTCTTTTTTGGCTTGTGACCTCCCTACCGCATGGTCTGAATCTGACATAAAGACAGCAGTAAAAATAAAAACAACCCATGAGCCTTTTTCAGTGGTAATTGAGGATTGTTCTCTTTCTAATTCAGCCACATCTTTGTTGGAGTGCGAAAAGCTAACCCAGAATAAATTAAAATTGCCATCATCTTCAGGTTAAGAGAATTATTCAGGAATGGAAGTTAACTTTTACAGATGTTCTGAATATCTATTTTAAAACTACAAAAATAGACACATAAATTAAACATGCATAGATTTACCATCTCCAGCGGATCTTTGGTCGAGCCTGTTGAGAGATCGGCTGCTTCTCATGAATGGAGCAGCAGTGAGGGAGGTGGTGTGGAGGGATGAAAAGCTTCGGCTGCTGCAGAGGCGGGGACCTGCTCTGGCTGTGTGGGAGGCTTGTTTGGTAGCCGGGTGGCCAACAGAGCCAAGGTGGCTGAGGCTGCCTCTGTTCACACTCCCTCCAACTTTACTAACAGTTGCGGTAAAGTCACTTCCCCTGCCGAGGCTGTTACTCCGGCCACTGCTAACACTGTTTTTGGATGCATTGCTGCCAGCCTGTTTACCTCCAGGTGCTGGTAATGATGTGAGTTCCTTTGTGTGTGAGAGAGAGAGAAAGAAAAGAGCCCCAGTGATCGTCTGAGGAAATAAATCACAAAGGAATGAATTCCTGCATGTTTTTCATTTATACCGCAAATTGTCTCCAATCCTAACTTCCACTCTTTGGCACATACAGTGAAGAGCAGCATTTAATCCTGGTCAGAGCCTTTAATTTGCTTAAGAAGCATTTGACGACACTGCGACCATGAACACACGCACACAAACGCGCATGCCGTAAACTTGATCACACTTGAGCACACTTGGAGAGCCAGCAAATCTAGGCGGTCTATTCCAGTCTGAGTAGATGCAACCTCACCAACTGCAGAGGTAATGAATCTGTGGCTGGATTTTGTGGCAGAGAAATCAATTAGAAGATGCTTGAAGAGTCCTGACTTAGCGATATGTGCTGGTCTTAACTGCACAGTGTTGATCTTTAGCCATTAATGGCTACATAAATCAAATAAATGTGTGCACATCTCACAAAAACACACACCCAGTATAAGGAAACTGAGTGTTAACACAGTACAAAACTTTCATTAGTTATATAGCTAAAGGAAGGGATGTTTAAACTAGTGCTGTATTTCTATAATATATATGGCAATTATGATCAGTACAAATCATAAAAGGAAATAATTGTTTTTTTTGTTCTTACTGAACACAAGGCCTGTAAGATTCAGCACAGCTAGTGTTTTCTTTCCTCAAAAGTTTGGCACATGGGGGATGTGTCTGGATGATCTAAGGTATTTTAGGGATCTCACTGGGAGGATCTGAAAATGAGACCAGATTCATGCCAAAAAGTGATTTCCAGTATTTAAAGTGTTTTAAACCACTTGTTGAACTATAATTTGTCAAACATATCCCCAACATATCTCTTGTGAATGATATCAAGTCACTTTGAGCCAGAAAGAACATGACGTCTGAACAGAGAAGCTGCAATCTTTCTTTCTTTTTTTTTTTGGTAAAGGGACTTTTACATAGCTTATATTTGTCCTGGTGAAAACTCTCATTGACATTAAAATGTCTTTTTGAAGACAGACCTGGCCAAGAGGGCAATGGAATTTGTAACATATATAACATCACAATTCTATAAAGAAATAAATCTGTAAATTTAAGCTGCCAAAAGGACTGGATCAGAGTTCTGGAGTCATAAAGATATTTGCAAAACAGGTAATGTCTTTATTTAATATGTAACCTCTTTGTAAATCCTGTTGACTACAACTTGTTTACCAATACAAGCAAAGATATTGGACATAGAAAACAGAAACATTGGCAATCACTTTTTGGCACAACACTAGTTCATAACTCGAAACCTATTAAAAGAACTTACTTTTGATCAAATCCTTGTGGTGAAATGTGTTGGACAGTGTGTGCAATGTGTATTTTAACACAACAAAGCTGATCTATAAGGTAAGATGCATGTTTTGCTCAATCTTTGTGATTTTCCACTGATCTAGCCCCAGAGGAATTTATGTCTCCTCCTAAAATCAAATCGGGGCTCTTTCGCTTGTCAGAATGTGTAAACCACTACACTATGGAGCTACTTTCAGCTGATGATGAATTCTGAAAAAAAGTGATCAAACTGAACTCTTCATCACTGAATACACAGCTCTCATTGCTGACTGTTTTTTAAATTAGTATTAAAAAAATGATCAAAGAGGAGTAGATCCTTGTTTAGACTTTCAAAAGCAACATTAAATGACCTTACTGAGCGCTGTATGTTAGCACTTACCTTTCCCCCTTTCTTCTGTGTGGGATTGTTGGTCTTAGCATTTACCAGGGTCTCCTGCCACCTGAAATAAGATAAGATTAAGGCAGCTTCACATAAATCCTGGCAACTGGTAACCTGTACTTTCCCGAGACACTTATTTAATATTGTTACTTTATTTGTTTACAGTTAAAGAGAGATATCATCTGTTTGCAGGTGCTACCATCTTTCTTCATATTACTTATTTCACAACAGCTACACTTAGACTACTAATAGAAAAACAAACACCCATATAATGTTTACCTCTAAGAGAGCTATAAGACTTGTGACATAAACCCAAGTTAGTAAAAAAAAAGCATACAACCAGAGATGACTGCTGTTGGTCAAAATGATCATCTGTGCAGCTATTTTAACTCGTGAAGACATAAGGCTCATGTAGCAGGTAAACAGCAGGGTTTGATTCATGAACAACTGAGTAAACTGAGTAAAAAGCCAAGTAACAGAACAAGTATAGGATTAGGTCAATTTAATTTATACTTGTCTGCACATCAACTAATATGACTGTTTTGTTATGAAATAAATCGATACCTACCTTTGCTTCTTGGACATTATTTTCAGCAGAACAAGGATAACACCCTGATGGAGACAAACTAAATGTGAGAACTTTTGGCTGACATTGGTAACTGTCTGCAAAAAGAGGTGAGCGCTGTCTTATTCTGGCGAGAAGAGAGAGCAAATCACATGCAGGTCTATACCACAGGGTCCCAGAGAAACACACCACATGCACACACTCATGTAATCCCGCAGAGAGTTGGCAAACTCCATTAGAGTTTTGAAGGATTAGGCCGACAGCTTAACCGGATTACTACACAGTAATTTTAGTGAAGTTAATGTATAGGCTTACATTGTCCTTATTGCCCCACTCCTGATGTCTGTCAAATTGATAACAAGACTCTGTATTCCTCTGACATCAGCACAAGTATAGTGGAGAAAAACTCACATGTCTAACTTCTGTCCTGGGTTATTGTCTGTTGACTGTGCACTTGATCTGCTGAAGACACAGCTGCCACTGCGAATCCCTGAGCTGTGACCTGACCTGAGCCATCAAGAGCAATTTCTCAGACACAACACTTGTCTGGGTAAAATCCCTCCTTGTGCACAAATGAGCTCTTTCCTGTTAGAGACAAACTGTGTATCTGTTAATAAATATATCTGAAATGTCACGCCATGAAATGAAAGCCATAACTGTGAGATAATAATAATAATAATAATACCTTTATTTATAAAGCACTTTTTAAAACACACAGTTACAGATAAAATCACACTTTACAGATACACATTTGCATGTTTGAACATGTACATCTGTACATGTTCAAACATGCAAACACGTAGTCAAATGTAAGGTCTTACATTCATTCCTGCATATACACTCTCCAAGCACACACACACACACACACACACACACACACACACACACACACACACACACACACACACACACACACACACACACACACACACACACACACACACACACACACACACTTTAGAAGAACACAAGCCAAGAATAATAGCGCAACAATTAAGGAAAAGTTAACCTATGAAAATTTGTTTTTAGCAGATGCTTAAAAGAAACCACAGATGCAGGTGATCTGATATGCTGAGGTAGGCTGTTCCAAAGTTTAGGAGCTGCAACCTCAAAAGCGTGATACATATAAGATAATTACTGTGCACTGTAACAAGAAAAAAGAAGCTGAAATTGGCATGATTATTAAATAGCTATTTCTACAATGATGAACAAGGTAAAATATTCAGACCACCCTTGAATATAAGGTTCACACATGGAGGTAAAAAAACAATCTGGTTATTTAAATGCAAGACTAACTGATAGTATTTGCTGATACAAGGTAATGATGCTGGTGTTAAATATGTAATTGTGACACACTATTACAAACTTGACATCTTGTTTTCTCTGCACTGGAGAAAAGAGAAAGTGAAATCAGCAGAAGCAAGACAGAATACTTGTGTGTGAATGGTAATGGTGAAGATGAAATGAGCAGAGGTAGTGAAGGCGGATGAATTTAAATGTTTTTGGTCAAACACCACTAAAGCAACGGACAGTGCACAAATGAGGTGAAGAAGAGTGTGCCGGCAGGGTGGAGTGAGTGGAGATGACTGTCAGGGGTGATTTAAGGTGTTAGTGCAGCTGCGTGGTTTGGAGACAGTGGCACTGATCAGAGCGAGGAGCTCGGGTTGAGTGGTTTGGAGACAAAGTTAGAGAGGCAAGGCTGAGATGGTTTGGATGTGTGCAGAGGAAAAAAGAGGAAAAGAGGAAGACCAGAGAGAAGTTTCATGGATATTGTGATTAAGGGCATGTAGAGGGTTGGTGTGACAGAAGAAGATGCTCAAAATAGGGTATCTCATCCCCTGTGGCGACCCCTAAAAGGAGCAGCTGAAAGAAAAGAAAAAAACAATTTTATTGTGTCCCACGAGAAAAAAATCCTCCCAGCTCAGGCAAAAATCAAACATCAACACAAAAACGCTAAAAGAGTGCACAGACGTTAGAATAAATAACAATTAGCAAATAATTTAAAAAAAAAACTATTAACTTTATTTTAAAATAATAACGTACGGAACCCCGCAAGGGACATGGGGGGAAAAAAACATGGGAGGAAAAAAAAAATGGCACTTTTGCGAGGTCTCGCAAAAGTAACTCGAAATCTCGCAAAAGTGCCTCTTTTTTTTCTCCCATGCCCCCCATGTCCCTTGCGGGGTTCCGTACGGGGTTCCGTAATAACAAAAGTATAGAGTAGCAAAGACATAATCATGCACACTGAGGGATTATACAAAAAAAAAAAAATTGAACATAAAAGATACTACAGAAACTGGGAAATCATGAGAATAAGTTCAGCTTAAGGTTAAAAAAAAAAAAACACGCGCAGACATACATTCAATGCATACACTGAGTGTGTTTTGCTTAAGTGCTAGAAACCTGATAAAACTTTAACACATTATATTTTTTATTACCCCACGTGACATGAACGCAGCATGTGCAACGTTTGCGGTCAGTCTCAGTTGGTTTTATGTTTTCTCAGCAGGCAGCGCTAATAAGCTGGTGTTTATTACCGTGGGGACAGTTACCTTTCGAAGCTGCTGTGAAAACAGCGCCTCTGATTGGCCGGGTGTCACGTGACCTCACAGCTGATTTCGTTGGATGAAGTGTTTTGCTTTGTAGCCATTTCTGGGTTAGCACCCCCGTAGGGTAGCATAGTAGTCATTGTTGACTTTTAACGGCGCTACTATGGCACAGGCAGCGCAGACTAATGCTTTTGATGCAAGCAACTCTCCAATCCGGGTGGAGCACGATAAGAAGCGCCGGCAGTTTGTAATAAGGCTGAATGGTGAGTTCAAAACATTCTAAACATTAGCGTGCCAGCTGATGCTAGTGTTAGCTTTCTCTCGTGCTAACGTTGTCGTCGCCCTTTTATTTTTACCTGCAGCTGCCATTTCAGACACAGATGGCTGCTCACATACAGTCGGAGCTGCTGGCTTCCTTGTATTGTAACTTCACCAGCATTATTAGTATTTTTTGTTTTATTTTATTAAGACAGGCCCAAAATATGTAGCCTCCATACCTCAAATCAGGTATGCAACTTTGAATAGCACACAATCACAAATACACAAATCCCTGTATTAATCTTCCCAGGAGAACTCATTATATAGCAACATACCTATCCACAAGGTTACGTTATGCTTCAGACACCTTTCCAGATTGAGCATGCTGTGCGTTTTATTAGTCAGGCCTCCGCCTCCTACGTTTAGTTCAAGCGTTTTTAAAAAATTTAAAGTTTTAAACTAACTCTCCCTTGTTTTAATACATATTAATCCTCAATAACACAATAATATCGCCTTTTTAACTGTGTCAGTATGCATGCCTGTCCTGGTCAGTCGTTGCACAGCTGTTAAGAGCAAAATGGTGGGTGCCATTGTTGTGCTGAATGGAGATCTTTATCTGCTCTTCACCCAGCAACATGACCCTTCCTCCACAAGGGCATGCCTGTACCTGGCCACTCATTCCTTGTCTTTCTCAGCAGCCGTGGTGAATTCTATGCAAATTAAAATCTGCTACCACACCTGCAGCTGTGTCTGAAATGGCAGCTGCAGGTAAAAATAAAAGGGCTACGCTTTAAAATGCGGAGATGCTGCAGTAATTCTGGGATATTCTGGGATAAGACTTGTAGCATGCATGAGCCACATGGCAGGCTTCTGCTGTTGTCATTTTGTTAGGATGTCCTAATGATCAATACAAAGACAAACTTCTGCCAGAGATAATAAAAGATTGTGTTTGCTCTCAGGATCCCATGATCGTGCGGTTCTTCTGTACGAGTATGTTGGCAAAAAGACGGTGGACCTTCAGCACACCGAAGTTCCAGATGCTTACAGAGGGAGAGGAATCGCCAAACACCTTGCCAAGGTCATTTTTAAACCAAAATTTTAGGTTTGCACACATGCAATAGAAAGTGATTTGAGGAGATCGGAAAACCATGAATCTTAACGGGCATATAGATAGTAATGTTTTTTAATTTTTTGGTTGGGCAGCCTGTTTACATTATAGTAAATTGGAAATACCTTTAGGTTTCTGAGTTGGTCACTCAAACCAAAGTGTATGGTGTTTCTTTTGCTGTGGAAAAAGCATGTTTTGTGCACCTCTAATTAAAATCCTTATACCAGTAAGACAACAACACTATGTTTATATGAAATTTCAACTACTAGTTAGCTATCAAAGGTGGACTTAGTTTATTTTAAATGTGAAAAAGTGCCATATTTTAATTATTGGCTTCCAGATTTTACTATTTATATCAGGCAAGTGTAGTCAGGCATACTCCACATAGCTAAATATACAATAACCGGCCACTTTATTAGGCTAGTACCAGGTTGGGGCCCCCTTTTAACTTCAGAACTGCTTTAATTCTTCACAGCACAAATTCAGCAAGGTGCTGGAAACATTCCTCAGAGAATGAATCCACACTTTCATGTTGTTTACAACAAATTCTGAATGTCACAGCAGAAATGGAAACTTGTCAGACCAAACAATGTGTTTCCAATCCTCTATTGTTTACTTTGTTTAGCCTGTTCTTAGCTGACAGGAGTGGCACCCGCTGTGGTCTTCTGCTGCTGTAGCTCATCTGTTTCAAGGTTTGACATGTGCATTCTTAGCTCTTCTGCATACATTAGATGTGACCAATGGTTGTTTGAGTTGCTGTTGCCTTCCTATTAGCTCAAAGCTGTCTGACTATTCTCCTCTGACCTCAACAAGGCATTTTCACACAGAGAACTGCCGTTCACTGGATATTTTCTTTTTCAAACTATTCTTTGTAAATGCTAGCGATGGTTGTGTGGGACAATCCCAGCAGATCAGAAGTTTCTGAACTACCCAGACCAGCCCATCTGGCACCATGACACATTCAGAGTCACTTATGCCTTTCTTCCCCAGTCTGATGCTCACTTTGAACTTCAGCAGGTTTTCTTGATCATGTCTGCATGCGTAAATGCACTGAATTAATGCCATGTGATTGGCTGATTAGATATTGGTGTTAATAGTTGAACAGATGTACCCAATAAAGTGGCTGGTGAGTGTATTTCAAGCAAGTGTAGTCATGTTTTCATAGAAAACACTGTCCCAAGAAATACCACATGGTTTTGATGTGAGTTTCGTGCTCTATGTCATTGCAGGCAGCCATGGATTTTGTGGTGGAAGAGGACCTGAAAGCTCACCTGACCTGCTGGTACATTCAGAAATATGTGAAAGAGAATCCTCAGCCTCAATACTTTGAACACATTTACCAATGATTCTACATGGCAGTGAAGAGAGGTGGCGAAATGGACTCCAAGGAGAGAAATACTGCGCAGCGGCATGCTTTGGAGCTACAGGATGATACACAACAAAGGACCTTTCAGGCATTGTTAAAACACAGCATTGACTGAATCCCGAGAAACAACTGATCTCGTACCGTAGACGCCTGTGAACTGAACGTTTGACCGACCGGTCAGTTAGCGTGCATAAATGCGAGGATACACACTCACCGCAGGCAGGAGGCGAATTAGCCAATCATGACTTGTACAAACAAAGCAACCAAAGGTGAAGCCTGTTACCTCAGACAGAAACTTCCAGGATCCAATACTGACTTGAAGTAAAGGTTTAGTCATATAATAAGAGCAGATTTGAGTCAAATGTTACAGTGTGTTGCAAATTTCTGTCCTCACCTGGATTCGGTGGTCATGAGCAGCACTATGAGATGACCACCCCTGGTGTTTTTGTCTTTGGCTCTACTGATGCTCAAATGTTTGTTTGTTTGTTTGTTTTTTTTGTTTTTTTTAATGTTTTCTTTTTCTTATTTTTTACAAATATTTCAATTTCCTTCCTCTTTTAGAAATTGCGTTTCTTAGGGCTGACATGTTAGTTTAGAAGGTTGTGTATGCAAAGTGCATAAAAACATCGATATGAAATATTTTTTTTTCTTGTTGTTTACCGACAAAGCGGGAAAGCCATACATTTGGTAGGATTTTAAACGTGCTCATGCTAATCTATTCTAATCTAAATTTTACTAATGTTCCTCCTCACAGAGCCTTGGTTTAAACTTCACTCCATCCACTTTCATTCTTCCACATAACAGTATGTGGAGTTACTGGAGTCATAATATTGATTCACTGAGTGATCAAAGGTGCAGAACACAAACTGACAATATCTGACTGAGCCTCAAGATAACCCTTGTCTCCACTGTACGTTAAATGTTACAGACACTACTGATAAATGAGGTCTGAAGCCTGGCATGGTGTGGTGCAACACTTCAGTGTGTGTGTATGTATAGATATCTCTGTTCGAACCAGCAACAAAAACAGCACTGTTCTATTCAGGGCATTCACATTTATGTGGTGTCAAACAGCCCTTTGTCCTGTCGTTTAGGAATTACACTGGGTGGCTGTGGCTTTTTTTTTTTTTTTTATGGTCATTTGATCCATATTTCCTCTGACCCGTAAGGCTTCTCTGCCCAGCTGATGTCAAAATGATAAGGTCATTTGTTAATTTTTTTTTTTTTTTTTTTTTTTTTTTTTTTGGCTCTTCGGGAGGATTTGCTGTTGACAATCTTAAGTGTTGAGGAGAAAAAAAAAATACCTCAGGTTACTTGGCACACTCTGGCAAGACACCACAGATTCTATCTGCTGTACTCACTCTTAGTTAATTGCAGGAATTTCCCTTTGTAAAAGTTCCCTTTAGGTGGAACACACCTAAGGATAGGCCAAGGTATTCAAAGTATTGTTTCATTGTGTGTTTGTGTGTCTTTAAATTTGTGTGTTTCTATGGGAGGAAGCAAATGCCTGAATTAAAATTTGAGCGAGTGGCTCTCAGAGGCATTAAAATCCAGTCCTTATTACAGTACATTGTTTTGTGATTGAGACTTTTTTTTCCTGCATTTGCTGTCAATAAATACATAAATAAATCTAATAGACATCACATGACCAATGTTTTATGTATCTGTAGCAGAGCAGAGGAACATGTACACTTAGCTATTTGTGAAGGAAACATCTGATCCTGTACAATATACTTTTTATAAACACAGAACATCACTATGGTGGTCGCACACTGACAATAATTATCTGTAATGTGGTTCATGTTGTGCTGTTAATATTTTCAACATGGACAGGCGTTCAAGACTTAAATCAAGCTGTTTTTACACTGGCAAACCAGAACTTTAATGGTGTGGGCTTTTGATTTATCTCCAAACACTTGGGTTAAAAACTAATATTTTTATACTCTGCTGAATATCTTTATCAAACCCACACATCAAAGCTAGTAATTGAGTTGATTCCTGTTCTTGATGAATGATGACAGATATTGTATTGGCGCCATCAAGTGGCAATTTGAAGACATTAGCTATAAATGATCCCCATTGCTGTTTCTACTAACGAGCCATGTTCAAAGGCCTCTCCAAGCAGCAATTTAGGGTTAAAACCCATAAACTGTGTAAAAGATGGGACATATACACCATCATGCCACCCACTGGTTTAAGAAGTCCTGTTTCAAAGCCACAAGTTCAGCATTTTGGTGGCTGCCATGTTGATTTTTAGAGCAAGATATGACCATCTTTGGATGGGAAGATAACAAGCTATGTCAACTTTAAAGGTACTGCATGTAAATTCCTGTGTTTTAAAAAAATTATTCATATCTTCCCAAAATTAAACACTATGACTTTTTGTAAAAACATGTACTCTGATAAAAGAGATATTAGCAGAAGTTGAGCTAGGGCTGGGCTGTACTTTCTTGTAATACCACGTTGTACCACAAGGTGTAGTGTAGTGAGTCAATATCACCCTTATTTAATCATGCAAAACATTAAGAACACATTCCTAATTTCAGTGCCAGTCTGCATAAGGAAAGCCATAGTGATAGACATTACAATACCAAGTGATGGTAACATCAAGAAGGAGCACGAGAAGTTTGATACCAAGGCCTCAGAGAAGAGCTAGAGAGGATGTGGAAGGTGGCGGTAACAGTGGTAATCAGAACACTCGGGGCAGTGACCCCCCCAAACTGGGAGAATGGCTCCAGCAGGAATGACATCTGAGATCTCTGTCCAGAAAAGCACAGTCCTAGGAACAGATACTGCGCAGGACCCTCAAGATGGCAGGCCTCTGGTAGAGGACCTGAGCTTGGAGGACGAAGATCACCCATAAGATGAGCTGGGAATTTTTTTTGTTTGTTTTGTTTATTCAGTAGGGTTATGGGCACATTGAAAAGGCATGGGACTTATAGAACTGAAACTGTGGCTGCACCTACTTTAATAGATCTTGTTTTGTTTTTTTAATTGATAAATAGCACCAATGTATGTATATATTTTTATACATTCTATTTTTTGTATATTTTACACATTGTTTATTTCTGTATATCTCTTGATTATATTGATCATACTAGATTATAATATTTTTATTTTAGAGAGTTTGATTTTCTGTTACATGGCACTGAACAGGAGTGGCCCTCCAATCTCATTGTACATCCTGTATAATGACAATAAAGGCATTCTATTCTATTCTATTCTAGGTTGATTTATTTAACATTTCAACATGTATAAAGCTACAAAATGCACCCCTAAATAGCCTATAATACTGAATGGGCTAGTTCTCTATTAAAATGACCAGGCTTAAATATAATTAGAAAGCCACAGTTGTCAATTTGCTTGGCTGATGTGATTCCTGCTGGCACAGCATTTGGTCCCAACACATGTCACATTCCTGACCGGAGCCATTATAGTTGTGACAGCCAGCGGACTCAGGTTACAGCACGCGGACACAGCAAGAGCACGCGAGGGGACAATATGGGTGAGTACTCTGCGGTCTGCACATAAATAAAAAAAAACAAAACGAGATGACGGGACAGTATATCAAATATTACAACAGACCTAAGTATGCATGCAGTCTGTTTGCATAATGAATATGTAAATTGAGCCTGTATTTATTTGCCGTTTAGTTTTGTTGTACTAACTTCATTGTTCACTATATTTAAACAAGCATACCTTCATTCAGTTCGTTAAATTTATTTAAAATGTGCTCTGACCTCTCCAACTTCTGTGTACCATTACAAATACGTAAAGGCAGGCACTCTGCTCGAATAGCATCATGGGAATAGTAGTCTGAATTCGAATTCAACTGTGGGATCGAATAGAAACTGTATTTTTTCACACACTACATTACCCAGAACGTTGAGCGGTGCCATACGTCAACCGCAATCACAGTTGTAGCTCCAACATGGCGTCGCTGGGAAGGAGGCGCGGTGTCCCAGTAAGCAGGGAGAGGTCAGTTACTCCACATATTGGACATTAAACGAACATGTTTTAATATGGTGCATCGTTTGGTCTTTGTCGCCGTTTGTCAGATCCAGAACGTGCTTCTCATTTGGGATTCAGAGTTAAATATTAACTCGATAAGTCGGATTTTTTTAACCCGGGGTTAGCTCATGTTAGCGGGCTAACGTGCGCGGCTAGCTGTCGCTAACGAGCAGCTCATGTGATGTTTTGGTTGTTTCACAGCGAGCGATTAACTCTGGGAAAAGTTCCGTTTTGCCACATGCTGGGGCAAACGGCGGTCCGATATGCCAGGTTCATATGCTGCACAGACTTGGCTCAGCTAGGAGTGTTGACCGCTGTGTTTGTCGACCTGGTCTCTCAGCAACTTAGCTGGCCGGTCCTCCAACTTTCTGCCAGTCGAGCGCGTCGGCTAATGCACCTAACCGAGGTACAACTTGCCCCTAGCTCTGTGATCCTCAACCGATTTTCCCTACTTTCTTAAAATTCCCTAAAAAGTCCCCCTCAAGTGTGTGAAGAATATCACCTATAGTGGTTGAGCCGTGTTTGTTGGTCTCCAAGGAGGCCTTGTATTGTGAAATGTTAGGAGTTAATAAATAGAAAATATGAATAGTTTATTGTGCGACAGCTTGAGAAGCCTATAATGACCATTTGGTAATCTTGGCATTTGATAATTAGGACTTGATGTAAAGTAGCTACCCAAGTCTATGCATTTAAATGTTATACAAATGTTAAGATGTGTATATTCTTGGGACACCATTAAGAGCACTAATTACCAGGGTGGGCACCTTTCATATTTGAACTGGTACTCAGTACTACCTCTTTATTTATTCTTTTTAATTCTGAAACACAAGTCCAGACTTCATTTTATATATATATATATATATATATATATATATATATATATATATATATATATATATATATATTTTTTTTTTTTTTAACTTTATTCACATTTTACACACCACACCAGTCACCTTGGTCACTGTCTGACAGTGTCTGTGATGCTAACTGTCATAGGATTAGTTAGGTTTAGCCTGGCTCGACTGAGTCCAGTCAGTTTAATAGAATAGAATATAATAGAATAGCCTTTTATTGTCATTGTACATGGTACAACAAAATTGTGCAAGCTCCGCTCCAAAGTCTGGTTTTCTGCGCTAAATATTGGAAATTTAAATAAAGTGGAAAATACTAACTGTACAAATAGAAACTGTACATTACACATAAAATACACATAATTAAATACACAGACTGTACATTATTTCACATAAAATACACAAATGGCAAGTTAAAACATCAACCAACACAGTGTTTAAAAGTCCCATTTCTCTGACAACTTATTCAACTAGTTAATTACCTGATGATGACATCAAAGTTGTCGAAAGGTTCAGACATGCTAAAGATACATGCAGGTCCTTCACTGAATCTGGCTTTCAAGCTGTCAAATAGTTGGATATATATTGTATTTTCAAGGTGTATCATCGGATCAGATGTTGTTGCTGTGGCTGCCTTTGCATATTGCGCTGCAAAAATTGCAGAGTTTTGTCTGCTTCCACTTCCAAAAAGCATAACCACACTTGAGACTACTTTGAGCTTGCTGCCATTGCTTTTGCCCTTTTGCTGCTTTTCAACACTTCGCAGGAGTGACATCACATGGTCTTGCTGATTTAGACTTCTGCAGCGAATCTGTGCCTATGATGTCACCTACGTAAGTGGCAGACACTGTTGCCAGCATTCACACTTGTGCGTGGTCGTGTCCCGTTGTCTTAGATATGGTACCAGGCACAATAGAAACACATAAAATCCTGGGACTTGTTTCCCCCTTTTTGTTGTGGTCAGTTTTTTGTTCTCAAAGGCAAAAACATTTGTATCTTAACTTTATCCACTTTTTGTGTACATTCCATCTCGTCCATTCCAATAGATTAGGCAGTCTCCCTCCAGGAATTTGCTGTCATCTGTGAGTCCCTATATTGAGGCTATGATTATAATTCTCTCAATAATGAATTCAAAAACTGTGGCAAGAAATAGACAGAATGCCCAGGAGTAATAAACAATACTCAACAGGTCAATCAGAATATTTGCCGCTACCTAATTGCGACTTGTAGTTAGATTTCCAGGGAGGGACACATCAGGGTACAGCATAGTGTTTCAGAGGGGGTTTGTCATTGTGACACACCTACGATGTAAGTTAAGTGCAAAGGTCTAAATCAACTGTGACTCAGATGTGCTCTGGTGCCAAAGTTTGATTGATTTGGTGTGATTCGGTACTTGGTAGTGCCGACATAATTCGGCTGGTACCCCCCCCCCCCCAAAAAAAAAAAAAAAAGTACCAAGTTGGGTACCCAACCCTTCCAAATACACAGCACATCTTACTTTGAGAAAGTCATGGACATCAGAACAGCACAAGTTTAACTAAATAAAGTGCAGCAAATATTAAATCCTGCCCTGCTTTTTTAGTTTTTTGTTTTCTGCTTTTGTTGTTGTTGGTTTGTTTTTTATTACAGTTTGTCAACAAAAAAAAAGCAGTCAGTCCAAGCCAGCATTATGGTTGGGATTATAGTGGTTGTGAAGGTGTATTTCAAGCTGAAATATGCTGAAAATACTGGGATATTTTAAATATTCCTGTTCATCGGTGCTCTTAGTTACACTCCTAAACAGTGTTAGATTTGGATGAATGAGTCCCTGGTTATTGGTTAGAGAAAATCAAATCTCCTTTGCCGTTGATGTTTGTTAGATGGAAGAGGAGTTGACATTTCAATTTTATGTCAGAAACAGGCAGGAAATGGGGAAATAGAGTTTTAGCTTTATTAAGGTATGTTATATGTCCTCTGTTCTTACTCTCACTGTTGCCTGCCTGTTCCTCTGTTTATGCACAGGGGAGTGATGGCGGCGTCAGACTGCTACATCGTGCACGAGATCTACAATGGGGAGAACGCACAGGACCAGTTTGAGTATGAGCTGGAGCAGGCACTGGAGGCCCAGTATAAATACATTGTTATTGAGCCCACGCGGATCGGAGACGAGACGGCTCGCTGGATTACCGTGGGCAACTGCCTGCACAAGACGGCCGTGTTGTCAGGTGCCGCTTGCCTCCTGACGCCACTTTCGCTGCCCGTTGAATACTCACGCTATGTGGCATTGCCTGCCGGCGCCCTCAGCGTGGCCTGTGCCGCCCTCTACGGGATTTCGTGGCAGTTTGACCCCTGCTGCAAGTACCAGGTGGAATACGACAGCCAAAAACTCTCGCGGCTGCCCCTGCATACACTGACCTCCTCGACGCCCGTGGTATTGGTACGCAGGGATGACATCCACAGAAAGAGACTCCATAATACGATAGCACTGGCTGCCCTGGCGTATTGCGCCAAGAAGATCTATGAACTCTATGTGGTATGAGTGCACTCTGAAGAAGATTTAAGAACCAACAGAAAAAAAGGAAAAAAAAAACAAAAAAAAAAAACAGAACCTGCTTACCCCCACAATGTAAGAAAAAGAAGCCACAATCAAGCCCAGCAGTCAGCTCCATGTGTGGTGGGTGCCTCCAATTTGAACTATGATCAGAGGGATATAGTTAAAACTAGAAGGAATTGTTTTTTTTGTTTTTTTTCTTCCCTTTTACATTTCCTTTACTTCTATGTGACACCAACAGCACAGTTATCTCTGTAGTGCACTCGCGCCCTTCCCCTCAATTCTCTCCACCTGTATCTTTGACACATAAGAAACTAGTGCACGAGGGTATGGCAGCAGTTCCTCTGGACTGAGGTGTGTTGGATTGAAAATGATCAGTTTTGTGTACCAAGTTCGTTCCCCATGTTCCTCGTAGTTTTACTGTACCCCTTTTTTGCTGATCAGTACATCACCATTTAATTAAACATTAGGATATTTCAAACTCACTTTTCTGTATTTTATTTTGCTTTTTACATTAAACGGATTCAGCACGATGTCTGGAAAAGAGCAAGTAGCTCCAACTTGTTTGAGATTGTCTTGGTCATGTCCGGTTTGAATGAGTGCAAGTAAGAATATCCTATTAAAAAACAAAAAAAAACTTATATTAAATGAACCAAAAGACAAATTTGAGACTGTTTGATACAACAGAAAACAGCAAAGTTTTATCTGCAGATGAATGACAAATGAAATAATTATTGCTTTTACCTCTAGTTTGAAAGGGATTTGGTGGCTCTTATACTTTGGTGGCCTTTTGCTTTCAGTTTGGGTCCTTTAGAAGGAAAGATCACTGCAAATCAATACAAAGTTGTTTTGAGTGATCACCTTTGTCCTACTGCACAATGAAAGAGTTCCAGTGCCTACATAACTTGGTTGATTAGGATGAAAATGACTTCAGTCATATGCTGTTGCTTTCGTGGTCACCACATTTCAACCCAGTTCAACACTTGTGTGACATTTTGGACTGACATGTGAGACACCTGTAGAGTTTCAGGGACTCTGAGACTCAGTGTCAAACTGGATTGAGGCTGTCCTGGTGGTGCGTGGTGGCCCAGCATTGTAATGTCACGCTTACTGCACTTTCTAAGTCACAGTGCTGTGTGGGGTTTTTTTTTTTCCTTTAATTTGCTACTTGTCTGTGTTTATCCTGCAGAAAAAATAAGATTAAGTGAAGCAGGAGTTGTGACTGCATAAGTTGAATATTAAGTGACATGATAAAGTTAGTGGTACCGCTTTTTAATTTTCTTTAAAAAAAAAAAAATAGTTGCTGTGACCTTCCTATCAGCTGGAAGCAACCTGGCCATTCTCTTCTGACCTCAACAAGGCATTTTCACCCAGAGACCTGCCTCTCACTGGATAGCTTCTATTCTTCAGATCATCCTCTGTAAACTCTACAGATTGTTGTGTGCTAAAATCCCAATAGATCAGCTGTTTCTGAAATACTCAGACCAGCCCATCTGGCACCAACAACCATGCCACGTTCAAAGTCACTTAAAATCACCTTTCTTCCCCATTCTGATGTTCGGTTTGAACTTCAGCAGGTCATCTTGACCATGTCTTCATGATTAAATGCACTGAGATGTTGCAGTGTGATTGATTGATTGATTGATTATTTACATAATGAGCAGTTAAACAGGTGTACCTAATGATATACTCCTAACATTTAAAACCAGTTGCTTTGGTTTTTAAATATCATTAGTGCTGTATTTGCTTACATGTGGCGTTTCTCAGGAACTGCACAGTGTATGAAAATACCTCAGACAACAAAGACCCAAATCCTCCAGGGTCGAGGAGAGCTTGTTTACAAGCTTGTTATTCACACTTGCACAGTGATTTTTTTTTTTTTTTTTTTTTTTTTTCTCCAAGTTTAACTGTGGTGTGTATTTGCTCTTGGATCAGGAAAACCACAGACGTGCAGTTATGTAGAGTTAAACATGTGAGCATGCACAGTTTAAGAATCAAAATTTCAAAGTATTTAATTTTTTTGGTTACGTAAGAACTCACAACACCTGTGGGAAAAGATTTAAACACTGACAATGAGAACTGAGTCGCAAACAGGTTAGAGGCCCCACCCATGAAACACCTGTGGGGAATGATCGTGCAAGAAGTCAAATTCCTGCAAGACATGGGAAAACAATGCAGTTACAGTCAACCGTTATAACACTACATGGAAATGCACACATGTTGGAAGCTCTAGTCTTGCAAAAATAATGCTTCCTTCAAAGTCCAGGCAGTAATCCACACAAGGCTGTATTGATTTTCTTGCAAAACACGTTTGTGGACTTCTGAGTTTATTGTACTGCTGCCATCGTGCGTGACAACATCAGTGAAGGTTAATGAGCTGTGCAAGCCATGACATTACCAGCACCGTGAGCTCGTATATTTAGGATCATGAGATCTTTTTTTCTCCAAACTTTTGTATTTTCATCACCTTGGTAAAAGTTAATGTTCAACTCATCACATAAAATTTTGTCCCAAAATTTCTGAAGCTTGTCTCTGTACTTCTTGGCAAATTCCAGCCTGACTTTCCTATTCTTTTTCCTAATTAGTGGTTTGCATCTTCTGGTGAAGCCTCTGTATTTTTGTTCATGAAGTCTTCTGCCAGCAGTAGATTCTGATACCTTCCTGCCCCCTGGAGGTTGTTGCTGATGTCACTACCAGTTGTTTTAGGGTCTTTCTTTACAGCACTTACAATGTTTCTGTCATCAGCTGCTGTTGTTTTGCTTGGTTTTCCTGTTCAGCACCTGTTACTTAGTACACCAGTGACGACTTTCTTCTTCAGGATGTTTCAAACCGTTGTACTGACTGTGGCCAGCATTTGTGCAAATTCTCTGATTGGTTTTCCATCTTCTTTCAGCTTCACATTTGCTTGTTTTTCACTGATAGACAGCTCTCCGGTTTTCATATTACTTACTCCTCTAACTCTAAATGCAGTCGACACAGGAAAATAATTAGTGTAACAGGACACACCTGGGCAACAAAACACACCTGTCAGTCACATGTTCCAATACTTTTGCTCACAAGAAAAATGGGTGGGTTCAGATGAAAGGTGCTATCTTCTGAACTATATCAGATCCATCCATGATCCATGGAAATAAAAGCTGAGGTATTGATCTTTTGTCTCACATTTATTTGATTTATTTTTTTTTATGTCAAACATAAATGTTTTCAGTCTACAGCAAAAATAAAGGGATTGGCCTCATTGATCCAATACATTTGGAGGGGACTGAATACCTATCATGGGCATGAATGTCATGATAATTTTGGGCGTTTAATTTCTTTGACCTTCCCAACTTGTATAAATCTACAATCCTTCTCTGAGGTCCTTGGACTTGCAAATTGTTCTGACTACTGGTCAATCCAATGAGTGTTGTCAAAGAGAAACTACCATTTGTAATTAATTATGATCACTAATATCCTAGTCAAAAGGATATACAATGTAATGCATTGTGAAAGCTTCAGCACCACTTATTAAAAGATTAAAGTGAGCCTGTATATCTATTTTTGACCTTGTGTGGATCAGAGAAAATCCTAAGTAAATTCAAACTAACGCACCCAATTCTTGTTTTTTAAAGTCATCAAAGATGTATGCTGTACAATCATTCCACCCTGGAAAAAGGAACAGTTCAAAGAAGTAATTAAAAGCTCAAAATTACCATGACATTCATGGCCATGATTAGTGGATGTAAACTTCTGACCTCAGCTGTTTTTGTTCCCACTCAGGATGTGGCTGTGAGTCAACTTCCTTCACAAACTGTGTTTGTAGTGCAATATCTGTTCAGAATTTCTGAAGAATGTGACCATGAAAAATACCCTCCATACTGTAGTAATTAATAAACCCTGGAAACTAGCTGAAAATAAACCGAATTCAAAATAAAAAGTCAAAACAAAATAAAAACTGCAAAGAAAATACAAAACTAGATTAAATGCTAATAATATATCTGTTTATTCATGTGAGACAATGACCAAAAAGAAGAGAAAGATTATAGCAGATTAAATAGGTCCCAGTGGTTTAAACAGTTCTCTCTACAGAAATGTAAAACATTAATAAACTAAATTATGAGTTTTACGAGAAAAGATAGCAGCTTTTCTTTTTCCAGCACGTAGCTTTTTCCCTTGTAGTTCACACTCCGGTCCAGTAGGTGGCGGTAATAGACTTGTAAGTTAGTTGTCAACAGCCATTAAGTTCTAAAGAAGAAGAAGGGGAACGAGGAGGGAAAAAAGAAGAAGTAGGAACTGTGGATCTCTGACACTTTGGTGCTGTTCTGCTCGGCAGCACCGCTCAGGTGAGACCCGACAAAGGAAACTACAAACGGGCAAACTGGCGGGTTGTGCTGTAGATGCTAGCTAAAGTTTGTTTTAGCCTCAGCAGCCGTTTTGTTGTTTTTACGTCAGCTAAGCTAGTGCTAAACTCACCTGGTTTCCACCAGGCATACTCTTAACTGCACATTTTAGCTATGAACACATTAGTTCGCTGAATGGTGCATATATTTAGTTAGCATTCACTGTGTAAAGTTGTCCGCTTTCTGATGATATCAAGTTATTGGTTATTGATCCCAAACACCCAATAGGAAAATAAAGGAAGATGCATAAAATGCCCTTTAACCTCCTGAGACCCGAGCTCCTGTTTGCGATGCATTTTCAGTCTCTCCTAGATATTTGATTAGATGGACCTGAAATGTATATATACTAAGCTTCCTCCTTGAACAAGAAGTTGTATTTTGTTACATGTTGTTACATACTTTTATGAGAAAATAGATGCCCTCAGATGTGGACACTGGGATTATTTTATAGCATAACACAAGAAAAACAACATGACTTAACAAAGTATAAAATACTCTTGCGCACAATGAAGTATAAGGTGCAGCAAAGCCAAAACGTAATGTCCCCATATGTGGACGCAGGGTCTCAGGAGGTTAAGTCTTTATTTAGTTGTGTTAGTGTAGATAATCAGTGGTCATTTATTGTTGGAATATGAGTTCAGTTTTAACGAGAAAATTTCATCCTGTCTGAATGTGTGTGTGTTTGTGTGTTTGTTTATTGTGGACATTCTGGTAGTTACAGTCATGTGGACTTTAAAGGAACAGTCAGTCGTTTTTTTTTTTAGTTTATTAAAGAAAAGTATACATTAGTGTGTAATAACGTCTTCAAACAAACTGATGCCTTCTAATAAACTTAGAATTAATCCATTAAAATTACACAGGAGCGGGCAACGGTATGTGGAAGCCACCATGTTGCCCGCTACAGTGGCAGAGATGGACATTGCTGCGCCGCCTTATCATGTTTTATGTTTGTAGCTAGAAACCAACCGCATACATTGAATGCCAAGGGCAGAGGAGAAGGAAGTCGTAGGAGTTTGCTTGCCATGGAGGCACATTTTAATTAAGGATTTTAAAAGGGACAGCAAAGTTTTGACACATGGAGTCTGAAAAAAATAAAAAGTTTGTCCTACAGCGGCCACTGTAGCTAGGAATATGCACTTGAATTGGGAGGGATAAGAGAACAGAACTCAGTTGACTGCAGTCTGCTGATAACTAGTGGTGGGATTGTTGACACTGTACCTTTAAAGTGTCTGCTCAGTTTTTTCTCTTTTTTGGCTGCAGATAGCTGGTGATTGCCAAGCAATGGAGCGTGTGATAGGAGGAGGAATGCTGCCACTGGTTTTAGCAGGTGTGGGGGTCGTGCTGCTGTACCGGATACTTGTCCGCCTCAGAAAAGGAGCCTCAGTCCGAGGTGCTGTGGTGGTCATCACAGGTGCCAGCTCTGGACTCGGGAAAGGTCAGGCTCACATTAATTTCTTTCTCTTTAGCTTATATGTGGATGCTCTCTAAAGCTCACACCACACTGCTTTAGTGCTTCATTTCAGGTTGGTATGCTTGGATAGGCTGGGGCTGAAATGGGACAAACTGACAGGTTTTCCAACTGATGGCTGTCCAGATCTGATGGAAAAATGGAGGACTTTTGAAGCGGATGTAAAATAAAGTGACTGAAATGAAGCCAGAACTGAAATTGGTGTTTTTGCAGTGTATTATACAGCAGGAGGTGTTGTGCAAATTAGTGCTAAAAATGAGCCATGTTGTTGATGTTGTAACTAAAACCGTTAACTTCATCAGAGGAAGCACACTGAATCACAGCTAGTCTGATGCACCTTTGATTCACTACTGGCAGAGCACTTTGAGTCAGTGTCACTGATGGATTTTTATTCTTCTCTACACGCATAATGAAACATGCTCAGTGATAAAGACTACATTTCTCTCAGTGAGCGAGAAAAAAGAACTGAAACACTGCAGATGAATTAAACTACAAGCAAAACAGCAATTGCACTTTGTTATAAAGTTAAGTCTTTAAAATTCAGAAAAAGATGCACATTCTGTCAACAGTTATTTTTTGAGAACAGTAATAAAATTATTATTGTGCCTATTTTACATTTTCATTGCCTACTTGCAACATCTACTCTTACCAGGAGCAGTTTATAAATATATAAAATGAATATTGAGCACTATTGAGTTCAGCTTGTTGGTGTGGCCCTCCACAACAGTCCCAGCTTCTCATGTGGCCCCTTGGGAAAATTAATTTCCCACCCCTGGTTTATGCACATTAATCTACAACACTAATTTTGCATTGTAGAGTGCGCACGGGTCTTCCACGCTGCAGGTGCACGGCTCGTGCTTTGTGGACGCGATGCAGCCCGCCTGCAGCAGGTGGTCCAAGAGCTAACAGCAAGTTCAGCAAACACACAGAAGCAGGTATGTACACACAGACATCACTGCAGCTCTTTGCTCTTAGTGGTACAAGGAGTAACCCTAACATGAAAGAAGTCTGGGCTGTCTCCGTCATTATTATCACTCCTGTTTTCGAATATTTTGTGGAAGTAGACAGTTTTTCTGAACTATTGCTTAACCTCTAAGAATCCATATGTGAAGAGTTGTATTAATGAAGACAGAAGATAACTGTTTTGTTTTGCTCACCCACCAGATTTACACTCCCTGTACTGTTGTCTTTGACCTGGCAAAAACGGACACGGTGGAGAGCGCTGCTGAAGAGATCCTGAAATGTTACGGACAAGTGGACGTCCTCATTAATAATGCTGGAATCAGTTACCGTGGCAATATACTGGAGACTCATGTTTCAGTTCAGCGGGATGTTATGGAGACAAATTACTTTGGGCCCATTGCTCTTACACAAGGTTTGTGACCGGCGCACCCCGCATGTTATCATTTACTTTAACTTTTGGTTGAAAGATGTGAGCATAATGGGAGGTTAAAAAGTCATTTATTTATGTGGGAGCTAAACTGTGGAGATTCTGCATCAACATTACAGGTTTAGATTATCATGAATGTGAATCAGCTTTTTTTTCTTTTTGTCTTCTTTCCTCTCTTCACAGCTGTCCTGCCCTCCATGGTACGCCGCCGCAGTGGCCATGTCGTAGCGATCAGCAGTGTCCAGGGGAAGATAGCCATTCCTTACCGATCAGCTTGTAAGTCATCTTTCATTGAAGCAAACAGATGTAAGATGGCTTTGCCAGGGGGATGGTGAATAAAGCAAGACTCTGGTTTGTCTCACGCTGGTCAGATGCTGCCTCCAAGCATGCCACCCAGGCCTACTTTGACTGCTTACGAGCAGAGATCGAGCACTACGGGATCCCAGTGACGGTAATCAGCCCTGGGTACATTCGAACCAACCTGTCCGTCAACGCCGTCACAGGAGATGGCTCCAAGTATGGAGGTGAGACAGTGAAAAGCAGCATGGAGCCCCATTTGAATAATAATGAGTTAGTAGGGGATGGAAACAAAAGTAGCAGAGTTACTAGTTAAGAGTCAGTTCATGAGGTGTAAGTTGATAAGTTGAAGACTTGTTAGGATGGTGTGAGAGTGTGTGTGAATCTGTGTTGCCAGTTGTACCTTTTGCTGGGTTTTCCTTCTGAATGTCTTGACGAAATAAAGGAAAAGACTCTGGAACCCAAACGTGAAGGTGCCTGAGCTTTAGGCTCATGAGGATTACTTTTACATACTCTGACCTTTTTACTAGAAACTCCAGACATGTTTAATATGAAAATCAAACCTTGTAACAGTATTACAGAAGTAAAGCATAAGAAGTCCACTTTAAATACAAATTTTCTTTTAAACCTTTCATAAAAACTTCTCTAACCAGTGTCATCTGTGGAAGTATTTGTCTTACTTTAGCACATTATCAGTGATGGTAAAAATAGTTTAATCATAGGTGGATCAGTGCAAGTTTTCAGTGCAGTAACATTAAAAAATGAGTCAAGGCCAAATATTTAAGAAACAAAGTCATATTTAAAAAGTTTAACTAAAAAATACAACTAAGAAGCAACATTAATTGAAATGATCTGTATTCCCTTGTGCCATTAATGTAACATCTCTCTCGTCTTTGCGATGCCGTTCAGTATTGGATAAAACGACAGCTACGGGCTGGGACCCTGTGGACGTGGCGCAAGAAGTCCTAAAGGCTGTTCGTCAGCAAAGTAAAGATGTGGTTTTGGCCGGCCCTCTGCCCACCATGGCCATCTACCTCCGCACACTCTGGCCTGCGCTTTTCTTCAAGCTCATGTCCTCCCGCGCTCGCAAGGAAAAGAAACCTAAAGACGAGTGATGCAGCAGAAGTGGAGAGCAGCTGTTGTGGAAAAACAGACTGAGGCCAAATGGTCAGGATGAACTGGCGGAGCTGTTCTAGTCTGGCATCTGAAATAAGTCAGACCCTGTATGATTTTACCAGAGACGTGGAATGTGTTTTATTGTTTTGTAACATCTGTGCCAGTTCACGGCTCTGTTGTTTTGATACTTCTGCAAATTTGGCATCAGAATTGCTGTTTTTTGCAGTAGCATTCATGCTTAATTTCTCATTCATGTGATATTGATATTGTCTGTTTGGTCTGAAAGACAAATTTCCAGCTGTCCCACTCATAAAAAAGTCATTGCCAGAAGCCTGCAGTTTAACATTTTACTAACTGGGGAGGAGAACAGATTTCATTTATAAACACCATTACTCTGGAAATCTTGATGCCAACAGAACGTAAATAAACCAAACTGTGGTAAAGGGATCATGTATGCTGCTTTGCCAGAGTATCTACCCACAACTGTGTCACTTACTTACTGTAAATAATGTTCTGTGGTTACAAAGTCAAACTTTGTCAACAATTTCTCATTGAAATGTGGCACAACACCTGACATGTTGTTTCTGGGTCATTTTTTCCATGCACTATGCAGAAAACATCACTGACAATGAGTCACTTCACTACCCATACACGAGTACTTGAGTTTTTGTTCGAAGTAGCTTCCATCTAATATTGTTCACCACTTTATTCCAGTTGAGATGCTTTAATGAGTATTAATGTACCGTTGTTATTGGGAGCAGTCAGGGAGTCGGCAGATAAACTCATCCATCTCTGGGATGAGCCTAAGGCCACAGACTAACTTTGTACATTCTTGCATGTGAACTGGTGTGTACCCCACAGTGAAGACAAGAGGCAGATTTTTATAACTATCTTTATACATAGAATAGAACACCTTTTACAAACTGAAAACAGGTTTTTTTTCCTTTCTTGGATGTCACCTTAAGTTAAACAGAAAACACTCGTCTCAAATGTTAACAATAAATAGTCCAAATAATTTACATTATGTTACAAAAGCGCAGTGAATACTGGAATTTCCATTTGTACAAATACATCCTTCAAGAGGAAAAATAAAACTGCAAAGACAAAAACTGCTGTTTCCTTATTAAGAATCTAGTGTGAAAAGATGAAGTCTTTCACAAATTTAACACCACAAGAGATTTTACATTTGTTAGATCAAAGCCCCCCAACGACCAAAGGAACGAGGAGGAAACATTTTACAGTCGCATTTGTGGAATGACGAGCTCTCAGTTTACACTGTTACATCAAATTAAATGGGTTCACACTACTGCATAGAGGTGATGCTGGTTAATCAAATTAAATGTGAAGGCAATGAGTGCGGACTGCACAGAGCATGTGGGTATCCTCTGAAGACCGCACACTGCACGGATAAAGTAAGAGAAATTAATATGAATATCCAAATAAAAACAGCCAATCATGCTGACATTAGGCATAGTGTTTTGTTTCACTAACCCACTAATCAAAGGGGAATTAATGTTTGGGGAATATTTTTTAAAAATGACAAGACTTTAAAAAAAAAGGGGAGTCAACGATGGCTTTAGTGTTTCATTAAATTAAATACTTCTAACTGCTCGTGCTTATGGAGTGTATCACTGCTGGGAACACTTAATGGTACCCAGGACATTCGTAATTCAAGTCTGTCAAACAAAATGACAGCTATTTATTTGAACTAATTAGAACTGCAAGAACACAAGAAAGCTAAGGAAGGTAAATGAGTCGTTACTATTTATTATTTATTTTTAGTTGTAGTCGATATAGACATTCAAGGGGACTCCTGCCTGTTGTGGCAACATTATTAAAAATGAGACCAAAAATAAAGATGAAGAATCTAACCCCTTTCTAGACATGTCCTCTTTGCTGTTTATCTGGCATTTTCACGTCTGAACGAGTAATCTGGTCGAACCTAGTAACATTTACGTGCCACCTTTAAAAAACAGAAAAAGCCTGAATGCATGCCAGATTAACAGACTGGCACACATAAGACTACTGCCACTCGTGTCTCCTGAGCATCTCACAGAGATCCTCCTCTCCCGTCATTCAAACCTTCCTCTGTCTGCAATCCAGGAGGGAGATTTCCATCTCATAGCTTGTGTGTGAGGAGCAGGGAAAGTCATAGGTCACTTTTTATGTGAATGTTCCTCAAGGCTTCATTCAGACATAACGCACCGATGGAGGGTCTCAGTACTTGCATATTATGCTGCCATACACGCAGACTTGTGGCATTTATAGGTACAAGCACTCTTACACTCTGGCGAAGTTTGCCCACCCTTCTAAAATATTCTGATGCCGTCACCTAGATCAAGAAAATCAGCAAACACCACAAGTCTTAAAAGGGCTTAAATATCTAAAAGCTATTCCTGTTTGAATGTGCATCTCTGCACACAATAAAACTAATGAGAACTGAACACAACTGGCAGTGGACATAAAAAAAAAAAAAAATTATAAAAATGTAAAAAAACAAAAAGCCAATACACTTTCAGCATCTGTAGAGCTACCAAGTGGAGTCAACCAACAAGCTGCCATTTTTTTAATGTTTGTGTGAGAAATGAACAACCTGAATCCAAACGCGCATGACTACAACACAATCTATAAAAACTGAACCCACAAGAGATGAGGAATAAAAAGAGAAAAACCAAAGAACAATAACAGGAAAGAAAGAACTTCTACCTGCCACTTTCTGTTTTGCTCCAATTTTGCTACTGAACTATGCCAAGCACCTTTTTCTCACTGCCATGACTTTCATAAATGACGGCCCAGTGGCTGTTTACCGCCAGCTAGTGATCTGAACTGCACATTTTGAGAGGTCAACCTTAGAGCCTAGAAGACACACTTACACACAGATACATTCATGCACTCACACACAGAGAGCAGGAAGAGACATAAAAAGATATTTTGTTCAGATATGGCATAGTATTTTCCTGTACATGAGGTTGTATTTTGTAAACTCATTTGTTTATCTAAAGTGTTTTGTATTTAAAGGGAATTCTTCCTGAAAAAGAACAGTTCAGTGAAACCAACGCAACTCACTTTAAACAACAGTCACGCTCGACTGGTATTATTGCACTTTTACAAACAGGGTGTGGATGGCTTTGAGGGGTTGGCCTTTCTCCCCAGTTATCTTTCTCCAAACAAGAAGTAAAGAGGAGAAACCTCTCCTCTGCTCACTCACAGTGGCTCTTGTCACCACCAACATGGTGCCTCGGTTCTGCCTCGGTGCCTTTTGAGAACCAGCCCACTCTTCAACAGGTCTGAGAACTGGACATAGTAAAAGTTGGGATAATTTCCACAGTATGAAAACTTAAACTGCAGCCTGCAAATCCGTTGTGAATTTCTAGCAGTAGCCACTCCAAAAAGTTACTGCCTCCAGGTGTGGGCCCAGCAATGTGCCCCCCCCCGCCCTCCAATGGAAATGCGTGGAACTGGTTCTAGATTAGCGGTACAGATGGCCGTGGCTTGGTGGAGCCAGTCATCCTCAGGGAGGTGGGATGGAGGGCTCGGTCACGGCGAGCTCCTGAGCCAGATCATTGAAGCGAGCAATGTAGTCTATGCTGCTCTCACTCATCATACAAGCAAGCTGAGAGTCCATCTGCAAACACAACCAAAGAGCTTTCAGTTTGACAACAGCCAGAAAAGCAGCAAAGGCAAATAAAAGAAAAAACATATCGGGATCTCTCATATCTGAAACATCTGGAACAGTTTGATGTTTTAGGTCAAGAGCGAGAAAAGAGGGTTTATCATGTCAATAGCTGTCAATGTAATTTACTGGAAAAGCAGAAGGTTTGGTGTAAATACAAAAGGAAACAGCCGCTGGGCTTCATTCATCCCCCAGGCAGATCTGAGTCCTATTCCAGCAAGCAGGTTTAGTTATCTCAGTTAACCCTGAAATGAGGGAAACTTTGTTTAAAATGGCTCATCCTCCCAAAACTGTACTGAAATATTTAAAATCTATGAAAGCTGAGGCATTTTTTATAAACATGTTCACCTGTACTGACTTGGAAAGCTGTCCAGTGTTTTCTCAGTTAAATGTGAAAGTATGACTGAACTCTGAATATTAACTCAGTAAAACATCTCTGCTGTGGCTGTAAGAGAGCCATCATCCATCAGTGTAGGCTGAGATTAGATCAGAACTGGGGAACATTAAAGCAGACCTGCCCCAGACTCTGGTGCTATCTGGGTAATTAATATCACAGATCCATCAGTAAACTGCGATTCGTTTCTTCAGATTTCTAACTTCAGTTTTTCACCTACACTTTGTTCCTGTCAGGATACAGCTGAATAATTATATTTAAAAGTCAAATGTAAAATCAGGATTCCAACTTCATCTAAAGAAAATTCAAGATCAAACTTTTATTCTGTCTATGATGATGATGACAGAGTGGTCCATGTTAATTAAAATAACTCTTACTACTGTTTAAAATAAATATCAGGCTCAGCTCTGACACGTGTTCATATTCCTCGGTCCACTGGGTTAAAATGGAGGCTCTGCCCTTTAATTACCTGTTGCCATGGTGAATCCTGGTCTCTAGCTCCACTGATGATGGATTTCTTTCCCTATTCACACACATACTTAATTCAAGGGGAATATACTCAGAGCTAACTCTGATCAGCCTTTCTGAACAGGAAACTCAAAGTTGCTGATCTCAGTTAATAAACTTTATTTTTAAACTCAGAGTTTGTTGAACATGCTTCCTGGAAAAGGGCCCGGGACATAAACAGGGGTTATTTTTAAAATGGGAACTGATGCTTTTACATTTGAGTTTTTATAGAGATTAAAAAAAAATAAAACATTGTTACTGAGACTCAGAGGATTGTGTTGTACAGAATTAGACAGTCTCCTCTCTCCAGTGTTTGTGCCCAGTGATGTGTCTTACTTACTCCATATACATCTAAGTCACAATACAAGACTTCTTTCATTTAATCAAAAAGCATTTACTTACTTCTGCCACATCAGGAAGGCCACGGGATTGAAAGGAATCATGGGAATTGCAGTCCAGTAAGCTAGGCCCGAGCAAAGCTGTGCCGCTGGAGGGGCCAGTGGGGGTTAGGGTGGTCCGTCTGCCCTTATCAGGAGAGACCATGCTGGCTGGAAGGAAAAGAAGAGCAAAAGACTCAGTGAATAGTCTTTATGAGTTATCACTTCTACAGCTGTATCAGTAATATTGAGCATTCTACAAACAGATTTTTGTAAAAGTAATTGTGTGAAGGTTTAATTTTCCAAGTATCACAAAAGTGGAAGCAGACCCTCTGTGCTGTCAGGATGCAGCATTTTTATTGGGAAGTAATGATAATGAATCCATAAGTGGGTGTATTTTTTTTCTTCTTTGCCTTAAATTTCACTTCTGACAAACTCTTGAGGAAAGAAGCACACAGCAGAATGAGAGATAAAATACATGAAAAAAAAAACTTACAAAGGAGGCATCCCAGTGTGGAGTCAGACGAGTCGCTGGGGTACCACTGGGGGTCGTGGCTGGGTGATGGGATCCAGCCTCTGGATGGGCTGAGCGAGGGAGACGAGGCCAGCAGCTTGGAGCCATCGCTGTTGCCCAGCTTGGCTGGAGAGAGAGCGGCCTCCTCACCTGCAGCACAACAGGCAAACAGAAATGAGAGGTCACTCATTAAACCCAGCAGCTCAGATGTTTAGCTGGTTAGACTGTCAACATATGGTCTTTTCTTAACCCAGAGAGAACTTAATGACCATAAAATGACGCACCATAGTGTGTAGAGTTGATGGCGAGCTCGATGATGGAGTCACTAATCTGTGTTTGAGGTTCTCCGGAGGTTAGAGCCTCTTCAGGGGGGCCTGGGAGTGAGATATCAAGAAGCGAGGCAACGCTCGGTGGAGAGAGGAGTGAGTCTCCACCACCGGTCACTCCAGGAGATGGAGGAGGTACACCGTTCTGTGGAAAGAACAGCTTCATTTAGCATGTTGGATTTTTTAAATCATTTACTCAAACATAACTGACTTTTTCTTCATCAATTGCCTTCAAGTAAACCAACTGTTTATGTGCACAGTCTCCCCACCAAAAGGCCCCCTGTGTGCAACAAAACACCCTGATGTCACTGCAAACAGCTTTATTAATCCCATAAGGGGCAATTTGTTTGTGGCAGCTTGTGTGGCAGCTTGTTATTAAACAGTTACATACGGGCAAACAAATCATGCAGTATATTAAAGGTGACTGTGAATGTGTCAGAGAATTATATGTAAGAATTTTTTTTTTACAGATAAAATCTATAAAAATGCCTATAAATTTTACTAAGACTGGTATGTTGCAAGTCTAAACAGACATTGCATAATTTAAAAAACAAAGAAACAAAAAAACCCAAAACAAACATGCAAAACCTGCCCTACTCTGCACAGATAAACAGAGAAATACAGCAAATAAAGTAAGATAAATCATGAGTCGACAGTTCTATATGAAACACTCTAAGAAGGTCATGAGCAATAGCATTTATTGTAATGCCAAAGGCAAGGAGGAGATATCAGATGAAAGAGGCTCCTAGTCTGTGTGTGTGTCTGACCTCTGGGACATTTTGCTGGAGGAGTTGGGAGTCTGGCTCAGCATCAGCAGTGGGTGTGGTAGCAAGCAGAGCGCTGTTATCCACAGTGGAAGAATCTACCTCCCGACAGGGACTGCCTGGGATGATGCCTGCAGTCTTAGCTGCCAGGTCAATGGCACCTGAAAGAGTATTAACAGTTTAGGCAAATGAGGGATTTATCATATCGCTTCTGTTAAGTATTAACAGCAAGAATATGAGAAGAGCAGGGGAAAAAAAACAAAAACAAAAAACAGTATCATATAAGATGGAAGAATGTTCTCTTGTGCAAACTTCTGATCTTGACAGAGTAATAGAATTTGAAAGAGTAACCTTACACAAACACAACTTGTAAATTAAATACATTTTAAAATAATTTTACAAAAACGCAGTTTGAAAAATAAACACAAAGATACTGGAAGAGCCCTTTACTGGGACTAGGTCTGACTAATACGAGTAATGCGTAAGGTTACTTTAAAGTTAACAGATTAAAAATGTTAAGTATCTTTAAGTGCTGTGGTTTTCTGCAGTATTCCTGTCTTGTTGAACCCATAAAAACAACAATACATGCTTTTTTTTGCAATAACCTGTGTCTAGAATTAATCAGTATCTGAACAATAGAGAATAATGTAGCAGTTAACAGAATCAGTCCATACTAGAGAGCTGGCTGGCAGAGCTAGATGCTGCAGGGGGTGTTTTAGTCTGGACAGAGCGAGAGGAAGGAGCTAGTCGGGTTTGGATTGGCCGGAAAGATCCAGTTCCTGAAGGAAGAAACAGGAAGTGAGAGAACAGACAATTAGCAGAGGTCTTGCTGAAAAAGAGAACTCATATTTAGCAATGACTTTATTAATGCATACTGTAAAAAAATAAATAAATAAAATCAAAACACACCCTAAACATTTCCAGTATCAACTGACAACATCTTTTAATGTACGATCCTGCTATTGCTATCTGAAGAGTACCTGTGGCAGAGGAGTTGGAGAGGATGGAGAAGGAACAGACATGTTGAGGAGTATCTCCTGTAGTTCTGGGCAGCAGTGTTCGCTGTAAACAAGACAGAAGCAAACAAATGAAATGCAGAGTTAGGCAAAACCACCTTTATCCCCACTGCATGTAACGTGGATATTTACTTTAAAAAAATAAATAAATAAAAAAAAACCTTGGGGGGTCTTCTCTTACCTGAACCACAAGTGGTTTACGAAGTTGTCTGTTCCGAGGTTTTCGCTGTCTGGAAAGGAAGAGATCTGACTGCATCTGCAAGGAGGAAAAACGTGCATTTTAATGCTTGTTAATATATCAATTTTGTCTTTGTATGTTTGGTGTTAAAAAAATAAAAAGATGGCTTACACTGATAGAGTCGAGCTGCTGTCTTAAGGCTAGCTCTGCCTCCTTGTTGGGGGAGAACATTCTGTTGTGCCGCGAGCTGTTGGGTGGCAGCGTGGTGGGTACCGCAAACACACTGCCTTCAGAGTCACCGACCGCAGTCGACCCCAGCAGAGAGCGGGGAAGGTTGCGCCCACCTGAAGAGCATTAGAACAGGTGAAGTGCCACATGAGGAAAGGCAGTCATTTGAGTAACTTGCCTACTAATATCTGCACCGCATAATTACTCCTCACTGTTTAATAAGTACAGCACTGTCAGTACAAATACAGTGTTATCACAAAAACCTGCAAGTAAGAGCCATGAATACCTCCAGTGTTTGGCAGCTGTAACCTGGCCATTCGTACAGAAGCCTGCTGCCGGCCACAGCTTGGACTGCGAACGCCTGCTACAGGACCCTTCGCCGGAGGTGTGAGGACCTGGTTTTGCTCCTCCTGATGCGTCTTGAGTGGCGATGTGGCCGTGGAGCACAGCTCTGGAGCCTGAAGGGGAAGGTACATGACACCTTCCAGTTTACATTTCTACATAATGCTATAGTTTTAAAAAGAGTGCAGCCTTCATATTGCATAACCAGTAGCTAGTACTAAATCACCTTTAAACTTCATCTCTGAGAGATTAAAAAATTTTATTATTATCTGAAACAAGAGTATACACAATTGCAAGGCTTTAAACCATATGCCCATGTAAAACACAACTGTTAAATTACTCATTTAAAACAAGACAGCAAAAAAAACAAAACAAACAAAGACCTGGTATCTAGCCACAATGTTAGAAGAAAGAAAAGCAAATCCTTACCAGAGGTTTAGGGTTGACCTCAGTGGTAACCAGCTTGAGCAGGCAGCGCAACACTCGATTTGTCCTGTCGGGCTTTGGCTGCACTGAGGCTTGTCCATTTACTGAGCTGCTGGTAGGAGCTGCAACTGGCTGCCACTCATACTCCAGCTGCAGCTTGCCTGGCTTTCCAAACATCAGGTAGAGCTCAGCTAGTGTGACGTTCTCTGCGTCACGGGTGCTCCAGCCTTCCTCTCTGATCTGATCAACAGTCCGTTCTTTGGCTGCTGGTGTGGAAGCTTGTGACACGGCTTCCTCTGAGCTAGTCACTGGAGGTTTGACTGAAGGAGGCTGGTTGGCCTCTGAGGAAGAGGCGCTGGTGCTCTGCTCCTCTTTGCACTGCTCAGCAGAACCCTCTGCACCACTACATGAATTGTCCATGCTTTTGGTCACAGCTAAGCCACCACCGACCTCAACGCCAGTACAAGTCTTGCCTGGCTCAGAAGCTCCTATCCCATCTGCCTCTTCTCTGATGGTCACAGTCTGCTGAGAGGAAACTGGGACAAAGAGAGATTGAGGTCTCTTCTCTTCTACCTTTGCAGAACTGTCTGCTGATGATTCGTGGTTAGGGGGTTCAGTCCGACGAGAATCACCTGATACAGTCACTGAAGCAACAGCAGCGCTTCCCCGTCCAGATTTACTTCCAGTTCGAGGTGGTGGAGCTGTGTGGATGCCCAGGATCTGGGCAGCTGGCAGTTCCTTGGCATTAGGCCGGTTCTTGCCACTTTCTATCCAGTGGACAGTGCAGGAGGCTTTGGAGTGAACCACACGTGCTACACCAGGCAGCATGGTTAAAGTGCAGCTTTCAGCTGGAAAAAGAAAAAGCTCTTCCTTCTGAGTTATGCTGGGAGAAGCTGTGCTGGTCTGGTTGCCCTCTAGAGTCTCCCTCTCCATAAGACTCTTAAGCTGAGTTTTAAAAGTTAAGGACTAGATTATAACGGACACAAACAGGTGTATGCCCCAGAAAGCAGCACATCTCTTCACTTGTACACTAGAGATGAAAAATATTCTGTACTGTGCAACATATTGTAGTGTAAGGTTTTAAAGGATACAATCCGCTGGTCGTGATAAGCCCACTTCTGTTTCAGATATTCAATGAGGCTGGAGACTTTCCTGTGGAGCTCCACCACCATCCTGGGTTGGAAAAGACAGCAAAGGTTTGACAACAACTTTGCAAGATACACAACACTACAGGGTCCAATACTCCTGAACTAAACTACTTCTATGGTAGTACTTCTAGGTTTTACACTATTGTGGAGCAAGTTTAATAAAGTTCTCTAAAACCAAAATAAACATAGGTGTGGAAAAAAAAAAAAACAAAAACAACAAAAAAAACCCCAAAACTAACTGAAACAATGAGGTGTTTCTAAAATTTTCAGTTTTGGCAACACAAATGTGATGAGACATTGTGCATACTGAGATGTGAATGACTACATCACTACGTCAACCACTTTTGCAAAGTGACAAATGACCCCCTATAATAATACTACTACTACTACTACTACTACTACTACTACTACTACTACTAATAATAATAATAATATCTAACACTGAAACCAGTAAAAATGAAACAAAGAAGCAAACCCACTCTAAAAATGAACTGAAAAAAAAAACTGAATAGAGAGCAAAATTTAAATATGAAATAGTTTTATCAGCCTCATTTCTGTATCATCTTATCAACAATATGTTTACAAGCAAGCACTATTTTTATATTTGATGGTTCAATATAAACAAAACAAAACAAAACAAAAAACCTAATTTGCCAGATGTTTCATTACTGTGCTGTGCTTCTGATGAACTGATCCAGAAAATAGTGGAAAACATCAAAACCATCAAACTGAAACAAGCAGTCTGAAGCCAAAAAGAGGTTCCAAAAATAGTTCAGGTTTATTGCACCGTCACAGCTTGGAAAAAAAACATACCAAACAAAACAAAACAAAAAAAAACAAAACAAGAAAGTGGACCAAATGACGAAGGTATGACATCTCGCTGAGTCTCAGATATGGTATCCTTTTGAAAATATATTTTGGTAGTTATGTATGCCTGACCTGAGGCGAGGGTTGTGGGCAAGACTCTGAACTCGGGCCCAGGAGTGGTTACTGCGTGGCTGGAGCTCCACTGCCACCTTCAAGGGCAGGCGCACCGGCTTCTGGTCCTCTTCATCACTCACTCCTACAGGACACAGAGTTACACCATTACTGAGTGACAGCCAACAAGAGACCTCTTGGCCTATAGAGCTCCACTGTCAAATCTTTTACTTGTACAATATGTGATATATTGGATTGAAAACTAATTTGGCTTTAGGTCAGCCATCATTGAGATGATATATTTTTTTAAAAATACATTGTGAAAATTCATTAAAAAAATGTCAAAGTAAGTCAAAAATCAAAAATTCATCTCCCCTATTTTGTAGAGCATTACCTAAAGGGTATTTGTGACAAGTTTCAGAAGATTTCAAATATAAATGACCAAGGAGTAGCAAATTTAGCAAAAACTTGATGGACTCTCAACAGCTCGGTATCGGATCAGCTCCTCTGACTGTCGCCTGTCATTGACAGCAGAGCTATAAAGCTCTCTTCAAAGAATGGGTGTGGTGCTTTTGAAGAGCAAGAGCAAATGGACAGTGAGTGACAGTATGCTGTGAAAAAAAGAGCCACAACTGGAACCTGAGGGGAGATTCAGCCACTATATGAACAGTCCAAATGCTGCAAAGTCCCATGCTCTCGCTTAATAAACTGTGACAACATGTAAAGGCAGTCATCAAACTCAGTGGAATCCATTCACAGATTTAGATACAACAATGAGAGAGTCTCTTTTTCTACCCTTGATTAAAGTAAATGTTTTCAGTAACTGTGCCGAGTGGGTGTTATTGAACAGAGGGGTTGATGACAGCTGGTCAGAACAGTCATCTCCTCCATCTTCCTCCTGCTCATCCTCCTCACTTTGCACCCAAAGTTACCATGGCAACACCACCATCCCACATGCTGCCATTGTTTTTGTCAAAACCCCGCCCCTGTGAACCCCTCGTCTCACCATCAGTGAGGTTTTCAGTACGTGTTCAGTACGTAGTGCAAGTGCTGGGTTTCTGCAGGCTCATGCTCACCATCTGGATCACAAAGTTTCTTCAGTGCTCGGCACATAGGAGCTTTGATACGCAGGTTCCTCCCTTTGGAGCGCACGGTGGTGGCCCTGGTGGAACAGAAGGAGAAGTAAAGGAAATATTCAGTGTCTTCCAAGAGCAACTTTATTTAAACACAAAGACTAAATAAAGGCTGCTTCAGGCTACTTCACATAATAAAGTCAGAACCTTGTAGTATCACAGTGATACAGGAGGCCCATACTGTCACTTAGCCCTCGGACTTGTTTCTCATACTAGCTGAGTGCTAATCTGTAACTTTTCAGATGTGATGCAGGGCATCAATTTAATGTCTCACAGTCCCAGATGTGTGCATGTAAACACACTAGTCAATGCTTTTGCCATTTACTTACCCTTGCTGGATGAGTTCATTCAGCTTTGCCACATTCTTATCATCCATCACTGTCAAAGACAAAACACAAAGCCAGACGGCCATTTATGACACGTTCTTCAGAGGCAACTGTCCCCAGCCACTGGGATAATGCAGAGTTTAATCACATCCCCTGTGTCCAGGACCAGCAGAACTAACAGTAAAACACTCACGCACAAATTCAAGCACTTGCACAGTCTTCACTTACATCCTCCAACTTTTTTGCGAAGCTCAGCATAGCAGATGAGGCCGTACAGTTCTTGAGAAGATTTCTTCAACACTCTGGAGTACACTGAGAATGAAAAGACGCACAAGTCATGACGCTGGTGGAGGCCTGTGCATGCTACATAAAGATAACATGACAGTAACACTGAGTGCTTTTTGTAGGGGAAAAGACCTCCAGCTTATCTGGTGAGCTTCTTTAACATATTTATTGCTGCCTAAAAAACAAAACATTAGCGTGGGATCTGTTGCGGGAGTGGGGAAAATATATTGATTGATTATTGTTGATTAATGCTGTCTTTACTTCTCATTTAGTGCCTGTTGTAAGCAGCATAACTGAAACAAATCCACAACAAAAACTTCAATATATAAACAAATTAAGATCAGCTTAAGAAATCACCTTGTTGTATGAAATACATCATATTTGGGTCCCAAAGATTCCAAGATACATTCATTTATTCACCTTAAAGTTCCACATGTTTTCTGTGTATTTAAAATTAAAAAAAAAAAAGAAAATGGGGGGAGCAACTCACCGTTAGCGAAGTCGATGTGTTTGGAGATCTTGTGCCAAGTGCGGTAGTAGAAGTGGCGGACCTGCTCCTTGTTCTTCACCATGTTTGCTGGCTTGCCTCTCTTCTTGTACTTCATTGCAATGTTGTTCTGGATGGCCTCAAAATCTTTCCCATGCTGGAAGCAAAAAAGGGCAGTGGTGGGTATACAATGTCAAAAGATCTACACAGGGAAACATTTGAACTTATAAGGTGGTTGCGTCCTTTACCTCATAAAGCCCCTCAAAAAAGCTGTTTTTGTCCTCGGCACTCCAGGATTCCCATTGCCGACGGGCTCGCTTCTGGTTGCCAGCTTGCTCTTCCTTCTCTGTAGACCCTTGGCCCTTGGAGGTCTTGGATACCCCCCCAGTGGAGCTGACCACAGGCCCCGACTGACCCACCGCACCCTGGGAAGAAGAGCCATTCTCTGCTCCTGTTTTAAATGGAAACATTCAGAAGAAAAGCACAACTTAAATATCAGCTGACCACCATGGTTGTTTTGTATAAAATTAAAAAAAAAAAAAAAATGTTGATATTAGGTGTGTGGTTGGAGAGATTAAAATACGTGCACACACAAAGTCACCCACTGCCATTATAGCGCACAGAACCTGCAAAGCCTCCCTCTCTGTGGTTAAGCTCTGGCAAGGAGGCAGGAAAAGCAATCAGTCCCTATGGTCAGGTCTACATTACACAGTTCCAAAACCAACTCATGGTGGGCTCCACTGGCCAGGTTTACCCCAGCAGTGAGCACAATGCCAGGAGACATTAACAGAAGCACCCAGACAGTTGCTGTTACAGAACAGTGCCCCGTTAAGGAAACTGGACTTTTTCAGTCTAAATGGGTGTTCATTTACAAATGCAAACACGTCTCTGGTTCACAGACAATAACCTAGATGTGTCTCTTCAAAATAGATGTGCTTTCTTGGTCAGCCGGTCAAACATTGGGAGCAATCTAAATATAGTTTATGGGACAATCAGTCGTGTTCTTTTTTCAAACAACAAAAATCCACCAGTCATACCTGTCAGGACACCAGAGGAACTGTTTTATTTTTTTTTTTTTCCTCTGATCAAAAGCTGCTTCCTGTACAGAGCAATTTTAAAAAGTAAAAATGTATGAATTTATAATTGCAGATATATAATGTAATGACATATTTTTTTCCAAAATGTTTTTCACCAGAGTGACCGGTGGTATGGAAACCCAGGAGGTGATCCCTCATTTGCACAGATAAACTGAAGCAGTTTGCAGTTACTATTAGTGATTAATAACCTACAAAGAAATCCTTCAGTGTGTTTAAAGTCATCCTGAAAGCCTTAAGTCATCGTTAGCTTTGATTCATTGTTTAGAGAGCTCTTGATATCAGTCACCCTTTGAGTTATTACACAGGACCATTCAGATTATTTGCAAAAGCAAAACTAAATAAGCACTTTGGCAACTAAATTACAGCCTCTGTTTTACTGTTATTTGTTGAAAACTATGGGGAAAAAAAAAAAAAAAACATTTTTTCTAACAAGTTCTGAAACACAAATGTAGCATAGGCTAGATCTGTGGATCAGTGAAATGACTGGCTGAAAACTAAGATAATTCTTGCCCAATTTCCTATATAGTCCCCAAAGACAATAATAAGAAAAAGGACAAAAGAATTGTAAGCAACCCTGTGAAGTAATGTCCCTTTCCACACTGGTTTGTTAAGCCTGTGAGTTATTTCTCCTATGCTGACAACAACATTGTGCCTTTATTGTTATTGC